>NC_079404.1:10130315-10757967 GCF_029220125.1 Pseudoliparis swirei
CAGCAAGTGACGCGACGGTGATCTTCAAGAAAGGAGAGGACATTCTGATTCACAGAAATGGTACGAAATTCCACATACACGTACACAACAGGCTTTATTATTTACACACGGTAGATAATGATGTGAAATGTGTTGACCAAGTTAAAGGGTGTCTTGATTTACAAACGTGGCATGAAGTATTGGGTCACTGTAACTATGAGGATGTGTTGAAGTTGCCACCTGTTGTCGAGGGCATGCAAATTAAAGGGGCAACCAGTAAACCTCCACACTGTGATGTATGTATTCAGGGCAAATTTGTGCAGACCATAAATAGAAAGCCTGATGCTAGAGCTACAGAGCCACTAGGGCTGGTCCACACAGATTTGGCAGGACCAATATCCCCAGAGTCCAGAGAGGGGTTTAAGTATACACTGTCGTTTACTGATGATTTTTCCAGTGCTGTATTTGTGTATTTCCTTAAAAATAAGAGTGACACAGTGCAAGCCACTGAGCGGTTTCTGGCGATGTAACGCCTTATGGCAAAATTAAGCGTTTGCGATCAGATAATGGTACAGAGTACACTGCTAAGAGTTTCAAATCTTTAATGGTTAAAAATGGTATTAGGCACGAGACCTCAGCTCCGTATTCTCCACATCAAAATCGGACGGCTGAGCGAAATTGGCGCACACTTTTTGATATGGCAAGATGCATGTTAATTGAGAGTGGCCTACCAAAAGGTCTGTGGCCGTATGCTGTACAGACAGCAGCAGTGATTAGAAACCGTTGTTTCAACAAACGAACAAAGCAAACACCAGTACAGGCGTTGACTGGGAGACAACCCAACCTGTCCAAAATGCAAAAATTTGGCTCAAAGTGTTTTGCTTATGTTCAAGACAAGAAAAAACTTGACCCAAGGGGTGTAGAAGGTGTTTTTGTTGGGTATGACAAAACCAGTCCAGCATACCTTATCTATTTTCCTGACAGCGAGAAGGTGCAGAGAAATAGGTTAGTCAAGTTTGTTTCTCAGCCTGGGGTTGAGCAACAGACTCAGACTAATGTTGATGCTGATGATGATGATCTGATGGTAGAATACAGAGCAGATAGATTCAGGCAGAATGCAATCCCAGTCCTTGAGACTGAAGAGGTTCCAGTCCAGTTTACGGGGCGGCTTTAGCTCAGTGGGGTAAGAGGGCCGTCCTGCAACCGCAGGGTTGTGGGTTCGATCCCCGCTCTCCCCATTAGTTGCAAGTCGAAGTGTCCTTGAGCAAGGCGCTGAACCCCTTGCTTCCTGCTTCACGGCGCCACCCCTCATGCTCCTTAATAACTAAGGATGGGTTAAATGCAGAGAACTAATTTCCCCTTGGGGATTAATAAAAGTGTATATTCTATATTCATTGAGACTGAGGAGAGTAGCCAACCGAGAGCAGTTGAAGTTAAGCATGAGCCTAGAACTTACCCTTCTAGAGTGAGAAGGAAGCCATTTTACCTACGTGACAATGTTTCTCAGTCTGCTGGAAAAATGGACCAGGTCCAAAGTAACATTGATTACTGTTATAAAGTCACTTGCGACATACCTGTAACTTTTGAAGGAGCCATGAGCTCAGACAAATCAAAAGAGTGGGTGCCATGGATGAAGAAATGCAGTCTCTTAAAGCAAATAACACATTTACTCTAACCAACTTGCCTCCGGGTAAGAAAGCAGTGGGGGGTAGATGGGTTTATGCTCTAAAGAAAAACAGTACTTATGAACTTCACAAAGTAAGAGCAAGTGGGGGTGTTGAGATATGCTCTCATATTGTGTGATAACTTTATTACTATTTCTATCTAATTTACTAATGGACATTGGGCAACTTGAACTGATTGATGTGACCGATGAACCTGATTTGAGCCACCTGTGTGTGGGCGTGAACTGTTTATTGAGTGTCAATAAAAAGCCTCACTGGAGGGTGAGGGCATCCCCCTGTTGGCTGTGTAACAGACAAGTCACGTATCTTGTGTCTCCATGTTCATTTAATTCCTCCGTCTAGTAAGTCTTACCGTTGGTGCTATTTGTGTTATGTTTTATCCACTGTGCTCTTAGCTCTGCTAAGAGTTACAATTTTCAACTGCTTATGTTGTACTAAAAGATGATGTACAATCATAGCTGCCTTTCAATCATTGTTTTAAGTTAAAAACAATATTAATTTAGCTTGTTCTAAGAGAGCCTACTTGTATGTTTAATGTAGCAGCTCTTAAACAAATGCCCCATTGTCTTCTTAAAAGTTGTCTCATTAAAAATCTGAAAGTCCGACTTTACACTAAAGTTGTCACTATTCAGTTAAACAAATGTTCTTCTCACAGCATTATCGGATTAGGTCGGACAAGAGGGGAGAGAGTCACTTCAATAAGGGCATGTTGTATAATAAGTCAAAAGCAATAACAGTGCGTAAAATGTTCAATGTTCAATATTATACATTATGAAGCAACTTCAAACTAAAGTGTTTAAATTCCATCTTAAATAGCCTCAAACGGAAACTGTTTATGATGCCAGCGTGGTTTTGAAAAAGTAGGTCAGCTAAGACTATTTTTTATTGTGGAGAAGCTGAAACTCTCCAGACAAAAAACTGATATTTGGACATCCATGTAACAGTGCTGCAGCAGAGAAATGAGAATGTGACTGCTTGAGGATGTTTACGTGACAATATGCAAAGCGTCAACATATTTCCCAGCACGTTTGAACAATGGGGACCCTGGACACAGAAACGCCCCAAGTTTCGGCATTGGGCTGCATGTTCCATTTTTAAAACCAGTTGCTTCATGGAGAACGCGTCGCTTTACACTTTACTCATACTTTCAGCAGCGTGTCAATTTTTTCCTTTGTGCCACGATTGAAACTGGCATTAAAAAAACTCAGATAATGTATTATAAACAGATTAATTATATGTTATATGTTATGTTAATGATGAAAGTTTGATAAATGATGTATTTTCCGACTATCTGGATTAAAATACAGATTAGCACTTCAGTGGCACTTAAATGGCTCTTATTATGGTACTTTTGTAGTTCGACTGTTGAGGAAATGTTACTTTCTGTAATCTTGTTGTTCTTAGTTTGTACTCTTGGTTGAATACACTTATTGTAAGTCGCTTTGGATACAAGCGTCTGCTAAATGACAAGTAATGTACCATGTAATGATGACAACAAATGCATCACATTTCAACGTTCCTCTCCTCTCTCCTCGGTGTTCTCCTGGAGTTTCTATTCCTCTGATCAACATGATCTTATTCAAATTCCATCCACTATATGATGAAAAATAGCCTAGTGTCACTGCTGGTTGTTTAAGTGCAGTTTTCAAATGACTTATTCGACATATTTGTCAGCTGTGTCTAAACAGAGTGCCAAGCCGACACATGACAGACAGAGAAAGGGACAGAGAGACCAGCTCTATAGAAAACAGCAAAGGAGAAATGCTCCTCCGTTGTGAACAGCCAGACAACTGACATGTAGATGCAGCAAACCACAGTTGTCTTCTATTTTACTGACGGACCGACTTTGACTGGAATCCTCTTCAGTATCCTTTGGCTCACACATTCTGAATAGACCTGAGATCCTACAGTTTCTATAATGCCACTCGATAGCATCTTTAGATTATGTTGTCTGGGTTATTTTCCAAACTTTTGGAAACCTGGGCCCCACTAGACATCTCACAACGATTTCACAAACTGAGTTCTACCAATAAGTCAACGGAGCTTCATGGACTGCTCCTTTGAATTAATTGAGCAAACAAAAAGTGCATTCTCTACATGTTCTCCCCTAACCCCCCCCCCCCCCCCCATCCCTGTCCTGCAGTGTTATTAATCAGCGGGGTACTAATGTCATCACCACACATGCAATAACAAAGAAGAACAGAAGGCACTGAAGCCATTGCCAGCCCATTAGACAGTTGTAAATTTGAAAAATAGTAACAGGACGGCTGCTCTAAAATCCTTTGTCGCAGCGGCGCTTTAAAAAAATAAATATGTAAAAGCCTTGCAGCGAAGGTCAGAGCCACCAGAGGATCGATTTGTTTTTAAATTACAAATTTGACCAAATCGAGAGTAATGAGTAGAAGTGAGGACTCATCTCTTAGTACCACAGCATAAACCTCACGCATCTATCTTAGAGAGGAGCGTTAGTGGCATTACACAGCTCGCCATCTCTCTCATTATCCTCCTCAAGCAACAGGATGGCTGGAGAGAGAGGAAATGGGCACTCTGATGGAAATGGATAGCTCCCACAGCTCTGGCTATACTGCACAATTTCAAACTCTCACCAGCTGAGCCAGTCAACGGTGCCACATGTAAGCTCTCATAACAATACACTCTTCATATAACCTTTGGGTAAGGTCACCCCAGTGACACTGGATTCCTCAATATTGGACAGTGTCCAGTTTCCATTTCAGACAAATGTCTAAATTAAAAATAACTCTCAATAAAGCATGTGTCTGGATTACCTCAGGATAAGATTTGACGTCAATCATGAAACTTTAACCAAGCCTTCAAGAATGTATGACCCCCAACGATCAGGTTTTCAAAGCATCTATGTTCCTGAGGAGCTGGAAGACACTTTTCTGTTCTTGTGTTTAATTATTTTGTATATATATTTAGTCTATCTCAACGTAACACATTTACTTCATTAGTAAACCATTTACAACTAGTCTTTTAACTGTACATCACGGGTTTTTTTCTTTTTCTTTTCACAATACACTGTGTTACATGTCTGTTCTCATCTTGTTCTGTCGTCACTATACTATAGAGAGATGGAGACGAGGAAAAACTGTTTAAGCCGAACCTCAACGAAGAAGACTACCACGTCCGAAGATATCAGAGAAAGCCGAACCAGCTGCCCCAGAGTGAGAGATGGGAGGAGGCCATTTCAATAAACTGCTTTCATTCAACGGGAATCAAGATGCAGAAATGTCCACACAGGAACAGCCGCCACTTCACACAGCGTTACTTCCCATCTGCCCATCAATTTATAAAGAACTTGATAATTTGATTTAAGTGTATATTAAATAATAGGTCTCTGTACACTAAGGCAACAACTCTGTAGCAACCCTGAGATTAAGATTTAATTGATTAATATCAATTTTCTTTTACCAAATTGGGTGGCATCCGATACATTCTGTTAGTTAAACTCATGGTGTCTTATGGCATAAGCTGATTATCATCATTCTATTATACGAATGTATGGGTTTATAAATACTAATTGAGTTATTCATAATAATTACTTATTTTGATATTCATTTATTATTATGTATTACATCTGCTACCAGCAGCAACACTATTTTAACACAATTAGTTAGTATTTTCTGCTACCTTGCAGATAACTGCATGTGGAGCTTTTATCTCCATGAATACTGAAGACAGTCTTAATAAATGAATGGTTCGACATTTGGGTGAAGATGATTTGAGAGATGAAAGATGACTTGATAAAGATGAAGAGGTCCTACCGCTCCCCACTCTTGCCAATAAAACTACAAGGACGGGATGGTGTTATGAGTTGTAAACTGATGTATCAGTGCAGAGCAAACCAGAAGGGCACGCTCACATGCACTAATTTACAATAAGAGGCACACACTGCTGACCCAGCTATGTCAACGCAGCACAGAGAAGCTCATATTAGAGCACACACAGATGGACAGTGGTTTCATTCTCTGCTCAGGCCAATGCTCTTTTATATCTTTAAGTTACGTTTAAATACTTGTTTGCTGCTCTATTAATACTCTGAATGCCATCGACAACTTCAAGAAAGCTAAGCTTAAAAATATCTGTCTAACTTTTTTTTCTGACCTTTGTTCTGCTGACATTCTGCATCCTAAAGCTGAGACAACGGTGCGCTAAATATACTAAAAACTAAATATACTCACACAATGTTGATTTGTTATTTTATTAATCGTATTATTCAGCTACGACAAGTTTCTCGAGACAGATGGTGTGTGGACAATATAGTCCGATCCCGATATTTCCAAAGAGACAGCGCAAACAGAGGGGATTGTGGCAGCAGACGTGCTGAAGACCTCGTCATTCTTTTATACCTTGTGGGTCAGAATGATCCAACAGGATAATCAGAGGGGCTTAAACAGTATATCTAACCTTAATCCCAGGATTGACAATACCGAAGATAGGTATTACAAATGTGGAATAAATCTTTTTTTGTGCCGCAGTAACTGTTAAACACTTGAGTATTAGGCCTGGTGGGGGAACCAAGATGTCTACGAACAATCATTTGTAAATATGGGCTCAGTTTATTTGTAATTTATTGTATATATGTGTATATACAGGACTGTCTCAGAAAATTAGAATATTGTGATGAAGTTCTTTATTTTCTGTAATGCAATTAAAAAAACAAAAATGTCATGCATTCTGGATTCATTACAAATCAACTGAAATATTGCAAGCCTTTTATTCTGATTTATTGCTGATTATGGCTTACAGCTTAAGAAAACTCAAATATCCTATCTCTAAATATTAGAATATCATGAAAAAGTATACTAGTAGGGTATTAAACAAATCACTTGAATTGTCTAATTAACTCGAAACACCTGCAAGGGTTTCCTGAGCCTTGACAAACACTCAGCTGTTATAAATCTTTTTTTTTACTTGGTCTGAGGAAATATTAAAATTTTATGAGATAGGATTTTAGAGTTTTCTTAAGCTGTAAGCCATAATCAGCAATATTAAAAGAATAAAAGGCTTGCAATATTTCAGTTGATTTGTAATGAATCCAGAATGCATGACATTTTTGTTTTTTTAATTGCATTACAGAAAATAAAGAACTGTATCACAATATTCTAATTTTCTGAGACAGTCCTGTATATATATATATATGTTAGTATTATGTTCAGAGTTCTTGTACAGTGTGTATGTCATGTTATGTTATGTTATATTATGTTAGGCTATGGTAGTTGTTGTGTGGTGCCTTGTCCTAAGAATTTCAGTGCCCAGTCTGACCCTGTGTCATTCTGTGTATCTGACAATAAAAGACTTGACTTGACTTGACTTGACTATGAGAGATCACAGCCTTGTGTCGAAACGAGCACCTTTTCTCGCTAAATACGCTCAGCAGTTGCTTGAGGACACTGGAGTTGTGGCTCTCACTGTTGACGTGTGACAAATCCCTATCTGAAGAGAGGCTCTTCAGCTAAAGTGTTTTTTATAAGTATTAATAAAGCACACCGAGCATGAAATGCAGCTAAGCTCTAAGCAATGTGAACAGTGAGCTACATCCCTTCCCATTATAAATGACACAAAAAGACTTGATTTCTGAATCTGATCGATTAATCTATAGGGCAGATACACTTGTATTGCAAGAAGGAGCACTATCCTACTTTTACAGGAGGTGGAAAATCCCTAAAGGTGACAAATAACCTCCCCAGCACTATTATTGTCAAATCAGGTATATTTGTGCTATTACAGTCACAAAGGGCTTCAAAGTCACATAAAATGCTCCCAAAAAGGTATTTGTCTTTGCTCTCCCTGAGCATGACAGCTTTCAAATTATGGTACTTTCGACTTGTTTTTAGCATTTCAGACGACTCTCATGAAGGGTGACACCTAACCAGCAGCATCAAAGCAACTGATGTTCAAAGGGAAAATATCATCTGCAGACTGGAATTTAAAAATGGCAACATTTGCCATATGCAGCTTTTATTCTGAATCTGTATCGTGGGAGGCCAAACCATTCTGATTGCATAAAGCATGATTATGCAATGTTTTATACGTTTTCCAAACCAAACATAGGTATGAATAAGGACGTCATATATGATAAATAAACAAACAAGAAAAAACTCCTGATGCAAGTTAACATGCTTCAATAAAAACACACACTGTGTCCGGTTTAACCCTTGTGTTGCCTTAGGGTCATTTTGACCCGAATCAATATTACACCCTCCCCCCGCTTTAGGATTAATTTGACCCCATTCAATGTTTAATGTCGGTGTTCTTTCGGTAGTCAACAAACAAACATAAAGTGCCTCACACTTAAACTTGGAAAACAATATTAATTCTAATAATTTTCTGGAGGTTTTAATTGCTGGCGTCAAATTGAACCCAAAGGGTAAAATATGTTAGTAAATATAAAGGTAACAGGAGGGTGAAACATTGAATCGGGTCAAAATGACCCATAGGCGGGGGGAGGGTGTAATATTGATTCGGGTCAAAATGACCCTAAGGCAACACAAGGGTTAATACAAGCATGTGTGAGTGTGCCGTCACTACTCAGACATGGTTATTTGTACTGTGGGACGAATCCCGTTAAAGGAGAGTTTTGTGTCAAAGAATTTCACAAACACCCTTTGACAGTCAGGAGCAGTTGCATTTTAACAAGACAAAAATCCTCGTGGAAAATCCCTCTAATCTTTTGATCCCAATATCTGTCTTTGGACTCAGCAGTATACTAATAATCTGCTTTCGTCTGAGTGAAGCTGCAGGAGGCTTCTAGACAGAATGACACTAAGAGATACCGTGAGGCCACATGTTTGTGCGAAACATACAATGACAGACATTCCTCAAAGGAACCGCTCATTCAAATCAAGAACTACTCTTGCTATACAGTGTGCCTGAAAGCAGTTTATTCTATATGTGAAAATGTGGAAAGCTACTGAATACTGAAAAACACGTGGTTAAAAATGGTATATTTAATTCACATGGATCCATAAATCCCTTAAGAATGATAGTTTTGCTGCTGAAAAACGCAAGCTACTTATTGAATTCACTAACGTCGGCTTTTTTAAATGTGTTACTCTGATTCATCGTGCATTTATCTACACAGCTGTCTGTGTACTGCTCTTGTATATAGACTCTCGTATATACAACCTCTACATATGCCAACTCCCACCAGTCCCATGATCAGCATAGGTACCGGATATTAATAAACACAAGTATATTTCCAACGACAGTGGTATTTGAGACGCATTGATTTAAGTTTTTAAGTGCACAGTTCTGTACCATTTCTTCGTTCAGTTGCTCAGCCCCCCCAGTATAAGCCTGTAAATGTCGGTTTGAATTGATTCACCTCTTCATTTAGAAACAGACACACCGTGTGCTGAACAGTCCAACAAGTGCTCGATGTCCTGCCAAAGCCTGGATCGCCAAATTATTGTCCAAAGAAAGAAATCCTCTCTTTTTGGTCTGACACCAAAAAGGCTTTCTGTCTCTCAGTATCACTGCAGCCACATGTTTTTATTGAAGTAGCACTAATCAATATGTTTTCTCAATGAACAAATTATTAAATTTCCCTTCGCAGTTGGTGGAGGCAAACATGGGAATACATATTATTCTAATGTTGCAGCCAGAGATGGACGTTTTACGCCTCCTCCTCCGTATTACAGGTGGTGTTATCGCAGGTGGCGAGTCATCGGTGACTCACCATGTGAAACAACACCCCACATGTAATAAAGGGGTTGCCGAAGGCTTCACATTTTAAATTCAACAATATCATTGCCAATGTCTAAAAATCAATTTGTGAGAGACAGACAGTCAAGGAACCAGTGTCTTGAAAAACATAAAAAGGACCAACGGCATATAACAACATCAGAATAAATGCATACCGATTGTGTACATGTAAAATGTAAACCATGTTTGTGGACGTTTTGCCTCCTGTCTATGTTCACGTTGCACACATTTGTCCTGTTTAGCGACTACCAAGCTGATGATTATTATTCAAATGTTAAAAAAAGGTGCGACATGATTTCACTAACTGTAGGCTACAGTCATACTTGGTACCCTGTCATCATGCATTAGGACCGTAAGGCTATTCTCTCAGCTCAAGTGAAACAAAATTACTATTATTTACTGTATCCAGTCGATTTATCCTTTGAATTACATAATGCGCAAAATGAAATTAAAAAATGCTGTACAGTCTTTAGGTCTGCCCTACTTTTGTACTTTGGCTGATTTATGTTCAGCTAATGAAATAAACATCATTCCATTATATCAGGACAAAATAATGTATCTAATGAGAAAAAGGAGGACGGATTCTGGGAACTTACTGGCCGTGCATTTAAATAATTGTTTTACCGATCAAAGGGATTTGTGTGTGTCTGTGTGTGTGTGTGTATGTAGGTGTGTGTGTGTGTGTGTGTGTGGTGTTGTGCAATGTGCAAGCTCGTGGTTGGATAGGGGAGATTTGACAGGTCTGGTGGCAAATCCTGTGAGCCTTTCATCTGATCAAAGTAATACAACAGCTTTTAAATTATGTAATGGTCAGGTACCTTTTAAACTCCAATGTACTTTGAAGGTTAATCAATGTATAGGCACTAGGTAGAGATATAGGCAGACCTCTCTGTATCATACGCTTCTAGTTTTCCCAGTTAGATTTGATTCTGACTGGGCCAGAATAATAGCTTTATTCATCATTTTGAATTAATGGTCTGATAAAATTCTCCATGCACAGACATTTGCAGTCGTAGCTGTTGTTTCCTGCCGGCCCCGTGCAGCTCAGGATGGTGAGAGAGCAAGCAGCAATACCATATGACCTTGAGGTGCGAAAACAACTAATCTCTGAACTTGCTCGAATACTGAATTGGCAAAAGTAATATTGCGTGAATGCTTTCATCCAAAGGGACTTAAGGTACTATGAGTTCATACCGTTTCAGCATTGATGGCTCCGGTGGGAATTGAATCTCTTCGTCTTGTAATGTCAGTGCCATGCAGAAATGAGCTATGAAGCGCTTTCTTCATGTGCGTAGCATTACTACAATATATATGGTCCGGTGTAAGATTTAGTAATGCTGAAAACATGGCTGGACAAATGTAAAATACAGGTGAACAGTCCATTCCATTCCATTATCCACACCGCTTATCCTCATTAGGGTCGCGTGGCGCTGGAGCCGATCCCAGCTGACATTGGGCGAAGGCAGGGTTCACCCTGGACAGGGCAGATGAACAGTCTTACAGTGTAATTACTTATATCAGTGTGTGTTGTTTAGGGATAGGGAAAAAGCTTTCTGTACATTTATTTGTATGCAAATACATTTCTCTTTATTTAAAGCTGCATTAGTCAATATTTTAATGTGTACAATGGTTCAAATGGCTCTGTGTAATGTGAGAGGGGTTGCTCGTAGTGACAAATCGATGGAGGATCATCACCCAAGTCTGCAGATCCTGCTCAATGGGGCTTTATAGCATCTTTCGGCTCATTGTTTTCATCTTACAGCCTTTAACGGCCTATTCTGGACTAACTGCTATCCTCCAACAGCAAGGGGAGGCTATCCTCGGCTCTTTGATAAACTCATTTTATGATCCCAGCCCAGCATAAAACAGCTGACAATATGTGACTAGTGAACCCTGAGGAGTTGGTGGAGACCAAAACAGAGCATAAAAAAGGGAATATTGTAATTAAATGAATACTCTAAATGAATACTAATGTTGCTTTGTGCCTGCTGGATGTGTAAATAGGCGCCATTAAAAACGTAATCTGATATTTGAAATAAAGTGTCATAGTTGATACACTATACAAATATGGGCAATTTTTTAATGATTACTGCTTTTGGTGTATAAAGGATCCCCTCTGTGCAGCACTAGTGTACTTGTCATACCAGCTAACTATTAACAGCACATTTAAAAGATGCCACTCCCGCTCACAAAAACCTTTTAAACTCAATGTTTCTCATTCACAGACATTTCTTTATTCATTTCTTCTTGATAGCAACCTGCAGAGTTTTTACAAAGATTCTGACATTTACCAATGTTTTCCTATTTGAGATCTGTACTTATATTATATTATATATATATATATATATTATTATACTTATTATTTACACATACATTCAAGAGCACACTAACGCACTTGAGTGGTGATAAAGTAGTGCTATAAATGTGACAGCTGTAACTACATAATTATATTTTTCAAAAAGAGTGCATATATTTAATTGAATACATGTGATATTGACGGAAAAGGTCACGGCTGAATCTTAAGCTTATTATATCTAATTTTGAGGGAATTCTATAAAAAAATAACGGAAGCAAAATCCTCCCCACCGAAAAAAGGTGTTTAATGCAAAATAATAATCTTACCTCAAATGTATTTGTGTTTACCACTCTCTTTTCAACATATTTTGGATTTGCAAAGTGAACTGAATATTTGTATGTCCTTGTTTTAAACTACTTAGTCCCTATACTAAATTCATACTGGCTGATTTAAACAACTTCTGTTAGGAATACAATTATATGGTGCTTTGTATATTATCTATCCAATTGTAAGTACATTAAAATAGATTAATATAGAATATATATATATCTATATATAGATATATATATATATATATATAGAATGAGTATGAGTATCTATAGTATAATATATAGTATATAGGATAATATAGAACGAGATCTAATTAAATCAACTTTAGTTATACATGGTATGGACATATTTGTTTTTAGTTTATTTATGTGCAGTTTCTACATATACATTATGTATCATAGTAATCACTTGATTATGGATTTCCAGATTTCCAAATATCATACATGTGGTCCAGTGCTCCAACCTCTTCAGACTTTAGTTCAGGTGTTCAGCAGCATGATAGAGAAAGGGCTTTCAGTGCTAAACTGCATGTCGACTCTCTGAAGGGATGTCAGACGTCTCTGCTGATCTATTGTATGTATGTCTGTGAGGCTTCTGTTGTGTAATCTTTTAAATATGTAATCATTTCAGGTTAATACCCCGTAGTTTCTCTCCCATGCATTGACATGGTTATTCAGGCAAGGATTATAATAAGCTGTGCAGATGTGAAACTATCCTGAAAGACTTTTAGAGCAAAATGAGCTCATTCAGCAGACTTGCTAAATTTGGAAAAAGGCCCCTCTTTGTCACTGTCACTGCTACACCTAAAATAAGAACAAGCCAGGTAATAATTGTTTGTGTTAAGTGTGTTGTGCCATTACAGTTGGCAAGGACCCACTTGCTTTAAGCATGAATATTTGTTTGGGATCAATTTACCAGAGCAGGTCCAGAATCTATCCCATCAAACTCCCAAGACATTAAGCTTGTCCATGAGCCAACCAACTCCTTGATATGTGTGCGAAAATTATTTATCTTGTGTGAGAATGACTTTTCCTACGATTTCTTGAATAATGAGACACACTCACAGACAAGAAACCGACAGCACACTCTATTTTGAAAGTATTATTTAATTTAGAGAAAGCCAAACTGTAAGCCTGAACACAAAACTATGAAAATATATATATATGCTCGTTTTTAATCTTTTAAAATCTGAGTTGTTATTCTTTAGATGATACTCAGATATTTGTATTTTCAATTATTTTGTAAGTATTTTGCATGAAATGTAATGTGACATGTAGGATCCTTACTAGTCATAGTTCATTACACAAATTAGTTTTGACTCAACTCATCTCAGAAAAAACACAGTAAATTGACCTTTGGAAATAAGTTTTAGTAAGTAAGTTTTAGTGAGTCATATTTTATAAATTAATCCCTGCATATGTAATTTAAAATGCTTAACACCCAGAATGTGTGTTGAGAATGTTATTTTCTCAACAAAATAAATAATTTTAATCCACACAATGTGTATTTAGAAACAATTAAATATAACTGTCTGAATAATTACCTGCTGCTTCTGCATTTTGTATCAAGAATTATCATCAATTCATTGCATTGGTTTCCTAACGACAACTGTATCCCAGCGTCCCTGAGATAGACCTTTCAACAAGCCACATTTGCATAAGGAAGGGAGAAAGATGTCTACACTGAACTTTAAAAGAGAACGAAAGAGAACCACAGCACTGTTTGGGTCGCATGTCCAAGTATATTTAGTGCCACAGTTCATTTTTTAACTGGATTTATTCCGGGTGTTTTGATGCCGTGTCGCGTTACAGCCCTGCTATCGCTCACTGACGTTCATTGGTTTAAATAAACAAAAATGTAATGCTGCCCGACTGACAACATGTTAGTGAACGACAGCAACGATCATTCCCTCAGTGTCAGTGCATGAGGTTGGTAAAAGACTCAAAGATCCCCCCGCTGCATTTACACCATCAACAAAACATGAATACAGCAGCAAATAAAACATAGCCTACACAGTGTGTAGAGGACATTCTAATCAAGAATATTACATATTTGCCTCAATGACTAATGACAATCAGATGGGAATATGTTACTGTATGATGCAGTAGTAAGTTATCTAATCATGGCCTAATGAGCTTATTGTTAATAAAAAATGTATGGGCTTGAACAAAGATGCATTGGCATTTTAAATGAAATGGCCTGGATAGAAACTGGAGAAATATATTCATTAAAAAACAAAACACATACACTCACACTCCTCCCCCATCGACACTGACCAACAAACCTGCTCTTCCCCACCACAGCAGTAAACTGCCAACCTGTGGGAAGTGTCACACTCAATCACTCAATGTCTGAACACTGATGCATTTCATTCGGAAAAAAAGGATGAAAACTAAAAGAGATCCTGATATTTTGACAACAATGACCATGAAAGTATTCTTACGACCTCAAATCCACCCATGTCTCCGTTGTATATTGATTAGCTGGGTCTCTAGCTCTTTTAATCTCCTGCATTACACAGGTGATTATTGTATCTGTTCAAATTATTCAACCAATTAGAATAGCATTTCGGATGGAAGTTTTGTCTACGCCATGCAACAGTTTGTAGAAAATGACACGATGATAGACCAATGTGTTGAGCTTAAAGTATCAATGTAATAATAACGACAATGTTAGCAACTAACACAAACATCTCCCCCGGTTAATTGTTTGGGTTTTCTTCTGTTGCCAACTATTCAGATCTATTGGGTGCTTTATACACTGTATGAAGTCAATGACATCATTTATGTTTACTCCATCTGACTCTTTGATGATTACTCCTGCTCTTGCTTTTGAGGTAAGCCATTGGAGATGATGTTTCATAGGTCAACTAGTCCCCATGGACCTGTTTTATAAGAATGGAAGAAACCTTTGGGAATGGAGAGCACCCGCAAGTTTTGCTAATGAGGCCTTGCAGGAGACTCACTCATTACAAACAACTGTACTGCAGATCAATGACACACATGGTGAGACTCAAACAAGCATAGCCACCTAGAGGAGGGCAATGCATTTATTTAGGACTGATGGAAAGAATACTTGAATTTGTTTAAACCAGTCCATGTTGCGGCAGAGGACATGTTGTACCGACTGCATGTCTGAACTGAATCCAAATGTCTTACCTTCACTGCAGTCCTTTCCTTGAAACCCTGTCCGAGAGCAGTCACATGATGGTTCGTTGTTAATTATCCTGCAGACTCCTCCATTTAAGCACATGTTGGCTGAACCGCAGAGGTCCTTCAAGACTCCTTCACTGTTGTTCATGACAGACTCTGTGTTGTTGACCTTTATGTCAGTTATCCATCCAGTGAAAGGTGGCTGATCCTTGATTGCAGCTGATGTGAGTCGTAACGCCACGGATCGTAACTCCGGTGGTATTCCACCAACAAACAAATGGCTAAAAACAGTCATATCCCGTCTTTTTGACTTCACCTCCACCCATTTGTTCTCATTGTCCACCTTCAGGGTTGTGTTCTTAAAGTTTCTCCTTATTGTGACTGCGTGCCATTGGCTGTCGTTGACCGCCGTGTCAGATACGACGGTCGCAGGCTCGGCACAGAAGATCGAGAAACGGAGGCTGAGTTTACCATTCAGTATGAGAAGTTCGAGAAAGTCACAAAATCCCTCATCGTCGAAGTAAACTAGCAGCCCGTGGGAACTCTTTGTTTTCATATTGAAGCTCATTTCACTTTCGCAACACGCATTCCAAACTGGAAATCTAGCCCACTGACCTTCAGCACCTGTAAACTCTAGACAAGTGCTTATCTCTACAAAGCAACAAAAAAGCAGCCCAACCCATAAGATATGGGCACTGTGTGGCTTTTGTAAAACCATTGTGTGATCACAAAATCTATGCAGGAGACTTATAGGGCTTATTTATATGAACCTCTGCTTAAGCAAGAAATAAATTTGGTAGACCGTGAGAGAGTACACTGGCATATAAGTGACTGTCTACATGGATAAACAATTGTAAACTGATGCATTGTAAGTCAAAAGATAAAATGCTATTGTATATTTGCGCAGCAACAGGCTTGGCCAACAATTGTTTCCTGGAGCAAATACCATTACCTCATACTGTCCATGTAGGCCACTGGCCAACTCTCTCACTGTTCACTCCCAAATAGTTTGAACTGTTTAAAGGTCCTCTCTGCCATGGCTATTTAGAGCAAAGTGACAGGGATTCAAATATCCATTGGGCACACTTGATCTAATTTATGTAATTATGGAACAGTCCCTCCTGGTGCCAGTTAATGTGTGCACTGTTTCACTTGAGTTGAAATGGCAGCTTTAATCTTCATGTTCATACCAACATTCTTTGGCGGGTAACTGGAAGCCTTGCTTGGGGCTTTTCACATAGTCATCCTCGGTAGCAATGAGAAGAAAAGAAAAAATCCCAAATGGAGACACGTTGGCTGATAAACTCAGCAAAAGAAGCAGCCTGTCCATCAAGGCAGTCCTCAGTCCAGAAGCTCTCTGCAAAACAAAAGCAAATTTGATACAGTACAAGCGCTTTCACCATATCCATTCCCAAATCCACTTTGGCCAAAGCCTTAATCAAAAGTCAGAGTTAATACGATGATTGAGGCTGAATCCCAGCCAATCAAACACTTATATCCAGGGAGGCTTGTGTTGCAAAACACATGAGCCATATCAATAGATGCATATGAGCAGGGCTTTCCAGGAAGCACATAGCAGCAGTCAGCATCCACGAATGACTTCATCATGTGTGTCGGACACCATGTCTTTTTTTTTTTATTCACAGTGTTTCAAAGATTAAAATCACGTACGTGAGAGAAAAAGAAGAAGAATACAACATGAAATAATAATAAAGCCTGCATCATGATCATCGCACGCCTGAAAACAAATCATGCAGACAATCTCAGTCACACCAAAGTAATAATAAAGGAAACCGCTGATCAACCGCTTTCAATATTTCTTTTAGGAATTCCGATAAAGCCTACGGTCATCGACGCACCGGGCTGCCCTCTCTTGAAGACCATGAGAACAAAGTGCGTCATTTGATTCACAATGGTTTGTTTGTGGAAGACCAGTCGGGTTGCCACTGGGTCTCAGTCAGAACCCCAAACTGGGCTCTCTTTATAATATTTGCCTCGTCACTATTTTTCTGATTATGAAGACGGATTCTGCATTTCTAAACGCGTTCAGTATTGAACTGCAGAAAAAGACGACAACGGATTTTCGCAAATAGTTTTCATTTCAACGAAAACACAATGTAGATCTGGTTTACATGAAACAAGCGGACACATCCTCTCCAGAAACAGCTAACGTGATGAATATCATTACAGTACATACGGCTTATCATGCTTACTACGGCGTGTGGTAATCTTCACCGACATATCGCGTTTCACAAAACAGGACATCAATAACATGTCCCATACCTTAACATCCTACCCTGGGCTGTAAAGGACGCACTACTATACGGTTCTAGTGACGCTCCTGTCGCGCACAACTATAACATGTCTTGCAAAAAACAAGATGAGACATGGTTGTATTATTCGTTTTACCTTTGCGCGTACACCTTTACTTCTACGGGACCCTAAATAGTTGGAGATAAGAAGAAGAAAAAACACGATTTCATGCAAAACACCGAGCACGCGCTGAGCTCCTGTAAACCGCGACTGCCCGAATATATTTTCGGTCTGTTTGAGAGCCCGTACCTCAAATCCAGTGTGGCGAAACCTTCACCTCAAGATCTGCTTTCAAGTGAATCGCAGCATCAGAGAGAGAAAGAGAGAGGGAGGGAGAGAGAGAGGGGGGAGGGAGAGAGAGAGAGAGAGGGGGGGGGCGAGAGAAAGAGAGAGAGACAGAGAGACCACTTTCTCTCTAACTCCACTAAAAACCTTACATTCTTAGTGGTTAAATAAATTACCTTAAATATGTCGTCCTCCAAGTTTGTCTTAACATTTTTTTTAAACAAAGAACTAGAGAAAAATAGGTCGGGAGAGCGGGACGAGAATCCAGTTTTCCTTTGTGGAAGAGAAGGCGCAATCTGGTTTCCCTGTTGAGTTTATTCGGCGACTGTCAGGAGCCTCAGACCGAGCGTGTCACGTGTCTCTCGGCGCTGTCTGCCGGGGAGGGGCTGAATGCAGCACCTCGGACAGCGCCTGTGCCTCTCCGGGCATCCATCCACGGGCGTTTATGGAATTGGAAACTTTTGGGATGAGGCTTGAAAAACTGCTCCGATTGATCGTTTGATCACATGAGAGACACAAGAAGCTGGGAAGCAGTCAGAGGTGGTACAGGAGTACACCACACTACCACATCTTATATTCCAATTGTGTGTACAATCTGAAACACAATATTGTTTTCAATGCAACCGATCAGACCCACGTCGGAAAATATGCTAAATAACCCACCAAGAGGTGTCAGTTAAGGGGTTATTATGAAATCCAGCAGAATGATTCAATACTCAGGGGCCCTTTTACAAGTAGTACTCTATTTTTCAGGGCATGTTTATGGTACATTGTATATTTCCCAGCATCTCCAGGAGGTTCTGTATTGTATAATGTATGAATAATTAAATAAACCTTTTAGCACATACTGTATAGCATAGCACTGTCAAATCTATGTTACTAAAAACAAAACAAAAGGGCAATGTATGTTAGTTCCTAATTTTTTCGGGAAGACATATTAATGTATATTTTCAGAATGAACAGCGAGTTGCTTTCTTCCAACTACTTTAAGGTTGGAACAATTAACAAACTATATGCGTTAGCTTTGGGGTGGGCGCGTCCTTAGTAAGCCTTGATGTTTCATGTTGTCAGAACCATGTAGTTATACAACCACATTGGTAATTCGCTGCTATGAAATTGTTGTAGAACATTTTCATATATGTAATAAACTAGGAGTATAGCCTACTGTCAGATTTTTTTTCTACACCTACTGAGTCTGTTGTTAGAGCATAGTATGCCTCTTGACAATACTTGCATGTATGTGCACATGAATTTATCATGATGCATGTTTCATCCACACAAGGCGGCCCTGCACCATATTGTGTCCATTCATGGATGATGCAATTGTGGTGCAATCAGTCTTTCAATTCTGTTTCCTTGCATGTTACATGTGACCAATAACCTGTCATAGGTCTAAAAAATAAAGCGAGCACAATGATAACATTGCATTGCCTTTAGTTATCATGTAATATCGTTTTCTATTCAAGAGCATTCTGTTCCTGTTTTTATGTACGATTGCAGAGTTTACATTTAATTTAGACAGGCTACATGTTAATGGTGTTCAGACGTGTGTAAAGAGATGGAATACTTAGTTGTAAGATACTTTATTCAAAAATAAATGCTCACTGTGCAATGTATTTATTTCTCAACCGGGCAACAACATTATATCTGTCTTGGGGGAATACTTCACTATAAATTGGCCATTAATATAACAATTACTCACCATGTGTTACTTTGAATTCTTGAAGACAATTAAATATTTCTCTCATGCCTCTACGGTGAAGAGAGAATCATAAAATGAATGAAAACTGAGGTAGATCTGGATGAATAGAAGTAAATCAAGATCAGGCACATCTACATAATAAATCGCATAAGGTATCACTTTGCAAATCACTCTCACAACTCATGCAGTATACTGTAAATATTGCATATTCTCACTACTTCCCAAACACATGCATTTTTATTTCTGCCACTATTGTCTCATGCACGGACTTGTAGAGCAGAATGGAGAAACTGCCTGATGAAATATTACTGCTTCCTTCACTTTCCAAGCAAACCCATATAAATCATAACCAAATAGGGGCTTTCTTTTGGAGGATTTGGGACATTAGAAAAACACATTTCTTCTTTCAACTGTTGAGGTTACAGAGTTGCTTATGTGACAGATTGAGGTTAACAGAGAGATAGTGGATTCAAGTTTAATAGAGGTCTAAGCTTTCTGGTCTCATACCAGGGTAAGATAAGGCAGCTTTCTGTTCATGCAGTAGTAATCGCTCACTTTTCAAAATAAACCAAGTCAAAGGTTTAAGTAGGTAGGCCTTTGGGTAGGTATGACAATAGTTGGCCCCTCCTCCTTCCTTGTTGTAGATCAATATAAACATATTTTGGTCCAGTTTCTCAACTGAATTAACAGATATGAAATCCATAATGATCTTCTCACCAGCAGGTGATTCAGGTTTATACAATACATTTGTCCAAATATTGGAATAGTCTTACACAAAAACAGAGGTAAAGGGGATCTTAGGTCTGGTTATCTGAGATTTACATTTGGTAACCACAGTAAAACATTTGCACTCTGGAGGTCAAGAAGAGGATAAACCAAGAGGTGGATGCATTTGTGTGTGATTCATTTACACGCTTTGACCTAGCAATTCCATCATAATATTGTGGTACAATATGCCTCTTTATCGTTATTTATGAAGTATTTTTATTAACTGCAGCTCGCTAACTGACTAAGCTAACATTCACTTCATGAATAGGTAGCAAACACCATCTCTAGCTGACTCGTTTGAATTGAAGACGTACTCAATTTACGCAAAACTTGTCCTTAATATGTTTGAATACAAACATGTGCTTAAAGATTAAAAGGTAAAGCTACATCTCACAGAAAAACATTATCCCCAGTTGATGAGCCATGTGGAAGACAGGAAATAAGGAATCATCTTACATCTAATGCAAAATCGTTCTGCGTGGCAGCTTGGCAGAGGTTAGATTTTACCTTTGTTGCTTGAAGAGGGTTCGATTTTTACTGTTCAAGTGAAAGGGTTTTAAGAATCAATCAATCTCAATTGTGAGATTCATGTTAATAATAGTCCCAGCATGTGAATTAACAGTAATTAGAAGTGCATGATTTTGAGTGCCACATTTATATTTGACTCAAGGCAATTCTGAATCATTACTTTTCTCTTGGTTGGAGGTTTTACGACAGATAAAGCACTCTCCTCCTTAGAGAATTCAATAAAAATATATATAATTGTATTGTAGCTGTATTTTACTTCCACGGTACCTTTTTTTACGTGTGCGGGAATTAATTTTTACAATGTGTATTTGACTTTGGAAGGATTACCTTTAATTGTAATCAATATACTCCCCACTTTAGTCCACAGTTGAATGAGGCTTACCAATTAATTAATGTAATCTGTTTGGTCTCATTGAGGTGAGGTTGTGGCAGAAGAGTGCGTTTCAGAATTGGCTGCAGGTAGAGGGAGGAGGCTCAGCCAGGCAACAGGCACAGCTGCATGTTATCAGGCTGATTAGCAGCCATGTGCTCAATCTCTTGTTTTTTTGCAGTGAAGCTTCTAATGAAAGACACACAAACAACCGACGGACACAAGACATGCTGGCAAACACGGACTTCCAGTTGAGTTCATTATCATACTCTGTACTAGAGGTCCATGCCATCTTGTCTCCCTGTCTTGCCATCCATTGCTTTGCATTTCAGTGTATCTGTAGTGCCTGTTATGACTATACATTTTTAAGAAAACTGGCCTATAGGCTGTGCACATCTGGGGTTTCATTTATAAGACGGAATCATTTATGTGTAGAATCCACACGAAATATATATATTATTTGTTAGTTTTTTGTATTTCTAAAACCTTGCTTGTGCTGCCAGTGCACATTACATTTCCTTTAATGAATCCCAAATCAACTGGTAAATGTGTGCAGCTGGTTCAGCCTCTAAGCCCACCCTCGACACACCAACATTCAACCAGAAATGGTCAATGTAATGTACTTTATGAATGTTGATGCGTTGAAATGAGCTGCTGATCAGTGGGTCCTTACATTCAATCACAGGAAGAACCCTCATTCACTGAATTCTTCCATTTAAGCATTGCCTTACTAGTTATGGAGCTGTGACAGGTATAATGGTTATACCCCAGGTGTTTTCAGTCACTGTGGTTGATTAGGCTTTAGTCAGTAGGTGGCAGTTGGGTGAAGATGATACGGATGATAAATATTTGTTTCTATTCATTTTTTACTCGCTCTCTCCTACATGTATATTAGTGAAGACATCATTTTATATGTACTGACACCGACCAGTCAGCTGTCACCCGGTCATTGTGGACATGGTGAGTGAATTATACATAAAACATGATGTCATTCAAAGCCACAGCGGTTCTCTTAGCCAAAGAGTTCTTGCAGTTCTTTCGTAAATGTTGCTCTGAGCAGCTTTTTAAAATCCGTCTGGAAATAAAAGTAATGTCCCCCCAAATATGACTTTTTATTTACATGTTATAGTTACACATTGAAATGAAGCAATTGTCTATGAAGAGAGGAACAATTATAATTAATTTAAAAATATGTGATGAAGGTGTAACTTGAGGGTAACTAGAACCATAAAAGGCTCTACCGAAAGGCTTTTGTTATAATCTATAATACTCACACACATGAGTTGTGTACTTATTGATACTGGTACATTTTCAATACAGTTTGACATTAACAATCCAGGTTGTCTTTCCTCCAGAGCTCTTTAAACCTGAACCATTGTTCTTATTCAATAACATAGTGGCATGCTGGGCAAGGACACATTTACTAAAGACACACATGAACTTTTTAAGTAGACCAAAAAAGTAGCCACATTTATTGAATGTGACCTTTACCACTCTCCAGCTGAGACCATATCTCTCCATTTTGAAAGCATCTGTATACCCTAGATTAAAGCTGATTGAATTTTGAAATCTGTATCATTACAGTTATTAGATTAGCAGAGAGGGAAAAGGACATTGCAACTCATTGAATTTCATCTCAGAGGAATTAATGAATCGCAGGATTATGGACCACAAAGGACTGGTCATATGTCCAGCCTGAATGAGTTTACTGATTGTATTGACTCATACATAATGACCCTACTGAAGATGCATGAGGAAAGCATTAACATGCCAAAGATCTGATTAAAACCTAGTTTTCAAACCCTGAGCAAACAGTCGGGAACATGTTGGTTTTCTCTTTATTGACATCAGATCCAGGGATTTTTGAATTAATTGATAATTGACCCATACACGTTTCTTTTTCACATTTACTTCCATTTACTTATAAATATATATATATAATATATATATACATGTGTATATATATGTATATAAATATATATATATGTATATATATATATGTGTGTATATATATAAATATATATATATATGTGTATATATACCTTTTCATTGCATTTGCTTAAAATCAACAAAGAAAACAAACTAAACTAAACCCAACATTTTGATTCTATTTTCAGAGTTTTTCTTTATATGCATATTATGCCATTCAAAATGGAGATAAAATGCCTTGATTTACACCATTATCTTAATCATGAACCATTAAATTTATGTATAATGAAATGTTTAGCATTAACCTTTCGACCCTTGAACAGCTTATGTGTATCTATAGTAGGCTGGATGGCACCCTAGCATGTAATTGAAGTGTTGTGTGAATTATTTGGTCTTCATAATAAATGACATAGTGTATTCCATATATAGGCACCTAATGGAGGGCAGTACAGATTAATATATTACTCAACATGCCAGAGACAAGTTCAATTTGGGGTGTTATTATTGTTGCTAAATAAACAAGCTATATATAGAGCTTCAACGGTGTGTCAGGTTAAAGTATGAGGTCATTGTAATGAATATAAATAAATAAAATATTTGTTTATATATATATATAATTACTGATTGTTGTTCACATGGTGTCATTTCATGTGTCTGTGACATTTACATCATCTTATAAAACTCCTTCCACACAAGATTAGCATCTCTGTGGATAAACTTAGTTTATTTGCGAATTTACTGAACTGTGAGTCTCATACAACGGCTAAACTTGGCAAAGTTTATGAGATCAGTGTCTGCTGGAAAGGGAGTTACAAAGGAGCAGCCGTATCGTTGGACTGTATCTGTAAAGCATATGATATTGCGGAATAATATTTATTGGAGTGCAAGTCGGTGTGAAATGGCCTGATAAAATGAGAATATTGACACACCTGCTGATCATAAATAGTAATCCCAGCATTTCAGGGCAGCTTCTTTGCCTTATCGTTTGGCTTTTTACTGAATACTGGCTCAACACACCCAAAATAGCTCAAACGTATGGGACAAACACACACACACACATACATACACACAAACACACACATTAGATACATTTTACAGAAAAAGAGATTTGACATAAAATACTAAATTAGATTTGGGCATATTTTCTCATGGCGTTTGAGCGGAAAATGTGCCCATTTTCTACCTTAAATATGAGTGCAGAGGAGGTTATGATGAGCATTTGAAAGGGTACATTTGACAGGGTTTTGGCTGACTCAGATAATCAGCTGTATTCAGTCAGAGAATGGTCGCTCGAGGCGGGGACCCTCCAGAACCAGAGCTGCCGCCAACTGGTGGTGCCTTTTGCACAAATTGCACTCGGAACAGAACGTTTATTTTGAACTAGTGTAATATAAGCGTCTTTGAGTATTTTGAAAAGCGCTATAGAAATTATTATTATTAATATTATTATTATTATAACACACCACTTGCACTAATTGCACATACACATAAAAGGGGACATATCTCATTTAACTTAACTTAACTCAGATTGTGAAAATGTATCTGCATTTCAATTGCAATACATACATACATTTTACTTACAAAAGATTAAATATGCAAGTCAAGTACAGCATTTTAGTATATCCTGGCTACCAAAGCATGAACTCTCGAAGAGAAAAGGTTTCTTCAGACTCCAATCCATTCAATGGTTCATTCAGTTCAAGAACCCACATCACACAGTGAATAACTACATGCATGCTACCATCAGGTGTGGACTGTAACTCCTTTGAGAATAACAAAATGCCTATGAGTCACTGTAGCTGTGAAGTCACCATTTCTCTTTTGCATTCAACACGTGCAGTGGGATGTGTGTGCCACCTTCTGTGTTCGTGTGAATTGTGCACACTAATTTCCCACCAAGAGGCCAACATAAGATATACAGAAGAATATATCAAATGTGAATATATTGATAAACTACTAAATATACACAAACATACATGATGTGACTTGTTATATTTAATGCAGATTATTAGTCCACAAATGATAGTTTACTTTTTAATGATATACATTTTTTGTTCTTGACACCTGTCTTGCTCTACTGTTATTCCCAAACCTCAGTCTGTGAGCTTTCAATACATTGCGGATTGAATATTGATTGATCTTCTAACCAATGTGTTGAAAGCAGCTTGCCGTCACTGTGATCCAAACATGGCTAAGCAGCAGCATTGTGACTGGAGTGCAGTGATAAAGGGATGACCGGGCAGACACACTCTGAATAAGTGATTAATGGCCACGGAGCTCTATTGTTCTTGTGCTTAAAGATTTCTTGTCTTTCACTTCATTAAACAGTTAGATCAAGTGGTTTTTCAACAGCGAGCTGGTTTGAAATGCACACTGTTGGAACAACGCCCGCTGTCTACGAGTATATGACGCTGTGGTGAAGGACATGTGATACATTTCAGAATAAATTAAATGAATGGAAGTAATCCAATTAAAAATGTCTTCTTTCTTCAGTGTTGTATCAACAGAGAAGGAATATTCTGATAAACTGTGGATGATTTCCATCATGCAGGATGCAGATGTCCCAGTGTTTTCTCGAGACCATCGGTATGGTTAAACACCATAATAACCTCAGTATTGCCAATATGTCACAAACCCTGTTCTCTAGTAGTAATTGAAGGGTCTAGTAATAATTGAAGGGAAGAACTGACTCGTTTAGCTTTTCACAGACATCAGTTTTTTTCATGCAGAACAGAGTAGCAGTCACTCAAGTGGGCCATGAGTCCACCCTGGATCTACTCATGGGCCCTGCAACGTGCACGCCTGAGAGAGCGTTCATCTGGAGGAACCGGCTCTTCCGTGACCTCGTCACTGTTGTCGTTACAGCAGCACTTAACCCACTCAGTATGCATGCAATACCATTTAGTATTCGTGGCTAGCATTGTAAGAGTTACTATACTGGAGGTCCCACTGGCCTGCATAAGAGCCTCTGCATGCACATCTCTGGATTCACTGTAGCCAAGTGTAAAAAAGAAAAACAGGGACAACACAAGTTGTCAAAACATTTATGTTTTGTGGAAAGAATGGTGTTTGAAAAAAGGTCCAATACGTACATCATGTTTTGGTATTTGTTCCAGACTTAAAACTGTATGGACGGTCAACTCTAAGTTAAAGTCTTTAAAAATGTATACAGTGCGGAAACTACCGCCATTTAGTCTCTTACGGACGCACAAGACGCCATTAAACGCCTGTGTGAGACAAACCAGTGCTTCAATAGCTACAATGTAAATTCATCAACGTTATTATTAGACGCTCAGTGAATTGAAAGTATTAAGACTGAAAAGAAAAACTATGGTTGATTGGTTAAACAAACACAGGTTCAACTTTCAACCAGGAGAACAAGGTGGCTGAGGAGGAGTGCAGGCACAGGAATCCTGGGCAGAGGGAACAGGGGTTAGTGAGAAGTCCAACACAATGTAAAATACGAGAGCGATCAGAAATCCTCGCGAAGCCGAGCGTACCACTGGAAATGGTAAACTAATCTGGAGAGAGGGAAGCCGGGTGTTGCAGGAAAGATCGGATGATATGATTGAAGACAGGTGCTGCAGATGAGGTGCAGGTGTGGAGATGAGGCCCGGTGCCGGAAGCCATGCCAACGGCACAAACACACAAACACACACACACGCACACACACACGTTGACACAAGAGACACAGGGAAAAGACCAAAAAAGGACATGACTCACATGAGCCGTGAAACCCCGTTTGTTACCATTGTGACTTCCAGAGCTCATTCTCTGAGATCATAGAAAAATGTATTCCTCTACTGCCAACTCCACCAAATTTGCGTTGTCTAACTAGTCTGGAACGTGGTTTAAAAGCAAACGTCCAATGAGTGCCCCAGTCAGGGACTAACCATTAGCCAATCAGCCGCAGGGACGTGACTAACGCTGTTGTCAAGCTGTTGTTCAGGTCTGTGCCGCAGACCTTCTCAATACCGCCTGACATCTGAGTTTTTTATTACTTTGCTTCTTCTCCACTCTTGAAACTCTGTAAAAAAATAAGTGGCTACACATTAGTGTTGACCTTAAAAAGCGGTGTGTCAAGGGAAATCCGTGTGGAGTGGAGGCAATGTCCGACTGAAGATGGATACTGAGTTGACATTTCTGTCTGATATCAGGCAAGCATCCGATTGGACCAGAGCTGTAGAGGGGATTGACCAGATGGTCAGCTGAAAGCAAAAGTTGGACCTTATGACTAATGCACAGTGCATGGCTCAGGCGGCATTCAAATTGGTATGTAGGTCTGCAACAGAGTAGTTGTGGCCGTACAGAGGGTCACGACAGAGGACTGTACAATATTCAATACAATATTCACTTCTTCAAATTTGTGGTTTCCCAAATGGTCTGAACACGGTCTCAAGTCTTTAACCATGTATTTGTTCTCATTATAAAGGCTTTAGTTAAAGGCATTTAGTCTCTAGTATCACATATCCACAATTATTCCGTGCAAATTTGTGTGCTTGTCTTTGCAGCCGGGTCCCATATGGCCATGTTGTACTAATGACAAGAATCTTGAAAGTCTGTTGGCGTTCACATACACAGATTAATTAAAAGGCAAGATACTAAAAAGTATCATACATTACCAATAGCATAATGAATGATAAAGACTACTCAAAGTGATAAAGACTACTTTAAGTGATAAAGACTACTCAAAGTGAGTACCTGACTTCTAAAGTTTGCTCTTAACAGTACATTACTTTTTGCCACGCTGGCACATTTTTGTGCCCTTTCCATTTCAGGTAACTTGGGCGTGACTTTATGGTGATTCATAACTCCTCATAAACGTAAGGCATATGAACGTGGCAATAATGTGGAGAGCATCTGCACAAGTAACCCACGGCACGAGAGGGGGTCGAGTACAGTTTATCATTTATTTGTGAACAAATATAATTCATGACACATCAATGTTTTTCTGAATCAGCTTTTTTGATTTAAAGAATATAATTCGCAGGGCAAACATTGCCTTTCGGCTTTGGAGGCGTTATCTATCATTTTAATGAAAATATATTGCTCCATAATTATCCTTGGGGAGGATCCCCAAACCCAATTTATCCTAGTTTCTTTTATTCACTGGGGAAATTCAGAATGTGTCTCTTTATCCTTCTGCATAAAATGGCTGAGCATCCTGTTCCAGGTTGGAGGCATCCGATAATATAAGCTATTAATACTATGAGTAGATATACAACACACCACCGGAACCCTCTGATGTTTTAATTGCAATATTATCAGGGTATTTTATATTATATTAGATTCATGGCCCGAGTATAATAATTTGAAAATAAAGTAACAAATGACACTGTATAACATGCTTAAAGAAGTAATAGATAAATAGGAATAAGTAGCAAGAGATTGCTGATACTGGTCGACACACTCGCCAACATCCGCATCAAGCACTGGATTGGGTTAAAGATGCCAATATTGTTCAAACTAGTGGAACAAAAGGACACATATACTTAATTAAGGACACACTGGTTGAAAGTCCTGTATTTGTAGATCTGAAATTTATTGAGTTATGTTTTTCTTTTCTAACTCATTGCACCCCAACTTGTAAATTGTAAAATAAAATGACCCCAAATCACTTCAAACTAGAACGGGCACTCGGTAGAGCGCATACCTTCGCATATCACAAGATTGGGCATTGAATTGTGCTATGGTAAAAAGAAGATTTTGACCTTTTCATGACCTTGACCTTGACCTTTAACCCAATTGATCTCATAATCTAATCAAATGGTTCCCGGATAATAACCAATCATCCCACCAAATGTCATGCGATTCAAGAAGATGATGACCTTTTCATGACATTGACCTTGACCTTTGACCCGATCGATCCCAAAATCGAATCAAATGGTCCCCGGATGATAACCAATCATCCCACCAAATTTAATGCGATTCGGTTTAATACTTTTTGTGTTATGCGAGGAACACGCATACAAATAAATAAATAAATACACGGCGATCAAAACATAACCTTCCGCATTTTCAATGCGAAGGTAAATATACAACTCAACTGTATATAAGCATTATATTAGAATAGCTCAACGTATAACAGGTGTGAGGTAAGTTCAAGTACCTTGAGCTGATAATGCCTCCTTTCACTCCCCAAAACCCACAAATAACTAAAAAAAGTAACAGCAAAAAGACTTGAAAAAAGAATCACACAAAAAACAGACTTATATTTAAATTTGCATTACAAAAATAATTGTCATTCATTGCCAGAAGAATTACATTTAATGCTTCTAAAAATACAATTATTTTGTTTAATTCTAACAAGATCATATTTAAGGGCAATTTTTGTCCTTTTTGTAACGTTAGTGTATCCAACATCCATGTGCCATTAGTTATCCAGCATTCATATAACCTATCCAATATTCAGCAAAAGAAAGTGAACTGCAGAGCAACGGTCTGTAAAGGCCTGCTGGACGACATGGACTCGACAGAGCCCTGACCCTCAAACCAGCGACAGCACAGTGCAGTGTGCTTGTGATTGTGTTACGTGTCCAAATTGCAACAACTCCGACAAAGCACTCCTCTAGATCCTCTAGAGTCAGACAGCTTCTTAGACACAATTATTTCCTCTCTTGGATTAATTAAAAAATGACTTAATTCACAAGAAGACCTAAACCTTTTTGTCGGTTCAAGATTGTCCCCTAAAACACCAACTAATGATGTAGAAGAATGGACAAACCATGGTGCTTCTCTCACTCAGTAACCGTCGTAAGTAATTTGCAGGAAAAAAAAGAGAAGATAATCATTTGGAAATAATCCAAATTGCATCACACAAATTGCCTATCAGGGGAACGCTCAACTTAAGCCTGTAAATGTGTTCCGACATTCCTCTTAAACTTGTCTTAGAAACAGAATTAAGGGACAAGTCAAGCAGCTACATTGCAGAAAGTATATTCCCTAAATTAAAACAGCATTATAATCTGCCTCAAAGATTAAAGTAAAAAGTAATTTCATAATTCAGAGAGTTACAATTAAAAGTGTTCAACAGCTGCAAGGTAAAGGCTGGTTGCCTCCACATATCTGTTCCTGACAGGAAGAAAAATGCGCCAATTCACAGCCACTTTCCTCCCCTGTCCTTTTTTCAGGGAAGGGAAGAGGATCGCCTTATTCGGAGGGTTCGTCAAACTGCCAACCGGCACCCAGGAACACACTTCATTAACCACTCTTATGGCAGAGGATGGTGGCTTTTCCAGACAGCAAGCACACATCTGAAGTCTTAGAAAAACCACAATGCATTACACTGAATGGGCTTGTCACTCCTGCACAGGTTCATTTCCTTTAAGTGTGAGCTCGAGTCAATCAAGGGAAATGAGCTGAGAAACGTTGGCTATTATTTATCGGTTTATCCGCTGAGGTTTTTTCACCATGCACCCATCCACATGTCACACACTATAGGAAAGGTAGATGAATAAGACAATATATTAAGCCTTGGAACCACAAATATATTAAGCAGGCAAACTATAGCTAAGAGTAAAATATGTTGTTCGTTTGGGGACATTGAGCCCCACGAATGAACCACTGGTACGAACAAAATCCTCCTTAAGTGGCAAGTACGAGTGATTAAAGAGAAGTTGTTGCATTCACACATTTTCAAGTGTAACACGTGTAATTGACGAGTCTTGTATGATAAAATCATTTGGAGTTTAAATATGTGACAACAAATGTGAATCTAACTATAAAACATGGAGTCTGTCTGTAACTATGTCCTTGGTTTATCTCGAGAACCATTCATTCGTTCTTCTTTACACTTGGCGGTATATTGCTGGGGACCCAATGGCCTAAATTTGGTGCAAATTTGGACACGTTCAGTATTATTAAACTTTGCAATGTGAAGCTCAGGGCCTGGGCTTCAGAACTCTGAAGGCTGAGTTGAGCATGTTTTCTGCAGCGGGCCTTCACAGACCGCTGCTCATTGTCTGCGTTTCACTTTTGCTGCTGGATGCTGGATGTATTAACATAACAACCAGACTCTTCTTCACTTCCCTGGAGTCAATCAGCAATGAGCGATTATTGTCAAAGCTGCAAAAAAATACTTCCTTGTGGACAAGCAATCAGTCCGCTCCCAATGGCCACGCACTCTGAACGGCCAAGCCTTCCGACAACAATAGTGGGAGCCAGACAATTTGGCCTGGTCCGAACGGGCCCTCTGAATGGGTCCGCCCGACCTACAACGCTGCCAGCAGCAATACAGAGACCAAAGCAAATAGCCCGCTCAGAACGGGCCCACTCCGTGATCGAGTAAAGCATTACGCTAAGATCTAAGTATACAGACACAAAAAAGCCTTGCCTTAAAGGACCCATCGTATGCCCATTTTTCCACAAGTTGATATGGTTCCTTGGGGTCTTAATGAAATGTTTGTAACATATTTTGGTCAAAATACCACAAGAATCATTTCAAACAGCACCCTTTTTACCCTGTCAAAAACACCTCCCCACAGATTTACCTGTTTTGAGTGCCTGTTCCTTTAAATGCTAATGAGCCAGCTCCCCCCTCTCCCCTCCTCCACGAGATGCGCTCGCCTAGCTGCTGCCTGCCCACCTTTGTAGCAATATGGCTACTGCAGATGAAGATAGCGTCGTGCAACCATATCGTTTTGAACCAGAGTCAGACCCTGAACAAGAAGAGGCTCCCGAACAAGTTCGAGAAGTTAGGGCTCAACAAGACGTTTCTGAATGGTAAATTAACTTTGTCACTTCTACATTTTTGTTTGTTTGTACATTGGCTAAGGTCACCAAACCGTCTTTAAACTGGGTGGGTCGAGTGGTGGTGGGGGGCGGTCCAAGGCCATGTAGCCAGACTCCCTACATGGGCGTGCTTCAAAATCTACGGCGTTGTTGGTGTGTGATCCCATTTGACAACTCAAAGCATTCGTTTTCTACATAGAGGACACACAAACACATGAGTTGTTTTTTTTTTTTTTTTTTTTTTGGTTGGAGAGATACAATTAACGTAATTATAGAAGCAAAAAAAAAAAAAATTTTCATAATATGTCCCCTTTAAAACAATTCAAGGAGTTGCTTCGGGGCAGGTTGCTTCAGATTCATGATGAGACATGAAAAGAGAAAAAGAAGAGAGAGTTCAGTTTGATAAGTTTTCCCATTTTTTTTTTTTTTAAATGAAACAAAAAAATAAAAAAGTAAATTTTTAATTATTTTATGAAGTAAGGACACACTTTCTACCAGAGGTGTTGTTGTGTGTTTGAATGACGTGGCATGCGTTGTGGTGTGTGGCTGTCTCAGCTCTTCTCTGAACTCTTCTTGTGTCTCGTGTTAAATTATTTATTTATTTATTTAGGTGGCAGCTTTTTGTTCTAAAGTCAGTTTTGGGGTCATGATCAAGCTCATGATGAAACGTGCACTTCCTCATGAGCAGGTGGAATGCATCATGTTGAAAAGAGCAATTCACGACATGTTGGTAAAGCCAAGAGTGTGCATTGAATTTGACTCAAACTTCAAATGAAGCAAACTTCATAAATATATGGGAGGTTTAAGATAAGAATACAATAAATGTTTCTTGCATGTGGCTGAGTGAGTCACACATGTGTCACACATGCAGAATGTGCATATACCTGTCCACTACTTCATCTTTTCCACTGTCATGTGCAAATATTACTTGAATAATATTGTATACACAAAAACATGTCCACTAATGGGGTGCACATATCATTTGTATGGTCATTATTCACAGTAATTTCAACAATTCTCCACAACATCCATAATTAAATAATTATTCATTCATTTATTTTCAGTCATTCACGAGCTCTGTCTTTTTGCTGCCAAGTGCCAATTATTACCGCCCTGTCTGACATTGCCGTGGGAGGTGAGGGGGGAAGCGGGTGTGAGCTTAATGATTTCTGAAGAGTTATCGGTGTTTTCAAAAACAGTGCACTGTTTTTGAAAACACGTATCGGACTATAAATACACATGCAACCTCAGCATCATTGCTACATGTATTCCATTTTACAGCATTAATGTTTGATGTAAACATGCAGCACAATAAGTGGTAATTCCTCTCTCAGTGTGGACTTAATGGTATAAACCTTCTTGACAATGTATGTAGCATCAGTTAGTCCTGTTCTTTAAAAGAGGGGAATGAGTGCATTCAAAATAAAGCCACAATTTATGCTGCACAGTTCCGGTCATAGCACAAGCATTTAAGTCAATCAAGGTACACGTAGCATAGCTTCTCTTTATTCATGCCAAGCACACACTTTATTCTCTTTCAGCTCTACACTCCACCACATCCCTTCAGGGTTTCAAAGCCTGGCGTCTGTTCCTTCTAATCATTTCTTATTGAGAAAAGTGGGGTTACAGACAATCCTTTATTAAGTATTTGTTCTCGGTATATGCTTCCAGTATGTATTTACACATTTCAGCACAGGTTGAATTAAATATTTCCACTGCTTTGGCATTATCTATTATGCTGGATTCATAGACTTGAAACCTGAAAAAAAACTCCTCGTTCAGAGCTCTAAGAAATAATTGCATTACTTCTCTTCTATTTGAGTCTGTTTTTAGAATGTATCTGTCGGAAAAGGAGACTTTCAGCGATAGACTTGAAAATGTTAATTTGATCTCGATTTAATTCTCTGACAATATCTATGAAATGTATTAAGATTGAAAAGAGCGGCTATACTTCCTCTTAAAATATTAATTTTTCCATTACTGTAATCAAGACTTACTCTGGCATTAATGATTGCCTGCCAAGCAGCAGGCTGGAGGAGCTTGCCCATGTGATGAACAGATCTGGTATGGGTGCATAAAGAATATCTCCATGTCGAATAACAATGAGAACAATTGGCACCCCGACTGGATTCAAGATTACCAAGACGCAACTTTCAAATGAAGACTGCTCAGTGATGAATATGGGTGAAAAGAAACCCTCGACAAGTAAACATACGAGACCATGAAAATGAGTCAAATAGTGGAAGTGGACATATCTCCTTGCCAGCCTTCTATTGATTGCATTCTGCAACATTGGATTAAAACACACAATCAGAGAAGAATACATCCCTAAAGCAACATAAAGGGTAAGTCTGATGATAAGATGTTCAATATTTACCACAAATCCCAATAAAAACCCAACATCAACAATGGCATATTGCTACTAAGTACTGTAGCCAATGCCTGATATTGAATGTCTCTGTTCATTCTGGCTCCTTTGTTTATAAACTAAACCACAAATACATGAATGAGTAACATTGTTACTGTAAGAGTGAAATTGTATGACGTAAACATAATTACATGTATTAGTTATGACCATTAGTTGGCGCTGTTCAGGCGTCTGGAGGTGTGGGGGTAATGGGGAGAAGGGAACAGTTGGAATGTGGAGTTGAACTAAAGTTACGAGTAAAACCCAGAACGTCTCGGACTGATTTATTCCTGCTCATACACCCACATCGCTTACATGACATGAACACACGTACTGTCGTTCATTCTGAGTGTATCGCTCATACAGTGCTACTGCAGTCTATACTCACTCGAGCACGAAAGCAAAAGGAAAAGTTCAACATCTGGGATATTCACTCATTTACCTTTTGAATAGAGTTTGATGGAAACATCAATACCACTCTCATTTTTGTACAAGAAAAGTGTTATATAAACAAAGATATTATTATAACTATTGTACATATATATATATGTATATATATATATGTGTGTGTAAGATGTGTCTTGAGAGGTTGGGATCGGATTGTGAGGCGTGGGTGCACAAATCAGGACAACAAGTAGTGGTTACTTACTCAAAATTAATAATTCAGAAAAAGATAAACTACACAAAACTCACTTAAGTATTCTTCAGTTTTCTTCAGCTTCATTGTCATCAACTTAACATTGAACACTCTCTCCTCATCTCCTCTGCTCCTCTCCTTTGTTTTCCCTCATGCCAGTCCCTCCAGGGTAATCAGCCCGGTGTCTTACAGCTGGGCAGCAGCCGTGGCTCCGTCTGCGCTGCCGACGATGGGGATTGGAGTTCATTACCCAGCTGCCATGATGGGTTGTAGTCTCTGCTGCAACCACTGGAAGGGGATGGATCTCCCATTGATGACACTTCCTCTAATGACATCACAAAGTGTATATATATATATATATATATATATATATATATATGTGTAAATATATATATGTTGTGTAAGTTTCACTTACACAACATATGCAATTGGGCCCTGAAGTGCATCGTTAAACTTGAACTTCTTCCATTTTCTTTTTTTAAGGGAATAGCGAGTGATTGTAAGTGATTGTGTATTGGGCTTTCTGCACCGCCAAAACGCGAGTGTCCTACACTCAATAACTTGCCTGAAAGCATCCTTTGTAGACACCAACGACTGCTGCTGCTGCACTGCTAACATGCTGCTGGGCAAGCTGCATACACATTGTGATGTGAGATCTGAGGCATAAATACTTTTTGACAAATGGCATTTCATCAATCTGCCGAGCCATCTGTGCAGCACCTCGGCTGGTTACCTGGCAACCTCACAGTGACATTAAGCCTGGTACTGGCATGTTCGCAAATTAATGCTTACAGAATCTAACTCCCTTCTAACTGACATTTAGCAAAACTGACATATATACATTGTATATTCATACACATTAAGTTAAACCAACCGCCACCTGGTTCCAGCTATAAACCTCTACACTAAGATAGCAGAGATAGTATTTCTGTAAGACATAGTTTTATTCTTGTTTGAGTAGTAATTTAAAATGATATAGTTGTGACCCGTTTATAAAGATGTATGTTTTCATTAGGAATTAATGTTCTTTGAGACCACAACAAGGGGTAGGATCTCTATTGTATAAGGACGTGGTATTTGCTGACCACAACAACAATTAAGATTGTCACACTTTAAAATCAACTCATGATTCTGTTGTTTTAAAAGTGATGGCAGGCACACAAACATGTATAAATATGAATACACAAAAATAAATTATACCAATCTACAGAGGGCAAAATGCAGAGAATAAACTACAAATCAAGATTACCATTTGTGTATTTTACTGTTGCCCAACATCATTTACAATGAATCCATAACCATTCCTGTAGAGAGAAATGTCATGCTCCAAGGTTCCCCTTCATCTTTCCATCTCAGCTGGTGAGATATCCTCATTTAGCTAAATTAGCTCAAGTCAAGCTTGGCTTTAATGTGCAGACACTAATAACATTTCAAGGTTAAAGTGAGGAGACAAGCATTGATTTGTACGCTCTGTCCTCAATGTCTGTAACAAGAATGAAAGCCCAGAGAGGCCAACAGCTGGAAATCAGACCACTCCTATCATTTGACCCTGATTGCTTCAATATATAGCCTGTTAGATGTTACACTAACATTAATATTGCCTTATTAATGACATGTTTGAGTGGGTGACATTTTACAGAAGATAATAAATAAATCAGAGACCAACTACCAGACAATATATGGGCTTGTTGTTAATTAATGCCGGCCCTCCCAGCCATGACATGAAATCATCACTGAAACGTGTGTGAGAAAAAAACCGAAGTGACAAGTGAAGTAAAAAAGGAGTTTGAGAGAGAGATAGTGGTTTAGACAAATAATGTTTTCACTTGTTTTCATCTTTTAGCAAGAGGGACATGGAGATGTGCTTTGGAGGAAGTGATGAAGTAGGCTGTGATAAGGGCTGCGGAGGATTATTCAATCAATCACCTGTCGCCATATCTTAACGCAGCTTGTCTAAGGAGACACAGGAAGTAGTGCCTCGAAGGATAAAAGCAGAAATAAAAAGTGAATGGGTCACTCCAGTTCACTTAAGCTGCCCCGCAAGCATTGTGTAGAATAATGTAATTATAGGAGATTGTGCATACCAATTTGCTGATTCAGGATAAGGAACTTTAAAGAACTTTTAAACTAATGTAACTTCGATAACATTATTCCAAATGTAAGTAATAAAACATCTTTTCTGTTTTAATAAACATTTTATAATACACATTAGATCGACTGCATTCAAAGTGGAGACAGAAATGAGGCAACCTAATATGTCATACATGATTGATAACTTCTAAAAGCGTGCTGAGAGTACATCAGGGAGAAACAGATATTTAACACTGCACCGCATACAAATCCCCCTCCATATTAAAGACACAATACGTGACTAAAATCTTAAAGGAAGGGTCCCACAACATGAATGGAGCTTTGGATCCTGGTATCACTCCCAAATTAATTGACAGATCTCCCAAGAACTCAGTAAATTTAAAGGAATTAGTTTAACATTTTGAGAAATATGGTAAGCTGTTTTCTGACTCAGAGATTGTTCGAGATACTAAGAAGATTAATACCCACGTCTCTCCATCCGTGTGTGCGGGCTCTCTTCATTCCAGTTTGTACATCCTAAATTCCTTTTTCATTCCTCAACTCCCCGTGTCTTAGCCGATCCCACCTTAGAGAAGGAAGAGACACCTAGAAAATGGAGACAAGGCAACAGGCATTTTAAAAAATGTGACATCATTGCTTCATAGCTTTCATTTGAAAGTGGTTTAAATTAAATATGTGGCACAGCTGCATCATATGACCTGCTCCTGCCATGGTCTCTATAACCCAGCTGTGTTTCACACCTCTTTTTATGTCATGATTGCCAAAACGTCTTCTTCAAAGGATACACCTGTGCATCCTCCTCCTCAGGCAAACCTCCTCTCCCCTCGAGATGCATTTTAGGAACTATGACATGATAACAGGGTCACAGGCAGGAAGCTCAAAACAGGGAAACTAGAGTGTGTGTGTAATTTCCGGAGTGTAGGAAGCTGTGCGAGAGTCAGGCAGCTCCTCATGATTTGAGCTAGTTGAGACTCCGCCACATTTCTGATTGTAGAGCGTTCATGAAGTAAGAAAAGCTTCCAACCTTTTTTTATTTTTTGCTCATCAGCTCGAGCAATAACTCTCTCGTCCTGGTCACCTCTTCACGCCCTCAGTCTGGCTTGAGTAAAAAGCCCGATAATAAAGCCATCTTTTACTTACTCTCTGCCTCCCATCTCTGCATCTTGCCCTTGCGTTCACTGATCTAGCCGTAACAACATGTGAATATACCTGTCAAAATGTGACAGATTGGGTGTTTGATTGGGTGTATCAGGGGAGGCAACCAAGTGAGTAAAAATGGCCTGCTGTGGTACCATTAAAGACAAACATTATTTCTGGATGGAACTCTATTGAATAAATTAAAGGGATCACAGCACTGCTGTCAGTAGAGTATTTATTGATGGATTAATGGATGTTTTATTAACTTATTTCTTCATTTATATGTGCATGATGAGGTTATACTTGAGTGTTGTGTCTAGGTTATAGTCTCACGATATAAATTACTCTTTGACAGTATCAGTGCAATCGTTCTCCTTTCTTCTCTATTCTTCTAAATAAAGTCAGCTTTGACACTACACCATCTTTCAATGCATATTGGAGATAAGAGTTACAAATGCTATGCCTGGTTACAATGAAGATAAAAGGGAGTGCAAGATAATATTAGAGGAACGGTATGAGTTTTGACGTGTGAAGGTTAAATCACAACAGGCAGATAATGTGTATTTCTAATACGGTGATATATTGGTAACCAAATAAAGAAAAAACACAGAGTAGCCTACTGGACAGGATTAAAGCAAAAAGCATGTGATCCTCGTGAGTACTGTGCAATGTCCCACAGCTCCACTTATTTATTCTGCATTTAGTTATCTTATCACAGAGCCTTCTAGACAAAATGTCAAGGGGCTCAAGTCACTCCTTGAGTGTAAGATTTTAAAAGTCACTTTAATTTCAAAAATCTATTTTTGAATAGCAAATATAGCACCCAACAACACCAGGGCTAAGCTTTGTTTTTCACCACTTACAATGGAGGTTTGCACAAAATAAATTACCACAATTGGTGGTGAGAATTCATATCAGACTGCAGCCATTTTCCCTGTTGAACTTTACATCATATTTTGAAAAAGGAGCCATTGGGCTTGGCAATGGAGGCGTTTTATTGATCCTTGGTTTCATTGATTTCCTCTCTTCTTTTTTTTAGTCCGTGGCAAAGAAAAGGGATGGGAGGTGCAGTAGCTGGGAGAAGGTCTCTGTCTGAATAAGAATTGTGAAGTACTGGGAACCAAGGTGAGGGGCTGAATGAACAATAACTGCTGGTGCTGCTGCAGATTGTGCTGCACTCAAGACTTGGTGTGCCAAGGGGCTCTCACTGCAGATATGCTCCTGACACATTACAGCAGGAGAATTGGCAACACTTAATGAGACCCCGGTATTATTGAATTCCTGTCGAGTGGATGCGAGACACCAACAGACATGCTGGCTCTGTCTAAAAGCTTACTTAAAAGCTTCCTCAATTCCCGTCTTTACAGTATGTATGTAATGTGAATGGGTCGGCATCAGCTCTTAAGATGAAGATCTGGCTCGGTTGCTACAATTGAATGCTATAAAGAAGACGGAAAGAGGCAAAAGGCATCGGGACTTGAGAGGTAATGAGGGAAGAGAGCGATGGGGAATGACACACAACAAAGGTTCTCTGCTTGACTCAAACCAGAGACCCTGTGGTTCACTAAGAGCACCTTCATTTTACAAAAGCATAATTCAGCACATGGTGCTGCTTCTTTACCATATTAACCATCGGCAACAAAAAGAAACTTACCGCCATCACGCACACTGGCTCCAAACACATCTACCATCCCACACCCAATCTCTCGGGCATGAACCGGAGAGCGTCACACACCAAGCCCTCACAATAGCAAATAAGACTGATCACCCCATCAATCTACACTTCACATTCCCACCATCTGGTTGGAGATACGGGACTTTCAAATAGAGAGAGACAGAGCACACTTCAGCAGGTGCCCAAGCAGCCCTGAACAAAGAGCTGTATGACTGTATGCATGGAAATTGTATGTATTTTTGATATCGCTGTGTTGCTGTGTTGTACTAGCTGGGAAAACACAGGCACCCTGAATCTAGATCAGGATATTTATGATGCTTCATTTCCGCTTTGATAGTATTTTGGAACAAAACAATTCATCTCTTTGCCTTTTGTTTTCCTGCACCTTTCTTTCTCCATATTCAAGGTCAAGCTTGGTGGTGCCTTTGAGTTTGTGTCAAATTTGTTTTTGATCATGACAAGATTACTCTGTATTCTTTTTGTTTTGTGATATTTTGTTTTGCTCTCTATTTTGACTTGTGTGTCCTTGAGAAAATTGAAACTTGTAATTTGTAACCGGGAAGAGGCTGCTAGTCATGTCTTGTCCAAGAGGTGCATAGATGCAAACAGGTGCTCCAAATATGACCATACAGCCCTGCACATGTAGACACGATACAGAAGCCTCTCTCTCCATGTACTTTGGTTTTCCTCTTCAGCTTAACAAAAGGTGTTTCCTCCATTTTGAGGTTGTGACAAACTGGCATCGACTTGGTCATTGTAGAAGATCTGATTATTCAGAGACAAAATGCAGCAAAAAAAGAGTTTAAAAAACTGCAGTTGAAATGCTCCCATTCGTTGGAAGTACGCTGTTCTGGAGAAAGAGAATGACTCAAACTCTATAACACAGTTTGTTGACAGTGTGAGTTATCTCTTCCCCATGGCTGATCTTCAGTGGAGGCTGGCCGAGGTCGGAGTGATATCGCGGCTAAGGAACCGAGGAACAGTCCAGGTGAAAGACGATGCTGTTATTCATTCCCTCAGTTGTCCTGGACTCTGAGTAGGAACATCACACACTGTTTCCTACTGTCAGACTCTCCTCTCTAGGGACCGTTGCCCGCAATAATCTTACTGAATAATCAAACTACGAGTGAGTTATATGATTGATATGTTTTGAGACTAACCTAAAACCTACGCCTACTGCAAAGATTGTTTATGAAGTGGTCATGTTTTTCTGTGAGTTCTTCTGTAGAATTGCTACGCTCCTTATATCTTATTCATGTGGGACAATTAAAAGCCAAGCCCCAAAAAGATACCGGATACCTTTTACTCAGAACTTGATGTCTGTCTCTATATTTATTGAGTGTTTATGTCGCTGTTAGATTGCTAATAGACCGCCCAGTTAATGGCGATTGTGCCTCACTATGTGCGAGGGAAGCCCAAGTACAAACAGTGGTTTGAACGTGGTTTTTGGAAGGCTAAACAGCAACAGTTATGGGCCAGTAATATTGTAAATATGATTACTATTTATCTATCTTCAATACATTTTGACTTTTGGACTGAGAAAACTACAAAGACAAGGAGTGAACGCCGCAGTGTTTGGTGTTTGTGTGAAACCTCTTCCTCACATACAGCTAGCAAACTCAAGCAAATGGAGCACGGACATTGTTGCTGCTATGGAATCCTCTGTAATAGAGAGTGATATTGATTCACTGTCAGTTACCTTCAGCAAGTGCACTGAACGTTACCAAAACAGAGTCAGTGCAACCTCATAAGGGACACAGCGCTTAGCCTGATGGTTAATACAATGAGGGAAGCTGAAACAATCTGATGCTCGCTGGTTGACTGGCACGTTCCAGTTAAGAAAAGGTAAGAAAAGTTAAGAGAAATGATGGACTACTATTGCAAGCAATCTTTCTGAAAGTAATCAATAACAAAAATGTAAATGTTAACATTATGAATGAAGCTGCGAAGCTTTACACTATTTGGTTCTGTCCTTATGGTAAATTGGTGACTCCCTCCGTTTGAATCGGTCATAAAGTCAAAGTCATAAAGATGGTTTATATTCTATTTGTCCATGAGGGTCAATTGCATAAAGATGTAAGTTGTGGATTTTCTTCAGCCTCTTTGAGAGGGCATGCTTGTTTTTGTGAGCTGGCTACAACATAAATTGTTCCCACCTTTCCCTGTTAAGGCTTCACCGCTTTTTCTTTTTGGATTGTCAAATACACTCGTTGCGTGTAAAGATGTGTCAGAATGCCATAGCTGTGTTAACCTTATAGTAGCAGATCAAATTAATGATTTGTTGATTATATGCTATTCAATAGCCTAATTTTTAAACAAGTAATATTCGTACTGGTTTAAGTAAACAATTTGGTTTGTTTTGTGCAAAAATTAAATTAAAGGCCTGCCCCATATAGATGCCTCATTCCAAATAAACACTGGTTGACGTAAAAAACCCCAGAAAAACAGTATTAATTGCAATTCTAGAATTTGCATATATACAATGCATACACATACATGCATACCTGCTTGTGAATTTGTGAGTTATTTTAATGATTTCTTTTTTGGTAATTGCTTGCAATTCAAACAAAGAGTCTTATTTGGGGCGGAGTCAATGGACTGGCAGTTTGCTCCAAATGATTGTCAATAACTATTAGATGTCTGTGCAAGTTGTCCGCTGTCCAAGATAAATAAGTTTCAGATTTTAGTTCAAGAACCTTTTATAAAAAGGAGATTCCCATGTTGTTTTATAAAGCTCAGTACAATAAACAACATATTTAAGTGAAGTGTATTGAAACTAGTTAACTCTACAATCCTACCACTGCACTAAAAAAAAACGATTCAAGCCCTTCTTAGAGGTGACACATTTAAATATTGTTTGATACATTTAAATAAATCAATTCCAAAACGAAGATATTTATATTGAATGGGTGTAACACAAAATGTATGAATACTTTCATTTATTAGATTTATTTAGGTTACACTCACAAAAACGATTCAAGCCCTTCTTCGAGGTGACACATTTAAATAAATCAATTACAAAAATAGATATTTATATTTAATGGGTGTAACACAAAATGTATGAATACTTTCATTTATTAGATTTATTTAGGTTAGATGGTGTGCATATCAACTCAAAATAAATGTGTTTCATTGAGGACTACCCTTTGCGCATGCGCCAGCTGAAAATCAGTTGTTTACATGAGGTGAAGACACTTTCTTGGCTGTACGGTGGTGCAGTGGCGAGCGCTGTCGCCTCACAGCCAGAGGTCCGTGGGTTCAATTCCCAGTCCGGGCGTTCCTTCTGTGTGGAGTTTGCATATTTTGTTAGTTAGTTAGTTTATATTTTGAGTTGGACAAACACAAATTAATTTAATTTAATGAATATAGTTATTTTATTGGAGATGTATTTGATACAAATGAGTTGGACTAACTTAATTACATTTTATTGCACTGATGTGCTAAATTTGAGTTGGAGTTGCATATAATTATTGGATGGAAAACCTGTCAACAATTTAATTGAGTTCATCCAATGAGTCATTTCTTTGAGTGTGTTTGAAAAGTAGCCACTGCACAAACCGTATCTTTCCGCTGTTCATTCATGCAGGTCAGGTCAATTGGTTACTCTACATTTCCTGTAGAATTATATTAATTTATGTTTGGCTCTGTGGGATGCTCCACCGCCCATGATCCTGCAAAGAAGTGAGGACATAGAAAAATATGGGTAATTACACCAGTGCTATATAGTCATGCAACATTAAACTTTTTTCCCTCTGAGTTGCATTTTTAAACAGAAACATGTATTATTATTATGTGTATTATTACTAATTATACCAAGGATGAAAAGTCTGCATCCACTTGCCAATGTGTCCCTCTGACCATAATTACACTACACTCAAAGAAATGACTCATTGGATGAACTCAATTAAATTGTTAGCAGGTTTTCCATCCAATAATTATATGCAACTCCAACTCAAATTTAGCACATCAGTGCAATACAATGTAATTAAGTTAGTCCAACTCATTTGTATCAAATACATCTAAAATAAAATAACGATATTCATTAAATTAAATTAATTTGTGTTTGTCCAACTCAAAATATAAACTAACTAACTAAGAAAATATGCAAACTCCACACAGAAGGAACGCCCCGACTGGGAATTGAATCCACAGACCTTTGGCTTTGAGGCGACGGTGCTAGCTACTACACCACCGTACAGTCAAGAAAGTGTCTTCACCTTGTAAACAACTGATTTTCAGCTGGCGCATGCGCAAAGGGTAGACCTCAATGAAACACATTTATTTTGAGTTGATATGCACACCATCTAACCTAAATAAATCTAATAAATGAAAGAATTCATACATTTTGTGTTCCACCCATTAAATATAAATATCTATTTTTGTAATTGATTTATTTAAATGTATCAAACAATATTTAAATGTGTCACCTCGAAGAAGGGCTTGAATCGTTTTTGTGAGTGTAACCTAAATAAATCTAATAAATGAAAGTATTCATACATTTTGTGTGACACCCATTCAAAATAAATATCTTCGTTTTGTAATTGATTTATTTAAATGTATCAAACAATATTTAAATGTGTCACCTCTAAGAAGGGCTTGAATCGTTTTTTTGAGTGATAAGCACTGTATACACCTGCCCACTAGCAAAATACTATTCAGTCTTACTGCAAAACTGGCCTCTGAACCTTTCCTATCAGCTCTCTGACCTATGTTTCCTATTAAAATACCGTAATTCCATATGTAACAGGAGTACACTGACAGCAAAAACATATATGGGAAAAAAGTGTAGTTGTTTGTATATAGCCATAGGAAATATGACTCGTAATGTATTGGCATCAGTGATTAAACCACATTTTAAAACCCTCAGTGGGGGCGAGTGTGAAATTGTTAAGCATCACACGATTACCGGGGCTATAGGACGGCCTGTTGCAATCTAATGAGGCTGTGTTTGTTTACCTCTTCCCTGCCCTGCCTTCAGTGGAAGATGCCAGCATTTGCGCAACATGAATGCCAGTGTTTTGATAAAGGTCAATGAGAGTGAGACAAGACGACTGAAGTTTGCCCTCTTTAATTAGCTCTGGCTTTGTGCTCTCCTCATCTTGTAGCGTCAGTTCACCCATGTTGTTCAGCCTTCAAGACGAAGTCAGAACAAAGGTGGAGCAGAAGGGGGACATGATTCCCTGAGATGAGATGCTTGAATCACTTTAACTTAAACTAAATGAAACAGGACGTTTGCAAATTTGGGATTATAGCATCGGCGTGGCAACTTGTTGGTCGTGAATTATTTCTTATCGTCACACCGCACTTGATGTTTGACCACTGGAGCTGGATCACTTATTGAACCGATTGCATTTTTCATATAGAATTACAATTCTAAGATGAGTGGAGATGATGCCTGAATCTGTGAGAACATATTCTGGTTTGAACCAAGAGAAATCTGATTTTGTTTTTCAGATCACTAAAAGAGAAAGCTTTATTTGCCAATGGCCACTTCTTTTTACCTCTCTCATAGGCACCACCGACATTCCCAAAAACGTTTTATCTTGCGCCATTATCAACTAATAATGTTTCAATTATATAGTACGACTGGTTTATGACCAAGAATAATAATTGCAAAACTAGCCAAATTTCCATCTGCCTCAGCGGTACTTAATGCTAAGCGCTAATTAGGAAGCATTTGCATGCAAACATACATACAAAAATGGCAACTATAGTTCATTTTATCTGCTAAACATTACGATATTACCATTGTCGTTGTGCGCATGTTAGCATTCTGGCATTAGCTTAGAACATAGCTACATTTATCCACACATAGAAATAGTCAAATTGCAACATACAGCCTAGATATTTTATTAACCTTTTTACAAAAGAACATGTAATCTTACACATCTGCCCGAATCTACAGCTACAGCTGAAATAGTGTAGATGTAGCAATGTAACCAGTTTACTAACTTTGAAAACTCCAGAAAATACTGTGATTCCTCGACTTAACAGCTGCTCATCACCAATGTAATATAAATACATGAAACAGCAAGTGTTACCTCGCTACATTACTCAATGCTACCAGGTCTTTCTCCATTAGGGAATCTAAGTTATTGTTTTATAAACCATATTTCATGAGATATTATGAACTCTCTTCTCCCCAAATTCAACACATTGCGTTGATTGTTGTTTGTCATGTCCAAATGTTGCACCTTCCACCAAAAAAAATTCCTCGTTTGTTTGTGAAAACATTCATTCTTCTTTGGCAATAAACCTGTTTCTGATTCTGATTCTGATTCTGATTCTGATTCTGATTCTGATTCTGATTCTGATTCTGATTACACTTCCTCAGTTTGTAAAGGTGCGTGTTTGAATTGACGGGTATTGGTATTCTGTCTAACAACAAAGGTCATTCAGAGTTAATAAGAAGTGCACAAACAAGATTGAGTTGCAAACAAGCTCCAACCTCAAAATTATAGCATTTGGGACAATATTTTGGCATCGAAAACTTTCTGGTTTCCGTTTGTAGTCTAACAATAATGAAGCAGTCTTTGATTGTATGCAGGTAAACAGTCCATGTGGAGAATAAAAGAGTTGGAACGTATATGCCGAAATGCAATCTGGGAGCTGACCCGCTATTATTTAGACTTTTCATAGGTTAAAATAGCTTGTTTACTGGCTATTTATAAAACAATCCAGTCTTACATGTCATGCTATGCAGGGTGGTGTGTATGTGGGAGTGTACATTGAATATGTATTCATACATATATGTGAACATGTCTTTATGTGTACATACTGCACATATGAGTATGTCGTATTGCTGTTCAATACAACAAACTGTATCACATAGTTTGACTCTGTATTCTGAATACTGTAATAAATGTTATTGGAAAATGTTTGTGTAATTTTGTTTTTGCATATTGTATTTGTCTCAAATAAACTGAATGAAAATGAATGAATACTCATTTTATACTCCTATCATCGACATCTAATTTTGTCTTCTAAAAATTAGAATTAACTTAAAATGTTGGAAATACTGCCCTGCTTAATTAAATGCTCATCGTGCATATTTCGTGAGCATTAATCCTTTTAGAAATGTATGAAGAAAAATACATTTTAAAGGAGTCTATTCTCAAACTGAAAAATGTAGTTAGAAACTGTAGAATTACATGCTTTCATTCAGTGGTCTATTGTACATATAATTAACAATTTAGCTTCAGTTTAGAGTGGTGCAGAAATGAGTCCTCCAGTAATCCCTGGAAACGAGTCAGCATCTCTGCACTTCTGATTCCCTGGTCTCCAAATCAATAAACTTTAATGCATTCCGATTTGATACTTGAATAAATGCTCTGTGGATGATACAAGCTTAAGATATTTAACGTTTTGTTCTATGGAATGATATATCTTGAAAAGACGGGGTATCTACTGTTATATTTACTGAGACACATTTAGCCTTCAATACATTACCACACCGACTAGTCTGCCTGTGTTGGGTATACTCACGCTCATACAACCGTGGCATAGATCCCATCACCTTCATATTACAGTAATGGAACCAGTGCGAGGTCAGCACCCCGGGTTGGCCTTCATAAATTCACCAGTCGTCAACATGGAGGATGCACATTCCCCCACTCTGAACCTACCCTACTTTTTTTCCGTGATATGTGTAATCGATACCCTGGGTTAAAGCGTAATGCACTTTCTCTGTTTATGCTGCATGGTCCACATTGGGAATAGGCAAGCTTGGCTCTAAAGTCTGCAAAAAGTCAAGATGATCACAGTGTGCAAGTGTAAGTATGAGAAGGGTAGACTGAAGAGAGTTAAGAGGGTCTACACGCTGCCTGCTGGGTACTTTCACTCTCTCCTGTATCGATTACTCTGTCCAACATGTAATTAAGCCTCAGTGAAAGAAGTAGGAGAGAAAAAGAAAAGAGGGGGAGTCTGGCGTTCCGGCAGAGAAAGGCCATTTTGTATGTTGCGTCAACAAAGGAAGAAAGGAAAACAAGGTTCGATGAAATATTAGCGTATCTGTCACAAAATCTCAATATTCTTTGGCTCCTTTGACATCTGGGTGAAATTATTGAAGAACAAACAAATGAAATAGCTGAATAGGGCAGTGAGAAGGCTGGAAAGACAAAATGTCACATTAAGATGTTGATTGACTGGTCAGTTTAGTTCTTTGGCCTACGACAAAACGTCTTCATATTTCATTGTGGACGGGCGAACCATACTAACCTATGTGGTCTAAATAATCCTGGTTGATTAAAAAAATGTGAGCGTTCAAAAGACATGATATTGTCAAGCTCTGAGCTTAGCATAGCATTGGACTATGTTGATTATTGAGCTTAAAACCGGATCCTAAGGTGATTTTGTAACCTTTGCACTGATGTAAGTTAGCTGTTTGCCTGTTTCCCCTGTTTCCAGTCATGCTGCTACACTAAGACAACAACTTCATATGGAATCAACCAACAGTGGTATCAGCACATTTACTACTTACCGAGGATTGTTGAGCGGGACTTGTCCTTTAACTCCCACGTAAAGCAAATCTCAAGGACTGCATTCTTTCATCTACGTAATATTAAAAAAATCAGGCACATCTTGTCTCAAAAAGATGCAGAAAAATTGGTTCACGCGTTCGTTACTTCGAGACTGGATTACTGCAACTCCTTATTATCAGGCTGCTCTAATAAGTCTCTTAGGTCCCTCCAGTTGATCCAGAATGCTGCAGCTCGTGTTCTCACAAAACTAAGAAAGGAGATGACATCACTCCTGCACTAGCTGCTCTGCACTGGCTCCCCGTAAAATCAAGAATCACTTTTTCACTTTGAATTGAATTGAAAGATTATTTAATATTAACGAATGGCCTTCCCTCTTGTCCTTTTCAAGCATTATTCCTTAATCATTGTTTGGATTTACATTAATCAGCTTGTTTGTGTGCTAACAAAAATGCAACTTTCCTCTACAATGTGGCAAGGCCATCTGTAAATGCAGACGGCCTCAAGCAGAATGACTGTTACTGATGCCTTTATGAATAAACAAACAAATATTTGGTTATATTTTACATTTGCCAGCTGACGTGCTTTTGTATTGAATGACGCTCCTATTGCTCCTGTTCTTGTCAATGAAAAGAGTGCACTCTGCTCTCTACTACTTGTTTCTACATTTTTTCCTCTTCCTTTAGAGCAGGACATTTTATGTGTGAAAAGCTTTGCTGTTTCCCCTGACGCAGTCCACTACATTACATTGCTTGGAATACGTCCCTGTAGTGCACATTTCACTTCGTGTATTCCTTGAGGTTAACAGACATGTTTTCTTATACAGCTGCATTAGTTTGGGGAGGGCACGAGACTTCACTGACTGAAGAGGTAAATGTGGCAGAATCATTAACAAAACTGCAACTGCATTACCTTGATAATATTGAAGGTTGTTGAGAAAAAAGTGTAGAGCAATAATTTGTTGGTTAATCTGATTTCTATAACTTCTGTATTGTGTTTTTTCCCCCTTTCCACTGGGGTCTGTGTTCATGCCCGTGGTACATAAAGAAAAGAAGAATCCACACTGCATGTATCTAATCATTGTTTTCCATTTCTTTTTGGAACTAACAACTGCTTCTGCCCCATTTATTTCTTTATGTGCCAGTTCCTAAATTGTAAGCTTGTATATTTAAAAGTTGCTGCGTCAGACTATACCATTACTCATAAGTAAGTAACTGAGCACATTCACCGTTAATGTCAGCACACACTTGCCAACTTGTCCCTCTTAACACAATTACACCAAGCACTGCCACTACCAAAATAAAATTCAGTCTTACTGCAATACCTCTGAACCTTTCCTATTAGCTCTCTGACAACAGTTTAGTATTAAAATACCGTAAACCCATATGTAACAGGAGTACACTAACAACAAAAACATACATGGGACAGCATCATATCCTAAGTCTCACTCTTTTTTATGTGATGTATATTAGTCCACAAAAGGAAAGACTGCATTGGTTTATTGATGTTCATACTTAAAAAAGAAATATACAAGGGGAAAATCTGCGTCATCTTTGCGCTATAATTATGCAGTATGTTGGCTGTTTAAGTACTGGAGCAACTTTCCCCACTCTTGCTTTGCAAGAAACGTGAGAGAACACACCTACCATCCTGTTTGGTATTGTCTTAAGCCTTTTCAACTCATGCTGTTCAAGACGAGACTGTTGCACCATTATTTACCAAATTGACATAATGCTGCATGGAAAAAAACAATGTTTACAATGTTTACTGATTTAATTGAGGAGTAGGGTCATTTTTAAGACTTTCATACTATCTGACTTATTTTTGCAACCAGAATAATCGCCCCCTTGATTGCAAGTAGAGAGAATGAAAGTTTAAGGCAAGCACGCATTTGATAATCTAGTCAAAATCAAAGGTTGCTGCCTGGACAGAACGGTTGTTATGTTTTGACGACATGTTGTTCGCCCCTACCGGACGGATACTTTAAAAGGATAGCAGCAGTTAGCAACTAACCTATAGCAAACAAGAATGGCAGCAAATCGAAGGGACGATGAGGTCCAGGAGCTCCTTACCCTTTGAGTAGAGGTCGTCAATACTCAGTTCACTTGCCATCATAGCATGTTTAGAATACAAGTCTTTTCCCAACACGTATGTTTCAACACTGTTGTGTTAAAAGTCTTTTTCTGCCTTGATGCCGACATGTTATCTGAAATCAGACACTGACTACTAGTATGCCACCCTTGTTTGCTTCGCTGTGAAAAAGCTAAGCTGGCATAACCTTGTATCTTCTTTCTGGCAGTATTGCAGAATCTCTGTGTGCAAAGGGCTCTAGTCAGGCATTTCATTTGGTTGACATAAAGGCCACAAAGCTAGCAGAGCTCATAGCAGCTGACAAAGAAGTTGCAAACAAAACAAATCTAAATATATCACACATTTAAATCTGCTGAGAATCCACTTATCAAAAACACAATTACACTTCAGGGGCAGCTAAATGTTACCAAGATAGCTCTGACAAAAGTGGGCATTTACATAGCAGGCACTGTTGTCCAATACTGGTGGTTGTGAATTTAACAATGTAAGTTAACACCCCTTTCAACATAAATGCTCTTTTCATTCAGCATAGTTTTGCTTACCATTCAGCAATGCTTATTTGGTTACAGTAATTATTACATGAAATGTGTAAAGAGACAAAACATTCAACATAGAAATGTTATGTTTGTATAATCAACATTAGTTGTTGGATTCTATTGTCTACGACAAGCACAAGGTTCCCTACTACTTTACCAGAAAATAATGCCGAAAGAGTAAGAATTGTGGCCGTAGTGATGATATACAAAAAAATCCGCTTGATCCTGACGCAGCTGTCCCCTCTAGCGATGATGTCACAGCTCTAGACTTCCCCACACACACCAATTGAAACCCCAGGAGGAGCGGAAAAACACATAAAACTAAAACGGGGACAGTTAAATAACTATAAGAGCTATAAAAAAAAGCTGAACTATAAAGTTATAGCGAACGATTTTAAGGTAAAATGGTGTCTGTAGCTAAACGTATGCCGACATTGTAAGCTTTTAAAGTTGAAAAAGTTTAAGCGGATTTGAAGCTTTGCTCCATAGGAAACCATTCATTATTTATTCCATAAAAATATTAATCATTTGATAATGTGGAAAGATAAAAAATACCTGAAAATATACAGTAAAAGTTGAAGGTTATGTCAACATTTAAAAAAATAAATGATTGAATTACCTGAAAGTATGACGATCTTAAAAGCTTTTAAAGTTGAAGACTTTCTCCATTGTGATCCCATTCAAATTAATAACCATAAAATATTTATAATATGAAGGAGGAAAAAGGGTCCAAAATACGTACGGAAGAAGAAGAAGAAGTTTCTTAAAGATTACAAGAATAATAGATGGACTGCTGAAGCATTCCAACTAATAAACATAATGTTTTTGTTTTGGTGGAGTTCTCAAATATAATATAATGCTGGATAATTAAATAAAGAACAGTGAATGCTATTTTAATTGTGGACCCAAGAAAGCAGTGATGACTGTTTAGTGGTTTGGATAAGCAGTTTCATGAAAGCTAAAAGTAGCAATGCTGCATACTTCACAGTATTTATAATTGATAAACATTTGTATGCTAAAGTTGCAGTCCAAATACATCATGAATGGTGTTGGACATTAGGGCTCATATTTGACATTCAATTCTATTCATGCTGTAGCCTAAAGCTGTTAAAATGTCCCAGAGTTCTTTAACTGACCTACATTACTTAAAGCTAAATGAACTGTGTAACATTAACAGGGATTATTTGGCAGTGCTAAACTAAACTATGTTTTATCAGGGTATATTCAACTGAAACTAAAAATCGTAGTGTTTTCGTTACCTTAGAAGAAGCCTCATCGGGACAGGGTCATCTCCAATGGAGTCTGCCATCTTGCACCGCCATGTTTCTACAGCAGACCAAAACGGAGTCCAGACACTGGGTCTAAATTACCAGAGTATTGATAACCCCCTATTAGCTATGCTCTGTCGGCGAGTTCCTCCAACTACACAGACACACACACGCACACATAGACACAGATACACACGCACAAAGCGCGAGCAGATCGTACACACACAGAACAGTGATCCAAAGAGACTGCATTAGTGGGGAAATTATGAGTGCAATGCATTAGAGTGTCTAAGGTCATGAAAAGACACCAGCAGCTTGCATTGGGTAACTTACACCAAGAGCTTCAGGGAAGGATTTTTGAAGGCTAATTAACCAAAATTTGAAAAACTAGAGATAGAAGGGACTCTTGAGGTTTCATGAGCCATCAAATACTGGAGTAAAAAAGGGAGCATTGCACTGGGAAGAATCCCATGATGCCTATGCTGCAGATCTAGGGCGAGCTTGGATGTTGGACCCTGTTATTATGAAAGTCTTAATTAAGTAAAAAATGTAAATCAAATGTAATCTATAAACAACACCTCTAGAAACATATCTGACATATTCTGTTAAGAAAGTATGGCAAATTGGCAAAAGAAAATGAGAATATAGTTGGTACATCACAATGAGCACTAGTTGACTCCAATGTTCTAGTCGTAACCAAATTGCAGAAGAAGAGGACACGACAAGATGACAATTAAAAGAACACCAGTCAAACCTAAACTCTTTCTGTTTGTTCCATGTGTTATTGTGAGGAAGACGTCATCACATCTGTGTGGATCAATGAGGAGTTTTATTCTGCCACTTATTTGTAGCTTTAGTGGACGTTGAAGTCAAGTGCTTCATGTATGTTGTAAGTTGTTTGATACATTCATTTCTAAAAGGAAATGCACCTCTCGTCTGTCTGTCTCAGAATGTGTCCCTGTGATAGATTCTGTCACAACCATGCAATATGCATTCACACAACTTTACAGGTGTTTAGTTGAGATCCTCTGCCAAGGGGCACCAGAAGATGGAAGTAAGAAAGGGTCCATTGTCCCTGCCTGAATTAGGATCAGCTGGTGAGATCCCATCACAAAATGACCTATACTTACTTCTGCCAACAACATTGAAAGGAGATTTAATAATAATATCGTAATGTGGGTGAAGTCAGATGCAATATCACATACCATTGATAGTGTTTGTCCTTTAGACATTTCACCCGCATTTGCTTTTGGGTCTTGGCTGTAACATGGAATTATCTGCACATGATACGTTGCTGAACAATTAAATATACATTGAAAAAAAGCAAAACAATAGCTGGTGTATGCCAAAAAAACAAGATTCTCCATTTTGTTGGGATCTTGTACATTTCATTTATCCAAACGACCCTACTTGCAGGAGATGGAAATAGTGGCAAAGCTAGGGCTGTGTTTATGTAAACCAGGTGGCACCTTTTTGATTTCTATTCTGGCATGAAATTTCCAGAGCCTTCCTGCCCAGTGAGACCACCAAAAAGTTAAGCCAGGACAGCACCTGTTGTGTGTTAACTTGTGTTTTTTATATTACTTTGATTCAACCCTAAAAACAGTTATGCAACTTTTAAGTAGCCAATTCATTATCTAGCTATGAAGCAAGGAATCTCTGCCTGTCTGAAGAGATGTCCTTCACATATCTACAGAATGATTCAGCCAATCTACTTAACAGGACCCGAGGATGCAGTGTCTAAGTTGGTGCAATTTGGACATGTGACAATTGAATAAAGATAAACAGTGTGATGGACAGCTATCGTCCGCAGCGTATATTTACAGGCCGCCGCTAACTAAGTGCAGTTCTCTTTAGCTGTTGGATGCTTAACATGCTAACGTTCCAACCACACCCAAAACTGGACATACAAAAACTAGTTTGTTTAAGTAAAAACTTGCAAATGCAGTGGTTTTCTTTATGAAATACTATGGACTTGATTGATGATTGTTACTCTTTTCATAAAAGCAGAAAATGCAAGTATTTCCCCATTAAACTTTTGTTCACTTCTAGATTGATGGCATAGTACGAATCCTTTTTTTCATTAATGTACTCCCTTTGGGTTTCAGTCGAGTAGGCCCTGATTTCAAAACATTTTTTGTTGAAAAAAAAAGGCCTCTATGAGGTACTATATACAGTAGCTTTGCACCTTCACCTTCTGATTTACGACACAACGACCTTGTAACGAAAACACTAAAATATACATTTCAAATTAAGAATCCATCACTAAATTCATGCTGGGCCATTTTTTTGTCACCGTGCACACAATTGTATTTCATTTGTATTGAACAGTGTCTTTTTGATACGTTTCTCTTAATTTGAGTGAGAAACATGGGCTCTTGCTCACACATCTTTTTCATTCTCCGTGGCATGGGCAGGAGCAGCTGCAGTGATCCAACTCTTTCCAGCTCTCCTCCACACACAAACAAAACTGTGAGTGTAGATGTTTGATAGTAGAATACCAGTCATTTTACAGTACATACCAGCATGTTACTGTTTATTGACAAAGGGTAACAGAATCTTCCACAACAAAAAGAGTAAAAAACACAATTATGTATTTGAAAATGTACCCGTTCCTTCTGCTTTGCAGTTCTACAGTCGGCTCTATAATGGTACAAATAAGCACAGTCAGGTCACCAACATCACAACTTCACACTGTAATTGCTGATTAACTTTACTCACGTTAATTTTGCTGGCTATGAGGTTAGGTAGCTAAAGCTCAAGCAAAATGTGATTTAATTTACATGCAAAGGATAGTCGTTAACTGTAGGTCACAGTTATTATGAAATACTGTAAGCAATTTCTATGAATGGAGAAGGCGTCTACCACAAAGCCGCCGTACATATATCCTCGACACTCATTCATCAAAGAAATCCGCTGCAGAGTGTGAGAGGACAACAGTGGGAGTCTCTTCCTGCCTGCTTGGAGATACGTTCAAAAAGTTGCCATCTATTCTCCAGCCAAAGACACAGTTATGTTGCGTTTTTGTCCGGCAGTCGGCCAATACAACAGCGGAAAGAAGAAATAGATCTTCAGCTATGGTGGATGGCATTTTGGCTTTAATTATGATTGAAGGCACCACATAAGAAGCCTCATGCGCTTCGATTGACGCATCAGTCAAAGAGTTTTCTTTTTTTTAACTTTGGTCGCTTATCAACATAATTGATGTATTGGGCTGAGATGTCCTTGAAGGCGCTGGCTACATGCAATTGTTGACTTATTTTTCCCCACACTAAAAACAATGCATTGGAGGTATTGCAGCTTGACACTTTTCAGCTGTATTGATGTTATGTTGAAACCGCAAATACATTTTTTGAATGAAAATGGGAATATTGAATATAAAATATGATTTCATGAACTTGTTTTTTCATAAATTTAACTCATTAATTTCTAATTATTTTAGGAATATTGCATGATGTATATTTGTTTACATTACCAGAGGAAATGACTAGCGTAACACACCACATCTTACCAAGCCTTGACGCTCTCATAATGCAGACACTTTTGCAATTAGAATTATGATTCCATGTGAAAATTCGACTTTTATGAAAAACCGTTCTATCTCTCCCCCTTATGAAGACACAGCTGCTACACATTAGCTAATCAGCGCAGATCTAGTGACACAACCACATGACCTGTAACCACGGCAACGTATTAAACACATGCAAAACGTAGTGCGGAGGAGAGAAAGAGAAATGTGGGTGTGTCTCCGTGTCCACGGATACACACAGAGGAAGGAAGGAAGGAAAGGATGGAAGGAAGGAAAGGAAGGAAGTGAGGGAAGGAGGGAGGAATGGAGAAAAGGAAGGAAGAGAGGGAGTAAGGAAAGGAAGAGAAGGATGGAAGGAAAGGAAGGGAAGATGGAAAGGGAGTTAGGAAGGGAGGACGCCCCCCCATGCTCTCTCTATGTATGTCCTCCCTGCGCTCTATCTAGTCCGTGGCAACTGAGACCATGGGACGCCCTCGGCCGAGAACATACAGTATATGCTTATGATCCTTTTTCTTTGATATAAAATACTTTTTATAATATCTCTAGTTTCGGAACTTCTTCTTTCACACATGGGGGGCTGAGGAGTTCATAGAACCTTACAATTGCAACATTGCATAGAATAACTGTACTGTGCAGTCCACAGATCTTTAAAATCGTTCTCCCATGAGCTGCTATGGGACAGTGACGACAAGGTCAGCTCAGTGTTCCCCTTTCCGCATTACATCGGGGACTTCTTTGGATCTAATGACGCCACATGAGGATGAAATGAATGTGCCTGAATAAAACTGATGCATTTCAACAAGCAGGAGGATAAGCATACTAAAACAATATCACATGCAGCAACCACAACTAACAAGAAAAACTCACGTGATTTGTGGATGTCCTTTTCTTGCTTCGTTGAATGATGAACAGTGAATAGCAATATGAGTTAGGAACACATACATTTAAAAGCTCTGTGAAATACTAAAGTCATCCTATTCAAAAGAAAATGAGATTGTAGAATGCAGCGATTTCAAAGACCAGTTTTTGGCTTTAATATGGGACTGTGTTCTTGCAATTTAGGTCTGTTTTGATTTTTATCTCACATTTGAAAAATATTGTAATATTATTAACTGCAACAAAATACAGTTAGTGTTTTATTCAATAAGTCATTTAAAACTGGTGACACCAAGCAACCCTAATAATCATATTTCGAAACGATACAATTAGCTGACAGTGAAATGTTCCCAGTCCAAAGAACCAACCTCTAAACCACATCCTGCAATCTGCTGCTCTGCCCACGGGAGAGCAACAAAGGAGAAAATAATGAAAATGCAATGGGCTGGGCTCTAATGCTGGAACCAGGTAATGAAGATAAACAGCAACTCTCTGTATAATGTGCAAGAAAAACAGATAAGAAGCTGAATGAGAGACACATGCAGAAATGACTCAATCATCATGAAAATAGAATTAGAGTCGAATTCCATGCAGCTTCCAGCTCAATTTAATTAGAATTAGCTGCTCTTCACTCATGAATCATCATGCATCGATGGTAACCCCAATCATTACGGTATTCTTACATAGACTTTACCTACCTTGTTAAAACACAAATCAATTACTGATGATCACCGCCAAAAAAAGTCAAGTCATTGATTAATTTACTGATATTTGAATAATACTTAAGTATGGCTTGTTTCCTAGTCTAATAATGAAATTAAGTTTAAATAACCATTTCTGCAGAGACATTGTCATTGACCTTTTCGGCGCTTGAAATGCTGAGTTATTTTACGTACTTTAGGCTAGCCGGGCTAGTATACAGACGCCTCGGGAATTGTTTCTGATATTGAAGAAATATCCCAGTCATGTGAGTCTAGTTTAGAGAGATTGGTCATCCTTTGTATTACAACTTAAGTAGATGTGCCAATGTCAGAGTTAACTGTCAAGCCTCTATGGTCCATTAACCCTCCACTTCTTGATTACCAACGTATTTAATCATTTGACTACATTATCTGTTTCTGTACATTTAGAAGGGTTGTTCCATTGAAAAATGTAAAAAACAAAAAAAGGAGAATGATAGCGTTTTCTTTTATTTCTTCTTAAATTTTCATTTGGAGATAAACCAAAACTGTGACAGTGAGCAATTTAGGACCAAACCATGCATACAACAATCTGCGTACATGAAATTATTATCATACGGTTTGACAAAGATTGTGACTATCTTTTTATAGACCCATATTGCACCATGTGACATCCAAAATACGTTTGCTGTCAAAACGCCATGGAAACTTTGTCTTGGAGGTGTCTCTAGTGCCTGCGGCACCCTTTATAGCTTTTTAGTCTCAATTCTAATGTTATCGTCGAGTGAATATGCTCTTTTTTAAAGACATAATTTGTGTCTGATCTATGATTAAGTATCATTTCAACAGGAGAGCTGTTGTAATCTGCAGGATTAGTAATAGTGCCGTCTATTTTGCTACGATTCAATCGTCAGTAAGCTTCACCCAACGAACAGTAATTCAGTCCCTCTTTTCCTTTCTCAAACTTGACTTTTGAAATACTGAGAAAACTGTATTCAAGCTGTTTTAATTATCTGGTATTTGCAAAAACACTTTTTAAACATTTTACCTTGAGACTGCAAACTATCCTCAGCTGTGAACTTTTTGGCCAACTGGCTTGTAAAAACCAAACTAAACCAATTATTTTCAGTTATGTTGTTCATGATTTCCATCCTTCCTATTTAATATAATCAAAATCAAAAGGCTTTCACACCGTCTAGCTATGATACAACATGAGGGAATGTTCTGGGTATCTGCAGAAATGCACAAACCCATTATTCTTGAAAACATCAGAAAGCAGTTATTTTCACTGTTCAGGTCTAATAGAAATGATTCATTTAAATGTTGGAAGGCTCTTTGCAAGCACACTGCAGTAATGTGACTGAAATGTTTTCTAAGACAGAATCAAATCACAACAAACTTTATTTTGTTTAGAGCAGCTCTCTGGAGAATATATTAGAAACCACAATCACAAGCCAGAGGGCATGGATTTAAGCATGGAAATTACATACCTGCATGTTGTTCTCCCAACACCATGAGCCTGTGAATCCAGCAATTATGTTTCCACTTCATAAATTAAACTCCAACATTATCTGTTTTTATTTTCAGAGCAGGTCTAAGCATATGGCCTATGACATATGTTACAGGTTTTTTAATTAAACTTAATTTTAGTTTGTAAAAATGTAAACATTAAATTGATTTGCATATAAACAAAAACAATTATTAAAGTTACTTTATCCATTCTAGTGAACTGAACCCCAATGGGTTTAGTTGGAATTTCTTAATATAATTGAGTTAACTCTAATCAAAATCGTTGAGCAGAAAATATAAATATAATTAGGCTGAAATTAGTTGAAAATAATTAGTACAATCAACTTAAAAAATATGTCTGGATTTAGATGATTTTATTTCGTGCAATCACTGACCTAAAAAAATGTGAGAAATTCCAACATAACATTTTTTTCAGTGTACCAGGATACCGAGTAGCCAGATGATGTGATTCTGCTAACAGGACACACAAATGACACCAAGCACATTCACGTCTGGTCATTGCGCCTCGCGTTGCAGAATCACATTCATTTTCCATATTCAAATACATAAGTGCAAAACATATTGTAAAACACATTCTCACCGTCTTCCTAAATGAAACAACATTACAAATTAAATGTTTACTCAACTAATAATACTCTCGATGGGCGTCATGGTGTGTTCCAATGTTATCTAAGCACAGCTGATAATTAAAACTAGACATCCACACAAACACTTGTATGTATACATTTACAGACATCCATCTCCTAGCTGCTTAAACAGTAAATGCATCCAGACTAAATAATTCACTTCTCATTCTTTCCTCACCCACCTGCAAACAGGACACACAAATGGCACGCGCACATTCACGTCTGGTCATTGCTGGTTCAGAGATGAAGTGACCCCTGCCATTAGGCTCCTAATAAAAGGAGGAAAAACATGAATGCATCTCTCAAGTGTATTGCAGATACTCAAGGCGTCTAGAAACTGTCTGACAGTCGATACAAGTGTGATCAGAAACACAAGTTATTGCATTTTATGTTATCAGAAAATGTGCAACAGTGTTGTTTTATTTAATAAATTCATATTACGTTGGAAAACTTAAATTATCCAGTGCAGACACATATCATCACATGTTAACCCCCACGGGGTTTGGAACATCATTCATCTTTCCACCACACAAGTAATGTACAAAGTGGTTTCTCTCAATAATGCATACGCACACTCAAACCTACATTTGTTGACCAAGGGATCAAATTACATACTCAAAGCTCACACATGCTCAGTGTGAGGCTGTAGCATTCACGCCTCAGTTTCAGAAGTGAAGCTCTAACTGTGAGGGATTGCCTAATTGGTATGCTAATATATTATTAGATATATGTGTGTTGTGTTAGTAAATATTTCTTTTGCCAGATTTACATTGTCTTCATGTTATGTTTGCATCACATTGACTTTGGTAAAAAATAAAAAGGGACCTTTTCACAGCAGCCATTTTGACATAACAGGCTAAAGACAGGTGTACATTGCCAGGCCCCGCAATTCATGTTATTAATTACAACGACAGTATATTTACACTGCAATGACATGTCAAAATGGCTGTAAAAAGGGCCAGCAATTGTTGCCCAAAAGGCCTACTGTAAATTGCAAAAGCCTCACTGGTTTGTCGGCTGACCAGCACTGGGAGAGGCATTGAGAAACATTTTGCACAAAGATAATAAGACTCATCCCATGACAAGATAAGTAGCCTTACAAGAACGTGTGTTTGGTTTGCACATTTTAAAACATTCTTTTCCAGTAAATATCCAGATGTTGAAACGACATACGAGCCAGAGGAGAGCAAAAGGAAGCTGAATGTAGGGGCCAATTGGAAAGTTATTCAAGCTGTCCACATCTGTTCCATCAAATGTGGAATTATGCACTGTTTAAAAAACTCCTGAATGGGCATTATGTTTATGTTCTGTATCTTAACGATGCTTTTGATTTAATAGGAGCTGGGCTTTTGCAAAGGAGGTGAATAAAAGTGAATTCAGATCAATTGATGGCACGTGTCCAAGCTTGTCTCAAAAAAGTGCACCATTCCCCTCGTGAATTTAGACCTATCAGATATATGTGTTGCATTATTTACTTGCTAATTGTATTTGTAACATTTACTACATTGACTCATCTTTATTACACAACCTGTCTGACAACGTTCCCTGTCTTCTTTCATTATGTTCATATGCAGCTGGCTCCACTGTATATTCAATGACAATCTTCAGGACAATACTAGCACGGGTGTTATTATCATACAATGTGGAGATCAAGGTGATCAATGAGTGTATTGTACAGTAGTACAATTGTTTGCTTTCGCGGCCTAGTTTTTTTCCCCATCTAATAGTGAGTGTTGACATTTTTTGTTGCCATTGCTAATATCTTTCTCCAACGTAAACCCAATTGTTGATTAACTTAACCATCATGTATTTGCCTGAAATTGCCAGAATACCTAATAACGAATCCTAAGCTAAACATTTAAATTCACAACTATGCTAATCTACATGCATCTAGACTCGACACATATACTTTTGTGTTTTTAATTCTACAGAGAGAGAAGACTCAAGCTCCTGTTGAAATGTATTTCCCTTTTAGAAAACTGAGTTGAGTTTTAAAAGAATGACCTGTTCTCGTGAATAACCACACTGATATATAACACAGATCATTACATATGTAGCTACTGGCTAGAGTAATGTGAGCAGGGAATGGATGAGAAAAGGCTTCTCTCGTCTCTGCAGTGACTGTCAAGGTGCCTTTTAAGCCCACGAAGTAAGTGACCTAAAATACAGACTGGAGCTGCACTTGGCAGCTCTGAATGAATGTCTGTAAGCTAAGGGCTGTTGTATTGGGAGAAAGTGTGTACTTGATCATCCAAATAAAAAACAAAACATACTGTCCACTACAAATTTGTCCAGCAACTTTACAGTCTTTCAAATAAATAAAGACAGACAATTTTGCCAATAAGCGGTCGGAGAACGAAAGAGAACTCAAAAACATAATATTTATTATTATGTTGTCTTGTTTGAGGGACAACAAACCGGCAATTGAATTTTGAAGTTCACCTCTAATAATTTCATCTGCACTAATTACTATTCCTGTTATTGTCCTGCAATGTGCAGCTGTGTATACTTAAGTTAAGGAATTCATTATAATGAGGACCTGACCTCATCAGAAAGGAGTTACACATTTTCAGCAGCATCACCAGAGGACCTGATACACATATGAAATAGTAATTACTCTTTAAGTGCCTCCATGTAGTCTATCTACCTTCCTATTTGATCGTCTGATGATTTCCCCTGGATAGCCTTTTAATAATTCCTGCTTAGCTAATTTTCCAAAACAATCATCGCCCGTTGGGACCATATTTCTATTTTAATAACAGTCAAAATAATGTGGCTACACAATGTTTATCACTACTCCAGGGACATCGGGGTTTTAATTTGCACCTTAGTTGTCAGCATTGGAACAAAAGCAACTGGGGATACTTTCGTAACTCTGGTTCTTTATAAGAGGCTCGAGTGAGACATCTCGCTGTGGGATGTCGCCTCCTATCATCAAGAGAGTTCATGAAGGAGGTAATAAAAAATACTTCAGTTCAAACGTTCACGGTCTTCATTTGACCAACAAGTGATCTTAAAGGGTACCTGTTGAGATCGCGAATATGTAGCCAGATCAAAAGATAATGTGTTTCTAAAGGTTATTCATGCACTGACGGTCCAGTATTCAATAACAATACGTAGTTTAGGCTGTTCAAAGTCCTCAACTCCGACAAGCTTCATTGCACTGGTGCTTGAATATGGCGCCGGTGGTGTGACGTCACATCGTTGATAGATCGACAGCCAACCACAGCGGATGTGTTCAGAAACCAATGTAAACAACGTCGAGCGCTCGCAAACAAATGCTGAGAACTTGATAATAATATAGAAAACGGGCGAAATATGGACGATGAAAGATTGTCAGATTCAGCAACTGGATACTTGTATGAACCATTAAAAGCAGACTATCCCCATTTAGTTAATTGTGACAGCGATAGCGATGATTCTGATGAAGTTGATGGCGAAGGACCGCCGGTCCAGATGCTTCACCGTGCGGACCGTGCACGCAAGTCGGCGGACGTATGGTGCAGTTGTGGGAAATGTGCCACAAAAAACAGACATAGAGTGCATTTGTTGTAAAGAACACGAACTTATGTCCGATGATATAGTGACATTAGACCTAATCTGCTTTACACAAAAGCGTGAGCTTGATAGCTACATCGCGCATAAGCCAGCGCTGGAGATGTCTTTCATTGATGCAATGATCGGTCGACATGTTCGGGGGCCTGCACCCGAGGGAGAACTGTCAAATCGGTAAGTTTGCCAGTTGTTTCATGTAGGCTAATTTGCGATCACCAGAGTTGGTGTGATTATTACTAATATTCTGAATATATGGATCGAAGTGATCTTCACATACCACGGAGTTTCTGCTGAATGTAAATGTTTTTAAAGTATGCCCGGTTCCTAAATTGTGCAGCCACTTCTTCGCGAGCACCTTCTTTTCCTCTGTACTAGGTTTGGGCACGCAAAAGAACTTTTTAGTCTTGTGAGTCCGTTTATTATTTGCACTGCGCCATCTTGGCGTGAACTCCAGACGTGAACTGGTTTGAGGCCACCGATCTATCCCAAGAAGCAACGCGTGTAGAAGTGGCTCCGGATTGGCTGAATTCCTTTCAACGACTCTACGTCATAGTGACCTTTGACATGAGTAAATAACTGGCAAGATGTCTGCGCCCTGAAGCGTTCACGGACTCGGAATGTTGACAAAGAAATGTAAAGCCTCGGGCTATGCGTGACTTGTTGACAATAGCAGCGGGGAAAATATGATTTATTTGATGCGCCTAATGGATGTAGCACGTTGTTGTTTTGGGCTACAGGTACCCTTTAAAGTGGGGCTACATGTCTGGATACAATTAAAATAACAATTGTTGGCAAATTCTGAAAATGTAGATCTTAGGTAAGCTATTATTAAAAAAATATGTATTGCATTGACTCTCGTCATGATGCAAATAGAAACGTAATGATACAAATAGGATTGTGACTGGTATTCTAATTTGTTTCTTCTTCATCTTCATCTTTTTCCTGATACCATTTTCTACGCATTGGGAAACAAATTATTTTAAATAGTTTTATATTTGAATGGCATCAGATACAACAGCACTATCTTTAACATGGGAATATAAACATTGTAGATATGAGTATAATGTCAACAACATTTAAGTCCCGAAGTAAAATTTGTTTAACAGCACATTGCTAAAGAGGAGTTTTATAAATGTGTCAGACTCATAAACTAAATCTGGATTTGGCGGCATCTAGCGATGAGGTTGGATATTGAAACCAACTGAAACTCTCGTGCCAAGCATGTCACAAAACTGTGACGGCCAACGCAAAAAAAGTGCGAATGGCCCGACTTCGAACCATTGTTTGGTTTGGTTTTCAAGTAATTTTACACTTTGGAGAACATTTAATAAAATGAAGTTCCATAGATCCTCTTAATGCTTCCCACTGGTCCTTTAAGCTCTACATGTGGTCCATGGCAGCTACCTCTATGCTAATGCTATTCGATATAATCAGGTGTGTGTTGGGCTCTGGCAAGAGTGTGTTTGGTTCTTCGCGAGCTTCTCGACAGGATTGCTTGATTCAGGACCGGGGTTCTAGCGTTCTGTCAGCGGGTTCAGTGATGCGCCTCTTCTTGTCTGGCAACGGAGTAAACAGCAAATGTCGACTTGAAGAATCCGTGGATTACATGATCCTCCTTCTGTAGGTTGAATTGGCGGAGCATAGGGCAAGTTATCCGCTTCCCCTTAAGGGTCCTAGTGTGTTCTTGAATCTGTTGTTCGACCAGAAAATTATGACTATTAACTATGGTTTTTCGGCACCAACGTTTTTTTCACCCCGTTTTTTGGCAACGTGAGTCACATGGAGCAGAGTGAAGGGATGTGTCAATGTAGATAGTAGCCTGTTGGTGACGTCATGGTCGTGCACAGGGAATGGGGTTCGTTTCCATTGCTCTCGTCCAATGGGGCATCAGCACGAGTTTGCTGGGGGGGGGGGGGGTTGCGCATTTTGACGATCTAGGTTTTTTAAATGACATGCAGACTTCTCTTGTTTCAACCACATGGTGAAGTCCCAACATGTGCTTTTATGAGAAGGTATTTCATTCCAGCAGCGGTTTGGTTTTTTAATGAACAGCTTTAGTTCTTGTCGTTTTTTTTAGCATCTTTCTGTTGGTCCTGTTTTATGGGGTATTTTTCTGGTTTTGTTTGTTCCTTCTCGTGTGTTTCTTGTCGGTTGTGTCAATTTTTTTGTCTGTATGACTTGTTGGTGACAAATGAGTTTCCCCACTGGGAATTAATCCATTTTTCTAATCTAATCTAATCTATTAAACCTATCAATTTATAATGTGCTGATTTATGGTTTTGTTCATCAGCAGCCAGCACCTTAACGATTGAAGTATTTTATGATCATTAAATGTCAGTAAAGTACTGTGTCATCTGCTAATTTGTGTAAGGTGACCTGGTCCCTTTACAGTTGGTAGAACAGTAAATGAATAAGTACTTTATATGCATAACTGTAGGCTCTCATTTGTAAAAAAAAATTTGCTCAGGTAACTGAATACATTTAAATTATTATAAAACATAGCAACCTCTGTTCTTGAATGGTTCATTTGGAGATATAGCGTAAGCAATGAGCTATATTTGAAAGGATAACTGTCATACTATTTGACTTTTGTTAAAAGTGAAATTGAAGCAAGCTAAAGGTCATCCTTATCATAAAAAAAGGGACGTGTGTGGGAGCATATGTAGTCATTCCGCTGCTTTAGTGGTAGCCAAGGTGTTCGAAGTAGAGGATGTGAAAATGAAAAATAAAATTCAGCAGAGAGGGGTCATATTTCACGGTGCTGTTTTGTCTGGTGGCAGTTATCAGCAGCTGCCAGTCTGATAATTGTTGCTTGAGGCCCAGCGCTGCGACTTCAAGTCTGCACTGACAGCCTAATTCAACCTCTCAGCCATGGAAGCTGCCTCCTGCTGCTCTGTAGCTGCTGGGGTAACACTGGCTTCTGTTTGATATCATAGCACAGTTGCTTGTGTCAAGTGCTCATTTGAAGTATAGTCTCGCAAAGTATTCCTTATTGAAGGGACTCAACATGTATACTTGTGCAATGTCTCCAGCTGCCTGCTTGATACTGGTGTTAGCAGAACACTGAGCGCAAAAATGTACAGCGGAGTGCAGCTGACCGCCGTTTCCGTCTGTTCATTCATCAAGTGTGAAACAAGCCAACAATGTGGGGCGTGTGAAGAAATATGGAAGAGAAATAGATTGCCACGGAGGGCGAGAGAAAAACGACAGGATTTTTCTTTGATTTAAGACCCGGCGTTCCTCTTCGAAGAGTTGTGGCTGTGTTGTGTACAATCAACACGCTTTGTCACTTAGCCACCAGATAACTGATGTTCCACTCCCCTCATAACCAGAAGCTATCAGTCTGGAACTTCTGCTTGTATCTTTCCTGTCATCTCTCAAGTAAATTACAGCTCAGCAGTTTCAGATCGCTTGATGTTACTCCTCTGCCCTCCATCTCTTTTTATCCTTTGCCCTTCATTTCTCTTTTCTTTAGTATTTTATTATTAGGATGCTAACTCACCACAAATGTTAGGAAAGTGCGTACATGCAGATTCGGTATTGTAATTAAAATGTTGTTGGGTTTTTCAGTCTTGCTTTCCAATCAGTCAGTTGTCTTATTTGCTTATCAATGATCACTGAATTAATACATGTACTGCACATGTTACAAGGCATGATGCAACCACATATCTGTCTTCTTTTATCAAACTCTGTGTCTCTTGATCTTGATATTCACAAGAATAGTTGAAAGCTAGATTTATATGTTGATTACATAAAAACGGTTTAAAGATTGACAAAATGACAAAACATATTGATCGCTTCCTCCGTGGAGGCTCGCTGCAGTATAGGTCATAAACCCTATATAACACTGCCCTCTCCATATTAATATATGCAGTATGGGCCAAACTGCTGGTTGTAGCTTTATATTCACTGCACAGACATTAGAGTGGCATCAGTCGTCTCATCTAACTCTCCAGCAAAGAAGCAAAAAGGGACATTTCCTAAGTTATCAAACCAGTTCGTTATCATAGTATTTGGACTGTAATTTCCTCCACTTTTACATCAGAATGTGATAATCTGTTTCTCCACAGGGTATCTTACACTCAGAAACAGCTGAGCATATCAATGCACCTACAAAGTTCATGCTGGCTTACACTTTCATGATAGTTTCCTGACAAGTATCAAGGTTATTGGTGAGAAACCTTTGAGTGAAGTTGGAACAGGGCACATTCATTTCAAACAAAGTTTGGCTGCAGTCATATTGGCCCAACTGCCAAAAGGCACATATAATATGCTTCAGTCTCTCTCCTCAGTTCCGTCTGACTGTTTTTGTTCAGCAGTGTTATGAAAATACATGCTGAAGTATTTGTTATATAGCAGTCGGTCTGCTGTAATTTGGACAATAATGTTCCATACAAACATCAGTCAGTGGCTAACTGAGATGAACTACGCAGGATCTTATCAAGAAAAGCAGAAAAGGAAATTAGGAACAAGATCATTTTGACCATCTGTAGGTCATCCTTTAGGCTAAAATCAAAGATGAGCTCTTTAATGAAATACATGTCGCATTGAACTGCTTAGTTTTGTAGGAATCACATTGTCAAGATTTGGTGTTGTCTTCCAACCTGCTCGACCTGGAAGGAACTCAGGAGGTTTAGCTAGGGGTGATAACGCTGCACCATCCTATCTCTCGTCACAGACAGCAGAGACAGAAATAGAAAGCTCATCTGGAATAAATTACACCAAATGTCACATAGCTGTAGATTAGGAAGAAGACAACTCATCTTGCAGGGTCTAACACGAAATGGTATTAATTAGTCCCACAGAAAAAGATCCGTAAAAATAAGAGGGAACATATCGTACTCTGAGCTGTGAATTACACGATAAGGCTGCATGATGTTCAGTTATTGTGGACATTTGTTAGGATGTTGTAAATCAATATATAACTTGCAGCTGTCATTGCATTGTGTTATTTAATTTATTCGCAGTGAAGAAACCACAGCGGAGTGTGGTGTTTCATTATCGCCACACTTGAATAGAAAGTCTTTAGACTGTATTACACCTGGGTTGAGTATTAACAGGTCGCTACCTGACTTTTAGTAATCTTTTTTATAATTTACAATATAAGTTCATGTTTATTTATTGGTATTAGTTTTTTAAAATGATGATACATTCTTCTTTAAAGGTTAATGTAACAGCCTTAAAGGAAGAGAGACTCACTGTATTTAATGGATCACGTATTCATAAATATTCCACAGTCATGAATAATCTTTCCTTTGCAAACTTAATCATTTTTGCCACACAATGACATTTGACTTTTCAGAGCTGAACATTTACATTAAACAAAGTCTGTGCAAAATCTGTGTGATTTGAACTCTTCGTGTTGACATTACAGTGCATATCATATAATGTAGACAGTGTCGTCGTGGAAAAGTAATAGAGTGACGAACCAAGTTGGTTTAATTGAACAAGATGACGAGAAAATCTAAATGTCAGTTCATTAGGATGAATAAACCCACTCACACTCTCTATAAACACTGAAGCAGCAACCTGTGCAGCTGCAATTGAAGTTTTTAAGTGAATTATGAAAGAAAACTAAACGACTAAACAGTGACATTCTTGATGTCATTGAAGGACTGCTTTAACATCATTTCACATCCCTTGCACGTTAAATCTGTCTTGCATTTCCTCGCCTTGTTTTAGCAGGAGATCATACTTCTGTTTTATTCCATTTCTTTCTTGATTCAATGTTGCCTGAATAACATGAAAAGAACACCGCCACTATTCACTCAAACCAGCACTATTGCACGATTTATTTTGTATCACCCTACCTCAGAGTTTACATGATTTGTTGGATAAAGAGGCTGCCGCAGTGATATGGCACTTGTCCTTGCTGTGAAATGATCCATCTGCAGGTGTTTCTGTCTGCATCACAGCCATCCTCTCACTCATTTTCTCCTCCACTCCCCAGATGAGTAAAAGAGCCTCATTTACTCAGGCTTCAAAGGCATTGCCTTTTCTCCCATATGACTTTGTCTCCCAGGGGGGGCTCTATCTTTCCCAATAAATCCCAAGCAAACAGGCTTTGATGGAATCTCTATGTCTTACATGAGTCGACTCCATTCCACTGAGGAAAAGATATGCAGGCTCTGTGGTACCAGCCACGATTTAAAACTGGAAATAACTCAAACTTGGCACCATTCAAGTCCTCCTAAAAGAAATGGAGGCCTTTGCAGAATTGTGCAGAATTAGAACTGTATTAATGTCAGACATTAATTCTAACAAAGTCTTCTCAGTGTGACCCTTCAACTCAAACCCGAAAAAAATAAAATGCAGGCTCAATATACTGTATATACCCTACCGTATGACACTTTGTGAGCATATTTAGTGTTTGAACATTTAGAATTATTCTCCTCAAGAGCCTCTAGTCTTGAAGACTATTTAATGGTATACGAATGGATTTTCACCGCTTAGAAGCAACACAGTCGGTTGAATATAAAGATTATTTCATTGTAATTTTAAAAGATGGAATGGTGATTGCATATTATTGACAAGTGGAGCTGAAGCATTAGCATTATTGATATGCAGTGTCAAGCGGCACACTTGACTCCGATTGTCTTTCCCTGGTGAGAAGAAAAGCATGTGAGAAGAAAGGCGGGTGAGAATGCAAACAAAGACTCAACGTTGAAGTACATCATTTATTTTTATTGTATTAAGTATGTTTTTTGATGACTAACAGTAGAGCATTGTATAGATTCAAAAAGAGTAAACAAATGTTTCATATCGCACTCTGGAATAAGAATCTGCACGACTGTTTTGAGTGTACGGGAACCTGCGTTGGTGAATGTTGACTCATTCGGCCATTTTGCAACCAAACTGCATGCAAAGCAGGATCGGTTTATCCAAGCAACTTCACCATGCGGCTGAAGGGAAGGAAGCGGCCTGCATGTGGGCAGCCTGATTTGGGTTCAAACAGACCAACTATCAGGCGTTCTCACCTATGTGTCGATCTGGTCTGGTGAACCGCAGGGAGTCCCTAATGTCACCAAGGCGATATAAACCAGTGCTTACCTCGACTCTGTGACATCCGACTCAGCTTGGATGAAAGGAGGTGCAGAACCAACGTTGAAAAGGTGATCGGTGATAGACTTGACCTCGCCGGTCAAACAATAGTTTTGCGATACTGAAGGAGAACCGGAGAACTTGACCCGTGTTCCATGACTTCAACCTGCAGAAGGAAGATCACGGATACTTCATGTCAACATTTGCTGTTGTTCTTCGCCGTCAGAGCGGCTAAGTCCCCGCTTCTAGGCTTAATTATAGAGAAATTAAGCCTACAAATCCAAAGGGTACATTTCCGCTGCTGCAGGTACCACTTTTTGCCGTGCAGCTTGCCGAACCAATGGACCGGAGGTCCCCGGGGAGAGAAAGGAATCTGAAGGAGCGCACTACCCGCAATGAACCAATCTCATCTTTTGCCTAGGTCTCATCGTGTGTATGAAACCTTGTTTTGTTTAAGTTCACTGTACTGTTACTCTGCTATTGTGTATTTCACTATCCCAAGTCCCATTTAGTGTTGTGTAAAATAACATAACTGCTGTGCTTGTTGCTGCTGGAGTAGTGTTGTTTCACGCTGCTATGTTTTGTTGTGTTAAAATCTGTCACCGCGGGTAAAGTGGGTGAACTGTACTTTGTAAGTAAACTCCAGCGCTGCAGCCGGCGAACCGGAGCCAGTCGGGCTTCTGTGTGATAAGGTTCCAGTTACTGTACATTACTGCTGCGGTGAACATTTGCCTCGTATTGAATGCCTCCTACTACGACGTCTTCTTTCTTTTAAAGCTAACCCACGAACACACTTATACACGTTATGCTTATTTCATACACAAGTGCTATTTTTGGACTCATTGCGCAGCGTAATCACTCAAGTGACTGACTATAGGTCTGCCATCTCGTTCCCTCTCTCTCTCTCTCCTTTGTCCTCCCTTCTTTTCCGACACACACACAGCACAATTGTATGTTGCTTTTATGTAGTGTAAAGTGTATATTATACTATTGGTTTTAATCAGTATTTTTAGGGAATTATACTGTTATTATTTAAAGACCAGTTCCTGTGATTTAATTCTCCATGTGTATTGTAATAATATCTGGATGTAATAGCCTTTGAATTCAAACGTTCACTGTTCAAATGTGGAATAATACTTTGACTATTGTCATTGTGAGTGAACCCCAATTTTTAGACTTTATTCCGCAGTTTGGTTTTTGGTCCATATTAGTGTTAATATATGTTAATAATCCTATTGACATTAATAATTGTATTAATGTCAAAACGTTGTTGTTGAAAGAAAAATGGAGGATTTAATCCATTATATCCTTGCTGTTTTCCCTCTATGCTCACATAAGCTTCCCTTGTCTGAAATGGCTTCTCATTTAATCGAGTCATGCCGATGCCTCCAGTGTGCATTGATGTCTAGACCTATTATGATGGACTTCCTAAATGAGTGTATCTTTTGGTAGTAAAGATGCATTATTTGACAGCACGGTCCAATAATGGACAATTAAAGGAGAAGAATGATTGTGAGTATTATGGAAATTAGCTGTGCTCATGTGTGACAAATCTGCTGGCCTTTCACTGAATAACAGGAAACAAACTACGGCTAGAAATAAATGTATAATAATTATTAATTTTAAAAATGGTTCACTTATTACAGATAAAACTATAAACAAAAAGTCTCTTTTTCTCCTTTTTTCACCTACTTGACAGGACTTGCTGTGTCCAATACCTCTGTTTTTTCAGACTCAGTGTGTGCTTTCACACACAAAAAACATCTCGAGAAGAGGGCATTTTTCTTTTTGTGGCACAGAGAGATTTATCTCTACTTTTGTTTCCACCAGAATCAACAAATAGTGAATCACTATTCAGCTGTTCTCATGCAAACATCAATAGATCACGCCAGTCTCAATCCCTCTTCAGTGGCTCCCCTATGTCCACATAATTGATGGTAAGTCCTCCATCTGACTTAAATGGTGTTGTGCCAGACTTATTCTCTGTTGCTAATGCATACTAAAACTCCTTGTTAATGAAAAGAAAACAGCTGGATATCGAGTCTTCCCTTCAACAAGCCTCCTCGTGAAGTGAGCTTCTAGCCACTTTCGGGGAATGAGACACTGACTTCTTAAATCCCGACTAAAAACCAATGAATCCAGGACTGTTTATGGCCGGCCTTGACTCCTGCCACACCGGCCTGTTCTTGCTCTTTATACGTGTATTATATACTTTCCTGCAGTCATTCACTTACTGTTTCTGCTGAGTGCCCTGATATTGCCTGGTTTTCTCATATCCACTTACACATAATTGTGTACACACACATACACAAACACACACACACAGGCTCTGGTTCTCATCTTGTGTTTTCAATGTCCTTGTTTTTTCAACTGCTGTTGTGGCTACTGCTCTGTGCAAAGCACTCTGTGTCACTTGAGTCCGTTAAACACTCTATAAATAAACTCAAGCTAACTTGAACAAGCCCGTTAATATTGTATCCTGAAAGTCACTAAAATGCTTTCCCCTTTTTGTCATAGATATAATTTTACTGTCAAAGGTTTACATGATCTCAGAAAATTGCTTGTTTATTGGTATTCTTTAATCTACATGTAATAACAAAAATCCCAGAAATAACATGACACAAGAAAGACTCTCTTCCAATACAGTTACAACATGTTTTTATATATGGATATGCTTAAGATTTCTTAATATATTGCACATGCATGCAACAAATAAACCTTTTTTGTACAAAATGTTTTCAAGACTTTGGTTCTTCTGGTGTGTTGATTGCAACAAGGGACACACCTGTGCTGGTGTCATTTCCACACATTAACTCCCTGAGCTACTGACAGGGATTGCAGCCTTCCATTTGTTTGACTTACTTTTTGGTAAATGAATCACTTTATTTGTGAAATTCATCCGTGTGTTGGGTTGATTGGAAATATCTAATGTTTATAACCTATAATGCTAGCTTTATTTAAATGCATTTCTATAAAGCGTTCTACCGTGACAGATAACGTGCATTAGAATGTTGCCTCTTATCCATCGACACACCGATGGCGATGGAGCTGAGGGTCTTGCTCAAGAACATTTTGACATGTTGACAGAAGTAGCCGGGAATCTTTAGCCAACCATCAATTAAAGAATGACCTAATCTTCTTCCTGAGTCAGAGCTGTCCCTTCGCTGAACATGTTGAGGATTTGTATTCCTTCTCTGACGATGACCTGCTGGTTGTGTACTGCCTCCATTAAAAACATACCCTCTCCCCCCCAAAAAACTTTGGATCTGGACTTTATCCACTTACAGCCAGTGGAAGATAATACATCAGGCAGACATCCAAGGAGCAATTACGGACCATAAGTCCTGTTAACTGGACTATCAGAACTAAATCTAGCAACGATGTCATACTCCTACCGTAAATGTCAAATAACTGTTGTATGTAATGTCATTATTTCAGTGAGTTCATAAAACAAGCGTCATCCATTTCTCTCAAGAAGAAATTACTAAGAAAGAAAATAGTAAGTTGAAACAGACAACAACATTTTGAGCTCACGTATACGCTTTGCTGGGCAACTCTACTCAGAATTCTCCTCCTGTACAGATTATATTTCACAGCTTTCTCCAAAAGTATAATGCAGCCATGCAGACAGATCTTAGTCTCAGAATCAACACTGGATTTACAAAGTAATATGATCCTGAATGCAGCCCTGACCTTTCTTATATGAAAGATACAACTGTAAGTGCTTTAATTTGTATTAGATTCAGAACTAAATCACTGTGAATCTGCAGGATTCTTGAAATTCTGACCACGCCACAATAATGATCAGGTTTAAGAGGATTATTTAAACATGTATTCCTATACAATCACTAAGTACCTGTTAAAAAATGTAGTGAACCTAATCCAATAATTACAAAGTGCAAGTAATGCAACTTGATAACTTACCTTAACTGATCACCTCGAAACCAAATATGCAATTAAAGACAAGAGAAAAGAAAACTGGCACTTCCCATTATTTTGAATATAAAGCACTGGAGGCAAAACATTTTTCTTATAATCTTGTAAAAAGTGTAATATCTTTCTCTCCAGACACAGTAACGTTTAGGCCCTGATCGGAAGGAGCGCATGTTGCAGGTGGAACATGCAAGGAGCTCCACACTGCCTTTATAATGCCCGATTAAACCGAGAAGTTTGCTGCACCTTTTTATCAATTTATTTTCGCTAAGTATGAGAAATGAAAAAAAACTGGACTCAAGATGTTCAGGGATATTCTATAAAAACAGGAGGTGCATAGAGCAAAAGAACGGCAGGCACTCAGCAATACAACAGCAGCGTTGACAATGATTCACTCTCATTGAAAATCAATAACAAGAGCTTCCCCAGGTAGCTAAAATGAGTTCAGTCTGATGAGGGCCACAGGTTTCCATATGTGGCAATCCGAAGTCAGCTGCTTTACTAGGACAGCCCATATTTGATTTAGCAAGTGAAATCTGCTGTCAGTCCAATGATGAGAAGAATAATTATCGATGCAAAGTCCTCTCAAAACCCCACACTACTGGCCGTTCGACCAAAGATCTTTCTAAAAAGCAAAAGAAACAACAACATATTACCGTATTGAAATAATGCAAATTAAAGTTAGAGCAGATGGTCCATAAAAACTAACCAAGATATTTAATATTCATATTTCTTCAAGTGGATAAGTACCATTGTTTGCAAGATGGAGGCTAATGTCCCTGGAACTCGAGGCTCTTTCCAGTTTTACCCTAAATCCTTGATATTCATAAAGACTTTTAGTTTGCGTGTTTATTTATAATGGCGTTTATTTTTTCCTTGTCAATTGACTTTGCAGTCTGATCAGTGTCAAGTGGAACTCAGACTTATTTAGGAAAGGGGAGTCCCTGCTTCTTATTCCCTTGAGCTTTGTTGTCTGTCTGTGGGGACATCAGAGCTGTCACTCACAAGGCGCACACGAGTATGAACTGGTTAGACATCGGAGATGTCACTGTTCCTTCACTGACAACTGATGGAGGATACGTACTATATATTTATATATATATATATTGATTTCATATTATATTCAACATGTGTTCTTTTGATACACCATAGCAACTCAAAATATACCCCTTTCTTGAGCTCTGAAATCCACCAAGGCTATTTCTTTTATTGTTATGGTCACATGTCTGACACCTTTGTATTGTCTCTGCTTAGAACTTATGGTTCTTCTCAGTGTGCTGTCCATCGCCTCCGTCATGGCCTGATATTAATATCTGTCCAGCTTGTGTTTGCCTAGTGCACACATGCTCTCAAGCTCCTGTCCATTATTGATGTTTTTCGCTTCGGCTATAATTCCCCAAAACCTATTTCTGCCTCATAACCAGTTACATTCACCGACTGATGTATTTAGGTATTACGGCTGGAATGACAAATGATTTAAAGTGTGTGTGGGTGTGTGTGTGTGTGTGTGTGTGTGGGTGGTTCAATCCACCAAAAGGTTTCCTTGGTGTAAGTCTTTCCAAAGGCAACTCTAGCATGCACACTGTGACTTCAGTATAGGTTTATTCGAGTCAGATAACAGTTATTTATTCTTCATCATGCTGAGGAGACCATTTCATCCCTCTCCCTTGATTCTAATTCACTGCCAGTTTCAATTAAGAGTCATAATTACTTTTCTCCCTGACCGGTAAAATGAGTCCATTCATGTTGATAAACGATGACACTGCCAGTTGTTTCAGAATTTCTATTAAACACAATCCAGAGCCCATTGTTTGCAAGTCAAGGATAAAAAACATAAAGAGTACATAAATGTGACATCCGTGGAACTGCAATTATCCACATTAACTGGGGCGACTATGGGTGAGTGGGTAGCAGGTCCGTCTTTCAATCAGGGGGTTGAAGGTTCAATCCCCGGCCTAGTCAATGTGTCCTTGAGCAAGACACTTAACCCTGAGTTGCTCCCTGTAGCTGTGTCTGCGGTGAATGAATGTAACAGTATTGTAAGTCGCTTTGGATAAAAGCGTCAGCCAAATGACATGTAATGTAACTGAAAAATATGTATCTATTTAAGATGAAAATTCGGACAGACAAACCGCAGGAGACCCAATTTCGTCCATTTCATCAGAATGAAGAGTGGTTTCCAGTTCCAGTCCTTGAAGTCGGTATTGTGAAAAGGCCATTTGCACGGAGTTACCAGAATCTGAACACCGTGCAGAAATAAAGTTTCAGAATAAACAAAACCTTTAATGCCATATGAGAGCTCAACTGCAAATTTATATTGGAGTCTTTGGATTTTTTCATCTGACTCATAACAAAACATCTGATACTTGCAAAATTAGCAGAGCTTTGTTGTAGGAAGGAGAAAACAGCATAAGCAGTAGAGAAGCAAACATGATTTCTTCATTCAAAAGATATTACAAAATTATAGAAATGATGCTTCTTCGCTTTCTTCACGCAAGTTGTATGAAACAGCAATACCACTCTCATATGCCTGTTAATTAATATGAAGCTATAGCCAGTTACACTACAGCATCATGTAAAGGTGATAAAGTCGACCTACTTGCACTTCAGAGCAGTGACTTCCACAAGACTGTCATCACGAGAGGTCGCCAAGTAACGAGCGGAGACTCCAAATTGTTTCTCCCAGACAAAGAAATAGTCTACGCCAGAGGTAGCCAACACGGCGCCCGCGGGCACCTGGTCGCCCGCAGGGACCACGTGAGTCGCCCCTCAGGCATGTTCTAAAAATAGTCAACATTGAGCTCCGCCAATGCGCGTACAAACATAGCAAACATAGCCACTCTGCTTATTAATATTAGAGCCTGAACGCTTACAGTGGGTGCAGAGGACCTATTCTTCTTAAAATCTTTAGTATTACTGTACGTGTCTTCGGCACAATCTATGTTCTTAATCAAAAGGTTTGTCAGAACAATCAAAAGACCTTAGTAATAAAAGCGTCAGGTTTCATCAAACCACGTGGATGTCGTGTGGCGGCTCATTATTAAAAGGTGATTCATGCAAATTTCTTTTTCGGGAAGTTTATATCAAACAAGTAGCCCTTCGGATTATTTTGTACCCTTGAAGCAGCTCTCGGTGTCAAAAAGGTTGGTGACCCCTGGTCTACGCTGACTCAAATGTACAAGTGCATCTTGAAGATGTTTACTCTTTTGTTCTTGCATTGAATAAACAAAATAGAGAGAACATGATACGCTGTGGAGTTGCTGGAGTTGTTATGCTTTGTCTTTATACTAAGCATTTAACTCTTTGCAAAAGGCGACGAAACATATTTAAAAACAAAAGTTAAACTATTCTGGGTGATGACATACAAGCTCTTGAACTAACTGAGTTACTACAACCCGGCAATAATGTTCAGGATGCTTGTTGTTGACTTTGATATGGAGAGTGTTTTATTGTTATACAAGCATTTATATCGCCTCAGAGTGACAGAGTGACAGCAGCCAAAAGATTAAAATGCTCCTGTCAACGCTTTGCTTTTGTACATTGCATGGTGGCATACATAAATGGTAACCTGAAGTTCTTTCAATACATGGCTCCTGTGTCCCTAAGGGCCTGACAGTTTAAAATAAGTTATCAAACTCCCCAGCTCAAACTAAGGCCATTAAAATGTATTGCCTTTGCTATAAGCTTAAGAGCAGGAAAAACTGAAGCTGTATTTTTGAAGGAACACTCTGGGACCAAAATGCTTTTGTAGTGTTATTTGAATTTGCAAATGTCATACTTGTTCCTGGTCACACATTATTGTTTCATGATCTATTGTCTTAATAGGCATCAACAATTAACCATGACCTGATGTGAACCTGGATGTGCAGTAAGATTGAGTATCTAATAATTTCTTTTTTTTTAATTAACAATTTTAAATTAACTATTTCTGCTTACTTCCATGCCCAATATTATTGTCCTGTCACTATTAAACATTATCAAAAATCATATAATTAAATGATGTAATTTAGCATATGGCATGACATAAAATGGGTCCTAGTTCTTCCTTTATTTTTGTATAATGTTGCCCTCAATGTTAATATTGGACATTTAAATATCTCTTGTTATCTAATAAAGGTGTTTGACGTAAGAAATTAATGAGATTTGGTTGTTTGGTTGGGTTACAGTCTGATGTTGTTTATGTGTCTCAATGACGTCTCATACAGCTTTGATCAAGATGTATTATGTTACATCCTTAATTGGGTGCTTAAATGCAGGCTATGAATCAGCTGGTGACATATGGTTAAGCACTACGAGCTATGCTTTAAGATTCTTGGCTTAGCTCTTCTGTAAATGTGCCCCTCTTTCAAAATAACTATGCTGAGGCCTTTTCACTGCATTTGTGGAACCTGATGATGGAGAAAAGGTCTCTTTGTTGATATGGAGCATCGTGTGTCCTCCTTTCCTTGAGGCCGAGTTGGCATAGGCCTGTGTGACTCATTAATCTGTTAGATTGGAACAGTCAGAACATTTGGAAGCCATGTCCCCTTAACTGTGGTGTGATTCCTATGATGAAACAGCTTCTTGGAATCCAGAGAGGCCAAGAAAGGCTATTACTTGTGTTTTCAACTCCAGGGATATTCAATTTTGCAAGTTGCACTTTGCAAGCTGCATCTGTCCATGCTATTTCCATCAACATCGTCTAGTTTCATTTGTCACAATCAGGCCCGCATCTATCGGGAGACTTGGATTGGCTATGTCCCGACTTTGGGTTTGTAACCCTTGTGCAGGGTATCCGCCATTGAATTGCAAGCCAGCCGTCCTGCCAAGTCTAATGTGACTCCCCACTGAGCCTAATCATAGAGGATTTTCTTTTTAAATGTTTTTAAAAAATGTTTAAAATTGTTTAAAGATGTTTTTTAAACTAGAATGTAGTAGGGAACACTTTGAGGAATAACTCAGTGTTCTTAACTTTAGCAAGATTGTCAGAGAGTGCTAACCCCACACACAAGTGGCATTACGCATTGTTGATTATTTTCGTGCATGCGTACCTGCGTACCAGTTATGTGCACCCCTGCCCATGGACCCTTCCTACAACCTGCCATGTCTACTTCCCAATCAAGTAAGGCATTAGCTCTTTGATACATCCCAAGTTTCTTAATTGCATCCCCGTTCAACTCACTTGCAGAGACTCTTGATGGGGTTTGTGTTTGCACACATTATCAGTGTATTTATAGTAATAAAGACACAGTTATCATCAGTGTACTTATAGTAATAAATAAACAGTTATCACCAGTGTACTTATAGTAGTAAATAAACAGTTATCATAAGTGTACTTATACTAATAAATAAACAGTTATCAAAAATGTACTTGTACAAATGAATAAACAGTTATCATCAGTGTACTTATACTAATATAGACACAGTTATCATCATTGTCAAGTAGAGATGTTTTCTCTCTGTAGCCTGTTACCTGTTTAACAAACTGCATTTTGAGTATTTTTTATGTGTTCTTTGTCCTCTTTATGAACACAGGACCGATTCCTACCGGTGGAATGTGTTGGTCTTATTGATGAATTATTTGCGTCTGTATGTTTTGAAATTCTGATTGTGATGTCATGACTAAATACCCCAGAATATGGTTATGGTTTCTTTCGAACACAAATATTAATTTATCAAACCCGAATGATCGGAAGTAGCTGACTGGAAATGATGATAAATTATGTATTTCGTCTCTTAAATTCTCTGATTTTGATTGTATCCATAATAAAAGTGGGAAATAGGAAATTAACAGATCATAAAAATAAAATGATTTTCAAAAATGAGAATGTTGTTTCCGGTCCTTTTGTTGTTCAGACCTACAATTAACCTATATTTTAATCAGATGGGGAGTCAGAAAACAAATCAAACACAAAGCTTGAGGTTAATCTGTGATCCATGATGGGCTGTGTCGGCCTTTAAAACCGCCTGCTCTCGTGCATCCTCGCTCATGGCTCCTCAGAAATCCATCGTCATTCCTTGGCTGGCTGGCAATATTGCAGCTTAGAACAACTTTCAGTTCAAGCTCGGAAATAAAAAATAAGAGAATTAGATATCCCCCTTGTCACTCACTGGTGCAGCAATGTGGAAGTTAACCTTTCGTGGCTTCTCTTCTCCAAACACAGCTAATTACATTTGTTGGAACAGCTAACCCAAAAGGTATTGCTACCAGAAATGTAGCCTGGTGAGTGGCGAGTGCATCTGTAGCAAACCCTCATCCCTGAAAGCTTGACTTAGTGCCGGCTCCATGAATGACCTCCGCCTGGCAGACGAGCTGAATGACTTCTTCTGTCGATTTGAAAGACAATGGGACTGTCCTGACGCCATTCCCCACAGCCACACCAACCAGCCCCAGACTATCAGCCCCCCCCCCCCCTCCCCCAGCCCATTGGGGGCTCATGTCTCTGTGCCACCCATGCCAACACCTCCCCCACCCACTCCCAAGTGACAACCGTTCTCTATTCTGCATGGAGACGTTAAACGGCTTTTCAAAAAGCAGAACCCCCGAAAAGTAGCCGGCCCGGACTCTGTCTCCCCCTCCAACGTGAAGCATTGTGCTGATCAGGTGTCTCCGGTGTTCACAGACATCTTCAACACCTCCCTGGAGACATGCCATGTACCAGCCTGCTTCAAGACCTCCACCATTTCCCCTTACCCCCAAAAAACGAGGATAACAGGACTTAATGACTCCAGGCTGCCCCCCTGACCTCTGTGGTCATGAAGTCCTTTGAGCGCCGAGTCCTGTCCCACCTCAAAACCCTCACCGACCCACTCCTGGAACCCCTGCAGTTCGCCTACAGAGCCAACAGGTCTGTAGACAATGGCATCAACATGGCCCTCCACTTCATCCTCCAGCATCTGGAGTCCCCAGGAACCTACGCCAGGATCCGGTTGGTGGACTTCAACACCATCATCCCGTCTTCACTGCACGACAAGCTCTCTCAGCTGCACGTGCCCGACTCCACCTGCAAGTGGATTATAGACTTCCTGTCTGACAGAAAGCAGCACGTCAGGGTTAGAAAACATGTCTCAGGCTCTCTGATCGTCTTCACCGCCAAGGATGCGTTCTTTCCCCTCTGCTCTTCTCCCGGGACACCAACAGCTGCACCTCCAGTCCGTTAATTTCCTGAAGTTTGCAGACGACACCACCTTCATTAGACTAATCTCTGGTGGGGATAAGTCTGCCTACAAGTTGTAGACTGACCATCTGTTGACCTAGTGCAGCTAGAACAATCTGGAGCTCAATGCTCTCAAGACAGTGGAGTGATTGTGGACATCAGAAAGAACGCAACCCCACTCTGTGTGACTCCCCCGTTGACGCTGTGGAGTCCTTCTGCTTCCTGGGCTCCGTCATCACCCAGGACCTCAAGTGGGAGCTGAATATCAGCTCCACCACCAAGAAGGCAGAGCAGAGAATGTTCTTCCTGAGCCAGCTGAAGAAGTTCAACCTGCCAAAGACAATGATGGTGCAATTCTACAATGCCATCATCAAGTCCATCCTCTGCTCCGCCATCAGCGTCTGGTACGCTGCAGCCACCGCCAAGGACAAGGGCCAGGCTGCGCATCATTTGCTCTGCTGAGAGAATCAGTGCGTTTACATGATGGTTTAATTAGAATCTTGCTTTAGTCGGATTATGCTATCTTTTGGGGGATCTGCTGTTATCCCAATATATATGGCAGTGAGTAATTCGAATCATTGGCCGAAAGCATGTCATATCCGATACGATAGGTGGCGCTGTTTTCATAACAACTCGTGGTGATACAGCCATTTCCGCTTGACCTCTTCACCACTACCAACAACAACCAACAACAACAACATCAACATTTCGAGAAAGATGGCGAACAGAGAGCAAGGCGAAGCATACATTATGTCTGCTCTTCGGTCCAGAAATGTGTGGTGGCTCTTGTGTTCTCCAGAGCGTTGTTTGTTTTCTGCCGGCCAGCCTCCCGGCAGTGACAACTTATCGTCTCTTTCGACTTCCGGGTCACGACATGGGAGGGAGGAGGGCGGCGGGATCTCAAGCATGCGCAAAGACGCAAAGTCCAGTTCCTAATCCAATTCACCGTTACGTGCCGCGATAGTCGAATTATCAACTGGATCGGATCGAGTTATCCAGGGGTGTTAATCGGATCGTAGTCGGACCGCACATTGTCGAACAAAGGTGTTTACATGAAACGGATAATTCGATTTCAGTCCGACTAAGCCAGTTATTCGAATGCATGTAAACACGGTCAGTGATCGGCTGCAATCTGCCGTCCCTCCAGGACTTGTTGGCTTCAAGGACCCTGAAGCGAGCAAGGAAGATTTTGGCCGACCATTCTCACCCTGGACACAAACTGTGTGGGTCCCTTCCATCTGGCAGGAGGCTGCGGTCCATCAGGACCAATACCTCACGCCACACCAACAACTTCTTCCCGTCGGCAGTCGGGGTCATGAACAGAGCCCAGGTCCCCCACTGACCCTCATGAACAGAGCCCAGGTCCCCCACTGACCCTCATGAACAGAGCCCAGGTCCCCCACTGACCCTCATGAACAGAGCCCAGGTCCCCTACTGACTCTCATGAACAGAGCCTGGATCCCCCACTGACTGTCTCTGTCATCCCCAAGACATTTCCTTCTGGTCACTGCCCTGCAGGTCACTTAATTCTTCATTTAAATACACTTAACTACACTTAATTACAAATAACTCTTCACCTTAAATACACTTACGCTCGTTAAATTTCTGAATCTGCCTTTCTGTGCACTTTATCTCACACTTATATTTTTTATTATCACACTGTATTTATTGTTAGTGTCATTGTCTATTGCTGCACCACCCGCCACGACACATTCCTTGCATATGTAAATATACATGACAATAAAAAGGTTCTGATTCCTATTCTGATTCTTATCCAGGTCCAGCCAGAAAAAGCCAATGTCAGTGTCCAACTTTCACCAATCTTTTGGCAGACCTCTTCTTGTCGTATAGCATTGTGGAGTTATTATCAGTCGAAGATATTGTCGTCCGACAACTGTATTCAAGTTTCAAGTTTTTATTGTCACATCCCCTTTTATACAAGTATAATCGGTTCGTGAAATTCTTATGTGCAAAACACCCGACAGCAGTAGCAGACTAAAAAAAGAATAAGAATGAGAATAAACTATACAATATCCACACACAAAAAAGAAGAAAGTATTAACAATATATATATAAAACAATGTAATAGAATATACATCATGGCAATATATATATATAAAACAATGTAATAAAATATACACTTTTTTTGAGACTATATATATATATATGTATATACATACAATATATATATACAATATATATATATATAAACAATGTAATAAAATATACACCATGGCCATAGATATTCACAGAATATGTTCTGGTGTGTAGTGTTAATGAGGGTCTCAGTCCTTGTTCAGCAGCCTGATGGCCTGACTGAAGAAGCTGTCCCTCAGTCTGTTTGTGCGGCACTTGATACTGCGGTATCGCCTGCCTGACGGTAGAAGGGTGAACAGTTTGTGGCCGGGGTGGTTATTGTCTTTCATCATCCGTTTGGCCCTGGCCACGCACCGCCTGGTGTATATGTCCAGGATGGAGGGAAGCTCACCTCCAACGATGTACTGTGCCGACCGCACCACCCTCTGTAGTGCCCTACGCTCCAGGGCGGTGCAGTTCCCGTACCAGACGGTGATGCAACCTGTCAGAACACTCTCGATGGTACTGGTGTAGAATGTTCTGAGGATGCGGGGGGCCATGTTGAATTTCCTCAGTCGCCTAAGGAAATACAGGCGTTGTTGGGCCCTTTTCACCATGTGAGTGGTGTGCGTGGTCCATGTGAGGTCCTCGGAGTGTTTCCGTTGGGTGGTTATTCACCAGATGAACGACAACTTGGTGTATGTTCCCGGGCCTTTATTCCCCGCACGCTTTCACACATGTATCCATTATGCTGTCTGCTTACTTGCCTATATCATGCATATCTATGCTCGCCAGGTGGCGCCGTTCTTACCGTGAACATCACAACATCAATAATCATCTAGATGTTGCATCTTCAGGAACTAAAACTAAAACATTTTGATGTATGCTAAATGTAAATGAGATGCTCTGCAGACGACTCCATAGAGTTCATCATAAGTCACACAGTAGCCTTTCTTAACAAATAACTCATTGATTGTACTTGGCCTTTTGCCATTTGGGCCAATCAGATAAAAATCTACCCACATCACGGAGAGCAAGCATCCCATATTTCTTTTAAGGGCTCTCGTCTGCTGAGATGCATGACCCCAATTTGCATCTTTTTGCACACAAGGAAGCTAGAAATTAACAACTGATGCCCAATGTCTGGAGAAGACAGCCAGTCCTCAAGCCAGTTTTCGCCCCAAATGACGAATTGTAGTAGCTCTTCCGAGTTTTCTAACGGTCTTCAATCAGAGCCGTGCAACACACGGCCAGGTAAGTCTTTCAATTCCAATCTAATGTAGGTAATGCAATGGTGTAGTCTGCTAGAGTTCTCCAATGCTGTCATAGAGCAACAAGTCATCTGTCAGCTTCTCACATTGTTACAGGATGGTCAACTCATTGGAATGACAGACATGATGGACTTGATGTAATAATTGGGATACTGCCATGGAAGTCATGACACAATAACCTAAAGACTTGAGAGTGGGGTTGAAAAAGCTGGACTATCAGCTGCAGGAGATGTGGTGGCTGGAACTTGACCTCTGGCTAAAGGCAGAAAGAGTGCAGACCTGCTTTTCTTGGTCTTGCTATGATGGGTAGCAATAAGTTGTTGAACCGTGGTGGGAAGTTCAGCCACTCTCTCCTCTGTATACTTGAATCTATCTTGCACCCAGTGTCAGTCAGCTCAGAGCGTTATGTCTCTGCTGGGTCCTTTTAGGTCTGATTGCTTCTGTGCGCCTGTGACACTGACTCAAGTAGGCTACAGAGAGAAGGCAGTGGTTGACAGTATTTCAAAATGGTTAACTAACAACTTCTAACAAAAAGAGAGAGGAGAGGAAGAAGTAGAAAGTAAGCTGGCAAATACCCAACTTGTGGAGTAAAGATAACCGAAAATTAAACAACATTTTCTCCCATGCTTAGCTTTTATACAAGCAGACAACAGCAAACAAGACATGTTATTTGGATGATATTAGGAATGGTTAGTCTAGCAGGATTCAAGACTCAGCCGACCCTGCTGTGGGAAACACAACATGAAAACATATATTTCGGAGCACAACATTATGAAGTGATTATATAACCTGAGTTAACACTGTACGTAACTGGTCTGAACTTTTGTCAAGTGAGGGAACATAATGGGCTTTTTTGCAGGGTCCAAAGTTGTTATTGAAAACAAAAGTTTATGTTCTGCAAGTATATGCTGGGATCTAGCACTATTCTATATGTTATCTATTGCAAACGGCTGTAATGCAGTTTTGCTGATGAATACAGAGTGTCTCAACAGAAAGGGTGAAAGGCCTGTTAAAATGCACAGTAGCATGCTGTATGCAGACAAAGCAGAATGGAGTCTCGCAGCTATGTATACTAATGCCACTGAGTTCCCAATTAAGAGCAGTAGATGAACGAGTTGGCAAACAATAAATCCTACTGCAGTTACATTGATGTGTCCTGCATGCTGCATTTATTTCTTTGTTTGAGTTGACAACATGGATGATCATCGGCATCTTCACTCACACTCGCCCTTCTGGCACCTTAAAACAGCCTGGTAGTTGTATTTCTGTGTCCCTATAAATAAGTGTAAGTTAAAGATTTTTTTTCACAGCACCGCAGGGTAGACTGTAAATAAATCATTAACTCATTTCACAGGGAGTAAAAACTGATCTCAATATTAGCAGAGAGGTCCGTCTATTCTAATATGCTAGAGAAGAGTAACAGCCCATGTTGAGCAACTGGCATCACTGCTATTACCCTGCGTTCATGTTCATTTATAAACCTGCTCACGCATCAATTGTATGGCCTTGAGTCTTCCCTTCAGGCATTATATATCACACATCTCAGTACTATAGTAACAAGTCTGCAGCATATGTCATTCTCATATGCTCCGAGTATTGTTTTGATGGAAGTGAAGATTTAGAAATAATTTGTTGTTGGAGAGGAGATTATACCCCACTATTTGACAGGTGAATCAGTGTGGACTCAGGACAACACCCTTACCCTCCTGTACAATCTTCCTACACCTAACCATCTTCATTTTTAGTATTTATCATTTATCTTCAGCCTGTCTATGGATTCCCGACAAGTCCATTAAGCAGGAGACACCTTAATGGCTCTCCGCTTATGATGGAGAATCCCTTCTCTGATGAGAAAGGTGAAAAAGACTAAAAGAGTAACATCACTTTGACCTTTGGGTCTATATTCAGTCACAGAGATGGGTAGGTGAGGTAGATTGGCCTCATCACTCTCCCAAATCCATGATCTGCCACAGACTGGTCGATAGAAAATTGAAAAGATATGAGGTTGTCTTGATTCACTTGAAAACAACATGTTGAGCTGGTAATGCTATATAAGAGAGACAACTGCACAGTTCCATACAGGAAAATACAATCCTTGTAGAATCGTTGGTTGTATACAGGTTGCTGTCCTCTTCTCACTGTGAGCTGCATTTGGCTTACTCAAAGTTATGTCCCAAGATATAATAAATAGATCCTATAGGAAGAAAAGATGACACAATGGAGAAGCTTGGGTAAAGACCATGAACAAGGACAGGAAAGTAAAGGTTGAAATTATCAAATAAAAAGTAAAAGAGTAGCATGGGAGGTGAGAAAAAAAGCTGCATAGGACAAAAGAGGCCTATAGTGGCTTTGCTGGCAGGAACCAAACGCCACAGCTGAGTACTCTCCACTAAAGATAACAACATCACCCCAGCTAGATTACAGGTCCCAGTGATGGGCTGTAGGCCCAAGGAGAGATTAACACTGGCGTTCAGGTCTTTCTGAGACCTCATCCCAGTGCCAACACTTACAGAATGAGATCTCTACAGGAGCACACAGTAGAAGCAAAGCTGCCTGTCCAATGAAGACCAAATGATCCGGTAATCTGGTTTACATGGCTGCTAAATGGCAAAGAGCTCCGTCGTGGAGGATGGTTGCCAAAGGTCACCCTTGCAGCACCCTGTTATGATATGGAACTGTGGCGATATCATAAATCGGTTAAGATAAAAATAAACAGGGCAGATTACTAATATAGAAGTACAGACATGACGGTTTTCATTATGCACCAGCACATGTTTTTCACGTCACTAAGTATATTCAGTTCATACACATAATTTACATACACACATGCAAATACACCCTTTGGAACAATATTATAAAAGAGCTATCAATTTGCTAGTGTAGAACACTGAGACCAAATATAAAATAGAATATTAACGTTTTTTATGTTGCAGTTTTAAAACATAATGGTCATTTATCAATATGCGTTCTTGTCTGTACTTCTCTGTATTCGTGAAACGTCAGTCGCAGCCCGAGTACATGTTCCAATTTAAAGTCCGCTTCTCGCAAAGCACGCTCAAAATGCCCGGATGTGACTTGATCCTCCCACTTTCCGGAGGCTGCATCAGGAGACTTGTGCGTACTGCCAGCCGATATAGATAGATAGATAGATATATACTTTATTAATCCCCAAGGGGAAATTTGTCGAGCCAGTAGCAGCAACACAAATAAAATAAAAAAAAAAAAAAAAAAATATAAGAAGGGTTAGGGTGATCTGGCAAGAGTGAACTGTAATGTAGAGCCTCTGGCGGGGCAGGAATGTTCTCCTGTTGTCTTGTGTGTGGGCGTGGAGAGTGAGGAGAAGAGGAGAAAAGTCTGTCTGTCCTCTGGGAGTGGGTGGGTGGAGGTGGTGTTCCGGACAACAGTTTCTTCAACCAGTTTCTTCACACCACCTGTTCTCCACCCCACTGTTCCAGCTGGCAGCCTAACCCAGCTAACAAAGCCAGTGTTAAGGCGGCTGTCACCGTTAGCTCCCGATGCTGCCCCCAGCAGACAAGCACAAAAAAGCACACTATCCCAGAATGCATTTCGCACAAGCAATCGGAAACAACAGCAGAGAAGAAAATAAACAACTGGCTTCTTCTAAATACTACCGTTGTTGAGTCGCAGTGTAATTTTAGGATGTTTTCAGACGAGAAGTTAGTAGTTTAAGCATTAAATCTGTTCTCGGTTTGTTGTGATTCAGCCTAATAAAGATATGAGCCGTAGATTTGAGGTTCTGCTCGCGGGTCCAGTGAGCTCCGCAGTGCCAGGCGGTCAGCGCGCTGTGTGGCTGCCAAAAGCAGCCTGATCTCAGCAGGACTTTTTAAAATGCTCCGTTGGCTGTCACGGGTTGTCCTGGGGTGAGGCTCAGGTGCAGAGAAACAGGCAATACTTCAGGTTTAGCGCGAAATAAAAACACTTTACTTCAGGAATAGGTGCAATATAAAAACTCGGACTCTAAATCAACTACAAAAAAACACGACCAACAACGCAAAAAAAGACTGGGAATTACTCATGGACACAGAGACGCTATTAGAAACAGAAATAAAGACAACAAACTGACAGGAGACTAGTGAAAGACTGGCACAATATATAGGGGGGAACACAGGTGTACAGCATGAAACAATCAGGGAGACAGAGGAGTGGCTGAGGGCAGATGAAGGGAATGAAACAATCAAGGATACAGAGGAGTGGCTGAGGGCAGGTGAAGGGAATGAAACAATCAAGACAGAGGAAACAGAGGAGACACAGAACAGGGCGTTACAGTAGCGGTTAAACATGAAATATAATAATTGGGTTCGGGAGGATCTAACGTGCACAAACAGTTTATTATGTATTCACAGATGTTACATCAGTTTGACTGAGTATTAAGATTCATAACATAAAATTGTAATTAAACTTTAACGTTGAACTATAGCGGTGTCCTTTTACTTTTGACTGAATTGTTTGTAATTACATGTGGAGTATAACTATATATATATATATTTAGATATATACAAATATATATATATACAAATATATATATACATACAAATATATTTGTATGTATAAAGATAACATATTTATATATAAACTTTTTATTTATAAACACTATATATATACAGGACTGTCTCAGAAAATTAGAATATTGTGATAAAGTTCTTTATTTTCTGTAATGCAATTAAAAAAACAAAAATGTCATGCATTCTGGATTCATTACAAATCAACTGAAATATTGCAAGCCTTTTATTCTTTTAATATTGCTGATTATGGCTTACAGCTTAAGAAAACTCTAAAATCCTATCTCATAAAATTTGAATATTTCCTCAGACCAAGTAAAAAAAAAGATTTATAACAGCTGAGTGTTTGTCAAGGCTCAGGAAACCCTTGCAGGTGTTTCGAGTTAATTAGACAATTCAAGTGATTTGTTTAATACCCTACTAGTATACTTTTTCATGATATTCTAATATTTAGAGATAGGATATTTGAGTTTTCTTAAGCTGTAAGCCATAATCAGCAATATTAAAAGAATAAAAGGCTTGCAATATTTCAGTTGATTTGTAATGAATCCAGAATGCATGACATTTTTGTTTCTTTAATTGCATTACAGAAAATAAAGAACTTCATCACAATATTCTAATTTTCTGAGACAGTCCTGTATATGTGTGTGTTTTATTTTTTACACAATATATATAGATACAATTATGTGTATGATTATTTTATTTTGAATTGTATGTGGGTATATATATGTATATATATATATAGTCATATTTTGCTTGACTGTACAAAATAATTTACAGTGAATAATTGGAGTAAACTCATGAGCAAGAACAGCTGATGTGGTGACAAGTCAGCTGCTATTCCAATTACAGAAAGACCGTCCTCCGTCCTCCCGTTCTTTGGAGTCTGGACTCCCAAGTCCAAACTCCAAAAGTACACAAGTCTGTACTCAACAGACTTTAAATTGGAACATGTACTTGGGCTGTGACTGATGACGTACAGACAAGAACGCATATTGATGAACACCCTCTCGCTCTGGTCGAAGAAATAAACAGCTCGTTCTGTTTTGGTTGTTTTCAGGGTTTGGGTGTTTTGTTACATCTTTTTATTATTTGCACTGTGTTTGCTGTCAATATATTTGTTTCAGATTTCTGCAGCACTTGTTTACATTAGCAGCATGTTTTCGTTGATGAACTATATTTTCATAAGGGTTTGTTGGCGACCGTCACCTTATTTTCAGCAAAGTGTTGTCACAAACACACATTTTGAACTCCTACCAAGGCGACTGTAAAGACGAATATTGTAAAACATAGGTAAAAAAAGAGCCCAATGAGGTATAACCAAGAGAAAATGAAGCAAGGGAGACATATTATCTCACCTACATTGCATACTGTCAAATGTGTCATACATTTTACATCTGTGATCTGAAAAAAAAGAAAATGAACACACACATTGCATTGTCTGTGTTGGATCTGTCTCATGAAAATGATCCATTTCAAATGCCAGGTATTAGCTCAACCTGAGGGTAAGTGAACAGCGCAGAACTGTCGTGGTATCAACTACATTACACTCACCTCTCTGAACCCACCCCGCACAGCACAGCACCCCAACTGAAGAGCTGACCTGAAACACATTACCTACGTAATGGTGCCGCCGTAATGGACAGCAGTGGTTATTGGCAGGCTCTCCACATTCTGCAAACTCTGCACTCACCAGGACCCCCCAACCATTAAAGTTAAATATGCAACGTCTCACATGGTTCACGACTCGAAAAAGATCCAATTCAAGTGGCCAAGAGATAGCATTTAAGTTTAAGTGTACGTTCCTATCAAAGGGATGAATCTCATTATGTTATGTTACCATCTATTCACATAAGCTCCTCAGAATATAGTTACTAGCACAGATACAGGGGACAGCATTAACAATCCAAAACAAACATCAACATCATGAACCACCAAAAATCCAACTCCTCTCCTAAAAAATAAAGCTGTAGTTCTAATTTGGTTTGCTGAATATTTGTTTAAGAAAATGCAATTGCTGCACATGCAAAACTGCTGAAAAGCATAGACAGTGAATGTTTTTCAGACGCGGTCATTATAAACATTTTATGTTTTTATGTCTGCGGTGAATTGTTTGCAAATATTCAATGTTTCCTTGTTATATTGATGTGTAATATGCAATACTCCCGATGTTTACTATGTTGTGAAATAACAGATGTGTAATACCAGTGTTGGGAGTAACGCATTACAAAGTAACGCATCACTGTAATTCCACTACTTTTAGCGGTAACGAGCATGTAACAAAGTATTTTTTTAATCAATTAACGCAGTTACAATTACTGAAATTTAAATGAGTTCGTTACTCGCGTTACTCTCTTTTGTGAAAAATGAACACTTGCAGACAATAATTCAAGATAGGCCTACTTTAGCTCAGGCCCGGGGTGGGTAATCGGGAGAATCGGAGACTTCCCGGTGGGCCGCTTCACTTCTGGGCCGGTCGAGAATTTTATTTGTTGACATTTGTCACGTTAGTCCATCTTCTCTTAAAGTGGGCTACACACGTTCCGCATTCTGACACCGCAGCCTTAGCATGGGTTGTACCATGCGAGGAAGTTCACCCCTCCCAAATAATAGAGTTGGTTCAGTCCATTATGGAACCAACCAACTCAATTTGGGAGAGGAGAACTTCCTCGCATGGTACAACCGGTGTTGTACGATGCGAAGTTCACCCCTCCAAAATAGAGTTGGTTCGGTCCTTAGCCGTCTTTTCCAAAAAGTTTTCTCAGCTCCGGATAGCTGGGCCGGCCCGACCGCAACGATACGCGTCAGGGAGGATGGACGGGAGGAAGAGGGCAGGAGGGGCTGAAAAAGCCAGGTTGAAAAAAAGAAAGGCATTGGAGGAGGATGCTGCCAAATGTGCCAAGCTTACAGATTTATTTTCAAGAGGACAAACACAAGTGGCAACTGGTAAAGAGAGACAAAGGCCTAATGATTTGCAACATAACTATTCGGCTAACGTTGTAGCCTTGATTAATATCATTGTAGCGTTGTCAACCTATTCCCAAGCAAAATATTAAATTGAATTAAAATATTAGCCTTTCTATATCACCCAAAATATGGCGATCCATAGACTTTGCAAATATTATGCAAATATTGATATATAATATTGATATTGATATTGAATAGGCTCTCAGGTCAAAAGTTTGAGAAGCTTCTCCTCTTGAGGTACAATAACTGGTTTGAGAACTAGCAATGTTGTGGCTACTGGTCAGAGGTGAGAGATGAGACTTGTTAGCCCATTTTAACATTTGTTGAGAATCTCATCTCTTATCTATGTTTAGCTTTGCCTTGTGAGGCATGTTTGTGAAAACATTTTGTTAACCTTTTGTTGAATCACATATTCAATTATATGCAGCACCTCAAGGCACCTTTGTTTTCTCTTTTAATTAGTGTTAATACTGTTGGCCAATCACTTTTATTTCATTGGGCCTAATGTGGTAAAAAAAACACTGTTAAATGACTGAGACAGTTATTTTGTATAAAGTTAAGTATTAAAAGGGACTTTTGTACTACTGCTTGATTTGAAGGCCTGTTGCCCTGTTGATTGCAATAAATAGGTCTAAAAAATATGTGTATTGTGTTTGACTGTTCAGTACTGTTCATTACATTAAAAAAGCAGACATAAAAGTAACTTAAACATTACTTTCCCTAGTAACTAATTACTTTTGATATACAGTAACTGGTAAAGTAATTAAATTACCTTTAAAAGAAGTAACTAGGAACTGTAACTAATTTCTAATTTTCAGTAACTTGCCCAACACTGGTAATAACTGCTAAAAAATACAGTAATTATTCTCTCCTGTTCTTTGGGTTGTTCTGGTAGTTCATATGTTCAATACTATTGACACGCGACATTTCCAGACACTAGATGGGTACTCTAAATATTTAACATGTTCAAATTGGAGGTATGCATGAAAATGAAATCATGAATATACTTATCTTAAACTCAAATCTGGTTAGCCTAAGATCAACAAGCATGACCCTGTGTGAGAGAACAAGGAGGGGGGCTTTGGCTCACGCTTATGCAGTTTGTATACAAAATATTCATTTATTTTTAAGCAGAATGCACGGTTCAGTACTTGTTGTCTATTGCATGTGATGTTGGATGTGGCAGTGCCGCTGCCTGAGTGTCTGAGTATGTGCCTTGCTTCCAGAGTGGGTTCACTTCAGTGTGCATGTTGGTGTCTGTGTATTGGCTCCGAGGAAAAGACTCGGCAGACAGTGACTGAAATGTCTCTCCTCCCAGAATAAAGCAGATAATAGCAATCCCAGTCCTTGAGTTTTGAGGTTATCCCATTCAATCACTCGTCTCCACTTCACTGGACACATCACTAGGCTGCCAAGAGACCACGGCAGCCCACTATCAAATGACAATAGCGTCTAATACTCCTGAAACCATCTTGTACTTGTTTTTCCTCCCGTTTGTGTTCAAATTGAAACCATAATAAATATTCCTGTTGAGTAGGAATAATAATTAAATAAATGTGTGTTTTAAGGGATAACACATTAACTTCAGTGATTCTAAAAAAGAAGAATGAGATGACTATGCTGTGCCATCTGTGCTCTGTGCCAAAGGGAGAATCCCTATTCACACTGCTGTGATTTTCTCTGCATCCCAGCCCAAGGTGACTGACACTTACACAGTGCCCATGCAGCATGCTCAGAGAGCCATGGCTTAGTTTCTGATAGTAGGCACAAAGGTTCTGGCAGAACATGACCCCACTGAGAATATAAGGCCAGACTTGCACCGGGAATTTGCAAGTTCTTAAAACCCCAAAAAACCTGCTCAGATTCATTTATATATCCATATATCCATATATATATATATATGTATACTGTATGTACACTACCGTTCAAAAGTTTGGGGTCACTTAGAAATGTCTTCATTTTTCAAAGAAAAGCACTGTTTTTTCAATAAAGATAACATTAATCAAAAATACACACTATATATTGTTAATGTGGTAAATGACTATTCTAGGTGGAAACGTCTGGTTTCTAATGAAATATCTCCATAGGTGTATAGAGGCCCATTTCCATCAACGATCACTCCAGTGTTCTAATGGTACATTGTGTTTACTAATCGCCTAAGAAGACTAATATCTGATTAGAAAACCCTTGTGCAATTATGTTAGCACAGCTGAAAACAGTTATGCTGGTGATATAAGCTATACAACTGGCCTTCCTTTGAGCTTGAAGTTTGAAGAACAAAATTAATACTTCAAATATTAATCATTATTTCTAACCTTGTCAATGTCTGGACTATATTTTCTATTCAATTTTCAATTCATTTGATAAATAAAAGTGAGTTTTCATGGAAGACACAAAATTGTCTGGATGACCCCAAACTTTTGAACGGTAGTGTATATATGTATTTATACATATATATATATATATGTATGTATCTAGTTTTATATATATTGATATATTTATATATTGATATTATTGATTGTCATAGTCTTCAACCAATTGTTTGGCATGGTCTCACTCACTCATTGCTTTGTTTTTTCGCACAGCTAGCGATAACTGTCTCTTTCACAAGTCCAATTGTGGGGAACATCAGATTAACAGACGGTGAATTGTCCTGCACCTCACACAAAGGAGTGTTTAATGTCATCGTTGTAAGTAAAAATGTTACAAGAATTCCTGTTTTTGTTTTTCTGTGCAATTCATAATGATAATTTTGAAATCACATTTCCGCTAGTACCCACTTGCATGTCATATATTTCAGTTGACATTTCCATCCCTCCTCCCTCGTATGGACGGTGTATATCTCTATATTGCTCTGCTGCTCTACTGTGTCTTTCCCGGTCTTCACATATGAGGGGATAGGCTGCTGGTTTTGCAGGGTTTTATGAGCTTTGTGACAACTCTCCTTCCCTCTATCCTCTCTCTCTCTCTCTCTCTCTCTCTACTTGCCTGATTCTAACACTGCTTGACACTTTTGCTAATGCATAATGCAGTGAGGAACTAATTACCTTGGCAGCTGCTCCAAAGAAATGTCCTGCCTGCCCCACTGTTGCAGTAGCTCGTCATACTTTGTCAACAACAGAGAATATCCTGCTGCCTGGCACACACGTGAGCCGCATCCCACTACACACTATTTGCTCGAACTGTAGTTGCTTTCAGGATTATTTGGATGAACTCTGTGACAAGCGAGAAATATACATGAGATGAATATAACGGATGCATATCCATGGTTATCCCCATATGCATAATGTGATCAAGCTAAAAGATATGCTGTTAGTTGCATATCAGAGCAGGCTTTATCCTAGAGGAGGATAAATCACACCAAACAGATAGATTTTCAATATCGACCTGTTGAAGAGGTTTTCTGGTGCTATTTCAGAATCTCCATTAAATCGTAATAGTAATTGCAACTTTTTTCTCCCCTTCCTTTCTGAGACCAAACGGGTGTAGAGCCACCTGAAGAAATTAGCAGAACAATTAACCAGGATGGTTATGGTAATAATCAGTAACAACACATTATCCTCTCCCTTGAATTATATACCAAAGTATAAGAGGAAGAGGCTCCTGCAGCTGATTTGTTTTCTTTCGGAAAACATTATTTTAATTGTAGTTTAATTTCATACAATTATTTTTTTCTTGAGGATAGGATATGGAATATAAAAGTGTATTTCTTGCAAACTACAAAGACATCCTCAAGCTAATGCCACAGCAGTTATAACTGCAAGCTTTACAGTCTTTATGATCAGGCGGCTCATTTGGATATGCATCAGTCAGGCTCCAGGCAACTGTTTAGAAACACTCTCGCTTCCTCTGTGCATCAGTTTGGTTTAACATTAAAATTATCTTGTTGACTAAAAACACATACAAAGCCGACAAGACATTTAAAAACAGCACTCAAATTGTATTTTTATTACATAATTGCAATATGAATCTTGAAATAATTCTCAGACTTCCACTTTAAAAGACTAGTAAATAAATAGACTGTATATATGGATTTTCCATGGAAATGTGACATATATTGATTCTTAATTTACCATCAATTTAATGCATAATGTGGTAAATAGCAGTTGGGGTATGCTGTGAGGGTGAATGCATTGCAATAATTTGAGCCAGATTGATACATTATTCAGATGTTGATATAATTAGAGTTCATAGATTTGTAATAGTTTAGCTCCACGCCTTCCTTTTTGTAATAGTTGTTTTCATCCTGTCACACCATCTCGTCAATCCAACTACCCTCACCTGCCTCTGATCACTCCCTCGTTAGTCCCTCATTCCCTTCACCTGGTCCTCACGCCCTTCTCACCTGCAGAGCATCCCCTCATTAGTCCCTCACTATTTAGCTCCCTCACTTCCACTTGACCTCTGCCAGATTGTCTTGTGTTTTCGTGCCAATTTCTCAAGCGTTATTAGAGTATATTCCTGACCTGCCTGTTCTGACCCTGCCTGCCTGCCTTGGCCTCTGATTCTCTGCCCTGCCCCTTTTTGGACTTGTTTGCTTCTTCGACTGATCTCCCGGTTTTGACCCAGCCTGTTTCCAACCAAAGACAGTCATCTTTGTTACTCCTCTCTGAGTCGAGCTTTTGGGTTCACTCTAATAGCGTCGTGACAAGATTTTAAAAAACGAGGTTGCCTCAAGATTCTTCATCAGCCCCCGTGAAGAAATTGTGCAGCAGCATTGCCCTCAATGTCAGCATTAATAACTCAGGCAGTCAGTTCGTAAGCTTAATTCAAATGGAAAGCATATAAGTCATTAGAAGTTTCCTATCTAGACATAGTACAACTTATGTGAAAAATGAAATCGATGAAAAGTGATTCTGAAGTCTGAGGTGTCTTTCATATTCTCTGTCACCCAGCTATGAAAGCACATTAAAATGTTAACTACACATTCCTCCTTGAGTAAATTCTAGAATAATTGCATCACCCTATATAGATAGATTTATGGATTTCAGTGAGCTAAACGTGACTTGACTCAACAGTCTATTAAGGAGTCGACAGCAACGCTTGTAGCTCTGAGGCTGCATACGCACTAACAATGTGGGTTTGAGCTAAATAGGAATTCTCGCATGCTAACAAGCTCTAAATTATGCTAATAAATTCATTTTAAGCCAATTTAATGTTTACCATGTTCACCATCTTGGTTTAGTGTGTGTGGGAATTCTCGTGTAGTTATAGCACTCGACACAAAGTGAAGCTCAGGCTGATGAAATTAGTTTTGCAGATATTTAGTCATAAGCCAGTATTGTTGGACAAATCCAAATTCTGTCCTAATGGCGGAGATAGAGAAAGTTAAATGAGTAAGTAGGATGCATCCTCTCTAAGCCATTGAGACCTATATTACGTTGCATGTCAATCTATCCAATAGTTGGAGCAACTAGCATTGGTGGCTCTGTTCTTTGTAAACTTTTTTTGTGTTAATGTGTTAATTTTTGTATCATGTCGTTTTCATTGTACGGTTAATGTTGTTCCCTCTGATGTGAATATGATTTGAATGGATCGTGCCCTCGAATGTGTGGCGGAGTGTGTGTTGTAGGCCGGTTGATTCGTTTGATTTGGTGTTTTATGTTATTCTTCCTGCTTTGTCATATAAATAAATGTTCACTGGTTGTTGTGAGTGGGTTATTGTCAGTGTTAATTACATTAATTTTGTCTTCATGCATTGCCTGTTAATGAGGCAGCATCATGTCATGCTGCATAATAGTGATGTACCTGCATCATCTGTGCGCATATTCATGTATCTACACTCAAATGTGGCAGTTGTATGTGAATGAGATTTCTACATGAAATACATAATAACCTGGAGCTGTGGCGTTATAATGAGGTTCATCGGAGGTCGTTCAACTGTAGAAGGACAGCACTGAGGGGCCAGGTATAACATACACGGATCGCCACAGAGTACTAGTATGATAGTACACAGAGTACTAATTGAATAATACAACAGTGAACGATGGTTGATAAGGCACTAAAGTCTCAACTACAAAAGTAACTTCCCCACAGAAAGTTGCAGTCCAGGCAGAGGAGTTTAATTTCACACACAAGTGCATCGTTGAGGGTAAGCGTGAAACGTCCATCCAGGGTGATACCCTGATAAACGCTGACTCACAGTCTCAAGGACCAAAAGGTTTCCCTGTGAGCCTAGACAAGAAATATTGATGTTGTCATAAACTGGGCACGTCATATCTGATTGCTTTGCTCCTAAATATAGACAGCAGCCTACACAAGCACAGCAAGAGTGAAAGGCCATGGGTGTTGTTTTATTCAAAACAATGAATATTTCTAACCCTGATAACCCTTGTTACACTGAGAGCAACGGGTGGTTCGCAATCGTTCATCCTCATTGGTCTTCTGTCTCTCAGCATTGACACCTTGTGTAAAGAAAGTAAAATACAATGTGGTATTACGAGTGGTTGAAAGGGTTACATACCTGCTCCACTTCATCCTGTGCATGTCCAGTATAATGATACTGATAATGACATAATGATGCACATCATCCTCACCTCGTGTTTGTGTCCTTGGCACACAAGTCCATGATTGAAGTTCAGAAAACTGATGCTATCTCACCAAATGTTTTTGCTTGAATGACGGAGGAAAGGGGGAAAAGACACTTTCCTTCTTTGCAGAAGATGGGAAGTCTGGGGATGTTCGCACTTATGTTAAGACAGGAAGGAAAGGATGACAATTATTTACAGTACAATAAGTTGTTGTTCTAACAATGGAACATCCATGGTCTGGTCACTTGTTAGTTATAAAAGCCATATGGCCATATCCTCCAACACTTCTTTGGGCCAGGTTTGACGGCTGATGTATCAATCAGTGCGTTTACATGATGGTATAATTCGAATCTTGCTTTAGTCGGACTATGCTATCTTTTGGGGGATCTGCTATTATCCCAATATACATGGCAGTGAGTAATTCGAATCATTGGCCGAAAGCATGTCATATCCGATACGATAGGTGGCGCTGTTTTCATTACAACTCGTGGTGATACAGCCATTTCCGCTTGACCTCTTCACCACTACCAACAACAACCAACAACAACAACATCAACATTTCGAGAAAGATGGCGAACAGAGAGCAAGGTGAAGCTACATCCCTCTACTATTCTTGCATGATGTTAATAGTGACATTATCGTCTCTTTCGACTCTTTCGACTTCCGGGTCACGACATGGGAGGGAGGGGGGAGGAGGGCGGCGGGATCTCAAGCATGCGCAAAGACGCAAAGTCCAGTTCCTAATCCAATTCACCGTTACATGCCGCGATAGTCGAATTATCAACCGGATCGGATCGAGTTATCCAGGGGTGTTAATCGGATCGTAGTCGGACCGCACATAGTCGAACAAAGGTGTTTACATGAAACGGATAATTCGATTTCAGTCCGACTAAGCCAGTTATTCGAATGCATGTAAACACGGTCAATGTTCTGTAAAAATCTGTTTGTTTGCAACACATACTGGTGAGCCTCGCCAAGCGGTGACCCCTGATGTGAACCTTTTCACACGTGATTGTTGATTGAGTTCTGTTGTAGATCAAAGTCTGGTAATCAGTGCATTCTGATGTACCCTGCTACCTGCTTCTCTGAGTCTATTCCTCTCCACAGGATCACTGCTCCTGATGTAACAAAAGCCATGCTAAAAGTCTCACACCATGTGTTGATGCCCACACTTTCAGACCAAAGTGTTTAATACTTTATCGACCCTTGGTATTGAGCACCATTGAAAGTGCACTTTCTGGCAAACACTTCAAATCATTGTACTTGATTGTGTTACACAGTGCTGGGAACATCTACTAGAGGCTTGTTCCTTATTGAAAGAGATCCTCTCTTTCTCCCACATGAATATGAAACGGCACTAGGACAGGATGGCAGTTGAATGTACCTTTCAGTCTGGTGATGGTGTGTTAGTGATGATGCCTAGTTGCACACTTGCAGGCGCTTATGTAGGAAAAGAGACGTGGGGGTGCACACAGAGAAAGACGGCTCTCTTCCAGCAAGAGGCCAGAGGGAAAGTGTACGTAACAGCCCCCTCCCGTCAGAACCAACATAGTTCATACTTCACCATAGAACTGTTACCACAAAACACATCAAATTGGCACAATGTACATTCTGCAAAATGTGCCAGCTACAACATTGTCAATACCTTCCTTGTGTTTGATGTAGAGATTAATCATGTGGACCATTAATGCCCAACACAGTCTTTTGATTTAACATCAGATTGAGGAACACCACAGGGTTGTCGTCAGTGTAGTCCACCACAGCAGCTGTACTGGAACCTACATTAACCTAAACATGGTATAAGTCAAGGTGCACCGCAAATGCTATACTATCCACTAGTATATTTAAATTGCATCAACGTTTCACTCGCTAGAGTCAGTTCCTTGTGGCTTAGTCCGTCCCACAGGGGATGCATGGAGAGATGCAGGAAACCGTGCGAGAAGAGAACCAGCGAGAAATAGTTTTTATATTAATTCGACTTATTTTGCTTTGTTGAGTTGCATGAAGCAAACTGTCTGTCTGACGGCTGAGGCAGCTGATCACAGCTGTCAGTCGGCTGTAACAGCTGTTGATTTTTGTGCATGTGCATTGTATTAATACAAATAAAGACACACAGTTATCACTGCCAGAGCAGCATGTTCCCTCTGTAGCCGGTTACCTGTTTAAAAAACACCTGCACAGGAATAACAACCTTCATTCTGTTTTTATACCGGGTCAATTTCTACTGTGAGAACGTATTTATCTTATCTATTCATTATTTGCAAATGTGTTTGTGATATTCTGATTGTGAATGTGTTAATTAGGCTAAATATTTCGGGGAATATTTTTTATCTTTGTAACTCATATAAAACCCGACGTTCACAATGTCAGCCTTACGTGACTGAATGGAAGCGATGATAAATGATGTGAAAGGTCTGCCACGCCCCTTTCTCAGTGACTAATCACTTACACCTAAGTGCCTGATCACCCACAGCTGGATCTCTTTCCAACAATCAATGGAGCTGGAGATCTACTCCCCACTCCCTCTTATCACCTGAGCTGTCTGTTACTGGTGCTTCTGGTCCTGCTGTGAGTGAAACTCTGTGTTTTTCTCTTTTAATCTTTGAATATTTGGATGTGTTAGTATTGGTGACTTTATTAAGGAAGCCTTATTGGTGTGCTCTATTTTTTATTTTCTTTTTTGCTTCTCCTTGTTTGTTAGTTAAGGACATTATTATTGTATTTTTGTTTTATTAAGTTGAATAATGAATAAATTAAGTCTCTGTGTTCTTCTAACTGTGGGTTCTTTGCTTTGTAATTGTGGCCTTGGAGAAACTGATGCCTGATATGCTTCTGTTTATGAAATGTTAGTTGTTTTCTCTGGAAAATATCTTCATATATATATATATATTTATCGGTATATATGTATATATATATTATATTTGTAATATATACATATATATTATATAAATGTATATACACATATATATGTATACAGGACTGTCTCAGAAAATTAGAATATTGTGATAAAGTTCTTTATTTTCTGTAATGCAATTTAAAAAAAAAAAAAATCATGCATTCTTTTTCAAATCAAATCAACTGAATGAAATTGCCTTTTACAGCAATATTAAAAGAATAAAGGCTTGCAATATTTCAGTTGATTTTGTAATGAATCCAGAATGCATGACATTTTTGTTTTTTTAATTGCATTACAGAAAATAAAGAACTTCATCACAATATTCTAATTTTCTGAGACAGTCCTGTATATCATACCTGCAAACTCATAAGGGGTGAAAAAGGTGACAACGGGAGGGGGGGGGGTGCAGGTGACTTTCTTTTTTGTTGTTGTCACCACACCACATCGTTTGAAGCCTCAAAGGTTTTAGAACCACTACAGTCATTTTATTGTTCTGACCACAAATCTAAATAATGATAAGAAACAGTTTAAGAACAAAAGGTCCTCCTCTCTGACTCAGCCCTATAATGATAGTAATAACAAATATACATTGTCATTATATATAATATGGTTAGTCATTCATGAACCAACTTCCTTTTTTTTTGCCTGAACAGTCCTCATGGACTTTTCTCTGAATCTGTTCTGTCTCTACCTGTTTGTCACGATACTCATATTATAACTTCTATACATATTACATACCTGCCATACATATCATGATACCCGATACCAGAATTCAATACAATACCATAAAAACGTATGGTACCATAAATACGAGACTGGTATATTTATCTATAATAGTAATAAATAAAACATCTGTATGGTTCACTTTTTACCAACTTTTTCAACACTTAACAAATGACAGTAATATTAGTATACAGCCAGATATGAAGGAAACTACATGGTTCCATCATAGCATTGATTATACACTATGAGGCCGTTAGTCTCTGACCAGATGATACACAGTTCATCCGGATGAGCAGCTGTAGAGTTACAGAACTTTACAGACAAACATTTCACTTCTGGCATCTTTTTATTTTTTAAGCCGAAGTCGGTCTCTATAGCTGCGCCACTTCTCGCTGTGAGCGCTGCGCAGCGCAGTGTGCGCAGACAGCTCGACACGGAGCAGCGCGTGCGCTCTGATCGCTCTATTAATGAAGTATCGATACTAAAAATATGCTAAATCACATCGTGTTTAACGTACGGGTACTTTGTTAGCATCGCTACACCGTGAAGCGTGACAGCAGCAGATGTAGCGGGCTAACATTCAAGCTAACCTGAACCCCCAAACGATGTCGACATCTGAACGCTGATTGGCCGAGACGCGACACGTCCCATCAAAGATGTTTTATTGCTAAGAGCACCACTTCACACTTTACTCCGCGTCTCACTGCAATCCCCCCCCCCCCCCCCCCAAAACAAAAACTCTTCGGATCTCCACGATTCACGTGGATGACCTATTTTGAGTTCAAAACGGTGAATTTCACCGAAAGGTAACAAGTTTGCAGGTATGATATATGTTTATGTATATATGTATATATATATATATATACATTCCAAAAATGAAACTCAGCAGCTGCACCTTTTGCATGCTCATTTCACTGGTCAAAAAGACCCAAAAAAAGGGAGACCTAAGGCCACAAAGTGAGAGAAGATGATGAGTGTATGATAACAGTCTGGGAACAGATGGGAGTGCACAGGCTTGTGGTTGACTTCAGAGGTTAATTGTTTATTTGCTCCAGTGGCAGTAGTCTGTTTACATTATTGTTATCAGGAGGGATTGAAACTGCAGCAGCGAGGCCTTTAAGAGCTCGCTATCTGCAGACTGAGCGTATTTCACTTTCTTCAAATATAAAAGGATGGATGGTATACGGGAAGCACAGTGTAATACTTTGAGACTCCAGAGGCATTGGCAAGTGTGACATGGAAAGAGTGTGATGCTTTCATTTTCTGGCATAAAAAATTAGGCCTGGTGTCGACCCGGAGGCTACGAGCAATGATGTAATGAGAGTGGCAGTTGACAGTGTGTCGAGCATGTGGGTTTTGCTTGCCTTTACAAAGTCGCCAAAAAAGTTCATAACAATATAGAGGAAGGAAGATGATGTGCAACCTGATGGTAAAGATGTCCGATATTCATAACTCCAACATAATAAGTCTGTTGCTTGTTAATTTTGGCAGGAAATTAGTCTAAAATGAACGTAGGAGTTCTTAACTCAACATTAGAACTGTCGCAATAACAGACTTTAATATACTTCATGACTTTTAATGTTTGGGACTCTAAACATCTCTCAACAGTAAACTTAATCTAGATGCTAAATGCATAAGTAAGTAAGTAATTAAGTAAGTAATTTATTTTCCATAAGATATACATGATGCTGGTAAATGTGTCAAAGAGGCTTACAACTCGCTAATAATGTTTGTTATTTCATTGTTATTCCACCACATGCCTGTGAGTTGCGTAAGATTGTCAAGTAAGTAGCATGCTGCTACTTAAATCATGAGCCTTGGAAGAGAGTTACAGTGGCTTTGGCAACTGAGCCGGGCTGATAACTCTGCTTGACGGTGTCACATGTCGAACAGACCACTAGAATCCAATTAATCTCGGTTATATCCACACAAAGCCCTCCTGCTATTTCATCTAATGAAGGCCGGCAGCTTCCTCGTTTCCTCCCCACGCTGCACTGTGTTTTCATGACAACAGGCTCCCGGTCTAATCGCGGCAACTGCTATACGGCATTTAGGTGCGATGCATTTCAGCCTCTCTCGGTTTCCTCAAAGCCTCACCATTGAGAGATGAAAACAATCCAAATGTATTCTATATCCAGTTTATTTTTGCTGATTTATTAAGATGAATGCTTTGGCACGTGGACGTGAATCTTGATTTTGTCAAAAGCCCTGGTGTAGCCTAATGCTCAGTCAGGACATGATAGGGGTTATCCTCGATACCATAAGCATTCCCAGCTGCCGAAGTGTCTCGTCCAAGATGAAAGGCTTTAAACCTGCTCTCTTTCCTCCGGATGGTAGATGAGCTGAGTAAACAAAAGGACATTAAGCCCATCTTGTGCGCTCCATGTGTCTGCCGGACCAGATTAGTCGGTCCCTGCCTCTCAGCAGAAGATGGGCCCGATGCAGAGCTTCTCGTAGAATGAGTTAAGAGGCAACACATTATTAATCAAGGACAAAAAGCCTTAAAGAGAACAAGGTCATTTCCACAAGAAAAAGTGAAATGCATTGTTTTAGTTGAAACGTGCAAAGTGGAAACTGGCAGACCTTTTCAAATTAAATTCTCTATTAACTTAATTGATATTTTGTCAAGAGGGGAGAATCCATCCCACTGTGCTACAGTGTCTGATAGAACTGGCTGTTAGCGAATACATCTTCCGAACGTGTGACGCTTCCTCTTACAAAGAAAGTGAGCATTTTCTTCAGTGCCATTGACAGAGCACTGAAAGTTCTGCACCAGCAGTTTATGAAGCCCACTCTGCCTCTGTGGAGTAAAAAGCTTTTACAGCGACATATCCACTCCATTAAGGCATGATATCCCTGAAGGACAACCAAGTACAGTCAAGTTGCTTCTACCCCTTTAGCCTCTTTCTCTCTCTTTTCTACAACCACATACGTAAGTATGACTATCTTTATTTCCTCTGCATTTCTGAATTGTCGGTTGCACCGGGGAACACAATTGTATGAGTTCTGAATGCTGAACAACAAACATGTCATTACCTTCGCATTGAAAATGCGGACGGTTATGTTTTGATCGCCGTGTATTTATTTATTTATTTGTATGCGTGTTACTCGCATCACTCAAACAGTATTAAACCGAATCGCATGAAATTTGGTGGGATGATTGGTTATTATCCGGGGACCATTTGATTAGATTGTGGGTTTGATCGGGTCAAAGGTCAAGGTCATTAAAAGGTCAAAATATTCTTGACACGCATGACATTTGGTGGGATGATTGGTTATTATCCGGGGACCATTTGATTAGATTTTGGGATCGATCTGGTCAAGGTCATGGAAAGGTCAAAATCTTCTTTTTACCATAGCGCGGTAAATTTTTATCCAATTGGCATGCAACTAATGCCAACATGTTCATAATTCAATGCCCAATCTTGTGATATGCGAAGCTATGCGCTCTACCGAGTGCCCGTTCTAGTTTGTTCAGCTTTTATGAAGCTTTTACGAAGCTAAACAATTAGAATACATGTGTGCGCGCTGGGTTGATGTTACTCTGCATCTCATCGGTATCAGAGCAGGGGAGCTCCACCATGCATGCAACCATCTTACATACATAATTCAAGATTAAATCCACTGTCCATTTGACTGTCCCTATCCATTGCACTAATCCACCCTCATTCAATCTTCATCCTCTCTCATGGCCTTTTCAGAATAAACTTTGCACAATCAGCTTAAAGTGGGATCACACATGGCTGTCATCATGAAGACATGATCAAAGCCCCTTGCACTAGGCCCAGACACATCACGCCAATAGCAGACCTCCGAATAGCAGGGGAATGCCAAATCCTACTCATTCATAATACAGTCGATGGCCTCTCAACAATTACCAGCAGCCTGCTGATCTTCTCGGACAGGCTGAGCAGGAGCAAAGAGGTTACATGGGGATAGACATGGGAGGTTACATGCAAATAAACAAGGCCAGGCAATATTTATAATATATATATATATATATATACACTACCGTTCAAAAGTTTGGGGTCACTTAGAAATGTCCCTATCTATTTTTCAAAGAAAAGCACTGTTTTTTCAATAAAGATAACATTAATCAAAAATACACACTATACATTGTTAATGTGGTAAATGACTATTCTAGGTGGAAATGTCTGGTTTCTAATGAAATATCTCCATAGGTGTATAGAGGCCCATTTCCATCAACTATCACTCCAGTGTTCTAATGGTACATTGTGTTTGCTAATCGCCTTAGAAGACTAATATCTGATTCGAAAACCCTTGTGCAATTATGTTAGCACAGCTGAAAACAGTTATGCTGGTGATATAAGCTATACAACTGGCCTTCCTTTGAGCTTGAAGAACGAAATTAATACTTCAAATATTAATCATTATTTCTAACCTTGTAAATGTCTTGACTATATTTTCTATTCAATTTTCAATTCATTTGATCAATAAAAGTGAGTTTTCATGGAAGACACGAAATTGTCTGGATGACCCCAAACTTTTGAACGGTAGTGTATATATATATATATATAAATGCTTGCCCTATATGTTCAAAAGAGATAATGTATAATACTGTAGTTTTAGAATTAGCAGTGTATTTTAGTATATATGATAGTAGGATATCAATTAGTGTGTTTAAACTTTGTATAGTGCAGAAAATAAATGTGCATGTGCAGGTATAGTTTACATATCAGACACAAAAACACTGCTTCGCCTTTCTGCACGAAGGGTGCTGGCCCGTATCAAACATATGGAGGCCAGGAAATTATTTGTGCAAATCTTACCCTATAAAAAGGAAGACTAATAAAGCGGGTTTAGTGGACCAAGCTCAATTTTACTGTACACTACACCTTCAGACAGTGACGGAGAGAGCTTGAGAGAACGGGTAGACTTTGGCAATTGTGTTGTCGATGAATATACCCAACTTCCCCACTTCATCATTTATCTTGCTCCAGAGTGCAGACTTCACTCCTGCATCAGCAGCTGATGAGCCATATGCATGCTGAAGACAGTACTTTACGTCTCCTTTTGATAACAATGGTGGAAAAAGTCTACAGTTATGTCTCGATGTACATATGTTAACTATAGCAGACCTATTTAACCATAAACGGTACTTATACTGTCTTTAAACTTACACTCACACTTAGCAGCATCTTTAAACAGTACTTAGACACAGGTGAACCTTTACCCAAAGGTCATGTTATCAAATGTAGAAGAGCTCAGAGGAAATATCCCCGGGTTCACACCAACATTTTTAAGAATCACTCCATATTCACCTTGAAATCACAGGAAAGCTCAAATGTATGTGCATATGTTTACATGCAAACCAAAACCTTGGCATGGCCATTCGTTCGTCGCCCTCCCTCTATAAGTAAAACTGGTTGATTAATGGCGGTACCCAGTCTTGCCCGAGGAGGAGATAAGCAGCCTATCGCTGCTCCAAAGCCTTTCTACATGACCTTGAGAGTGCACTGTACATGGAAATAGACATAGGGCTGCTATTGGCGCAACCCTCTCTCATTTTGCCCGGCTACAGTGCCTGCTTTAATTCACATTCACAGCTTAGTTGAGGAATGCCACTGGAGTTTTACTTGAATCTCACTCAAAAATACATGACGAAATGATTTTAAAGAGTTGATACAACATCACAAGACCCCAAAAAATACACAACATGATATCGTTCCTGTGTTGCCAGGCATTATTTCTAGCCTCCCAGCTGTACAGAATATATATATTATATGAATGAATTGATTACATGCAGAAAGATGATAACATGGTCTGGTATTTTTGTTGAACTCACCTTCGGTGCCAAAAATATACTTTGCATCTAATTCCTGCTTTTCAAATGTATCTTTACCCATGATTTTAAAACCCTTCTGTGATTCTGATTGCAGCAGAACAGAATCCTGCTACTATCGTTATTCAGCTGCCTGCCTACACAAAAGGTTTGGCCATGCACCCTGGTAGTGCTCTGCTGGCTCCCGACAGCAGAGTGACTGAAAGGTCAGCCTGTCTGTTCATCTCACAGCATGAAAGAACCGCAGCCGCAGCGTAATATCACGTGAACAAGCTGTACTTCACACGTTACACAATAGACGCACACAAAGATGCACACATAGAAATAAAAAAATGTCAGGTCTTATCATAAATCAGTGAATGAATAGATACGACTTAAGGGTCCTAAATGCTACACTATCAAAACTGCTGAGCTGGAGCATTGCTATACAGGTTTAACAGGATAACATCAGAGAATAGTCCTCCTGATACTGTGACACACACCCAAGTAAACATGATTGATTTCTATTTATTTTGTATTTGATAAGGAGTGTGTGATATCTCTATTTTCTCTGACAGCTTAACGTGGTATGGTATTAAGAAATGCAGTTGCTCGGTTCAGCCATGCATTTCTATTAAAGTGTCAGCATGTAACAAACTCAAAACCAGACGTGTCATTTTCATGCCACAAAGAGCCCTTTACTCACTAACGGATCCTCTGTTTGCTGCTGCCCCCAGGCACGTGCACAGATAGAGCCCTAGTGGTGCTCAAGCACCAGCCCCTTTGCCCTGGATGAGTAAAGTGCCCTTTTTGCTGGAGACACATTTTTTTAATTCATCCGTATTTAAGAAGTTACTCTTTCTGTCATCAAGTCCCCCCAATTGTGTTTTAATATCCGACGGGGCATTTATTTGAGTTATTGTGAGAATTTCGCCTAGACCCGCTCCGCGGCGCTCACAATCCCCCCCCTCCTCTCCCTCCCCCCGTGGCGCCCCTCCCTCCTCCTCCTCCAGTTCCTCCTCGCGCCACCAAACGGCTGCACCTCCTTCTCCTCTGACGTGCAGCACCACACACACAGGTCCTGACGGTGTTTGTCCCCAAACGTTGTTTTGTGATAAATCAACCACAACATTAGCGCTGCTGAAAACATGACGTCACAACTGGTCCGTCGTTTCCTAAAAAAATAAACAAACAAAAACTCTGTGATTTCAAAGCCTCTCCAGCTGTTTACTGACGCTAGTTATGTTTAGAGAATAGAGAGAGGGAGAGAGAGAGAAGAGAAGAGAGAGGGAGAGAGAGAATTCAAGAGAAAAGAGAGAGAGAGGGAGAGAGAGAAGAGAGAGAGAGAGAAAAGAGAAAGAGAGAGAATTCTTATTCCGTTCTATTCAACAGGTGCTAGTCTAGGATTTTCGTGGCCAGACTGAAAAAAAAATCATACGGCCTCTCTTGTTCAGAGGGCCGGGCCAAATGTGTAGGCGGGCCGTATCCGGCCCGCGGGCCTTAGTTTGAGGACCACTGCTCTTGGCTGTTGATGTCTATCAATATCGCTCATTTTGAAAATGACGTAAGAGGGCAATACGGATCCGTATCAGACCAGCGAGGAGGGCAATATGTGGCTGGCATGACGCCCATTAGCCAATCAGAACGCTTGTACTGTTGTTGCTATATAATAATTCATCTTTATTCATAAAGAAAATGTAAGCTAGCTGTCTGATGCTGCCAGAGGAAACGCAGGTTGAGGATGTATTGCATCATCAGTGTATTGCTGCTTATGCTTCAACTCTGTCAGAATTTTTTTTTGGCATTGGATGCCCTTTTTTTTGGTTTGAGCACCTGCCCCCCAAAATGTCTGTGCACGTGCCTGGCTGCCTGGAATTAGCTAAAAAGCAAACATTGTAAGCTCATTTACATCCTTTCAGATCGATGTATAATGCATTCAGATGGTGTTAGGAAAGTGAGACATTTTTGTTATTTGCTAATTGGATTATAAATGGTATTATTATGATAAGAAATTGGATTTTCATGTTTAATTTCTGGGCATTTACAAATACCGTAGATTAATTATATTTAATCATGTAGCAATGCTCATGTACACCTTAAATACATAGATGCCCAATTTAAGAGAACAAAAACTAATTTAACAAAGAAAAAAATTTAAATATAGACAAAATAAATATAGAATCCAGCCAGTTAGAGATATCAGCGAGCGCTTGTCTTCCCCGGTGATGCTCCACCAGGTCTGTCCTGTGGTCTGGTCTGCAGCAAGTTGAACACATTCTCATTCTTTTAAGGAAATGTTTCTGTTTTAAACCATAAACAATCCCTTCGTCACCTCGTCTGTATGTTTAGGATCATTGTTCTTCACCCTGTTTCGATTTGATCCCCCTCTTTTTCATGAGATGTATGACCTATGTCACCTCTTGATGAGTCATGCTGTACAATACACTGTGCCGGTTCCAGCATCAAAAAGTCAGGAACGAAAAGCACATATAAATATAAGTGTTTAAAGTTTAACAACAACATTAGAGTGCAGAACATATTTGCAGATGTTTTTTTTATTTTATTAAATGAAAACAATAATATAATGTATTATCTGTAATTTATAACATAGAGTTTTTGTGTGTAATTCTACGAAAAAAATATTAACACCACAAATTACATTAATCATATATTTCTTGTCAGAGTATTCAAAGACATGACAAACCAAGGAATTTGATGTGACTATCAAAGGGTTTACAGGAAAATACAGAAGAACCCTGGGAATAAATTGTCCCGGCCTCTCCATTTGCTCTTGGCCAATTCCAAGAACTCAGAGAGAAGCGACATCAGAGTAAACCATTTACAGTTGAAGATTGGCTGATTCTCCATGACAGAATCGAATTGCTACCTGAACAGTCTCTAACAGCAGCCATGCGCCTGTTACTTAGTTAAGGAGCTTCCTGTTTCTTTCTTGCTCACACAAACAGAACTCTTTCCTGGCATTGAAGCCACTCAGTCTCTGCCTCCAGGGACAACCGGTTACTTATAATGACAATGGCTTGATATGAGCTGTGTATGAACACATATTGATCATTAAAGTGGGACAGAAAAAGTATGCCGAAGTAAAGCAATGTTTTTTATTTTATTCACGGAAATGCATCTGCTTGATCTCAGGGAAACACGTATCCATGTTGTGCGCAGTGTGCGTTCTCTTTGTGCTTTGATCACTTAGAATTGTCCTATTTATAATTATTTAAAAAAACATTATCTCTTTGTGCTTTACGCTCATTCGAACATTAATCACACTAATGAGTCTGAATTGACGCACACCCACGTAATATAAAACATCACATTTTTTATGAGGAGCAGGTTCCTTTCGGGTCGTTAATAAAGCTATTACACACATGTCCAGCAACCGCTCAGTCCTCTTATCAGAGCCTCACCAAGCTTGGTGGAGAGAGATGTCTGCGTCTGCGTGGGCCTTGATGAGGAGGAAGGAGATGAAAGAGGAAAGAGGAGTCGGTCAGAGATACCTCCAGTCCGCCTCGGGCTGCGCCCTCAGCCCTGTTCCGATGGCTGCCTTCCCTGCACACACACACATTTCTTACCTCGCTAATATTTCTCATCAAGCTAAGATTTGGTGTAAATCTAGAAACATTTAATTTCACCTTTGGAAGAGATACCTGGCAACTGTAAATATGTAGGTTTTGCCAGTATATGCTTGATATAATACAATAATTTGGGCACCACAGCATTCTTTACTGTACAGTATGTAACCCTTTTGCTCTTAAAGAATTGTTTTAGTTTGTTGTTGGATCTTAGGCATCATTTCTGTTGGTTATGACAGAAATGTACTCGCTAAGGTAGAAACACATGCAAGTTAATTATAGAAATTGTAAAAAAGCAAACATTTTAGCAAGATAGGACTTTATTTATAGTTTATATTTGGATATAAAACTGAAAGTTACAAAACCTAAAATGTCTGAAAACCTTGTGCTCTTAAAACTCGGGAAAGTTTAGAGGGTAAATAATATTCTAACCAGTGTGTCGGTCTCTCAACTGTCATGTTTACTCTCTGTTCATCTATTTTTTATGACATCCTGACCGTCAGTGTATTGGAAAAAGGAGTATGGTGTGTGAATATGATGTGATTTGGATTGACTGTAGCAACAGTAACACCAACACATCCCCTCACATTATTGATAAAAAGTCTAAAGACAAAAAAAATTTAATAAACAATTCTTAAATACAATTTCAGATACAATTTCAGATATCATGGTTTAAAATACTACTTTATGTTAATAAATGTAGTTTATCAAGGACCTGCAGTCTTTCTTCACACCATATCGAGGACATGAGTGTAAATTGATGTTAGCTAATTTTAGCTCTTAGAATTCACACTTCATCTGTAGTGGCTGAATTAATCTGCAAGTAAATGTTACATTAGCTCGCTTATGTGTCGAGCAAGGCAGAAGAAGTGTGAATGAACGTGACGTAGTTTGAACTAGTGAGCAGACTGCAGAGCGTCTCTGTCGTGCTCATTGTGCTTGATGGAGTTTAATAAAGCGGACATGTGGGATGACGTGTTTCCCTGACTCACCATTGTAACCAGTTTCTCCGTTCTCCCGTGAGTCTCGGACTGAACAGAGGCAGCAACACGGATTGTTAAATAATAAAAAAAATTACATTTTTTTTAAAATTATGGTTGACAAAACCTTTTATTTGACATTCAATAAACTGGCGACCGAATGAGACCCCTCGTCTCCCGCTTCTCCTTCCGCATCTCGGTTGCTACTGCTCTTTATTGGGAAGAGATATGCACACAGCTGGGCTGATTAACCATCATCACCAGCTGATGCAGACTAGACCTCATCCCGGCACCGTTCCCTGAACCACACCCCCGCTCCATCCACTCTGCATATGTGCTTAACCACACCCCACTGCCACAACCATCCAATTAAACTCTTATTAACAGGGCGTGACATTTCACTTGTAGGGAACAAGCAGAAGTTGCTGAAATATGAAGTAAACAACACCTTTCTTAGACTTGTTGTCAATCTCCGATCAGCGTGTTGCTGAACAGCACTCCCCAGACCTCCGAAACATCAGAGGAGACATATTTGTTTGTGCTCTTGCATCCGTTGGTTCTGTTACAGGGTGCTGCATTTGGAATATGAACTAATGTTTTGGTATCGTTTCAGACATCAATTACTGATCATCTGTGCTATTGAGCTTCAGTTTCTTTCTGCTGAGAGTGTGCTGTGGATGGTGTGATGAAAATAAAGGATTTATTGTACAACTGAACAAATATATCTGTTTATTTTTGACTCAAAATATACCCTAGAACAGAGGTATTCAGGTATATTGCTGCCTGACTTTAGAATTAGCCCTTTTCTACACCTACCCTTGAATCTAACATGCGGTGTGTTACTGTTGGTAACTTGAAATGGAGGTGGAAGATACTCTTCAGGTGTATTTATTCAGGATTCAGGTTTCTGATGTTCTGGCCTTTAACTGGCAGCGAGGTTAACATATACTGGTAATGAATGCTGGGACACCATGGTAAATTTCGGCATTGTTTAATTTTTCCACCGGTATTCTGTCAAAAATCAAACAAAAGCATGTTCTAATAGATTACACTTGACAGTATAGGCTGGAGTCTCTCCTATAGACTTAATGTATCGGCATTTATTTCCACATGCGTCGTCTTCCCAAGGCTTTGATGGATCGTTCCTCTTGGAAAACAACAAAGTGTATCAAGGAGCAGAGAGAAGTAATAAATTGAAGGCAGTAATAAATTGGGCAGCACGGTGGCTCAGTGGTTAGCACTGTCGCCTCACAGCAAGAAGGTCCTGGGTTCGAGTCCCGGTCGCTCCAGGTCCTTTCTGTGTGGAGTTTGCATGTTCTCGTCGTGTCTGCGTTGGTTTACTCCGGGTACTCCGGTTTCCCCCACCATCATAAAGACATGCACCGCATCGTATGAATGTTTGTGGTGGTCGGAGGGGCCGTAGGCGCTGATTGGCTGCCTCGCTTCTGTCAGTCTGCCCCAGGGCAGCTGTGGTTACTGATGTAGCTTACCACCACCGGTATGACTGTGTGTGTATGACTACTGGACTCTGTAAGCGACTTCGGGTATTTAGAGAAGCGCTATATAAAATTGAAGGTAAAAAAATTGAAGGTTAATACAGTGGGAGGAGCTGATTACCTTTAATCTATCTCTTTCCGCTGCATGAGAGGGAACCATTCTGCAAAGGCCCCTTAGACTCCTGTATTCTAAATCCCTGATTCAGTTTATTGGCATGTTCTCAAAGGCTGTCAAATTTGTCAGCGGGTGGGTGGAAATACGATACTCACTGAATACAGCTTCCATGCCAAAAGGTAGAGTTGCAAGTCGCAGAATTGATGCCAGTAAAACATTCCCAATGGTGAAAAGCAAAGAAATCCGAGCTCTGGAGATATCACTATTAATATAGCAGAATAAAAAAACAATAAAACACAGTGGAGACTCAACAATATGAGATGAAATAAGGTGTGTGCCAACTGGTTTGACGATATTTATTTATTTTATTGCATAAATGCTGTTTTTGGTTTATTTTTTCATTGATTCAAGCTCAGAAATAATGCAGGTTTCTGTTGATGTTCGAATTTAACCAGACAGACGAAGAAGCTGTTATTCAACAGTCTGGCCACTAATTGAATGCGCTTCATGGCCCGGTGCTGCTCCTGGAAGCTTGGTTCAGAAGCCTAAAATAAAAAGGAGGGGGGTCTTTCTTTCATTGGTCCAGATGTGGTGATGGTAAATGACCAGAATGTCAAATAGCAACAGTTAGTCCTGTAATAACAGCTTGTTTCCACAAGATTACAAGAATAACAACACGTTAGTTCGGTGCAGAGTAACTGGTTGCAGAAAACATGTGGTTAAATTGTGAATTCAAATGCACGCGCACATACACACATACCGTAGATAGAGCGGTGAGGACATTTTAAGTATATCTATAGTGCAGATTATTGACATTACAATTAGTAGTACGAGAAAGTTAGTGTCCACATGCAATGATTTCAAAGATAAACTTAACATCCCCTCCTCCCCCAACAAAAAAAAGAATACTTGCAACAGATTCATATGAACTGCATGATTAATACGATTGCCTCCAGAGAGAGAGCTAAGGATACGATGTATCAGTGCTTCTGCAAGATAATGTTCCATTGATTCAAGAAACGCCACTCCATTGATCCTCGCCATGGCAGTGGTGTGAGCACATGCCAGAGGGAATAAAGACCCTTCGTGTCTGCAGGTTGTATTAATACATAGTATATCAGCTACTAGCACTACTTTGAAACCCCTTGTCGATACCGATTCCTAACGTATTTGGATACCTGTTATTACCAAAGGCTTCCAGAATGACAGGATAAAAAGATACACTTTTCCCCACTGCAAAAGAAAAATAAATCAAAGTGAATGATGTAATATCAAATCTTGACAAAAAACCCTGACACTTCTCTCAAAGTTTCCATTAATCGTGATTAGTGGGGATCTGCAGCGCTCTCTGCATGAGATGCCTATTAGGTGCCACAGGTCTGACCTGTTTACTGCCTTCACTCTGTCTGCCATGCCTAATGGAGTTATCCATCTCTCAGCCAGCATCCTGCACCCACTCTCCTATTTTCCTAATGATCGCCTCGCCTGCAGCTCTAGCTCCCAATGGAATGAGGAAGAAGTGGGATCGTATTTCTTTTTTGTTTCTCACTGTCTTACAATTTTCACCTGCGCTATATGTTAGTATATGCAAAGTGTTACATCAAAAATTGTGAAAACTGTTGAAATGTGCACTGACGCAATAATGATGTGTTAACCAAATCCAAGCTTCTGACCTGGAGCACATCAATCATCATAGGTGACACAGATTAGGTGAAACTAAAGCTTTAAAAGAGCAGATACACACAGAATATGTCTCTTGGACAGGCTTCATGTATTTATGGTTTTCTTTATTGCCGACATAGACGTTTTCCAAGCCCACTGCACAGCTGTCGTCTGCGAGAACCCTTTGTGTCTTATTGAATGGCGTGTCTCTCATTCTTGTTCATTGACTTTGCTGCTCTTTTGTGTATTTCACCCTTGTTGGTGGTAAGTCAATGTGACATGCAGGGTTCCTATGTGAAGACTTTCTGTGTTGAGGTGAGAGGCAACGCTTAGAGCTGGCAGTGGTGCTGGTTGTAAGATTGTTTAGCTTAAAAAAATTATTAGGGCGAGTGGTTATAGCTGTGAACTCATAGTGCCAGAGCTGCCAGTCACAATATGGATGAGAATGTTCGGCTCAAATCAATTTAATGACCATTAAACTCTCAATTACCGAGAAGAAAGTGTATAGGTTCATGGATAAATGATCCATTGGACGATACAGATCTGTTACTGCCATGCTGGTACCATGTCCTGCAAGTATACGGAATTGTAATTACACGTTTAGTATAATTACTCCTGCTTATGTCACATGGTGCGCAGTGTGTGGCTTTTCTTTGTGCACAGTTCACGTCAGATGGTTTTTATTTCAGCCAGCATTCAGGTCCATCATATCCTTATGTTGTAGGTTTGGTGATTTGCTGAAAAAGGCTAAACAATAAAGAAAACTGCTATTGTCACACCACTGTTACCATGTTGTGAATATGGTGGGGACTGCATTACTGATAATTAGTTTTATTTATTTGTTGACTGAATGGGACAGTCAGCTGAGAGGACTTGGACATGAGTCAGTCCCTAAGCCAGTATTGCTTTTTAGACTTGGTGCTGTGAAGCACAATATGCCCATCAAGCCTACCAAGATTTTTTTTTATGCCAATTTGTCTTTGTGATTAGCTGTTTTTTAACAGAAAACAATAATAGTAAGTTTGGGCAATTATCTATTTCTAACACAAAATACATATAGGGAATCATAATAGTACTTACATGCTCAAGCTTTAAGAGTTGCATTACAAGTGTATAACATATGGATAAAAGGGAAACACTGTTTGTGAGCATTAACTCACCCGATCCAACCTGCTGAAGGAGCAAAGCTATTGTCAATAGTGTGCAGCAGTAATGGTGACTTTGACTTGTTCACAACAGATGTTCAAGCCTCAAACGGTCCCTTGATGACCAACTCTTAAATTCACCCAAGGTTTTGAGACAGCCATGAAACCACAAATAACTTCAGCTCAATCGACACCATGGTGAATGTCAACCTAACTCTAAATCTCTGAAACTTTTTTGCTCTGTAAATGTAATTTTCAGTGTGACATTTACAGATTTGTAGCATGCTATTAGAGTTGTCTGAATATTAAACTCTTCCTTTGGCATTGGCACTCAAAGGTAAGTTCTGAAGGGGAAAGAAATTATGTCTTTACAATTGTGAATATGATTCATCCCACAGTTTGAAACTCTTGGATTTCTTTATGGATAAATCATAGGGTTGGTATAAAATGTAAATGATGATACAATCACAGAGGGGTTCAGAAGATAGAAGAAGAATAAAAAAGTAGATCCTGTATGTTTCGTCTTTGCAGGTTCAATGTTGTGTAATTGGAATCATTCTTTGAAAAAGGACCCATTGGGAGCTCCAGACATGAAGAAGCACACAATCTGTGTTTGACCAAGGCGTGGTGGGGGCAGATCCCCTGATCAAACCCTCTTTTAACCTAAAAAAGGGTCTATGAAGGGTGACCACAGGGGTGACCATGCCGAGCTCTTGACCGCTGCCTTTGGAAGGTGGTTGTTATTGGATACGGGCCAGCGGAGTGCAATCTGCTCCAAAGACACATCTTACGAAAACTCTGCCTCGGTGATGACCTGATTTAAAGGCTGCCCTCTGCTGTTTTTCAACCTGGTAGAGTGCATGTTTTCCATAACCCATTTTAGCCTCATAGTGTAAGACTCAGAGAGGCTAATGACTAGCCTGAGCTGTAGGCAAAATGGACCACATTAATGCAGTTTTTACATTTAAGAGACAAATAACCATCATTAAAAAGATATTGTATCCCAATGACAGACTAGGTCGAACAAATACAACCATAGAATCATTTGGTCAATTCAAAACTACCTAACAGAAACATAACTAGAGACTACTGAGAGGTAGTGAGAGTGTACGTACTGGTCGTTCCTCGAGCTATTAGCCAAAGACACTGTCAATTGTGTTTCTGGACGCAGAGAAGCGGCTAGTGATGGTATATATATGCTATCAGCTGAGTTATCACTATGCAGCCTCTATTAGCTGGGGCCCGGTTGAGAGTGGGGAGTAAGCAGCTAGTCAATAGTTGTATAAAAAAGGTTTATAAGAAAGTAGGAGGGACCGCCACCATGATAGATCATTGAACATGCATGCAGCCATAACCGGCCAGCCAAAGTGTGCACCAAGATGTGAGATTAGTCTTGGACAAAAACAGAGGTGCTGTTAGGGTTTGGCACGGAGTGCGAACCCAAGCGCAGAACCAGAGGCAGAGACAGGCGTTGTACAAAAACCCCTAGAAGGGTGTATTTATTAAAGGGATAGATAATTGTCCAAGGGGGATAGGAGAGGAGTAGTCCGGGGCTGTGGAGGTTGGCGATGGCGTGGCGTGGGTTGGCGTAGACCCGTGGTAGAAGAGCTGATGATCCCACGGAGATCTACAGTATACACTGTAAGAAAAAAACCCGTAAAAAGAAGGTCAAATGAGTGGCAGCTACGGCTGCCAAACAAAAACCGTAAATTTCAGGTAAAATACCTTACTTCAAATAAAGGACGAAAACCATAAATTTACAGTAATTTTCATTAAAGATTTTGCAGTGAAATACTGTTTTTTTACAGATTTTTCCTGTAATATTACAATCAAACACCTTAATTAAAGTGATATTTCTATAGGTTCTGCAGTGAAATACTGTTATTTTACAGATTTTTCCTTTATTATTACAGTCAAATACCTTCAATAAAGTGATATTTCTAAAGCTTCTGCAGTGAAATACTGTAATTTTACAGATTTTGCCTATATTATTACAGTCAAATACCTTCAATAAAGTCATATTTCTAAAGCTTCTGCAGTGAAATACTGTAATTCTACAGATTTTTCCTATATTATTACAGTCAAACGCCTTCAATAAAGTGATACTTCTAAAGGTTCTGCAGTGAAATACTGTAATTTTACAGATTTTGTATGTATTATTACAATCAAACACCTTCAATAAAGTGATATTTCTCAAGGTTCTGCAGTGAAATACTGTAATTTTACAGATTTTGTATGTATTATTACAATCAAACACCTTCAATAAAGTGATATTTCTAAAGGTTCTGCAGTGAAATACTGTGATTTTACAGATTTTTCCTATATTATTACAATCAAACACCTTCAATAAAGTTATATTTCTAAAGGTTCTGCAGTGAAATACTGTGATTTTACAGATTTTTCCTATATTATTACAATCAAACACCTTCAATAAAGTGATATTACTAAAGGTTCTGCAGTGAAATACTGTGATTTTACAGATTTTTCCTATATTATTACAATCAAACACCTTCAATAAAATGATATTTATAAAGGTTTTGCAGTGAAATACTGTGATTTTACAGATTTCTCCTGTACTATTACAAGTGTTCAATTATTATGAAATATAAGCTTTTGAGATTACTGTGAAAAATCTAAATACATTGAAACATCTACAAAACATTCAATGTTTCAATTAAAGTAGGGGTTAGAAACTGAATTACATATAAAGTACACACCAATATTGATTTTAAAACATTTTATTGAATGTACATTTTCAAAATCAACCAATTATTCACTATCAGTTGATAAGTGAAAGCAAAACATACCGCAAAAGGTCCATAATTGTGGGCGGCTGTAGCTCAGTGGGGTAAGAGGGCCGTCCTGCAACCCCAAGGTTGTCGGTTCGATCCCCGCTCTCCCCATTAGTTGCAAGTCGAAGTGTCCTTGAGCAAGGCACTGAACCCCCAGTTGCTTCCTGGGCGCATCACTGCAGCCCACTGCTCCTTAATAACTAAGGATGGGTTAAATGCAGAGAACTAATTTCCCCTTGGGGATTAATAAAGTATATTTCTTCTTCATAAATATTTACCAGAAGTGACAGTGCAGATAAAGAACAATCTTCCAAATTTCCAGTAATCAGCCAGATCCTCGGTGCATCTGGGGGGAAAAAGGGAAGAAGGACAAACAAATTCACTGGAAAGTCCTGAGAAAGTTGGCTTTCATTTCTTACCATTCCTTTAAACAAACTTAAACTAACTATTTTGAAATTGTCTGTACCAATTGACATTCTGTCAATCTGAACAGTCAGCTTTGAGAATGATAGTAACTAAATGATTACCTATTTAAAGCTGCACGCAGTGCATGTCTTAGCACTTCCATCAGAAACATGTGAATCACGAAAAGAAGAAAGACGTGGATTCACAACAATGGGCACGTTTCACAGATGTATCATAGCAAGGTAAACACACTTGTAGCTAAAAAAAAAAAAGAAGCTAATTGATACATCTAGATCAAACCAACCACCGATAATTATATTGTGACATGTCTGAGGGTCTTTTCCTCAATGCCCTTTAGAAATAAAAAAAGGGTAGATGATGATAATGATGACGACATGTCTTTGAAAAGTATGCTAACTCTATGGTGGCCCTGAGAGATCAACACACTGCCACTTAAGAAAACACATGCAAAAAGACAAAACACAGGCAAGTTAAGATTAAACTTTAGCAATTTGACAACACATGTCCAGTATTTAGAAAACATGCCGCAAATACAGAAAACAGAAGTGTTTCCAAAGGACAATGGTGCTGAGCACGGTTTGAACATGTTTGTTCAAGATTCAAGATTCAAGATTCAAGATGTTTTATTTGTCACATACACACACAGGGTGTGCAGTGAAATGAAAGTGGCAATGCTCAGCAGGAATGTGCAAGGGCAACAAGTACACACTATTTACAAATAAAAAACAACACAATATTTACAGTAAGTGTGTGTGTGTGTGTGTGTGTGTGTGTGCCTAAGAGGGGCAGTTGTGTGGGTCTATGTGGGGGTCCTGGTGAGGTCGGAGTTCACAATCCTGATGGCCTGAGGAAAGAAACTCCGTCTCAGTCTCTCTGTTCTTGCAGCGTGACTACGGAGGCGCCTGCCTGACCGCAGCAGCTGAAACAGTCTGTTGTTGGGGTGGTGAGGATCCTTCATGATCCTGCCGGCTCTGGTTCTGCACCTCCTGGTGTACAAGTCCTGCAGGGTGGGGAGTGTAGTTCCAATAGTGCGCTCAGCCGAACGCACTACTCTCTGCAGAGCCTTCCTGTCCTGAGCGGAGCAGTTGCCAAACCAGGCTGTGATGCTTCCTGTCAGGACGCTCTCTACAGCTCCAGAGTAGAAGGACTGAAGGATCCTCTGGGAAACTTTAAATTTCCTCAGCTGCCTGAGGTGGTAGAGGCGCTGCCTTGCCTTTCTCACCAGAGTGTCTGTGTTTGTTGACCATGTCAGATCCTCGGTGATGTGGACTCCCAGGTATTTATACCCGCTCACCCTCTCCACAGTAGTCCCGTTAATCCCCAGTGGTGAGTACGTCCTCTGTTGTTGTACCTTCCTAAAGTCCACAATCAGCTCCTTAGTTTTGGTGACATTCATGATGAGGCTGTTGTCCTGGCACCAGAGTGACAGATCAGCAACTTCCTCCAGGTAGGCCTTCTCGTCGTTGTCGGAGATCAGGCCCACCACCACTGTGTCATCCGCAAACTTGATGATGGTGTTGGAGTTGAACCTGGCCACACAGTCATGTGTGTACAGGGAGTACAGTAGGGGGCTGAGGACGCAACCCTGGGGGGATCCTGTGTTCAGGGTGACGGATTTGAAGGTGTGTCTGCCCACCCTGACCACCTGTGGCCTGGCGGTCAGGAAGTCCAGGATCCAAGCACACGGGGGTGTTCAGTCCCAGCTCAATCAGCTTGCCGGCCAGTCTGGAGGGGACTATGGTGTTGAAAGCTGAACTATAATCAATGAACAGTAGTCTCACATAGCCCCCCCTCTGGCTGTCCAGATGAGAGAGTGTGGTGTGCAGTACCTGGGAGACAGCATCATCCGTGGATCTGTTTGGGCGATAAGCAAACTGCAGCGGGTCCATGGAGGAAGGAGGAAGGCGCAGATGTAGTCCTTTATCAGCCTCTCAGCATTTCATGACCACCGAGGTGAGGGCCACCGGTCGGTAGTCATTCATACATGCTGGAGAAGCATTCTTGGGCACAGGGACAATAGTGGATCTCTTGAAGCAGGCGGGGACCACGGACTCAGCCAGGGAGAGGTTGAATATTGTGGTGAACACTGGAGCTAGCTGGTTAGCACAGGTCTTCAGTACTCGCCCAGATATGCCATCTGGACCTGCAGCTTTCCTGGTGTTCACCCTCAACAGAGCCCTCCTCACACTGTGCTCGGTCACAGAGAGTGTGTGTTCATCCCCAGCGGTAGAACTCACCTCGGCGGGGTCTGCTCTGGTAGTTTGTGATAGTCCGTAGCCCCTGCCATAGGCGCCTGGTGTCGCGCTGCTCCATCTGTGATTCCACTCTGTCTCGGTACCTCCTTTTGGCGTCCTTCACCGCCCTCCTCAGTCCATAGACCGCTGCCTTGTACTCGTCCATGTTGCCGGATACAAGACCGGAGTTATAGGCAGCAGTACGGGCGTTCACAGCTTCACGGATGGATCTATCAACCCACGGCTTTTGATTAGGAAAGACCCTAACTTTTACCGTGGGGACGATGGTGTCCGTTAGCGTTGCTATGAGGCTCATTGCTACTTCCGCAAACTCGCTGACGTCACTGGAACTGGATTGGATCATGTCCCAGTCAACGATACTCAGAGCGTCCTGTAGCTCAGCCTCTGATTGGTCAGACCACCGCATTACGTTCCTCGTCACTACCGCTTCCCGCGCGATCCTTTGTTTATACTCCGGAAGCAGAAAAATGGTGGCATGGTCTGATTTCCCTAATGGAGGGAGAGAGACAGCCTTGTAGCCTCTCTTGAATGGCGTATAGCAGTGGTCCAACGTTCTTTCCCCTCTGGTAGCACACGTAATGTGCTGGTGAAAGTTCGGCATGACTTTTTTTAGGTTTGCCTTGTTAAAGTCCCCAGCCACCACCACAGCCGCGTCGGGATACTTGTTCTGATGCCGACATAACACATCATGTAGGTCCGATAGTGCTACGTCGGTGTCCGCTTGTGGTGGAATGTAGACGGCTGTGGTGATGACCGAGCTGAACTCCCGGGGAAGGTAGAATGGACGGCATGAGATCGTCAGATGTTCCAGGTTCGGCGAGCAGGAACGAGAAAGAGTCTTAATGTTCTTGGGGTCGCACCACATGTTGTTAGTTATGAAGCAGACCCCTCCACCCTTAGATTTACCAGACTCTTCCGTTCTGTCTGCACGGAAAACAGAGAAGGACTCGGTTGGACATATGACTCGATCCGGCACCAGCGGGGTCAGCCAAGTTTCCGTCAGACAAAAGATGTTACAATCCCGCATGTCCCGTTGGAATCTGATCCTTGCCCTAAAATCATCCATCTTATTTTCCAGAGACTGGACGTTAGCAAGAAGGATGCTGGGCAAAGGTGGACGGTGGGCTTGAACTCTCAGTCTGTTCCGAATTCCGCTCCGTTTCCCTCGATGTTTTCGTCGTCTCCCCGTAGTAGCGGCTCCACTGCTGTTGTTGTGGTTCGCTCGTACGATCTCTGCCGGCCACGCTGGATCGATGGAAAAAGTGGACAAAAACCCTTGTTTTGCGCAAAAGTTTATGTCCAAAAGTGTGCTGCGGTCGTATGTTGTTAGTGCCGATGTGTTTGTGGCAAAGAAAATATTAAAAATAAACACAAAAACTAAAAGAGCGCACAATCTCCGCGGAGCTGCCGCGACGGCGACTGGACACAGCCGCGCCATCAGGTCTGTGTTGCTGCTAGTTTGAGACTCGTGAAGTTATTGAAGTGACGTCGGCTCCGTATACCATCTGTTTATGTTGGGAACTGACTTTTGCTGCTGCTTTACTCTGCACGTAAAGTGACCGCTGCACGCAACTCATAGGACTTTGCAGAGCGAAAAGCAGAATTCAATCTCATATGACCTCATCTTCAAAATTGAAAAAGTTACGTTAACTGTAGCTTGCATAATAACCATATAAGCAATAACTTTATGGTGGTGATAGTAGTACGAGGTATGTTCATTTCAGGTAAGGTAATAGTGGTCTGTTTGGGGATTTTTCAAGGAAAGAAGTCTCATGGGAATGCTTGGCTTACTGTAGACTATACGTCTGTATATTTTTTTGGTCTAATAATGCCTACATGAATATGATGCAGGCTACAGGCTGTCTGTCCACACTGTTAAACCGGATAGTACAGTTTAAAATCTGTCAAATCTCCTCAGAAATAATTAGAATGACTGATATAATTCAGCTTTTCCGCTCTGCAAGGTCCTGCGAGGTGCATGCAGCTCACTTTCCGGTGAGTAGAGCAGGAGCATATTGTAGGTCCACAACGTAAACAGATGATACAATACCCGATTTCAATAACTTCATGAGTAACAAACCATAGCAACAGCAAGCCTGTCCAAGCTGTGTTCATCACGATTTAGTGTCCTCTTGAAACACTTTTTCTTAATTTGCAGCGCTTTTCTGTACCGTGTTGTGTCGTCTGAATTTGCAGTGCTTTTTCTAAATGCTGCACATGTGCTGTCAATTTGATGAAGTTGTTTTCTTAATTTGCTTGTGTTTTGTCGATTAGCATGTTTTATTAAGTTGCAGTGCCCTGACCTCTCAGGGCCACCGTACAACTCAAAGGAAGGCCGAAGGAAAAGCTCCTCAGTTTTTTTTATGGCCAGTGGAAGAACTGTCTTAAAAAAGTGCTTTGCTCAGATCATTAAAGTACTTGAGAAATCATATCTAATATTAATCACAATGTAAAGTTTTATATATGCTGCAGTGGATACTTACGAGTGATGGACTTTGGGTGTTTCCCCCCGTCAATGTTGTTCCAATCCTTATTGAGCTGAAAAATATAAGAAAGTTTCGTGTAATTAGCTATTATCAGTGTTGAAAAGGGTAATGTGAAAATGAATCAGAAAAAAACTGCCACCACATATTTCGTGCATGCAGAAAGTATTCAGACTTTTTCACTTTTTTCCCATTTTGTTATGTTGCAACCTTATGATAGAATCATTTGAATTAATTTTTACCTCATCAATCTACACTCAATACCCTGCAATAAAAAAGAGAAAACTGAATTATCACATTGACATACGTATTCAGACCCTTTACTTGGTACTTAGTTAATGCACCTTTGGCACGGTTAAAGCCTCGTCTCTTCGATAAAACGCGACAAGCTTTACACACCTGGATTTGGGGATGTTCTGCCATTCTTTTCTGCAGATCCTCACACGCTCTGTCAGGTTGGATGGGGACCGTTGGTAAACAGACATTTTCAGATCACTAAAAACAAATCACAAACCTATAAGTGACCATGGAAGGTGAACTCAGTTTTAAGAATCATATCACCAGCATCACCAAGGTGCCTTTTTCCAACTCAGAAACATTTACAAAAATTAGAGGCTTTATTTCCCAGTCTGACTTAGAGTAACTCATGCATGCATTTGTTTTGAGCAGGCTTCTTAAATGAACACAACACATTTTTACAGTATGTATGTATGTGTGTATTGTTTCTGTTTAAATGCACATGTTTGCTGTTTTATATTGTTTTTTGTAAGAACAAATCCTATCTCTCTCTATGTCTTGCCTGTTTGCTTACCTGTCCCTGAGTGGAATTATGTGCCCCACCATCCAGTGGTATCTTGTCACTCCTGGTTCTTCAGCCTTCTCATGATCTTGCAGGCCATGCACTGCTCAGGGTCCAGTGCTGTGTGCAGTACGGTTCGAAAAAGTGAAGAATACTGTCAATTATATCCATGTCACCCACCTAAACCACATTCAAGTATGTTTGTCTGGTTGTGAGACAGAATCATGCCAACAAGCTAACGTTACCTGAAGCTAGTTTACTTAACTAGCTAACCAAACTCTTTGTAACAGTCCGTTTATCCACCTATAGCATTATTTAATCCATTATGAACTGTATTGAACACACTAATTAACTGATTTTAATGTAATAACATTACTTTTAAACATGTAAAATGATTAATTTGTTTCCATATGTCTAAATGAAATATGTTTAAACTATGCAAAACAGAAAATTACATTAGGTTGTTTCAGAAAGTAACAGTGAAAATGTTTTCTTACCTGATATCGTCAATAATTTTGCAGGATATCAATTCACGTAACTTTGCTGGTCACCACATCCCGTATGATCCTTCCTCTGTGTCCCAGTCTTTCTTTCTCCGTTGACATCCCACAAGTTAAAATCGCAGGCATATGTAAAATACTTCAGGTAATAATGCAGGTAGGTCAACAGCAGACACTAGCAGACCTGCCGAGTAGCGCCTGCCCCGCTGCGGCTTCCCGCTCGAACAGACGTAATTTCAAATCCGCGGCGCGGACATTTCTCATTGGCCAGTTCTCTGAGTGACAGGCAGATTATCCAATCATGTTCAAAGCAACGTGGGGAGACAGCCAATAGCAATGGTTTTAGCGTGGTAACATAACAAATATAGAAAAAGATGACTTGTTTTGAAAGAAACTAAAGAAATGTCTGTATTTAGTTGTATTTATAGGCTGGTATATTCAATTAACTCTTTCCATTGCAGTGTATGAATACAAATGAAATACTATATGGTAAAGTTGTAATAATACCTATAGGTTAACACAAACACACATAGACACATGGTAGGCTATATATATATATATTTCCACACTTAGTATGTTTTAAGGCCGGCTGAGAGGGGCGACGGTTGGTCATTCAATTCCTTTGTAGTATACTTACTAGTCTACAGTCAACAGAACTCCAACACATTGATCCATATGAAGCGTTTCCTCTACATTGAGTCTACTCAGAAGTGGTAGATTATTATTTGTATTATTACTATTATTTCCCCGGTTAGCCTCAACACAAGAACACACAAGTAGAGGCCCAGTGTTTAGTGGTTCTTTAATTAAAGAAAATGAAGCACCCAAATATTTAAAAAAAGTTTTAGTGCCATTCCCTGCACAATAACCCAAATGAGGACTGATGACGGCAATTGAGATAGAACAATCAACAATAATCACTGCATGTATTGCTTATCGCTGGATTGATATCATGGTGACATTCTATTTACATTCAGATGGCCCATAGTATGACCCTCTTGCATTTTAACAAATCCCTGACCTTTCCTTTAGAACCACCAAAATGCCAACTGTGCAAACATGACAATGTCATTTTCCCCTAACTGTGTTGCAGTGTTATGCGGCAGGTTGGTTTAGAGTTCAGCCTTTGCCCACAGCAACACTCATTTGCCAACATGGCCATTATCCCATACAAGTTGCAACATGTTTTCAAACTTTTAACCGCATGTAGCAAGTCAATCCATTGAAGCCATTTCCCCCTCTTCTTGTCTTTATTCTTCTGCATAGCTCAAATCCAGCAAATCCAAGGTGTTGGCCAAAGTAGTTCGGCCATTAGCCATCCTTTATATGGGACAATGTACATTTTAATTGTTCAACTGCTCACTGTAGACAGTGAATGTCTTTAAAGTATTTTAGTTGTCTATGGAAGCAAGGTAGATTCAACAGTAATTGTGCAGTTTGATAATGCACTACAGCATCATCTCCAGGCTAAATTGGCTGAGTATAACTGGATCTCTGCCAATTTGCGTCAAAACGATGAAAAGGCTGATTTAACCCGCAAATACCATACATTTTTGGAGGCACATTCAAGACTACTTGAGCTCTGCGTCCAGGCTGAAAAGGTTGAATTAAAGGCAGCCAACAACACTGTTTCTCGGATAAAGAAACTGCTGTCCTCAATTCCCCCGGCTAAATGCAGTCTTTGGCTGAATTACGCATGCCCAAGACAGCATGCACTGCAGCAGCACAAGGCCTACTTTCTTAGGGCTAAACTCCCCCTCTTTCACCGTTGTGTGGATGCCCAAGACTGCATGCACTATAGCAGCACTGGGCCTCAATCACATGGGCAAAGGTGACTGTCTTTTGCCGGCTAAAGGTCGCCCAAAGAAGCAAGCAACTATGGCAGAATCGGGCCTCCGTCGTTAGGGCAAACCCAGTTAATTTAACCGGCCTGGAAGTGTCCATGTGGGCATAAATCTCTATAATACAGGCCAAACTCACCCTCTATTTTTTACTTGCACAACTTGGAATGTGGAAATCAAATGTTTTTAATAGCATTGTCATTTTCAATATTTTGAACAGTAAAGGCCTATTCCAGTTCAATGTAACACAATTAATATCACAGATAGCAAACTGACTCCCTCCCGGATGCGTCATAGGCTCCGGATCAGTGGCTAGATGTACAGCCGTATGCACCCATATTCAATCAATTTGGATCCTTCCATAAAGCAGCTCATTTGGCCCGGATCAATTACTTTACATACCGACATATATTTAATATGCATCAATGGGGAAAAAAGAAATGCAATCAGAAATAATATCAAAAACAGTTTATTAAAAGGACATCAAATTATTTCTTGTACATGTATGAATCATATTTATTTATAATTAGTTCGAGACAATATATACACACATACATATAGAGTAAAAACTATAGCTCACATTAGAACACAAGAGCTACAACTAATACAACCATAAATACCGACCACCTAACCCAAATACCACAATTCTCCCAGAGAATAGGTCGCAGTGGCCTCAAGTGAATGGTGGAACTTCCAACTGAGAACTGGTGTGTGTGTATATATATATATTATATATAAAAATATAAATATATATTTTTAATTCTGTTCAGTGTGGGGGATGTCGACAGTAGCACGCCTCCTGGAGCTACCCCGGTTTGCTGCCAGGTTGAACCACCTAATGGCATGCTTTAGAATCTGTTCATCAGTGGATGCATGTGTGGCATGATTCTTTCTGACGGCATCTGTAATCACACAAGCAGATACAAAATCTCATGAATCCTCAGTGCAACATAGAGCAGAAATGCAGTCTAAAATCTAGTAGCTGTCTGGCACTTAAGGTGTGCTATGCTATATTTAGAGCCAATATATCATATAACTATTATGTAAAGATATAGTCGACTAACATTTACCCAAGTAGAGAATAAAGTTGCAATTCAAACATTTTATTTAGCACTGTTAAAAAAAGATCTGGGAAAGATGGTTATTCGTAAGTTTGAACACTACTCAAGACCTCTGGGTGAATCCAAATTGTTTTAATTAAATATGAGTTACTTACGCAGGAGCAAAGTCTTAGATGTCATTTGACAGAATAATTTTTTTCCATTCATTCGAGGATGTTCCACATTTGGCATCATGTCGTCTGATCGTTGCCAGGGAGGAAATCGAAAAAGTACGATTAATATTTGATACTTTACAGAATGTTTGAAAAAACATTCCCATCAAACATGGTATTGTCTAGTGTTAATTACATACAATAGATTTTAATCAGCTTTGCGTGAGATTCTTAAAACAAAAAAACTCACCACTCATTAGAATGTTGACGGGATCTTTGAGCCGTTGCTCAAAAAGGTCCACTTCCTCCATTGTGGTACACGGAAACGGAACCGGGTCTCTCACCTCTGTAATTGTCTCCAGCATGCCTAGGATTTGAACTGGAACAGCTATATAAAAAACCCATTCGAAAAACAGTTAAAAAATGTAACGATTAAGAGAGTTTACATAAAATATGGAAATATCAAGTTTTATACAATTTAATTAATGCAATCATAATAATCATATTCACTTGGATTCAATGTGACTGTGTATTGCATGTCTTGTATCCAATTAACAATTGTTAACATTTAAAAAAATTAAATGATTAAAAGGTTCAATTTGAATCCCATAGCCGGGTGAGGTGTTGCTCACCACAGCAGGCAATGGCGTCTGAACCACACCACGCCCCTCGCCAGGTGGGCGTGTCCCCCTGGCGTGTTCGCTGTCCTGCTGGTGATGGAGTACATGGAATAGTTAGGAGGAGGCAATGATTGGAGGGACAACTGTCCCGCTAGTGGTTGGACCCCTGTTTTGTGGGGGGAATTTTCATTTTCACTGTCTCCATCCGAGTCTCCATAGAAATGGCTAGAAAGAGATAGAAAAAAACTAATTGGTCATACTATAAAATGAATGACAGACGCTTTATTTTATTAAGGTAAAAGTGTTCTAAAGAATAAAATGTATACACATTTACTCACACCGGCATTGGCTTCCTCTTTTTAGGAATTGCCTCCTCTTCTGACTGGAGATCTGATGTGTCTCAAGACATATTTCCACCAAGTAATTATCTAAAAATTAAGTCACATAAACACAATGAAAAAGTACAGAATTATAAACAGAACAATGTGATTAAAATGTTGTTTCCCCCAACATATATAACAAAGTGATTTTTTATATCCGTTTAAAACGGCCAATTAATACAATATTAATATAATACCGCATGATCCAATTACTCTGACGTCATGTGTCTGCCAGTCTGGTCCAGGTTGTTCGGCGCTTCTGACAGCCTTGTCCACCCTTTCGTCCCTCGGATAATTCGGCCAAAACGGTAGCAGTAGTGCCACAAAGCTGGTATAGCTTTATGGCACTACTGCTACCGTTTTGTTAGTCAAGAATTCTATGAAGTGGAACATCCTGAATTACAGAGGAAAGAAACAAACAGTGTCACTTGTCACAGAAATATAACCTTCTGTTCCAAGAACTTTGAAAAAAATAATATTTTGCAACTATTAAAGTTCTTAATAACCAGGAGTATGAAAATGTGTGTTTGACAACACGAGGTATACCGTAAAAAAAAGAGATTAAACGGCAATAATAGGCGTGTTATACACATTGAAGAGAAGAAACTTTACTGAACAGTCAAAGTTGTATTCAGTTTCCCATCAATCACAGTGATGTAGTCAAAACATCTAGACGGACCCTCCGTCTAATGGTGGAGCTGGAGACAGGCCCATTCTTTCTGTTCATTTTATCTAAAACAAACCAAAATACAAACAATGTTTGAAATGCATCTTTTCTTTCAGGAAATATACAATATCTATTTGTTCTCAATTGTATTAATTTGTAGTGCTTATATAGCATGTCAAGTCATTTTTATAAAAACACTGTTACGGATGCGTGGTGTGGAGGACCCAAACGCAGCAGGAGTTTCACGAAAAACTGAGTTTATTCTCAGTACAGGAATATGGACAACACCACACGGGAACGAAAAAAGACGATCTGACACCAGACAAACAGAAGGACACAGATTAAATACACAGGTGGAAACAATCAGGGCGTGTCTGGAAACAATCAGGAAAGAAACAGACAAGCACAGGGAGGGAAGAGCAGGGAAACAGGAAACGAGACAGGGACTTCAACATAAAACAGGAAACACACAGATCCTAACAAACACTACGCTATTAAGATAGTATTTTAATGAATTAATACAAATCTGGTCATTATAAAGTTAAACAGGTTATACGGTTCCCTCTCAAATGTGTCTTTAAGTTGCTGTGAAAACATTTCCTTCCAAAGAATGTGTGCTTACCTGAATTGTAGAGATGGCGATCAACAGTGTTGTCACTTCTGTACAATTGTGAGGATGACATTGCAAATTCTAAGTTACGTGTTGAGAACTCAATACATGCAAAATTAAATTAAAACAGGTCTGTGCTGGCGCTCGCTATTAGCTCATGAGCTAGCGCTATTAGCTCATGAGCTAGCGCCGTTATTAGCTCGCGGGCTAGCGGTTAGCTCGCTCAGCTTCCATCGCGCACCCTTGGGTTGGAGCTTAAGTAACCTAACCACTGACAATTCAGCGCTAGCTGCAGAAGATAGCTCCATGAGAACCACACATGGTAGTTAGCTGGACCAGCCCTGGCAGAGGGGACACGTGCAGTAGCAACATCAGCTAATACACCATCACCAACTGTGTGTGATTAAATACGATTTTCTCTTTTAAAACCGGGATGTTACGGTAATAACTTATTTACGTTGAAGTCTAACAATACCTCAAACTTCACAAAGCAATGTTAGCGGCAGCCAAAAGAAGAGGGAACTCTTAAGAAAACGAGCCATAATTCGACAGTAGCAACACAATTCAACACTTACCTAACTCGTACTTCTGGCGCAGAGAGCTGCAGTTTTGAAAATACCAGTTTGAAAAGTCGAAGGGCAACAACTTGGAGCATCCACCGCAGTTACAACGCTGTCTGATGGTGCGCGGATCCGGTGGCATGACCAAACCGAGTGCGACAGGAGGGCGGATAGGACCAACTGCTATCTGGGATGCTTCGCACTCTGCTCGTGGTGGTCATTGCCATTGTGACGGTCTTATTTCTAGTTGACACTAAATCCTATATGGCAAGTTTCTGCTGCACTGCTCTCTTGAGGTTGAAACTTTCAAGCATGTTACATGCATTTAGCTGGCGCTTTTATCCAAAAGCGACTTACAGTTAGAAGTTAGATGTCTCGCTCCGGGACACCGACACTGGACAAATACTCACGGTCGCCCTATAATGCTCCTATAAAGAACAAGTATCAAAACCTATTATTTCTTCTACTTTGTACTCTTTAAAAAAATGCAATATGTTTAATGTAATGACAAAAGTTAGCTACATTTAGATTCAGATTTACAGAGTTTGAATGTAAAAGTACACATTAATATAAATATAATATGATCTACCTTAAAATTACAAAGAAAATCGTTAAATTGTTAGTATGGACATAAACCTTCATATAAGCAGCTCCACATTTAATTACAGGTAATAATTGTTGTTTTACATGAATTTGTATGTCATTTAAGAAAACGGTAAAAAGACTATTAATAATACAGTCATTTTTCTTTACAAAAATGGGAAAAACATGTTATTTTGTATTATGAGCATAAAACTTAAATTAACAGTTGGGTTGTTAATTTAAAGATAATGTCTGTAATTTCACAGAGTTTTGTATGTAATTAAAAAAAAAAGAAAAATACTGTAAATATTTAGAGTTATTTTCCGTAAAATTAGGATCTTTTTTTACAGTATACGATCCAGCCATGTGATGGAGGGAGAACCCGGGGTTTTATCCTGAAGAGATGATTAGTGAATGGAAGGCAGGTGTGCTGATGACCAAACGGGGAGCAGGTGTGTGTAGTTGGAATGAAGGGAGCCGGAAACCACGCCCACGCCAGCCAGGAAGGTGAGGAAGTGAAGCAAAAACTAACAGTCAGGCTGGGGCCTGACAGTACCCCCCCCCCCGACGGACGCCACCAGGTGGCCCTTGAGGCTTGTCTGGGTTGAGCCGGTGGAAGTCCTTGATGAGGGAGGGGTCTAAGATGAGCCCTCGGGATACCCAACTGCGTTCCTCTGGACCGTAACCCTCCCAGTCCACCAGGTACTGGAAACCCCGACCTCTACGACGAACATCTAGTAGCTGCCGGACCGTGTAGGCCGGATGATCATCGATTATGCGAGGAGGTGGTGGTACCTCAGTGGGAGGAGACAGAGGGCAAGAGGAAACGGGTTTGATGAGGGAGACGTGGAAAGTGGGATGGATGCTGAGGGAAGCGGGTAGCTGGAGGCGGACAACAGAAGGGTTGATGATGGTGTCAATGATGTAGGGGCCAATGAATCTGGGTGCCAGTTTCTTGGATACCCCTTTAAGACGCATGTCTTTGGTGGACAGCCACACGCTCTGACCTGGTTGGTAAACCGGGGCCTTGGACCGGTGACGATCAGCGAAACGCTGGTTCTGGGTAGTGGAACGGAGCAGAGCGGCCCGAGTCTCTCGCCACACCTTCCGGCAGCGACGTAGATATGCTTGGACCGACGGGACCGCCACTTCCTTCTCCTGGAGTGGAAGTAGAGGGGGTTGGAATCCAATGGAGCATTCAAAGGGAGACATCCCGGTGGCTGCGCTGGAGAGGGAGTTGTGCGCATACTCCACCCAGGGTAGAAGTTTGCTCCAAGATGATGGATTCTGGGCTGTGATGCAATGGAGGGCTGCTCCCAAGTCCTGGTTAGCTCTCTCCGTCTGGCCGTTGGTCTGTGGGTGATACCCGGAGGACAGACTGACCCCTGCTCCCAGAGCTTGGCAGAACGCCCTCCAAACCTGAGCGGTGAACTGGGACCCCCGATCCGAGACCATGTCCGTGGGAATTCCATGAAGGCGAAACACGTGTTTAACCATTAGGTCAGCGGTGCCGGAAGCTGTGGGAAGCTTTGGCAGGGCCACGAAATGTACCGCCTTGGAGAACCGGTCAACGATGGTGAGGATGACCGTGTTCCCCTTAGATGGTGGAAGCCCGGTGACAAAGTCCAGGGCGATGTGGGACCATGGACGGCCTGGAATGGGAAGTGGTCGAGGAGACCAGCAGGAGGTCGATGGGACCCCTTACTCTGAGCGCACACCTTGCAGGCGGATACGAAGGCTTTAGTATCTTTATCCATGGTTGACCACCAGAACTGTCGACGAAGGAAGGATAGAGTGCGTCGAACCCCCGGATGGCAGACGTGGCGGGAAGCATGAGCCCACTGAAGAACTTCGGACCGAACCGAATCCGGGACAAAGAGTCGGTTCTCCGGCATGTTCTCTGGGACTGTCTGATGTTTTTGAGCCTCCTTGACCACGGACTCAATACCCCAGGTGACAGCTCGGACCACTCGGGACTCAGTGATGATGGTGTCAGGGATCTCAGGGGTCTCCACAGGAGTGAAGAGGCGAGAAAGAGCATCAGGCTTCACGTTTCGGGAACCCGGACGGTAGGTCAGGGTGAAGTTGAAACGCCCAAAGAACAATGCCCAGCGAGACTGGCGGGGGGTGAGACGTTTTGCAGATTGTATGTAGGCCAGGTTACGGTGGTCCGTCCATACAATAAATGGCTGTTCAGTACCCTCAAGCCAATGCCTCCACTCCTCCAAGGCCAACTTCATTGCCAGCAACTCACGGTTTCCTATGTCGTAGTTCCGTTCTGCTGATGAAAGTCGACGAGTAGAATGCACAAGGGTGGAGTTTTGGTCTTTGACCGAACGCTGGGACAGCACGCCCCTACTCCTTCGTCCGACGATCAACCTCTACCACAAATTGTCTTGTGGAATCCGGGTGGACCAGCACAGGGGCCGAGGTGAAGCGCCTCTTGAGCTCCGTGAAAGCTCTGTCAGCTGCTGGTGTCCAGGAAAACGTGATGGTGGATGAAGTGAGTCTGGTGAGTGGAGCTGCCACTCGACTGTAGTCTCTGATGAACCGACGGTAGAAGTTTGCAAATCCAAGGAAGCGCTGGAGTTGCTTCAGATTTGCAGGTGTTGGCCACTCCTTTACCGCCTGGACCTTCAGAGGATCAGTCTTGACTTGCCCCTCCTCGATAATGTAGCCTAGGAAGTCAACAGAGGTGACATGGAACTTGCACTTCTCTGCCTTGACGTAAAGCTTGTTCTCCATGAGTCTCTGGAGAACGAAACGTACATGCTGAATGTGTTCCTCTTTGCTGTTAGAAAAGATGAGAATGTCGTCGAGGTACACGAAAACGAACGGTTCAGCATGTCCCGGAGGACATCGTTTACCAAGGCTTGGAAGATGGTAGGTGCATTCGTAAGGCCGAAAGGCATGACCCTGTACTCAAGTGACCCAGGGGAGTGTTGAATGCCGTCTTCCACTCGTCATCCTTACGAATCCGAACTAGGTGGTAGGCATTTCTGAGGTCCAGTTTGGAGAATATGGTGGCCCCATGAAGTGGTTCGAATGCTGAGCTGATGAGAGGTAAGGGATACTTATTCTTGATGGTGATGTTATTCAAGCCCCGGTAATCAATACACGGGCGCAGAGTCTTATCCTTCTTGCTAACAAAGAAGAAGCCAGCTGCGACAGGAGACGAGGAAGGCGTGATGAGTCCGGCAGCTAGGGACTCTCGAATATATTTCTCCATGGCTTCCTTCTCTGGACGGGACAAATTGAACAATCGACTTGAGGGCAACGGGGCTCCTGGAAGGAGATCGATTGCGCAATCGTAGGGACGATGAGGAGGAAGAGAGTGCCCGCTCCTTACTGAACACATCTGCCAGGTCATGGTACTGGGAAGGCACTAAGGACAGATCGGGTGGGGTGGAGATAGGTCTGACCGGCGTGGTCCTGCCAGGTGTTTGGGCGGACTGCAGACAGTGAGAGTGACAGAACACGCTCCATCCATTGATCATGCCGGTGGTCCAATCGATCTGTGGGTTGTGGCACTCCAGCCAGGGACGTCCTAGAACCAGACGCGTAGTGGGTGTCTTGAGAACATAGAGCTGAACCATCTCCCGATGATTACCGGACAATAGGAGAGTAACAGGAACTGTGCGATGGGTAACACGGGCCAGCAGACCTTCATCTAGTGCGCGGGCTTCTAGAGGGACCTCCAGGACCTCCGTGGGAATGCCTGCTTCTCTCACAAACTCCACATCAATGAAGCTTTCATCGGCTCCGGAGTCAATCAGAGTGTTAACGGGCAATACCTGATCCTCCCACAAGATGGAGGCATCAAGCTGCTTACGGGGTTGAATGGGCAGTGTGGATCTGGTTGGACTCGCCAGTACGCCCATTGCTACTGACGGGCCAGCTCTTTTGGCCGCTGGGGACACAGTGCGATGACATGCCCAGGAGCTCCACAGTAAAGACACATTCCCATGGAAACTCTGCGCTGTCGTTCTGTTGGAGATATTCTGGTGCGACCCAACTGCATGGGCTCCTCCTCACTGGGTGAAGAAGACCGATTAACGAGCCGTGGAGTGGCTCTAGATTGGGAGTTCTGCTCTGGGGAGAAGCGCTGATGCCGGGGCACATGGGAATTGTAGTCTGTGGGTCTATGTGACTTCTCTCGTCTACGCTCCTGTAGGCGATTGTCTAGCCTGATGGAAAGCTCTATGAGGTTGTCTAGACTAGTAGCCCTGTCCCTGACCGCTAACCCATCCTTCACCTCATCGCTCAATCCCCTACGGAATGCACAGCGTAAGGCGTCATCATTCCATCCACTATTAGAAGCTATAATTCTAAATTCAACTGCGTATTCGGCTACGCTATGACTAGCCTGGGAGAGCGAGAATAATTGGCTGGCAGCATCTATCCCTCGGCTAGGGTGATCAAAAACTCTCCTAAACTCTTCTGTAAAAGCTGAATAGGAACTATTCATCTCCGATCCCCTAGACAGCGTGGACTCCGCCCACGTAAGTGCTCTACCAGACAATACATTTGTGACATATGCTACTCTTACCTGCTCAGACGCATACATAACTGACTGATGTTGGAAAACAAATGCGCACTGCATAAGAAATGCGCGACAATCTCCTAACCTGCCATCGTAACTCCTAGGGAGAGCTATCCTAGCCTCATGAGGAAATGATGATCGCTGGTTAGGTGGAGAGGGGTGAGATGGGGGAGAAGCGTTGAGCTGGGGTGGAGGCCCAGTGACCTCTCCGGAGGAGGTAGAGGAATCGGGGGGTGAAAGGACTTGGTCTACCTTGCAGGTGAGGTGCTGGACCTGGGTGTTGAGGGTTTGGAGGGCGGTGAGTGTCACGTGAAGAAGTCTTTCGTGCTGCCCCACGAGCGCTCCTTGGTGGGTGAGGGCCTGCCGGAAACTCTCCGATTCCGCTGGGTCCATAGTTGGCTGGATCGTTCTGTTAGGGTTTGGCACGGAGTGCGAACCCAAGCGCAGAACCAGAGGCAGAGACAGGCGTTGTACAAAAACCCCTAGAAGGGTGTATTTATTAAAGGGATAGATAATTGTCCAAGGGGGATAGGAGAGGAGTAGTCCGGGGCTGTGGAGGTTGGCGATGGCGTGGCGTGGGTTGGCGTAGACCCGTGGTAGAAGAGCTGATGATCCCACGGAGATCTACAGTACGATCCAGCCATGTGATGGAGGGAGAACCCGGGGTTTTATCCTGAAGAGATGATTAGTGAATGGAAGGCAGGTGTGCTGATGACCAAACGGGGAGCAGGTGTGTGTAGTTGGAATGAAGGGAGCCGGAAACCACGCCCACGCCAGCCAGGAAGGTGAGGAAGTGAAGCAAAAACTAACAGTCAGGCTGGGGCCTGACAGGTGCACACTCACTCAGTCACAGATGAACGGACTCTCGGCCTCACGGATGCACACAGTCAAACACACAACCTAACACATAACCTCTCCTCCGGCTAACGCCTGAGCGAGATAAAAATGCATCTCCATACTGAAAAAAAATGGAAATGAGATCATTTACATTCAGAGTGTTGTAGGAGGCAAAATAAAAATGATTGTGAGACAATACATCTTAAACCTTCACAGAAGCTCATCATGCAGTACGTAGGTCCTGAGGATATCATATAGAACTGTTTCTTGGATGGTGGGTTTTTTGCCCTGAGGCAGGTTCCCAGGATCCAAAGCAGGTATTTTTTTCATATTTGGGTAAAATTATTGTGTTTACAGGGAGCAATTGCATTTGGCAATGCTAATAAAAAGTGAGTCTTGTCTTATTGAGTGATGAGATGAAAAAGTTGCTCGGATTTTTTCTCCATTATTTTTAATTGAATGTGTAAACAGTAGGCCCGATATTATCCAGAAATATAAAAGCCAGTGAAGCCAGTGACTGAACAATTTTACAATCACTGCTAAACCTCTACCTATGAATGGAGTAGTTTGAGGTTTTTAGAAATGCACTTATTTGAACTTCTTTCTTATTTAGAGCATGGTCTCTCTCCTGTGGCATCATCTACCGACGCTTAGTCAGTGGTCCGTGACGCACAAGGTACCTTTTAAATTGCACACTGAGCTTTTAATTTACTCTTCCTCAGGTTTTCTCAACCTAAACCTAATTGTGATTTTTTCGCAGCGTTAATAATGCAAAAAACTTAATTGACAAGATCCTACGCAAAAGGCAGATGCCAGAAATATAGTTAAATGAGATGAACAATACCACTGGCAAATGTCTGTTAAATATGAGGAAGGAGATTGTTCGATTAGATTAGTTTAGCATTAGTAAATTGGGCAGATTAAACAAACAATATACAACACCTTTAAAAGTGTGCAGGATGAGTGATTTAGTTTTTTGAATCTTTAGACAGAGAGTTTGTCATTTCCATTAATTTCAAGTCCAACACTAAGTTAACAAACCTTCCCTTGGCTTTCGCTTCATATTTAGTATCCCTTTGGCATTACCCCTTGTCTTTAATACAGATAGAGAGCAGGAATACAATGATCATAGAACACCTGGAAGAATATACTAAAATGATCAGGACATAAATAGTGACTTAGATGCCTTTAAAACATCTTTATATTGGTTAAGGTCATTCACATGATAAATTGATGTTAGATCAGAAGAAGAAAAACATAAATAGTGCCCTCCATGTCCTTCCTCAGCACACAGTGGGCCTCGGGAGAAGGTGTTCGTCGAGTTGCTCTCTCTTAGCTGTCATGAGGAAAGCGTCGCCGCTGCTGTTGCTGCTGCCTCCAGACTCCAGGCACGGCAGGCTGCCACTGAGTTGATAAAGTGAGCCATTTTGCACACAGGCAAGATTACTCTCAAGGACAGAGATTAAAGTGGCTTCTGTTTGAGTTGCAACCTCCCCAACACACGCATACGCAAAGGCAGAGAGAGCGCGTGCATTGATACCCTTTTGAAGTCATTGTTAGCACAGTGATCACAGCATCAGAGCATAAGAACTTACAGCTTCAATTTGGGGTGCAAACAGTTTTCATGCTGGTGCAAAAAAAACCTTCATTAAAGTAATTATTTGTAAAGAGTTTATTTTTTTTTGCAGAAAATTCAAGGGAATTTATCACAACATGGGCTAACAATTACTGAGAGCATGATTTACCTCAATCTCACATCTTTGGCTATATCCATTACATGATGTGTCAAGAAACACAAAGAGTAAGATGATGAGACAGCTCATAAACAAGCACACAGTTCAGCTAAATTTTTTAATCCAATTTATTTGAACACCCTAAGTGGCGTTCATAATCCTTCATCAAGCAGGTCAAAGTTAAACCGAGACATAAGTGTGTCTTTAAAGCTCTTTGGATTAGAAAGAAAGTAACGGTATTTTAATGATGCAATTCTACAGGTAGCAGCATTTAACAGCTATCACTCTTCAACATTTTTTACAATTGCATTCAAACTACATTATACTGAAAAAAATCACAATTCAGTGCATTCTGATCAGTCATGGCATATTTTTCCTGAAGTTCAAGCTTTCCTGAGAGGACCGATTTTATGAGTGAATGTTCTTCAACACAGGGTTAACAATTATACACTCTTGACAGACCACCATCTCTTCTTGTGCTGGTACTAGTCAGAGCGGAAAGCATTAATTAATTCATGGCTGGCTGAGGTTTAAATGATTATGCATTGTTGAATATGTAAACAGCTGGCAACCAGGCGTGTTTTGATACACTGGGAATTAAATGGAAGACCCTCTGGACTTTTAAAAATATATTAACTGTGGTGCTGGAACTTTATTTATTTTACATTATTTAGATTTATATCAAAAAGTGTCAACAGTATCAAGGAAGGAGACAAAAACCGAAACCATATAACCTTTAAACCAATAAGTCATTGAAGAGGCATCTCTCGGTGAAATACCCAAAGGGCCTGTTGAGATATCGTACAGGAAGTGGTATTGGTCGCCACAAAAAAAGTCGACGCGACTTATTCGCCACTTCTCTGTATGTTCTATTGCCTTGAGATCCAGCAATGTGTTACTACTCTACACAGTTGGATGTAGTCCACTTCTATAGAGCTTTTGCTGCACTGTCCTCCAGCACGCTGAAGCGTCTTTAGGCGTTGGCCCGGTGGACTGCTGATTCAATGCATTCTATTCATTACATTACATTACATTACATATCATTTAGCAGACATTCAAATCTTGAATTGGATGATTCTAGTACAAATTCCCTTGACATTAATTCAACATATCAAAGGACACCAGCCCACTCTTTATCTGCAAACCTGAAAAGGAGATATTTAAATCAGTCTTTCACATCGATTTTTTTAAATACCGGTGACGCATTAAAAAACAGTTGCTACATAAAAGTTTAAATGATGTGACCTTTGTCAAAACTATAGCATCAACTAGAACGGGCACTCGGTAGAGCGCATACCTTCGCATATCACAAGATTGGGCATTGAATTATGAACATTTTGGCATTAGTTGCATGCCAATTGGACAAAAATGTATCGTGCTATGGTAAAAAAAAGATGTTGACCTTTCCATGACCTTGACCTTGACCTTTGACCCGATTGATCCCAAAATCTAATCAAATGGTACCCGGATAATAACCAATCATCCCACCAAATTTCATGCGATTCAAGAAGATTTTGACCTGTTAATGACCTTTGACCTTGAACTTTGACCCGATCGATCCCAAAATCTAATCAACTGGTCCCCGGATAATAAACAATCATCCCACCAAATTTCATGCGATTCGGTTCAATACTTTTTGAGTTTTGCGAATAACACGCATACAAATAAATAAATACACAGCGATCAAAACATAACCTTCCGCATTTTCAATGCGAAGGTAATGAGAGGGAAATTGAGTTAGGGTCTTTCACATTCACCAAAGTCTTCCTGATGCTCATCAAATGTCATCGCTACTAAGGAGGTCACCTTGTTCCAAAATAACGCTCTGTGCTCATTCCCTCCAAAAGGAGGAAGATTTTGCCATGCATAATTGAGGTTTGAACCATATGCTTCAGTCTGAGTTCAAGACAGGGTCACTCTGAAATCTCTGTGTGAACTATGATCTCTTTTATGGAGACAAAGTGCTAGAGAACACAATATACATCTTAAAGAAAATTTAAAAAAGTATACTGTTTATAATATGTAATTACCCCTTTTTGTGCATGCTGTCTGTGTTTGAATGTGTTGCACACTTGATGCTGATGATTGTCAGGCCTCTTTAAAGCTGTCAAATGCAGTTTGATTGGCAATGAGCCTCATATCATCCACCTTGTATAGCAGTGCTTGCCAGTGTGATTACATTACTTGAAAGAAGAAGACCCTTCAGATTAGGAATGCATGGCAATGTTATTTTGTCTACCCCCTGTAATTCATCACTGCAGGAGAAGGACACAATCATAATGCATATTGACAACATGAGAAGATATGTTCGGACTTCCATGGCAGGCTTGATATTATACTTGTGGCATGCCATTTAGTCTGGGTATAATCATAAAATACTCTGCAGTAACCTTAACATTCAGTGACATGTAAGTCATCAATATTTTTAAAAAAAATACAAAAATAAATGATTACATTTGTTATGGAAAACACAATTCTTCACTTTATTATACACATTGACAGGACACATTCCATCCCTGGTGTGGACATGTGTGTCCTGCTGAGAAGTATCTGACTCAATGTGTTAACCTGCATTTTCATATTAAATAAGAAATATCCATCGGAACTGGAAAAGCAATTCATCACAAGAAGAGCATATCTACTTATCTATCTAGAGAGTACATATGTACTTCACATCGTTAACTGGTGCTTCAGCATTTTGCTCACATTGCCGTTGAGCCATTGTGCCAGAACACATTGTCAGACTAGCATTGATCAGTAGTCTGTGAAGAGTGAACGAGATTCAGTCACACAGTGTGCAGCGCCCAGACATGAGCAGGGAGACAGAAATAGAGTGAAGTATTATACTGTCGAAATGACACATTTTCTTCAATTTTCTTTTCAGAAATATCCTTTCTTGTTGTGCACCGACAGATATGCTAGAGAGGTTCATGTCATTTATGTTCGCTTTCTCTCATTCCAGGCTTCCTGATTGTTTTCACCTGTCATCACACCTGTCTCCTATGCTCATCAGTGTCAGCCCCGCCCCTGATTGGTCCCACCTGTGTCTTGTTACCATGTGCTTAAATTCCCCTGTCTCCCAGTGTTCCTTGTCAGTTCGTCTGGTCTTTTGCCATGATCAGGTCGGGTTATGTTGGGCTCTTGAAAAGTTTTTGATCCCTCACTACGTGAGCGCTTTCATTTTGTTCACTGCAGAACCGAAAAATAAAGTACTTACAAATACTTTATCTCTGTCTCCCGGGTCGTGCAATTGGGTCCTACTTCCTAAGTGTCTGAGATCGTAACAGAACGAACTGACCTCATTATGGACCCAGCCGACCCAAGAACGCTTCACGCCGCTCTGTCGGTACAGGGCGTGACGATTTTTCATCACGAGGAAAAACTGGACAAAGTCAGCCGGAAATACAAGAGCTGAGAGGACGCAAGGCCGGGGTTCAGGAAGAATTATCTATACAGATGCAACAACTGGTTGCCCAAATGAATAATTTTTTCACTCATCAACAGACTGCTCCTCCGGTGACGTCATCCACAGCTGAGAATTTGCCTGTCAATACTCCAGCTGACGACCCAGGTCAGGCTGTTTCCTCCCCGTTACGGCTGGCTCTTCCGGAGAGATTTTCCGGAGACTCTTCGAATTGCAGAGCCTTTCTGGTACAGTGTGATCTGCATTTTCAACACAACCCAGCAGCTTTTTTATCTGAGCATGGTAAAGTGGCGTTTATTGTCTCATTTAACGGGAAGAGCTGCAGCCTGGGCTACTGCAGAATGGTCTAGAGACACCGAACTATGTTACTCATTGGCCGATTTCATAGAGACTATGAGGCGCATTTTGACCACTCATCGCCTGCTACGGAGGCCAGCAGAAGACTGTTTCAAATACGTCAGCTCAACCGTCAGGTGGTTGATTATGCCATCGAGTTTCGTACAGCAGCAGCGGACAGCGGATGGAATGTTCCGGCTCTTCGTGACGCCTTCATGACAGGACTTTCGGAACTGATAAAGGACCAGCTGGCTCCACTGGAGACACCCGGGATCTGGAATCCTCATCGCTGTGGCCATCCGGATCGATAGCCGTCTTCGCCAAAGAGAGAGGGAGCGTCGACGCAACCGAGATGTTATTCCCAGCTTCCAGAATTCGCCTCGGAGGGTCGCGCCGCCAGCGGAGGATTTCCAGCTCATGTTACCGGACCATCAGAGGACTACACTTCCGAATGACTCCGGTGAACCCATGCAGCTTGGAAGAACCAGGCTTTCTGTGGAGGAGAGGCAGCGCCGTCTACGGGAGGGTTGCTGTTTCTACTGCGGCCAGCCGGGTCATCAACTCGCTTCATGCCCGGGAAAAGATCGTGCTCACCAGTCAAAAGGAGGGCGCTGGTGAGCAAGTTTCCCGCAGACTTCCCTCCTCGACCTGTTACTCAGGTAGACATTTGTATTAACAATCAGACCATTGACCAGGGTGTGTTAATAGACTCAGGGGCGGACGAAAGCCTTATAGACTGGGGCCTAGTCAAACAGCTAAAAATAAAAACTGTCCCGCTATCTCATCCTGTTAGTGCCAGTGCCTTAGACGGCCGCTTGTTGTTCACAGTTACCCATTGCACTGAGCCCATACGGATTACTATAAATAAGGACCATACCGAGAACATGCAATTTCATATTTTTGAGTCGACTCAGCACCCGATTATTTTGGGGTTTCCTTGGCTGAAGATCCACAATCCTCACATAGACTGGCCTTCAGGGAAAGTTAAGGAATGGGGAGAGGATTGTAAGGGCAGGTGTAAACTTTCGCAACCTGTTAATGCACCAACAGACTCTAGTAGGATCATTATAGATCACCCTGACTATCCTGATCTACACAAGGTACCTTCCTGTTACCATGACTTAAAAGAAGCGTTTAACAAGTCTAAAGCCTTGTCGCTACCTCCTCACCGAGATTTTGACTGTCCCATTGATCTCTTACCGGGAGCCCCCATTCCCAACACTCAGAATGGTCACTATGAGTACTTGGTAATGCCTTTTGGACTGTGCAATGCACCGGCTGTTTTTCAAGCTTTTGTGAATGAGGTTTTGCGGGAATTCTTGAATATTTCAGTGTTTGTGTATCTGGATGACATACTGATTTTCTCCCCAGACGCTAAATCTCATGTTAACCATGTCCGCCAAGTTTTGCAGAAACTACTGGATAATCAGCTATATGTCAAGGCAGAGAAGTGCGAGTTCCACACAGAAGAGGTGTCTTTCTTAGGATACATAGTCTCACCTAATCATATCCAAATGGATCCTGCGAAAGTCAGTGCAGTATCCCAGTGGCCCACACCAGACTCCAGGAAAAAGGTTCAGCAGTTCCTAGGATTTGCTAACTTCTATAGGAAGTTTATTAGGAATTTCAGTTCTGTTGCTGCTCCTCTGCATGTTCTGACTTCTCCTAAGGTTCCCTTCAAGTGGACCCCCCAGGCGGATCTTGCTTTCAAACTTCTCAGAGATAGATTCACCTCAGCTCCCATACTCACCATTCCAGATCCCCAGCGCCAGTTTATGGTCGAGGTGGATGCTTCCAATGAGGGAATTGGAGGAGTACTGTCAACGTTCTGCAGAAGACAACAAGATGCATCCATGTGCTTACCTGTCGCGGAAGTTGACAACGGCAGAGCGGAATTATGACGTGGGAAACAAGGAATTGTTAGCTGTAAAAGCTGCCCTCGAGGAATGGAGACACTGGCTAGAGGGTGCAGAGCAACCGTTTTTAGTCTGGACAGATCACAAGAATCTAGAATATATAAGAAAGGCTAAGCGTCTCAACTCCCGTCAGGCCAGGTGGACACTTTTCTTTAGTAGATTCAACTTCACACTCTCTTCTCGTCCCGGGTCTCAGAATCAAAAACCCGATGCTTTGTCTCGTCTTTACGATCCCGAACCACTTGCGGTAGAGCCCAAGACCATCCTTCCACTTAACCGGGTGATCGGAGCCTTTTCCTGGCAAGTGGAGTCAGACGTTAAAGAGGCAAATGTCATGAATCCAGCGCCTAGCGAGTGTCCCAACAATCTGCTGTTTGTTCCTGAGGCTCTTCACTCCAAGGTCATCCACTGGGCTCACTCATCTGTGCTTCGTGCCATCCGGGAGTAGCAAGAACAATGTTCAGGATTCAACAACGTTTCTGGTGGCCATCCATGAAGAAAAATGTGGCCGAGTATGTAGCGGCTTGTCCGGTGTGTGCGTGTAATAAGACCTCATCTCAAGTTAAGATGGGCTTGCTCCAGCCGCTGCCGATTCCCCATCGTCCTTGGTCACACATTTCGATGGATTTTGTGACAGGATTTCCCTCATCCAGAGGCAAGACTACGGTTCTAACAGTGGTTGATCGATTTTCAAAGATGGCTCACTTCATCCCATTGACCAAGCTTCCTCTGCCAAAGTCACCGCAGAGGTCATGATGAATCACGTATTCAGGATCCATGGATTCCCTAATGACATTGTTTCCGACAGGGTCCACAATTCATTTCCGCCTTCTGGAAAGAGTTTTGTCGACTCATAGGTGCCACCGTCAGCCTGTCATCAGGATATCACCCTCAGTCAAATGGACAGTCGGAGCGTCTGAACCAAGAACTAGAGACTACGCTCGTTGTCTCGTCTCCCGGAACCAGACCACCTGGAGTGACCACCTCACATGGGTCGAGGTTGCCCACAATACCCTTCCGACGGCGGCCACAGGTCTCTCTCCATTCCATTGTGTCAATGGTTTCCAGCCTCCACTTTTCCCTAACAACGAGGAAGAGGTGATGGTTCCATCGGCACATGCCATGATCAGACGTTGTCGCAGAGTTTGGGCTGGTGCTCGCCAGTCTCTTCTCCAGTTCAGCTCGGATGAAGGCTGTTGCGGACGTTCATCGCAGGGTCGCTCCCTCCTACAGTCCAGGCCAAAAGGTTTGGCTCTCTACCAAAGACTTACCACTCCATGTCGCCTCAAAGAAACTGGCTCCGAGATTTGTGGGTCCGTTTCCAGTGTCCAGAGTCATCAACCCGGCGTCGGACGCTTGCAACTCCCAGGACCTTGAGAGTGCACCCAACGTTTCACGTTAGTAAAATCAAGCCGGTGTGTGAGAGCACACTTGTTCCCGCCTCCAAGCCCCCTCCACCGCCCCAGTTCTTTGAAGGGGGTGACGTTTACAAGGTCCGTAAGCTACTGGAGGTCCGTAATAGGGGTGTGGGCAAGCAATTCCTGGTAGACTGGAAGGGTTACGGTCCTGAGGCTAGAAGCTGGATAGCTGCTTCATTTATCGTAGACAAGACTCTTATCCACGACTTTTACAATCAGCCTGGGCCATCAGGAGTTGGCCCTAGAGGGGGGGGGTACTGTTGTGCACCGACAGATATGCTAGAGAGGTTCATGTCATTTATGTTCGCTTTCTCTCATTCCAGGCTTCCTGATTGTTTTCACCTGTCATCACACCTGTCTCCTATGCTCATCAGTGTCAGCCCCGCCCCTGATTGGTCCCACCTGTGTCTTGTTACCATGTGCTTAAATTCCCCTGTCTCCCAGTGTTCCTTGTCAGTTCGTCTGGTCTTTTGCCATGATCAGGTCGGGTTATGTTGGGCTCTTGAAAAGTTTTTGATCCCTCACTACGTGAGCGCTTTCATTTTGTTCACTGCAGAACCGAAAAATAAAGTACTTACAAATACTTTATCTCTGTCTCCCGGGTCGTGCAATTGGGTCCTACTTCCTAAGTGTCTGAGATCGTAACATTTCTCATAGGTCAAGAATGTGTATGCAGGTCTATTTATCAGAATCACTTTAATATTTAAACTACAAAAACGTGTAAAATAAGCAATATAAGACCCAAAAGGTGCCCAAACTCACTCTTCCAACCATATTTTAATAAAACCAGGAGACGTAGTGTGTAAGCCTATTGTAACATGAATACATTCACTAATTAATACATTAAATGCAGCATATATATATATATATACATACAGTGTAGCTGTTTGATCGAATGTACAAGTGTTGCAGGTACACAGTATCAATTTAAACTTAAAATGAATAATGTATTACCCTCACTCTATTTTCAGAGTCAACTATTTACAGACGTGTTTTTGAGGCTATTTGACACCAAACTAACCAAAACAATGTCCTTCAAAGCGTTGCGGCTGAGGGAGAATATCACAGTCGTTCTCCCTTCAGGACAAGAGTCTCTTGTGGAAACCAGTTATGTTCTGGGGAAGTGATAAAAAAACATTTTGAGGCCTTTTTATAATGTAAGTGGATATCTCATAATGTGCTAGTTGCTCAAGGGGGATATTGCTTATTAGAGGTATGAATATGTATTTGGAGTATACATGTCTATCAACAACATTCAGGTTGTTTTGCACTTCTGAAAAAAATAATTGGATTCAGCAATGAACCTCAGCAACACCCTCTGTTCTAGACATACACTGCAGCATGTCCTTTAAATTGAGGCATAAACCAATGCAACCCTTTGTTATTGATTGTTGCGAGTTAGATTGCAACAGATTTTAATTTATGATTAAATATTCTGTATTTTTCTTAATCTCAACAAATCCCATCAACACATTGTAATTCCTGAAGAATCTCTGGTTTGTGGTAGCACATTAGTTCCTAATGAAGATGTTTATCTTTAAAAACCAAGCACAAATGTAATTTTATTCTTCTTAAGGTTAATTATGTTCTGATACCAACTCGGCACTGTAGTTTTGGGGATACTTTAAACAAACTTGATAAAAAGGTGCATTTCCCCAGCACTATTTTCAGCTGTGGTTTGTTCCAAAGCATTACATTAGTGTTGTGCAGTTATTAGGCAGTCATGGTACGAGGGCCATGCTGATAGAATTGACTCAAACTAAACGATAGTCCTCGTCCTAGTTCGTCACAGTGAAGGAACATGTCACCCAGTCCAACAGCGTGGATCATTGATGCGTTTTAATAGATTATTAAATGTATATATTTTGGACTTCAATGGAGCTCTGGAAATTGGATACACAGAAAATAGTAGAAGGATCAATTCATTGTCAGTATAGATTTAAACAAATGCAAATACCTTCAAGAAATGTCATCTTGTTGACGTGTGCTGACTTCACTTTAATATGTTCAGCACCAAAAAAAAGGGAAAATATATATTGTAACCTATATATGACCACAGACTTCAGAATCTGATTGAGTGAATGTGCTGAGACCTGCTACTTACACCTGATGTAAGGGCACAAAGAGATTACAAATAATCTGGCCTGCACAAAATCTGGGAAAAGGGTTACGGTTCCATTTAAGGAGCCATTGGAGGAGGAAGATTTGTCAGAAGTTAACGCCAAACTGGTGAATCAGGGACCGGGGGACTTTATAGCATTCTGGGTAAAGTGTGAGGGATTGACGAGTGACAAGAACCTTCAAACTCATTCAAGGGACCTACAACTATTACATAATGTATTGAAAGTTCTGTGCAGTTTACACAATGTATGTTCATCACACCTGTTTTGTCCTAAACTGTCACATTTATGATGATGATGATGACGAAGATGACAATGACGATGACGAAGACGACGACGATGATGATGATGATGATGATGATGACTGCAACCAAAACATCCAAAACTAGAATGGGCACTCGGTAGAGCGCATACCTTCGCATATCACAAGATTGGGCATTGAATTATGAACATTTTGGCATTAGTTGCATGCCAATTGGACACAAATGTATCGTGCTATGGTAAAAAAAAGATTTTGACCTTTCCATGACCTTGACCTTGACCTTTGACCCGATTGATCCCAAAATCTAATCAAATGGTCCCCGGATAATAACCAATCATCCCACCAAATTTCATGCCATTCAAGAAGATTTGACCTGTTCATGACCTTTGACCTTGACCTTTGACCCGATTGATCCCAAAATCTAATCAAATGGTCCCCGGATAATAACTAACCATCCCACAAAATTTCATGCGATTCGGTTCAATGCTTTTTGAGTTCTGCGAATAACACGCATACAAATAAATAAATAAATACACGGCGATCAAAACATAACCTTCCGCATTTTCAATGCGAAGGTAACAATGAGCCCAAGTATCACTTTCACCAATGTGAAACATGCTGATCTGTATACTGTATGTCTGAGAAAACATTTCACTGGTTCTATGGGGTGGCTATGGGTCAGTGGGTACCAGGTCCGTCTTTCATTCAGGGGGTTGGAGGTTCAATCCCTGCCCTAGTCGATGTGTCCTTGAGCAAGACACTTAACTCTGAATTAATCCATTAGCTCCGTCTACGGTGTATGAATGTAACAGGATTGTAAGTCGCTTTGGATAAAAGCGTCAGCTAAATGACATGTAATGTATAAAGTGCTTTATAATGCTCTGCCAGTGTGTATATCAGCAGTCTTACAGATGCACACAAAAAAAAAATGTATTCTTTATTTGTATCTCTCTTTCTGAATCCCTGCTGATTAAATGAACCCACATCCAGGTCCAGGACGGGCACATCCACATCAAACTTTAAATAGCGAGGTCATCTGGAGATAATTCTGGAGGAAAGTGCCCTGCAATGCAATGTCACAAAGATGGATGCGGTTCATTTACTATTCAGTCAGGTCCATTTAAAATATCATGGAGAATACTTTTCCATTAGTTACACAGAAATTCAAATTAGAGCAAGTTATGGTGGCCTGTACTGCTCAGTGAACTGTAGAAACTGTTGAAGTAACAAACCATGTTCTGTGTTGTATGCAAAGGTGATACTAATTCATTACCTGAGCAATCATAAACATCCCATATGTGATGCTTCAGGACATCTAATGGATGGTTAGGACATGTGCAGTGTGCTGCAGATTGACGATGGCAACTGCTTTAAATGTAGACTCATTATGTAAGAGCGTTGTATGCAATCGTGATACAAATATGTATTATCACAAATCCAAAAGGTGCTCAAATATTGTAGTTGTTTAATTTAAAAAAAGTGTATATATATTTTGTTCGGTTGGCAAGAAGATTGAAGAAGAAGTATGTACTGACTTCATCGGTGATGAAATACGTTAGCATTTCTTTGTTTACCACAGTAAAATAGATAGCTGTGTGAACTTCTCCCGAATAAACATCATGCACCTGCAACTGTCGACTGGCATTTTAATTTCCTTGGCCTTTTACTTTTAATAATATATTAAATCTTTGTTATGTTTATCTGACATCTATAGTTACTAGTTTAATTAATTTCAAGTCAAATTCATATTATACATTCACTGTGAACATCCAAAAGTGAATTAGGTTACCAACATGTGACTGCCATGCTGCTCGCCCTCACACTAACAGAACATCAACACTGGCAAACCTTCAAACTAAACTAGGACACATTGTGGTGGAAATAAATGTTCCGATGCCTTGTGAGAAATCAAAAGTAGTTTAAGCATGGTTGACCCATAACACTTTATTATAGTAACAAGTTTACAAGTCATCAACCAAGCACTAAATAACAACAAGTCATGAAAACATTCAGCTGAATGGAGCAGAATCCCTGAGCCTTCTCTCAAGACCGTCAGAAATAACTGCTGCCTTCTCAGTGCAAGACTGCAACCTTTATAGATCTCAGAGACAATCCACATTCCAAAGTCCATCTGTTTCCTCTCAAAGGAAGTTGAGACACCCGAAAGCTCCGTTTATTCTGCAACCCCCCAACATTTGAGTGACCTTTCCGGTTGGTCCATCACCTCAAGTCATCGGTTTGTGACCTTTTCACATGACCCCACACAGGATTAGATTACCCCCCATAGACATTTGGGAGAGACAACTGTTAACACATTTTCTCCTACACACATAAATCACAATGTGTTATTTTTGAACTCTCAATCAAAAGAAATTATTTTTGCATTCAGGTATCATTGTAGGAATAATCACAGATCCCAAAGGACACGTGCAGGGTCAGTACAAACCCAGGCACAGGCGTGGAGAAAGAAAGTTATGGAAACGTGTCAAAGTTCTGAGGAAGAGCCGTAATATCCACATGGAATTCAGTGCAGGGTAGCCTTGACTGGAATCCATGTGGACAAAGGGAACCTCTCTCTTTCTTTCCATGTGTTCAAACGGGAATATGTCTTCTCACATGCGAGCGTAAGCCACTAATGATTCTACAGCATGGTTTTAATTGGCTGTGTGCTTCAGTGGAGAATCAGCATCTTCCTGTTCGAGCAGTGAGGTGAACTCCCGAGGGTCAGTCATCAAAGACACTTTCAGGCGACTGACATGAAATCTTTAGGCTGCAGATAAAGCACTGAAAACAGTTTTACATTCTTGGATGTATAGCATACTTAAACTGGGGTCATTACAGTATTCCTTTGCCAATGTTATCGCTTATTTACATACAACAACGTTGTGAAGAAATTATTTGCGGAAAATCTTGCTGGATGCAAAAAGAAGGGAGAGAAAAAGGAATGAGAAAAAAAAGGTAGCAGGTACGGCTCTAGAAAAGAGAGCAAGATCCACAATGTTTTACCTTCAGCAGCATTTATGTAACAATGCTGATGATTCAAAGCTGGATGTGTTGCTGCTGGGTGAAATAGTATCGCCTGGTGTTAATATTGTGACATCTAGTGGCAGCTACTGATGGGCATAGATGCACACGTTGGTCATTTCTGATTCTGCAGCCTGTGAATACAAACACAATCCTAAAATGATGTGAGGAAACACATGTGGTAACATTGTTTTACATTTGTTCTTGATCAAGCAGTGTGTGTGTGTGTGTGTGAAAGAGAGTGTGTGTGTTTGTCCTGTAAAATAAACAGAGGTGAGGGGGCGGGGGTTATTTGTTGGAGATTAGCTGTGTGAAGGGTAAGTAGATTATTACTGTATTTGAATAGCCATCAAATTACTAACCTCGAAACGAATTAAGAGGAAATTGCTGTCCATACACCTCCACCTGATGGAGCCCAGACAATGCACAATCACATTATTATTCGGCAATTAGAGCTCCCAGAGGCTAAAGTATATTTTATGACCAAATATAGTTCAGTAGCTATTTTACGTGCCCGCTGATTGTTTTTTTCTCTCCCCCTGGGCAAAATTGGAATTCAGTTAACACAACATGCTCATCTGCAGAATGAGGAGTAAAAAATAGATCAGATTCCCCAGGGATCATTTTTACAAAAGCAACATTATTATTCACTATTCTTTAAAGGGCTTAAAGGATGCCAGTTCCCAACAGATACTCTCGTGGAGATGTTTTGTTTTAATCACAAAAGCTTGCAGTTAAAATTTATGAGAGGGAAAAAAATGAATAATTAACACTTAAATGGACTTGTGTTATGGCCCCATAATCTGCTCTTCTCCTGGCATTTCCCTAGATTTATGGAGGCATTTCTGTTGCGTGCTGCTGCCAGACAGTGATGTCACACCCTACCAGCTTCAAGTCAGATGTAAACTGTTTTCGTATTCACCCTCTCTGCTCTGCTCTGCTTTTATTCAGACAGCGATGACAAGAAGACCTGCGGTTGTGACACTCAATTTAAAGAAATGGTCTCACATTTTGGAAAATTTATTTATTGTCTTTCTTACCACGATTTAGACGAGAGGGTTGATAACACTCATGTCTCACCAATGCTAAATACAGAGCTACAGCCAGCAGCTGATGAGTTTAGAAAAAAACAGAAAACATGGTGGAAATCCTTGAATAGTTTGATGTCAACAATTTGGCGGATGCTGATCCCAGCACTGGATCATACTCCTATACGGAAATGTGCACAGACAGCTCTGGATACCATGGCTATGGTAGTTCTGTTTATACTTGTCACGAGGAGGACTCATTTCACATATTGCACTTTTCATATGCGCAACGCTACGCTACCTCTTGTAGCATACTGGCCAGGCTGATTGAATTGACGGTACGCAAATTTCCCCCAAAAAATCCAACGAATATACCGTATGACGGAAAAATGCAGGTCTCACATGACCCATGAAAAGGCCGACTCCAGGACCCGGAAAGTACAACTATGGTCTCAGACTCATTAAGAAAATATTGACATGTCGTTTTCTGAGACAATTATTTATAGCTGTCTTAATTGTGACAGTATTTGGATTCCTGGACTAGCTGCTTGACTGCAGAGAGCAACACTTGAGAAACACCTGCTTTCTTGGTGAAGCCCGGCAGCCTGCTCAGCTCTGAAACGCCGATACAGTGCCAGGTCCTGTCTCTCAAAGCCTCCTCCAATGGAACGGACAGAAGAAGCACCTCGTAATTTCCCCATATTGCTCTGGCTTTGACTCACGCCGTTCTGTCAGTAATTCAGAGCCACAGGAATCATGCTCAGCATTGTTGAGCTTGCCAGTCACACTTGTGCTCGTAGTTGTAAACACAGTGTTACGCCCATTAAATAGCGGTGTGTTTGCCAGGATGGACAACATTAAACCAACTCAGTGATGATTACAGATCAAAGTCGTGATCAGTCCTCTGTTGGACGTTGTCCATGTGACACTATCTTTAAATCTGTAGGACCAAACAAGTCAAATCCTGTGTTGCCTCAGAAACCCGGTGTGCTTCAGGGACTGTAATGACTAATATTCCTTTATGTACGTCATATTTCTTTTTTAAGAGACGGACAGTGGAGGAGAGAAAAGGAGAAAAGGGGGTAGTATGGTTGTGTGCTTAGTTTTCTGTTTAAATGAAGCCAATCGCTCCGATGCTAACCTTCGCACAAATTAAGTCAGACTTTTTAATTAATATCCTGAAATATAAAGAAGAGTGGAGGCAATTAAGGCGATTCTATCCTTACCTCTCTTGCTGACAGTGGAGAGATAACCCACCCCACCCTCCACCAGGGACAGCACTTGGTTGAATGGACTTTGGATGAACATTAAGAGGTCCACAGAGATGACGCCAGGCTTCCATCGATATGTCAAAGGTTGATATGGGCCAAAATAATTTGTCTTGTAATTTGACATAGTTGCCAGAGCCTTTGCCACAAATGACAATGTCATGATTTGGTTTAAATTGCCTCGTAATTATAGGGTGAAAACAGGGAATCAAAAGGCTCGACTATATATCCTTGCAACAGCCAAACTACGAGGCACTTTAACGAAGTAAAAAAAAAAAGGCATTATGCATTTTATTATACCCTGTAACTACAATGCAATCATGGTAAAACTGAGTAAGAGGGGACAACTTAATTTATACAACCTGCATACCCTGGAGTTACGCTAACAATAAAAAAGACTCTCACTCATTTCCATTATTTCTACCAACAATTATCATCCATTAACTTCACATTCCTGCAGTCCTGTCTGTTGAAAAGTATATTCCCATTCTACAACTTTGCATTATAAACAAAATCCACGAAAACTTATTTGTTCTTATTTTTTTTAAGTATCTTTTTCAAAGATTTGTTTTAAAGTATCTTTTTAAAAGAAATGTATATGTTATTCTTAAGAACTTTATTTTAGTTTTAGTTTTGGAAATGTCTTATAATTTTCAAATATACCAGTGTAAGGAGTCAGCATGTATCATGCAGATAGGAAAAAGTGACAGCAGGGATCTGATCCAGAACCCCACCTGGTCAGGCAGATGGAAGAGATGAAAAAGGAGTTTCCTCTCAGACAGAGGATGTCGTGTAGTGTAAAGAATATATATATTATAGTTTAGCATAGCTTAGTATTGTTTGCATATAGATTATGTGTAAGGTGGAAAACACTGAATGGAAGTTAAAATCTCCAGCGGAGCACTCTGGTGTCTGAGCTGATCTAAAGAAAGATAACAGTGACACCTAAGGAATGTTGATGTAAACCCCCCTCTGCACTGCACTCATCCAAGAAGATGACTAGAGAAAGAGCTCATTGTATTCATTGTTTAGAAAGAGCAATCACAGTCCTTACCTCGTCGGGAGGATAGATAACGAAGGGTCCAGATGGGGCCATTATTCTCCTTTTAGACACTTTAAGCCCCCACTGTCCCTCCTCACTGACCTCACTGACGGACGAATACCTGCCTGCTATCAGATCCTAGTAGGATTTGAATATTTATATGCCCTAGTCAAGGGCCATAGATAGGATCAATTACATTTATCATAACCAGTAAAGATAAATAAAGTTAGATTGGATTGGATAAGTAATTGAGACTCTGTTGGACGACGGATGGCCATTTAATAGATGATTCCTCCCACACGGGGTGAGAAGCTGTTCCTCCGACTCAGTTAAAGATTGCGAATTCAAGCCTAGAAAGTATTAGATACTTATTAAATATAGAAATTAAAATACAATTTTTCATAGTCAAGTGTCACATTCTGTATAGATCCGGCCTAGTGGCTGTTGTGTTGTGTTTTCTCATTCTACGTGAAGTGACTTAGAATAACAAAGACAGGACGTTTATGATGAAAATGATTTTAATGCGGACAATAACAAGGACAGGACTTTTATTGTGAAAATGATTTTAATGCGGACAATAACAAAGACGAGACTCTTATTTTGAAAATACTTGGTTAGTGACTTGACCGGAAGTGACGTTTTGACTGTGGGTTAGTGACATTTGAGCCCTCCATTGTTCTAGCGGAACTTTGAACTAATCACTAGGTGTTAAAGGCTGGACTCACCTTTGAGTGAGGATTGGCTGATTTTGAGTCTAAGACTCTGGGGATTAGAGATAGCAGTCTCATCAACAGATATCTCGACGCTGGAAGGCTGAGGAAGCAGAGGAGCCGGGAGCCAATGAAGAGCACGATGCTGCCCATGAGAGTCATGTCGAATCCAGGGCCCATGCGACACCAGTGGAAGAAGAACAACAAGCCTGACCAGGACGATCCAGACGAAATCAAGTTCGAGACCACCGGATAAAGACCCCATCGACAGCCGGAGGAGACGCTGACGAGGACCAGAGGACCAGAGGACCAGAGGACCAGAGGACCAGAAGGACTTCCAGGACCCAGACCAGGATGAAGCAGATGAGTTGCAGCGGGGACCGGATCGTCAACTGGTTATCAGGATGCCAACCTGCTACTCACCAACCGCTAGGATGCAAGACCCCCCCCCCCCCCTGCCTGACCACTCTCAATTTCACCTCTTTCCTTCGACACCTGCACATTACAGATTTAACGCACACACACCTACTGACTTCCCTAGGATGGAAGATCTAAGAGGGTGGATCGGAGTACCACATGACAGAAACCACGCCCCTGTTTCCATCCCTAACAGAGAGAGACTCTCTCCCCGAGAAATAGGTATCTTACAGGTCTTATGGGACCTTAATCTAGGCAACGAAAGATCATATTTCAGGAGACTTATTCACGTCAAATGGCAGAGCTAAGACAGGACGAGGAGACCAGGACACATAGCCACTTAGGGAGGCCAGGCCATGACAAGATCTGGCATAAAGAGGGAAATAAATATTCCCAGAGGAAGGGTTCACATCCAGCGGATGTGAAAAGAGGGATTTGTAAAGAATATATATATTATAGTTTAGCATAGCTTAGTATTGTTTGCATATAGATTATGTGTAAGGTGGAAAACACTGAATGGAAGTTAAAATCTCCAGCGGAGCACTCTGAGCTGATCTAAAGAAAGATAACAGTGACACCTAAGGAATGTTGATGTAAACCCCCCTCTGCACTGCACTCATCCAAGAAGATGACTAGAGAAAGAGCTCATTGTATTCATTGTTTAGAAAGAGCAATCACAGTCCTTACCTCGTCGGGAGGATAGATAACGAAGGGTCCAGATGGGGCCATTATTCTCCTTTTAGACACTTTAAGCCCCCACTGTCCCTCCTCACTGACCCCCCCCTTCACCGATCCCCCTCACACGCACACACTCACACGTGGGAAGAAGCCCCCCCCCCCGGTGTGTGGACGACCTTCGGAGAAGATCCAGGCCTCATCCCTGAAGAGATAAGGCCCGAAGGAAGTCTTCTTACAAGAGAGGGACTATTAAATCAACCACCTCCCCTTCTCTCTTTTCCTTTCACAACATATGAACGCATTGGCAGACCACAAGAACCAATGAGAAGACACCGCCCCCTTATGCTCCTGTCCAATCAGAACTGTTCCTTTCGGCTATTTAAAATGGCTGCACACTCTGAACCGGGGTCCTTTTCTCCAGCGCTGGGGCCACTGGTCCCAGTGGAGGAGGGGGGTCCATGCATGATGTCTACTTGTATCCTGATTTCTGAATAAAACGCTTATAGGTGTAACGTAGAAGTCTACCGCTCTTTCTTCCAGTGAGTGTCGTCCAGGTGGTGTGTCGCTGTCCAACTCCAACAGTAGTATGAACATGTAAAGAGGCTGTGGGGGTTCCAGAGTAAGACCTTCCCTTTGCCGTGACAATCAGACCTGACACCTGCTGCAGGGAAACGCTGCACTGCAGACCCACCAACGACAGTAGGTAGCCAGTTTATCTCGGGGCACAAAGACAGACAACCAATCAACGACTTCAAATATATATATATATATTGATAGGCTAATTATTAAATGGATGTAAATACTACAGATGAGAACATTGGGTGCTTCAGTTTCAATTGATAAGGTAATAAAAGTATAGCATTTCACAAAACAAACCATAAAATAAACTTGTTCTGTATCAACAGGAGTATCATAATTATGTGTCATGAGCTAAATGTGGCCTCTTCAAAGAAATCAGGTCTGTGCAGGGAAAGTCACTTCTCTACCTACGCACCTTTACTTATTAAAGGAAAAGGACCAAGTGAAAAATGCAAAAGCAGACTAAAAAGTTAGATAATACTTTGAAAGACTAAAATCCATCATCTTCACTTTCCCTCCACAATTCTTAGTTGGGTTGACAGAATAAAAGATCTGTTGTCTCATCAAAGCGGAGGGAGAGCCACGGCTCTTCTTTTGTATTTGACATTTTTAGAGCCTTTCTGTGTTCAAGAAGTCATCACAAAGAGAAAAGAAAAAAAGAGATTGGCCACAGTAATAAATATGGTAATCTAATATTATACAAAACAAATTAAAGTAGTAGGATTTAAAAATATAAAGCATGGTCTGAATATTGGTTAACGCATCAATTATATAACAAATTGCGGGAAAGTAACAAGTGCTGAATAAGTATGTAATAAAAATACTGAATTAAAGTAGATATTTTGTTTGAAACAAATTTGGTGTTGCAACAGTTTTTGTTCATATGTTGGCAGATGCTCTCGGGTGTCATCCACTTCCTACTCTCACATTTTCCTTGTCCTGTCTTTTCTCGGCCATGTACTAACTCTCCTGTTGCTCCAGATCAGGCCTCTCCCACCGGCCCTGCATTCATTCGCCCCTGTGTTTCCACCATTCCCATCACTTGACCTCCCCCGCCCACCTGCACACCTGTTCCATCAGTCCAGTGGCAGAGATACTGGATCACTTCTATTCATGTCCTGCCAGATCCTTACGTTTTCACACCTGCTATTTGCACTTGTTGACTTCGAGTCAAACTGATGTTAAAGAATGATCCCAGCCACTTCCACACAGTTTATTAATTAAACACTGATATGGATAGGTACTCAATATCAGCCAATACCCAAAGCCTAGGTATCAGTATCAGGACTGAAAAGATCAGCACCCTAATCATACTGTGGTGTAAGTGGGTCAGTGGTTAGCAGGCCAGTCTTTCAATCAGGGGGTTGGTGGTTCAATCCCTGCCCTAGTCCATGTGTCGTTGAGCGAGACACTTAACCCTGGATTGCTCCCTGTAGCTGTGTCTCCGGTGTGTGAATGTAACACGGTTGTAAGTTGCTTTGGATAAAAGCTTCAGCAAAATGACATGCAATGTAAAATATGTTCTACAGTGTTAAAAAATAGAAACAATGTATGTGGTCTTGGTCAAAATGCTTATTATTTTAGAATTCTGGTTATTTGTAAAACCACTACAGAAATCAAACTTGCTAATGGTAAAAGCCTGCTAGCTTTTCAATATCACCCTGTGAGAGAAGTGGCTGCACTCTGGCAATATTCGTGAGCTCTTCAAGCAGATTTAATGTTATTTCTGGTCTTGGCTTTAAAGTTTATGATTTTTTTAAACACATCCTATGATTCTTGGTTGTGGTTGAAGTTAGCCAGAGATTTAAAGTGACCAGTCAGTCTTATATTTGTGTCCTACACTCAAGTAATGTCAGCCCCCTGCTATTGTTATCGTAACTAACTCTCAGCATCGGATAGAGAGTCAGGACCTAAACCAAAAACACGTCCAACACAGCTCTGCCGTTTGTGCCTCTTTAAAGTAGTAATTGTTTAGAAAAAACAAACACTGTTTAGTGTTGAGGATCAAGCCAGCAGGTGCTGCATTACTTATTTCGTATGCGCTGAATAACGTCAAATGTGCCGCATTGATTTGTCAGGCAGGTAGGCCAACATCATCCATTATACCTGGGTCTAAACCCCCTTTGATATGTGTACTGGTTGTCAGGAAAGGCCTTATGTTTGGATTTTTGAGGGAGTTAATACAGAGAGCATGAGAATAATTCTGAGTATCTGTTACTATTTGAGAACTATGCTCATCAGGTATTTCTAATTGCATTGTTAAAAGAAAGTTAACAAGCAGTCGTGTGTCTCTAATTAGAATCTGCTTTCTCACAGGTTTCCACTTTTCTTTTTGATAGAAATTACTACATTCAGAGCTTTCTTGGTTGGATTTCTCTAAAGAGTGTGTCCTGCAGGTCAGGCATACCGCCCTGGGCCGTTGGTGCAGCCAAACTACTTTCACATGAAACTATAGAGAACGATTACTGCCTGATAGGAAATGACATATCTTATCCCTCTCACAGTTATCCTTTTTTCTCTCTTCCATCTCACTCTATTATCTTTCCTCCCAAAAGAACCAGGGCTCTGTAAATAGTAAAGCCTTTGCAAGAGAGATTCATTGCCTTATATCCACAGAACCGGGCAGTAATGCAAATAATATGTGGATGTTCTCAAAACTATTACTAACCTTCTTGTCTCTTCGTTTGGCTTTAGTGACCAAGTCAACCTGGACTCTTCACACCACAGCCACAGAGAGAAAAACCCAGCAAAGGTTTGACTTCTTCAGGCTGCTCAGGAAAGCGGGTCTGAACCGTCGCCCTCTCACCCAGGCCTCCAGAGGACTGATGAAGAGCATCCTCACCGCAGGCATCACTGTCTGGATGGTTACACCACACAGGCAGAGAGGAAGGCTCTGCAAAGAGGCATAAGAGACGCAGAGAGGATCACAGGGACACAACTTCCTTTCATGGACTCTATGCATGTGCAGCACTGTCGGAAAAGAACAGAGCGAATCTCTGGAGACTCACTCCACCCGACACCACCTCAGCTCGCTTATCATGTGCAATATGTGAAACATTACTAATACTATCTCTGGAAAATGTGCAATATTCTAATCTGTGCAATATCCCCACATAACCTTCTTCCAGCTCTCAAAATGTGCAATATCCCCATATAACGCTCCCCTTTCCCCTCTTTTCTTTTCATGAGCTAGTCACAGCACTCAGGACTCGACTATGTATTAACATTGCCCCTCTCTCTTTTATGTTTTTAAAACTGTATGTAATAGTGTACATACTTACAGCTTGTTTACTCTCTTTTGTTTTCAGCCTTGAGAACCACCTGTTTCGTAATAGCGGTTGCGTTCATGTTCTTTATTTTTGAAGAGTTGAAAATTAAATTGTGATTTTTGGTATCATCTGTATTTTTACCTTATGCATAATGTGTTTTTTTATATTTTTCTTATTATAGTGTGTTTTTACCTCTGTTGACCGGGAGAGCCCTGCACAATAATTCAAATGTGTCTGGACTGTTGGTCTATGCAGTGGAATGAGGTCAAAGCAAACTGGGTAGTGATATCAGCAACCAACCCAAAAACTTATTTCTTACAGTAGCAGTGCAGGTTTTTTTAGGGAAATTACAAAATAAAGTCACCAGGCTTTTAATAAATTAAAAGAGATACGATCATATCACCTTTGTTCTTTCCTCTGTCATCACCAGTCAGTTTCAAAGTTTACTTCAACACATAAACTATTAAATATAAAGCGTATGTATTCATATCACAGATTTGATGGTCCCCTAAGAGCTTAAAATCGTATTTAAACAACCAAAGGCTCTGCCACTGCAACCACTGCTATGAATTTGTATGAATACGATTGCTACCAAAATGCCTTTATGCTTGAAAAGAATTAGAAAGAAAGACGCCAAATATAAATATATTTTAAAATATATAGAGGTGAACAAATGACATTGCAATAAATGTAAACATTTTCGTCAATATTCAAATAACATAATATTGTTGATTTTTAGACATTGACATTGCCTTTGGTGTTGAAAGGTCAACACTTTTACAAAGGCTCCAGGCCCAACATTCAATGCTATAAAAATCAGGACTTCATTGCAGAAGGTTGTTCTTTATTTTGGTTCTGATATTGTTTGTTTATTCCAAACAAACTACTGTTGTTACCTCCATTACTATAAAACACATTGCCTTCGATGTGCAAGAGATATTTTGTATACATCTAATCATTGGTGTTTTACACATAAAATTAAAAATCTATAATATCTTGGCTTAAACAATATGAACTATACTCATAATTATAGGAAATTAAATGGTGATACAAAGTCAAAAACTATTTATTTGAAAGAGTTAGTCCTACCCTCCTGCGTAAAGTGGATTGACTTTGTTTGATTGAGTGAGGAATGGAAGATTGACTTAATAAGTGACCTCATGTCCACGTCATGAGAAATCAAAGCTTTTCAACCTGCTTCCCCCATGATTGATGTTGATGACAATGGGTCAAACAGCAATGATAATTTGTTCACTTACATTTCTTAATGAACCCTTTGAAAGAATTAACCCAGCAAATTAGCATTGATGAATTATCCATTGTCAATGTGGAGTGGAAAAACTGGAGGTTAAAAATATGTAAAGAACTATTCTCAGGGCTTGTTCACAAACATAAAGTCACCAAAACCAGAAAAATACACAGAATAAGACCAGTTTCTATTAAGAGCCTCGCGCACTCACATTGGTGTCCTTGTGTGGCAGAACAAACAGTTATTTAAATAGCAGTCATTAATCACAGTTACGTTCCCGGGGAGAGAGCGAGCATACTGGCCCTGCTCTCCAGTGGTTATGCTGAGCACCTTGAGGGAACTATTCTTTGCTGTTTCCAGATGCTGAGTTCTGCTCCATTTCACATCTCTCCAAGTTGTTGATCAAGCCTCGACTTCATTATACTCTGGTGGATGATTTTTGAGGAGCCATGAAAAGTGAGGCTCTCAGCACTGTATTCATGCGCTCTATCAACTTCCATGTTTTTCCTTTTCCTTTCTGATTTTTTATTTATAAATAAATCAAATATATTTCACTGGATTATTGCCATTATGGTCATTATGGCTTTCTGGGGAAGCCACAAACAATAATGGACTTCACGTCCTTTGTGCTTGGATAGTGTGCTTGTCTTTGTGCCTTTCTTCTGGCTTTCTCTATTGTGTCTCTGAGATGTCATTTGAGATGTGGCAAGTGACAGAAATATGGATTGCCTAGTTGCATGAGCAATTTCTCTGTAGCCCATAATTGCACTATATTGATGCAAGACACGGGAGTTTTCATTTCAGATCTTACAATTCCACAGTTGGCTGAGGAAAATGGGGCACTCAGCTCTTTGTGAGCCATGACATTCTCTTCCTGCAGATCACCCTGCCCTGCTTTGTTGTGTGGCAAAGGCTGAATCTAGTATTGTGGAGTGAGGATGCATGTTCCATTTTACTTCCAGTTCTGATGTAAACAAAGCTTGCTGTATGTCCTGGAAAGTCATCAAATTAAATATAATATACAGGAATACATCAATAGAAGAAGCATTTAGTAATAGCTGTCAACAATTGCTCTCTTGTTACAAGAAGATTGAGCAGATAAGATTTGGGGGGTAATGACAGGAACTCTAAACTGACTTGCAGTTCTGGGATTTATTCGTCCTCTTATTTTGTGCACGACAGAACTAAAAACCCATGTTTCATCAATTATTCACACGTTATGAGCAGCATTTTTTTATTTCTGGAAATGATCAACAGGTTTAGTTGAACTGCCAATTATTCAGAGCTTGTGGTGTGACTGTTTGTCTGACACCCTTAAACTGTCTTTTAAATAATGCCTCTGCTTTAATTACCGTATTTTTTGCACTATAGGGCGCACTAGATTATAAGGCGCACTGTCAATGAATGGTCTATTTTCGATCTTTTTTCATATATAAAGCGCACCGGACTATAAGGGCGCGCAAGGCGGGAAAAAAACAGTCAGACAAGTCAGTCGATCAAACTTTATTAAACGCGGTCACAATAATTCTCAACATTATTCAAACGTTAATGAGCGTATTCACAATAACTACCAACCTTATTCAGTTGTATTTTGGGATCCTTATACACACACTGTAATATCATGGTGAAGCACAGTATTGTAACGGACTGAGGGAAAGGTTATGTCCGGATGTAAGTGAACGTCTCACGAGCTGGTAGCTGTGAGGCGTGTCTGTGATTGGACAGCGAGTGATGTTGTTGTGTGTGTTGTTGTGTTCCGCGGGTTCGGGCGGGCTATGACCCCGGAGCAGACGTGAAGCTGGTTTTGAGGTTTCACGGCGGTTTGTTGTCGTTTTGGCGTAGGCTACGGCCAACAGTAGCTTGTTCTATGTTCCTTGGATAAACACCCTATAAGCCATCTACGTCTCGTAGCGTTCCTGACCCAGGGTCGCTACAGTATGTAATTACGCGACGCTCCTGGCCGGTGCGGCTTTGTAGTTTACCAAAGTCGTACTAAAACATTTTGACTTAGCGCCGTGAGCGCCTTGTACCACACAAAATCGCTTAGAGGTCAGTAAACAAAACCAGAATTAATCCATATATACGGCGTTCGATTATAATAACGCACTCGTCGTTTTGAGAAAATTAAAGGCTTTTAAGTGCGCCCTATAGTGCAAAAAATACGGTAAGTGTTTTTTGAACAGGGGCAGCTCTTCAGCTGTGTTAATGGATGTTGCCTCTAAAGAAACACGATGGCATAATTACTATTGTCATGTTACATTTACTGTTTCATGTCAATGGTCTTCTCAGATTGATATAATGAGGGAATGAAACTTTCATGCAGCCTCTATATGCTCTCATAGCATATTAAGGTGTAAATCATTGCAATGTTAGAGAGGCCTCTTGGCAATCCATACGAGTGTTGAAGCATGTCGCTGTTTGAAGTGCCCGTGACATAAAGCGAGAAATAAGGATTGGACCCATCCAACATTTAAGTATGCTGCACCAAAGACAGGAAAAGCAGTTGAGGAGTAAAGTTTGATGATGTTGTGACTTTTGAATGTGATTGTTTTGCATATTTTCTAAAGTCTTAATTGTATAGCGACCATAAAGTGGTGGTATAGTTACGATTGCCCTGAGCTGTGAGCGCCACATGCAGTCATAGAGAGCAGCTGCTGTAAGCCATATGGCCCTTTGAGCTGTGGAGGGAGAATCCTCATTAAACAGCTCATGGACCATTGGCCCAAAGACCTGACTGCTTCTCTGATAATGCATTATCCCTGATATATTCCTACAAAGTGCTTGCTAAAGTGCCACCCCATTTTGAGGAAATGGCTAACTATTTTATTTTTATTTTTTCTGCTTAAGTAAAGCTGTAAAATCTGCAGCAGAGTTAAAACTGCAGTTTGCATCAACCCTTTGATTGCTGGAGATTTTTGGTGCTGCACACAAGCTGCAGATAAGGCTGGAAACCACGGCTAGCGCCACTGCATGATACTCCTGTCAGACTTCTGAAAGCCATAAAGACACATTGATGTTACAATGGGTTATTTGCAATATACACCTGCGTATATAGTTGTCTGCTTGCCATTATCACCCGGGACAAATGCATTTTGATCAACATAAATCAACAGTAAAAATAAATACATTCACACCAAATTTAGACCTTTGCTTGCTCCTTCATCCAGAGGGGACGAACAACTGAATAATTAATGCAACACATATATACAGTATAAACCTACTCCGATTCAATGTATGTTATGTGGAAGACTAATTTTATTTTTGAAAGTATTGTGGAACAACAGAGTAAAAAAAAACTAGTACATACAATTTGAGGTGTTTAACAGACACCTTGTCATCTTCAGTAACCCAGTAATTGTAGTGAAACATATTGTTTCTCCAGGAAACTACAGATATTGAACCACCCTTGTTAAAATATAATGCAAAAACTATGAAAACAATGCACATAAAAATAAAGAAGACATTATCCTGGATCAAATTTAACTCGATTTGTCCAGAATTAATTGTTACAGAACAAAATACAACCCGAGTTCTCAGTGTTATGTCCACTTAGCAGACGTTAGAGCCTAATTTAGATTTGTGTGTCCTTGGAGCAACAGTGGGCAATTGCCTTTCACTCCCTCAGTGTCTAGCACAAACATGATTCATCAAGAGCTCATTGATATTCAGCGGCATGTTGACCATTGAAATGACAACGCATAACAATGAATGCAATTAAGTTCCCATGTATTCGGTAATCAAACTGAATGCATACTGAAAGTGTTGCATTCTCGCCTGATGTTGAGGACCAGACCCTTTGGAGTGTCCGCCTTAAGTAGCGTGGTAACATGAGTGCAAATGAATAGAAGAGATCACACAGACCTACCTAAAACTAAATTGTATACATTGTTTGATACTTCATTTGTTCCATTGTTAGTTTTTTATTCTGCATGTATTATGAATGTCACTGTAAACATAGTGGATAGTGGAGAATGAATTGTGCATTTTGAGAGAGCGAGGCCATATTTGCAAGAGTCTCAACAACTTTCCAATGCCTATTTAGGCTGCTCATTCAACCAAACCTCTATGATATTATAGGTAACGCAAACTATTAATGATCATTACTGCTATTGATTAGCCATTAGTCATAGGAGTAGAGCACAAGCCTTGATGGATTGGATGAATTATGTAATGGCCATGAAGGGTAAACCTTCGCCATAGAAGAAATGAAAATAAAATGAGTGCATTAAAAATAAAATGTAAAACATTTCAGAATTCATTAAATTGCATTACTCATTGCAGATTAAAAACAAATTGTGATATACAATTAACAAATAAAGAGAGATTGTGAACTCAATTGTATAGAAGAAACAAGAGAACAATCAGCCAATCAGCAGCAACAAAACAATCATTACTCCATGTTGTTGTTTGTTATGTCTCCGTATTTACACTGCAATGGCATAATTAGGATGCCATTATCTAATTACAGCTAATCATCTATTTAAGTGAGCAAACAACTGCCTGAGACCAAAAGCTTTAATAGACACAGGCACGTTCCCCCACCAGGACACAGTCAATGTGCTTGTTATATAATCCTTGATGTCAAACTTCACAAAGCATTTACTTTTACGTCAGCTCTGTCCATTAACAGCATGTCTATGGAAATATTACTGCAAAGGTCATTGCCTCAAGGAGCGACGAGACAGAGGGGAGAGAAATGCGCGTGAAATAGCTGTGGCAGAGCTCGGTGCTTTGCTCGCCATTTAAAAGCGTGGCTGATAATCCCCGTCAAAGGAGACGGTCTGATCCATAGGCTTCAGCCACTATTGATTCCCTGTTTTATTGTTCTTTGATTTCCATTTTAGTTATTTAACAAGCAGATGATGGATTGGCGACCTTCAGCTCTGCCCCGTCTGCCTTCTCTCCCATTTCCTAAACTTGTGTTGCTCACCATCCTACTTTACCTCTCAGCAGGCATCTTTCCATGTGTCCTCTCTCTATTTAAAGCACTAATTTCACAATTGAATATTGCTACCTTCCTCATACAACGATTGAATGTGTCCAGCTGAAAAATATTGTGAGTTGCACAGGCATCCATTTTAAAGAGCCCAAACATGCAAGCTGGGCACGAATAGTTGAAATGAAATGAAGGTGATAAGAGATGTTTCATGCACCAATAGTCTCCGCCATGATAGTGAGCTCAGCGATGCAGGAGCCTAATCCGTTGGATTTTAGGGTGTGACGGAGAAGATTAGAGGGAGAACTGGTTCTTTTTTTGCTTAAGTCTTCCCCATGCTTGTTATTCCCCTCTTGTTTTCTCTGAGCTTATCGTGGTGTCAGAAAGATTGATTTGTTTTAATATACAAAAGCTGAAGGAAAAATTAGCTCAGCGTAGCGTCATTGAAGCTACATGAACAGAAATAAATATATGTTCAGCTAGATAAAATTCCCATTAAAAAAATAATATGTAAACATACAACAAGCAGTGCTGCACAGCCAAGATAAAACCGGCAGTAATTAGTAGTAAACTGACTCTGATTCATGTTTACACAGAGAAGCTGGCCGTAGCAGATAGAATAATGCATACGGCTTCATTTGAGAGACAACTAATAACACATTAAAGGCAGCAGAGCACAAGTTTCCCAACACACATATAACATATCCATTAAGAGGGCTTCGTGATTTATTCAAGCTGTCGTTTTAATGTAACAGCCATCCCTCTCGAGAAGGCTTGGATTCAAGGAAAGGTATTCTTTTGGGTTCAACAGCTTGGAGGAGAAAGTCCCAGGTGATGTCAGAGGGAATGTTTCATAGCCACTAAAAATAATGACGTGTGTTTGTGAGCTCAAATGCATTGCACTTGATGCCTTCAAAACAGCCTGCAGCACAGAAGAGAATATCACATATCTGACATCAAATGTACATTTTACTCTCGCAATGCCTGAAAACAGACGTTCTGTTGCCATATGTGACACCGGCCGGTGAAACTGTAACCGTCTGACTCCCAGATTTTGCCTGCAGACACAAGCATCATTTGGTTGCTAGCACTGCATCTTATTGCCAGATTTCTGCAACCATAATGAAAACATATCATAATTCTTCGGGTGTCCCCACCCTCAGCCTCCCCTGTCAACATCCTACTGCTGTACACCTCATTGCAGCAGCAGGGCAGTCTCTGTCACATTTGATTACTGCCTTAAAGGCAAAGACCAGCAACATAATGGCCTTATCAGGAGCTGTAGATGATTGAGATCTTCAAAGGGCCTGCTCTGCCTCGGTGCCTGCTCATCCTGCTGGCCAGGGACTCAGACTGATCAAAGGCCTCCAGAATGCGGGGGTGCAGCAGCTCTCACATCCCATTGGCTTACAACCAGTCAGCTACTGACACTTTTCATGCATGCCACTGACAGGTGTCACATCTTTAGCATCCTGGGTGGTGCATTCTGCCGAGTAATCAGGGAGAGCCATTGTTATTTGATCTAAAATGCCCTTTGTGTCTGATAGAAGTGAAGAAGTTCTCTGATGAAGGCATCAATGTTTGAATCAGTACACCACCCTGTGGTGGAAATCAACCGTTTTAATTTCCATGGTAATAATTCAAGGAAGACGACAATGAATTTCTTTTTATTCACGCTTTATTACAGAAACAATATAATTATTTCTCGACAAATGAAGACACTTCTGTTCACGGTTAAATAGATAGCATTATGTTTACACAATCAACAGTGATTTGCAGCAATGGACTGGCAACCTGTCAACTGGGGCTTTCCTTCCTGCTGTCCAATGCACACAGGGATTGACTCCATTCCTACATGACCATTAATATTAAGTAAAGTAATTATCAGGTGAATACATGAATAAATGAAGGAGTAATGAACTGAAACCAAGTAATTACAATTATTCGCATCACTGCAATTTGAAATAGTGTTTAGAGAAATTCAAGGATTTTTTTCTGTGCTATAATTAGAAAGACAACCATTTACTGGAAGTTGAACGATGAAAACATTGAGTCACTAGCCAGAAACATCAAGATGGGGCAGCTTCTTCCCGTCAGCAGTCGGGCCCATGAACAGAGGCCGGGTTCCCCACTGAACCTCATGAACAGAACCCGGGTCCCCCACTGACCCTCGTGAAGAGATGTTTTTTAATTTATTTTATGTTATATGTTGACTGTTGGTTGTTTTGATTGTTGTTGTTTTGTTTTTCTGTCTAATGTGTACACAGAACAATATATATTGGTATATTATATTCTATGAAACCGACCAGAAAGTAGCTTTGGTTGAGATGAACATGTTTAAACTGGGTCACGACAGTAAAAAGTCGGTCCTAGTGGATTAATAAACACTAATAATGAAAAATATTAGCAATGTTAACAATCGTCTATTTTGGAGGTTCAGAAAGTCTCTGGTAAAATACATTGAACCAAGTATTAGTAGTCTAAAAAGTGTAAAAATCTGAAATCTTTACACTTTCCTACTTTTATAACTACGGTCTTTTGATCTAAATAATAATAACAAACATTTTAAGAAAAAAGGTCCTCTGAATAATTCAGTGATTGGGCCCTAATAATAGTAATAACAACTTTACATTGTCTTTATATATAATATGGTTAAAGTCATTCATGAACCAACTAACTTCCTTTTTTTTGACTTGTGTGTTCTGCTGAGCTTTGAGTCTTTTCTGTGATTCTGTTCCATGATTCTGTTCCATGATTCTGTTCCATGATTCTGTTCCGTGATTCTGTTCCATGAGTCTGTTCCATGATTCTGTTCCATGAGTCTGTTCCATCCTCTACCTGGTTGTCACGATCCTAAAATTATAACTTCTATACATACCTGCCATAAATATCATGATACCCGATACCAGAATTCAATACAATACCATAAATACGATACTGGTATATTTATCTATTTATATTTAACCGGAAAGCAGCTTTGGTTGAGATGAACATGTTTAAACTGGGTCACGACAGTCAAAAGTCGGTCCTAGTGCACTAATAATGAAAAATAGTAGCAATGTTAGCATAACAATTATCTATTTTGTAGGTTAAGAAAGTCTCTGGTAAAATGCATTAAACCCAGTAGTCTAGAAAGTGTAAACTCACATTTTCTTCCACTAAGTAGTCAAGGGTTTGACTTGTCACAAGTTAAGGGTCCACGTAGAAAAACTCGCCGTTTGAAGTTTTTTTACGAGATTTCATCGAGTGAAAGGGGAAATAACTACTTCTCTGACTTATCAAGTGAACGTTGGATGATTCTGAGAACAGAAGAACACGCTTCATAGAATCACATGTGATACTGCCTTCCATATAGGCCACACGTTGGAGCTTTCCCACATAGCGTGTAGAAAAGTGTCCATTTCTATATTACATTTCCAACATTCATTATCCTGCCTCAATCCCATTTTATACAGTTTAAAAGGTGTAAAATAATATCTGTGTATCGCCTGACAGCTTCCCTAATCTCAATATCAAGATCTTTTTGCCATACGTATTTCAGGCCATCGCACATTCCAGCTTGAATATTCAAAAATGTTCTATTAAATATTGAGTGTTGGGTACAGAAAGCACTTAGGAACCCCTGAATCTTATACTCTTTTCTATTTTCAGTCCGAACCCAGCCCCCATGCTACACCTCAACTGTAAATACTTCCAGAAATCCCCCTTCTCATCAAAATTAAATGTTACTTTAAGGTCCTCGAATGATTTAAATGAGCTATCTCTGTAGAGATCTTTGATAACATGTATTCCTTTTGCCAGCCATGTATCCCATATAAATACTTTTTTCCCGAAGCAGATGAGAGGGTTATTCCAAGTGGAGGAGTAGCTTTGTTTGAGTAATAGTATGTGCCCTTGCCCATGCCCACTTAAAGTGTTGTACAACTAGATTTTTTTGTTGTGTTTTTGTTGTGTTTTTGAGATACCGAGTCCATAACCTGGAATGGAACGGCTAATTCCCCTTCCATCTTTACCCATGCAGGGTTGGATTAATAATTTCCCCGGTGCCGTGCTAGTTTATTCATTTCGAATGCTATGCTATATGTGACATGATTCGTGCCCATCACCCGTAGGTTTGCCCCTAAGCAAGGATCAGCCAACACCAACGAGGTTCGGTTAGGTAACCTCTTTATTCCAGCACAGCAGACCCCACAACGGCGCCTCTACTCACTCCAATTGCCAACCAGCCAGCAGCCGAGGCCAATTGGAGACCCCACCCCCAAAGCTGCCACACTATATAATTCCATATTTGGAAGAGCCAATCCCCCATTGTCTCTTGAGGCCCAGAGCTTTTTCATACTGATTCTAGGCGTTTCGTTATTCCATAAAAACTCCTTACATAACTGCTTATATTGTTTAAAGATCTCTTCGTAAATGGTTACTGGTATCACAGATGTAATTAAATTGTGGAGCGACCACCATCTTAACGATATTTATTTCTTCCCATAAGGTAAGATTTAACACTTTCCATTTGTCGAAGTTAGTCCTAATTGTTTCTATTAATGGAAGCATATTAATAGAGGTTATACTTTCTATATCTGAGCACAACCTAATACCCAGATATTTGAGTCCCCTTAGATTCATTTAAACTGGAATGAATCAACCATTGATAGAATGCATCCTCTTGAAATCTGCATGCATTCAGACTTCTGCCAAATTATTTTATAACCTGATATTTTTGAGAAGGATTCAATTGTTGATAGAACATTTGGAATTGACACTAAAGGATCCTTGATCAATATTAAAATATCATCTGCATACATACACATTTTATGTTCCTCTTCCCCTTGTACAACCCCCTTGATACGCACCTCTGTCCTTATTGCGATGGCCAAAGGTTCTAAGAATATTGTAAAGATTAGGGTGCTTAAAGGGTCTCCCTGTTTGGTACCTCTCTCTAAATTGAAAAAGGGTGATATCATTCCATTTGTTATCACTGCTGATCATGAATTTGAATAAATTATGTTCACCCATTTAACAAATGTTTCCCCAAACCCAAATCGTTTAAAGGTACAGTATATCGCAAGAAGTTCCACTCCACCCTATCAAATGGCTTTTGAGCGTCCAAGGAGAAGGCAGCTATGGGAGTGGTTTCCCCTGATTAAGCTGTATAGGATGTAGCAGACGTTGTCTGTGGATGACCTTCCCTTTATGAATCCTACTTGATCCGACTTTACTAAGTGTGGTAGGATAGCTTCTAGCCTCATTGCTAAAATATAGGATTTTGCAGTCTACATTAATTAAGCTCACAGCTCTATAATTTCCCGGGTCGGTAGGGTTTTTATCTTTTTAAACAATTAAGGATATCAGAGCTTCGTTATATGTTCCTGCAAGCTCTCCCAATGAGAATGATTCTCCATGATATACCGTTGTCAGGATGGGAGCCAATTTATCGAGATTCTTCTTATAAAATTTGGTGGGAAAGCCATGTAGCCCAGGTGATGTCCCAGGCTTCATGAAAGAGAAAGCAGACTTGACCTCTTCTACTGTTATGGGGCTTTCCAAACTGTTTTTCTGATTCATTGATATCTCTGGCAGGTTAATTTTTGAGAAGAATGTCTCATAATTACTTACTTCTGAATCAGCCTCTGATTTATAAAGTTCACTGTAAAGACTTGCAAATATTCTATTAATTTCCTTTTTATTGGTGATCAGTTTACCCATTTCATTTGTTACCGCTGGTATAGCATAATTTGCCTCTTCCTGTTTTAGTTGTCTGGCTAATAGTTTCCCAGATTTCTCCCCTTGCGTCCGTATTTTGGTAGGAATCGTACATACTGGAGGCACAGGTCTACACCCTCTCTTTAAAAACAAAAGGTAAAGTGGCAATCTGCAGAGGAGAAAATATATATATTATTATATTGTATTATTACCACACATATGAAGCTAATCCTACATGTTTTTCGGTGGAGAACATGTAAACTCTGTCCCAGAGTCCCGCTGGCTCCATTGTGCAGTAGAGAGAGATAGGCGGCACGGTAGAAAAAGCGGCATACTGTCTATCAACAAAACATCAGTACTCATCAGGGTTCTCTCAAATTATATGATTTTTCAAAGAAAATGTTGCTCTTTAACTGCTAACAATTATCGCATGTTATTAGATGAGTCTATCTGACATGCAAGTAAAAGAGAATAGTTGGAGTTGAGGATGGCATTACTCCAAGTACATTTGTTATACAAATAAAACCCCTTGATGGATAGTGTTTTATTTATTTTTAATAAAGGATTATTTCCATTGTTCAGATTACAGATTATTTTTGACACAGATGCTAGATTTGTCATTTGATGGCCTGCCTAGTGCACCCTGTAATCCCTGTAATCTGCAGAAAAAGGAAAGCCTTTTACATTTAATTAGTAAATTAGCATCAGTGTCAGAATCTGATGTTCAAATTTAACATACATTTTTTACGACATGTCTTTATTCCGCGTCGTCGCACATGTAGCCATGTATTTGCTCTCAGCAGCCCACAATCCGGCAACTCTCTTCTCGCAAAAGCTGGTCTTTGCCAGTGGCTCCATCTCTCTGTGTCACTACAGTTTAAAGACATAAAGGTTAGCGGTGCGCAAGTTTGAAAGACAAATCCAGAGATCTGCAGCTGCTCTTCCTTGCTGTTTGTACTTGTCTCTGTATCTCTTTGCACAAACACAAGTCCGTAGATTGATAGAGCTGTACTTTGTACAATAGTGGTAGCAAATAGCCGGCGGACGTAATTATTGGAATTTTATATCATACGCGGAAATGTATGTGATAGGATATCAGTAGTAAGGCTACTTTAGTCATACTCAGCATTTGCAGCATGAAACTGAAACGGACTGAAAATGTAGATGGATCAATACCGGACGGATATACCCGGTTCGACAAAAGCAGGACTCATCATCATTCTATAAACACGGTAAAAACAACATACAAGAACACTGGTATAGATGAGTAATGCAACTTACAAGTATCTAAAAAAACTGGAATTTAACTGGAAACTCTGAAATAATATAAAAAATCAAAGTTTACACAACAAATATGTTCGATTGTTTGTCTCTTTGACTTTCTTTCACCACAAAACCAAAGAAAACCTCGTACGGTATTCATCTTGTCTCAGGTGTGATTTATTGCTGTCTGATTTTCAGACGGAGCTGTCAGCATCCCTTGGCCCCTCCCAGCATCACGCCTGCTCTTCCACAGTCATCTCACACGTCAGAGTTGCACTGATCTGAAGCTGTGAAAAGTCGTTGTTGCTCATCCATTGCCTGTGCGTCACTGGGGAATTTCCAAATCTCAAATAACAAGACTACAAGAAGAGATTCGGGTCCTCTGAGAGCCCATCAAACCATGAGGTTATGCTAATTGCATTGAACCAATCCTTCCATTCAAATGATTTCATCTTGATCTGTTGTTGTTGTTGTCTTTTTGCTTACGACACTACTACTGTTTGATCAGTTTGATTTGCACATTAAGAGAACCAGAACGAATGTCTCTGTGTATCTGTCTCCATGCAAAACATTTACACATGTGTACACATTTACAACACATTTGTAAATAAAGAATTCATATAGTAGATATGGAGTTTCATGTCAACTATACCTTTATGTTTTGGCTAATATGTTCATCACATGTAGCTCAAGCGAAAGTTCCGACAGGAAGACATTCGTTACAAACTGGTTCAATCACAAGTCGTCTCAGTCTGTGATTGGGGGCGGGCACGATGAATGAACCAACCATTTAGAGGCAGCACTGTTTTGTTAGCCAATCACAGCGTCGTTGGCAAAGCTTTAAAATGTGTTCTCCTCTGCTGCTGTCAGTCGTCGTTTCAGCTCAAGTCGTTGCGACCCTCCTGCACCAATCAGCATTATGGCAACTCTTCTACACCACCACCAGGGTCTGGACTAGATGGGGGGATTCTGCCTGCGCAGATATCAGCATCACAACCCCTGGCTTAACCTAATTCAGGATGGAGTTCAATCACCAAAAAAACTTTGCATTATTGCAATTTGCAAGCGAAGGAGTTCAAGTATCTCGGGGTCTTGTTCACGAGTGAGGGTAAGATGGAGCGGGAGATCGACAGGCGGATCGGTGCAGCTGCAGCAGTAAAACAGGCGCTGTACCGGTCTGTCTTGGTGAAGAGAGAGCTGAGCCGAAAGGCGAAGCTCTCAATTTACTGGTCGGTCTACGTTCCAATCCTCACCTATGGTCACGAACTTTGGGTAGTGACCGAAAGAACGAGGTCGCGAATACAAGCGGCCGAAATGAGTTTCCTCCGTAGGGTGGCCGGGCTCAGCCTTAGAGATAGGGTAAGGAGCTCGGACATCAGGAGGGAGCTTGGAGTCGAGCCGCTACTCCTTCGCATCGAAAGGAGTCAGCTGAGGTGGTTCGGGCATCTGATTCGGATGCCTCCTGGACGCCTCCCGTTAGAGGTTTTCCAGGCACGTCCTACTGGGAGGAGACCCCGGGGAAGACCCAGGACACGCTGGAGAGATTATATCTCCCGGCTGGCCTGGGAACGCCTCGGGATCCCCCAGAATGAGCTGGAAAGTGTTGCGGGCGAGAGGGATGTCTGGGTCAACCTGCTGGGTCTGCTGCCCCCGCGACCCGACCCCGGAATAAGCGGATGAGAATGGATGGATGGATGGATGGATACATTTCAGCCTCCCACTTTATTTCAGCATCTGCTTTTTATTTCCTTTTAACGTCAGCGGTGCACGAGCATGGTGGCCCCGCACCGCCATGCTAACTGTTGGAGTAGAAAATGTGTTAACAATTATCTCTCCCAAAGGTCTATGAGGGAGAAAGCTAAATCATTCATAGGGGTCATGGGAAAAGGTCACAACCAAGAGGTCTTGAGGTAATGACTTTTCCGAGCTTGAACTAGGCAGAATAAACAAACCTTCAGGGGTCTCCTATTACTTATCGAGGGGGAACAGATTCCTCTGGAATGTGCACGTCTCGGCGATGTGAAAAGAAGAGACGAGTCGACGAAGAAGGCAGCATTAAGTCAGAGACTTCTCATAAGGAGGGTTCAGACTTTGCTCCACTCAGCTGGGTGTTTCCATGACTTGTTTGATGTGATTACTTATTTGTTCCATGACTTATTTGTCTAGTTGAATCACTTGTCCACTTGTTTGTACCTGGCTCACATTCTGATCATTTGTGAACTTGTTACTATATAATAAAGTGTGATAAGACCACCGTGCTTAGAATACTTTTGATTTCTCACAAGGCATCGGAACATTTATTCCACCACACTAACGTGATGTTGTCTTTCTAGACAGAGCATGCAGTGTTGTCCACAAGAGACGAACATATTATAATGTTGTCCTTTGTCATAAATGCAGATGGGAAATAAACCTTCTGTTACCACAAGCCGGACCAGCTCCATGAGACTCATTTAGCCGGGAGACTTCTCACAGAGGTACACGAGGCATGTGAGATTGTGCTCTTGGACCACGCTGATCGGAGCAGCTTAAGGACGTAGTTTGTGGGAGACGTGCACATGAAGGACCGGAGCTAAAAACACAAGATTTTAATGATGCAACGGTGCAACGTGGGAGACTGTAAGGACTGTGGTCCCTTCCATACTTCCAGTAGCAGTGGTTGCTTATCGAGAAGACCAATAACTTCTCCGACTCCCAGAAGCAACTTCCTCTCTTAACCCTTGTGTTGCCTTAGGGTCATTTTGACCCGAATCAATATTACACCCTCCCCCCGCCGTTGGGTCATTTTGACCCGATTCAATGTTTCACCCTCCTGTAACTTTATATTTACTAACATATTTTACCCTTTGGGTTCAATTTGACGCCAGCAATTAAAACCTCCAGAAAATTATTAGAATTAATATTGTTTTCCAAGTTTAAGTGTGAGGCACTTTATGTTTGTTTGTTGACTACCGAAAGAACACCGACATTAAACATTGAATGGGGTCAAATTAATGCTAAGGCGGGGGGAGGGTGTAATATTGATTCGGGTCAAAATGACCCTAAGGCAACACAAGGGTTAAAAGAGCAGGTCGAGAACTGAGTAATCATCACCAATTCTATAATGTGAACTAAATTAGCACTTTGTGATACAGCAGCCGTGCAAACTGCATCATTGCAGAACGAGAGGATGCAAAACCTCCGATATGTAATAAACACACAACGCAGCCTGATAAGGCGCAACACATCCATCATGTGTTGCGGCGGGTTAAATGGCTCTCCCCTTGCAGTGGAATGAACAGTGGGAATTGTGGGATTGCTGGACACAAATGGGAGCTTTAGTTTACACCATAAAGCTGAATGGATTTTTGCTTCTATAAATATAGGTAAGGTCAAACTTGTTACAGTATCCACCATAACAGTGTTATGTACATTTGTTTGATAGCCAAACAGGAAGAAACAATACAATAATCCATCAATAACTGAACTACAGCTTTGAGAGTCAATTATGGAATAATGTTGAAATGGATGTAAGATTGGTGAACTCCTTTTTGGTTTTCAAGGGGATTATTTATAAAACAATTCTTGAGAGTTATAAATGTAATTAAAAACGTATTAATATGAAAGATGTATGTGGCAGTATATATAAATATATTTTGTTTTTTATTTTGTTTATTGTTGTTTTTTTGTTGTTTTATTTTCTTTGTTATTTTATATTAATTTTCTGATTTATTTTTATTTCAATTTAGGATAGGAATTTATAAGCATTTTTTGCTTCTACACTCAAAGAAATGACTCATTGGATGAACTCAATTAAATTGTTGGCAGGTTTTCCATCCAATAATTATATGCAACTCCAACTCAAATTTAGCACATCAGTGCAATACAATGTAATTAAGTTAGTCCAACTCATTTGTATCAAATACATCTAAAATAAAATAACGATATTCATTAAATTAAATTAATTTGTGTTTGTTCAACTCAAAATATAAACTAACTAACTAAGAAAATATGCAAACTCCACACAGAAGGAATGCCCCGACTGGGAATTGAACCCACAGTCCTCTGGCTTTGAGGCAACAGTGCTAGCCACTACACCACCGTACAGCCCTGATAGTGTCTGCACCTTGTAAACAACGGATATTCAGCTGGTGCATGCGCAAAGTGTAGTCCTCAATGAAACACATTTATTTTGAGTTGATATGCACACCATCCAACCTAAATGAATCTAATAAATGAAAGAATTCATACATTTTGTGTTCCACCCATTAAATATAAATATCTATTTTTGTAATTGATTTATTTAAATGGATCAAACAATATTTAAATGTGTCACCTCGAAGAAGGGCTTGAATCGTTTTTGTGAGTGTAACCTAAATAAATCTAATAAATGAAAGTATTCATACATTTTGTGTTACACCCATTCAAAATAAATATCTTCGTTTTGTAATTGATTTATTTAAATGTATCAAACAATATTTAAATGTGTCACCTCTAAGAAGGGTTTGAATCGTTTTTTTGAGTGTACCTATACCTTTTCAGTCTTTCTCTTTTGTATATTATATAGGATAATATTGTATTGTATTTGATTTGATTGACTGAATAAAATACACAAGATAATGAAAAGACTGAAATGCTTAGGGGGTAAAGAAATCTTTTTTATCCTCATGGAGTGGTGAAATAAAAGCTCAACACTGTGTTAGCATTGATGAAGTGAAAGTAACATCCTTATTTTGAAAGTAATTCTGAACTAGTACTTAAGAGTTAACAATAACGTTAATGTTTGTGTTAAGGGTGTTCAACCATATATTCTGGATTAAAATAAAGCACCAGATTATATAAATAGTAAGTAAACACATTTTTGAAATTTTTTGAGTACAACCACATGCTTACAGACAGTTCAGAGATTTGATTTAGTTCAAATTGTTGTTTTAAGGATTAATAACAACAAACATTAAATTAATATTAAAAAAGTTAATTATTACACAATATCTTTACTCTACATTTGCAGAGCACATGGCCTTAAACATCCTGCCAAATAATCATTTGACCTTTTTTGCTCGCCGGTTTGTGGAGCCGGTGGCTGAAACTCCAGAGCCAGCGTGGGCGTCAGTGGAGTCACGGGGACTACAAACCGCACACTCTTCCGATTTGACAGGCGCCGCGGTTGAAGCTTCGTCAGCTGTGACTGACTCGGTCAGGGTTATAAACGGGTGCCGCGGAGCATCACTTGCCGTTAATCTCTTCTGGAGATTCAGGCGCAGCATCGCACGCAGGAGGCGGACAAACATCATCTTATGCACAGCGCTCTCTTTTGGGTTCAGCTGCACTTGGAAACGAGGTCAAACATGGTTCAAATGAATGCTTGCAGAGTGTTGCTGGCTGCATGTGCAGGAAAAGAAGGGCGACCTACCATCACCAGGTCATTCACACAGTTGAACCTGGTTGAGCTTCCTGCAGGGTTCGTACGGTCATGGAAAACCTGGAAAAGTCATGGAATTTCAAAATGGTCATTTCCAGGCCTGGAAAAGTCATGTAAAAAACTTAAATCATAAAAGTTTTGGAAAAGTCATGGAAATTTGTTATAATCACATGTTCATTTACGCCGAGTTTGAAATAATTAAGATGTTTTTTAAAGAAAGACGCTCAAAATATAAGCCGGCATACGCTCTCAATACGCAACATTTTCTAAAATGTTCATGTATATACCGAGATTTCAGTTTGGTCATGGAAATTTGGTTAAAAGTCATGGAAAAGTCATGGAAATCCATTGGTCAAAATGTGTAAGAACCCTGTTCCTGTGTTTTTGTGCCGGGAAGCCAGTCGCGGCCCTGTACTCCTCAGCCGTCTGAAACGGCAGAGAATACATTTGAGACATGCTTCTTTAACAGTTGTATGAGTTGCAGCAAAATTTAAAAAATCAGAAACACTTTGTATAAAACAATGTCTATTGTGCATAATAACATACTTGTAATACATTCTAATGCTAAAGCACTGTTTAATTATAGGCACATGCACTCATAAATATGAATAATGCTTTATTTCAAAAGACATTATTGTATATTACCATGACCATGTGCTCAGCTGGATGCAATGAGCCTCCATCAACAGGATAAACATCCGCCCCCCAAAAAAATTGAGTTTGCGTTTGGCTTTTCGACACAAAGCCGTGTTCAATCCAAGCGTAGCAGATGACATACGTGGTGATACTGGCACGGCTGAGGGAATGACAGGCTGCAGAGGAACATGGTCACCAAGACGCCACCCAGAGACCACACGTCTACTGCCGTTCACTGAATAGTAGATGCAAAGGAGTATGGGTAATCTTCAAAGCAACAGAGGGTAAATTACTACGTATAACGTGTCTGTCGACAATATAATGTAAGTACACAAAAGTTGACCTTGCTTTATTTGTTTGGATATAATTTGTCTTATATTATATTTTCCATCTTTCCATTCAGTTAACCATTTGTTTTCGTATGTGTTTTATTGCCAGTAAGAATGTCTCCAGGATAGCGAGCTAACACGAATGTGATGCCGTCTTTCTCCTTTATGCCACCCCTGTCTGCTCCTGAAACCTCTCGTTCCAGTTGAAGCCCATTTCCTCAACCTGAACACAGGTCTCAATTTATAACTGTGTACTTGGTGGTTACTTCTACCTAGTAATGCCGTAAAGACAAAATGTTAAAATATTTTAAGGCGTTACAACAAATCCAGAGTAGTTATTTAGACCGTAAGCTGTACAAATGTGTAGTTAAACATTTTGGGAAATTCACTGTTTTCTAGCAGAGAGGAGCAGATTAATACCACTCTGACAGACATGAGTGGTATTAATCACCCAACACTTGGCAAGTAATCAAATAAGCATTATATGTATCTTTAACATTTTATAACTTATATATTTGAATCAGAAAACTGTTCGAACATTTTCTATATTTGACAATATCACATTTGTCACTTGTGTCACTAATCTCTATTTTCATTACGTGACAAGCAATTTCGTACCACATCAACTTCATTTGTGAATCACAGGTGGGGTAACTGGACATTCACCTGTCCTGCATGATGACATAACTTTTCATTTTAACTTTTGTTTTATAAATTTTGAATTTAATCATGTTCAATTCAGTTGATTTTCTATCGCCAAAAATTACAAATTTGCCTCAGTGGGCTTTACAATCTTTACACGTACGACATCCCTGTCCCGGGACCTCACATCGGATCAGAAAAAACTCTCCAAAAAACTGGGTAAAAAGTGAAGAACCCTTCAGGAGAGCAACAGAGGAGCACCCCCCTCTCCAGATGGTCAGAAGCAATCAGCAGTCACATCCTTTTTGACGGTTTAACAAACTAAATTATAAACGTATTTTCTATTTAAAATGAAATTGCATTGAGTTTTAGTTTGGTGTTGGTATTTTTATGTTGATTTTAACCAGATAGTAAACTTCCTATGACCTGTGATATTGCAATCTCGTTCTTATGAATAATACCCAGACACAAATAATACCCAGACCAGAAATGGTGATTGAATGCTTGTAGATTATTTGCAAGATGCTGCAGACCTTCATTTTACTGTAAGTCTGTAAAAAAGACCCGATCCATCTGGGTGTTGCGTGTTGCATAAGGTGCGTGATGCAGCATTGTTTCTCATTAGTATCCAGGGTGTTAAGATGCCAACTGACAGCAGTCCTGGGGGGTAGCTTTGTGCTGCTTCCCTTATTTATGTACCCAGCACAACTCAGGAACATCTCATCCTCCATGCTCTCCACATCCCCCATCTTTATACATTTAGCTCAACCTCAGGAGCACCTCTGGCAATGCAGAGGTTGGGTATATTTGTCTACCCACTCAGAGAGGCGGCGGTGAGGTCGGGGAAGGTTTTCAGACATTTTAGTTTTATGTAAATGTCATTCATGACATGCAGAAACATTCATCTGAAGTAAACAAATAACAGCAGATTCTATTTGAACAACATGTAAATCTGCTTATGCATATGTGAACAAATGAACAGTACATTCATCTGAAGGCTTAACCCTTGTGTTGCCTTAGGGTCATTTTGACCCGAATCAATATTACACCCTCCCCCCGCCTTTGGGTCATTTTGACCCGATTCAATGTTTCACCCTCCTGTTACCTTTATATTTACTAACATATTTTACCCTTTGTGTTCAATTTGACGCCAGCAATAAAAACCTCCAGAAAATTATTCGAATTAATATTGTTTTCCAAGTTTAAGTGTGAGGCACTTTATGTTTGTTTGTTGACTACCGAAAGAACACCGACATTAAACATTGAATGGGGTCAAATTAATCCTAAAGCGGGGGGAGGGTGTAATATTGATTCGGGTCAAAATGACCCTAAGGCAACACAAGGGTTAAGTCTCCTTGTAAGAGATGTTTCCAAACAGCTGGGTTGGTTCTGTTGCTGATTGCTGTGCCACTGGATGCTTGTATGTGATTGATGCGGATCAAGTATGGAGGTTGGTCGGCTTCATGGAGAGGGTAACAAATACGGTTGATTTATTCCTGATTGCCATCTGGGTTTAAGCTTCATTTCTTGTATTACCTTTGACTTTACTTGGCCTTGGCATACACTGTTCCTGTATTTTCTCTTTCAATGCCACATTACGAGTGTTCCTTGTGGCTGTTATACCAGCCACATAGCAGACAGGTGATTATACATGCTCTGTCAGCCTCAGGCCCATGATATGGTAATTCCAGATGTCATGCATATACAGTAGTTAACTCATTCTCCCCTGCAAGCAACATATTATATCAGAGATGTTAACTGTGATGGTTTGGGTTGTCTTGACATTTGAAATCAGTCAAAGCCCATCTGAATCCTATTTAACATCAAATAAATAAACTAAACACACGAGAATAAAATATAAAATATAAATATAAAAAACAGGGATGAAAGATATAGATGTATACAAGTAAAATATAAAATACAAAATGAAGTATATATATGTATATACAATGAAACATATATGTATATACAGGACTGTCTCAGAAAATTAGAATATTGTGATGAAGTTCTTTATTTTCTGTAATGCAATTAAAAAAACAAAAATGTCATGCATTCTGGATTCATTACAAATCAACTGAAATATTGCAAGCCTTTTATTCTTTTAATATTGCTGATTATGGCTTACAGCTTAAGAAAACTCAAATATCCTATCTCTAAATATTAGAATATCATGAAAAAGTATACTAGTAGGGTATTAAACAAATCACTTGAATTGTCTAATTAACTCAAACACCTGCAAGGGTTTCCTGAGCCTTGACAAACACTCAGCTGTTATAAATCTTTTTTTTGACTTGGTCTGAGGAAATATTAAAATTTTATGAGATAGGATTTTAGAGTTTTCTTAAGCTGTAAGCCATAATCAGCAATATTAAAAGAATAAAAGGCTTGCAATATTTCAGTTGATTTGTAATGAATCCAGAATGCATGACATTTTTGTTTTTTTAATTGCATTACAGAAAATAAAGAACTTTATCACAATATTCTAATTTTCTGAGACAGTCCTGTATATACACAGACAAACAAATATAATACAATGACTGTGCAAAGTATACAAAGTAAAATCTCAAGCCATCATCAGGCAGCATGGGTTAAAAGCAACCTTTTAATATTAGCAGTGTTTTAACATGTAGGACAAAACTGCTGTTTATTAATGAAGACATAGTAAACATTGTATGCCAGATTTGTTGTATCCCATTACTGCTAAACCTCATGTGAATGACTTAAATCATAACCAGATTGCTGGACGCTTTTAGCTAATTATGCTCAGGTGAAAGAGGATGTTGTCTTCCCAGGATATTGGTAATTTTCCAGCTGTTACTCACTATTTGTGCAGTTTAATGAATGTGTATCATTACGTAAGCTTTCAGTCATCCTGGTTTGTTTGTTTTTTCACCCTGTGTGCATGCGTATCTCACAATCACACGTCACAATGTTGCTTCGAACGCTGACGCTCTTTCTGGGCCCTTGGACAGCACAGGGGCAGGGGACTCTGAACACTGACGAATCAGAGCAGGCTGGGCTTTGTTTTTGGAGGACAGCTTGAAGAGACAGCCGCTGAACCAGAGCTTTTAAGACGGAGTGCAAATATGTGTCTGTTCAGGCAGACAGTCTGAGGAAACTAATATGTTTTTTAACATCACAGCTTGTCAATGTTTTGTATCAGAAACCTCAAACATTATCATTCAATGTCTCCTTTAACCCTCCTGTTACCTTTACATTTACTAACATATTTTACCCTCGGGGTCAATTTGACCCCAGCAATTAAAACCTCCAGAAAATTATTAGAATTAATATTGTTTCCCAAGTTTAAGTGTGAGGTACTTTATGTTTGTTTGTTGACTACCTAAATAGCCCTTTAAATATATAAAAAAGTTGATATTTCTTATATGTTTGACAGTGAAAAACAGCCTGGGGTCAAATTGACCGCAAAGAACACCGACATTAAACATTGAATGGGCTCAAATTGACCCGAAAGGTAACAGGAGGGTTAAATTAAGGTGGTTTTACATCCAATTGTGTAGGTAGCTCTCCCAGAACAGTAAAGCAGCACATTAAAGCAACTTTGTCAACTATTTTTGTTTAGGGTCTCTGACAGACATACATATTTGATTCCAGTTCTTGATTGATCGCTCTGTAAAACAGGTTTCTGGTTCGTCGAGACTACCCGTTGATCTTTCGGATGTGCTGTTGCAATCCAGAAGCTCCATGTGGAGACTGGGTCCAGTCCATGGACACTGCTGATGCTGCAGTGAGGAGCTTTGAGAATACTGCCAGTGCTGCTCGCTGGCTCTCCAAGCAGAGCAGTTAATTGTGCTCGTTCTGTAATTCACTCGATTTAGTGTCTGTCGGAAGCTCTCCACTCTTCTAGGACTTTTACAGACCCACAGTGTAGCAAGATAAATGGGACTTCGCACAGTCAACTATGGCTCATTAAGATTTAGAGGACACTCATTTGATATAATGCTGTCCATAAACTATTATTATATACGGTATGAATACATTGTACAAAAGCAGATTTCCTGTAATGTTACTTTACTGAAAATAATTTAGCCTCCAGATGTTTTGCACTGTTTGTTCTGTACTGCACTATTTGTTTTGTTTGTTCTGTATTGTATTGTGTTGTAATGTATATTTTGTGTAAGCACAGAGACACTTTACCAAGTCAAATTCCTTGTTTGTGCAAACTTACTTGGCCAATAAAACTGATTCTGATTCTGATTCTGAGATAAAAATCAAGGCAATCCAGCACAAGAAATACTTGAATTATATTGAGTAAACATGTTGGGAACGTTTTTGTGACAGAGCATGTGTGCTAATTGTAACACCCAAATAAGCATCTGATGTTGAGTAAATTCTTTGTCGACTCGTCCTGTGCATTGCTTTAGGCCCTGTGTTTGACAGGGAGGTCCTGAGTGTATGTGGCGTGGCACCGGGGTAGATACACATCATTACTCTGAAGCCCGAGGTTCACACATGGACATCACACACAGGCCTCACCCTGCCACCCCCGCTGATGGCCTCCTGGCTTGCCAAAGGAGAGGGGCTGTCCTGATCTCCTAGCCTCATTGGTTCTGGAGGGTCTCCATCAATTAAATTGGATAGACCTCCAACTCTACTGAACCATGCACAGTGGCTATTTGCAAAAGCAGAAGAGTCAGCCCAACCTGAGAAATGTACGTGGATGTAGAGAGACACCATTGGCTATGAGCACATACTGCCACAGGTAGGAACAGGGCTCTTCATTTGATCTCACATAAATCACACGCGAAAAATACAAAAGGAGATATCCCCATGATTGCAAACAATATGAATTGTTATTTAAATTGCTGACATACTTTTTTTTAAATGAACTGCCTGGAGGTAAGACAAGTCAAGATTCAGTTCACTGAGTCTTCCTCATTTGAGAGTAACAGGAATGTACATAGCATTTGCTCATTTTAATACCTACATTCTGCTCTGATGTGTTTCTCTTCATTTGTGCGTTTGCAAGAAAAGTTGTAGTGTTAAGGGCTGATGTTTGCTATCACCTACAGCAGGGGTCCCCAAACTTTTTCCTGTGAGGGCCACATAACTTTTCCCTTCTCTGATGGGGTCCGTTTGTAACAGAAAAAGTGTGACGATCGCAGGGGTGCCTAAATGTAAACATTTATTGTTTTCCAGAAAGCCTCACATAACCAAATATGAATAACCCTTTCCGGGATCTTCACACGTTCTATTTGACAGCGGCTAGTCTAGGATTTGCGTGGCCAGACTGAAAAAAATATATAATGCCTCTCTGGTATTGTTCAGGGGGCCGGGCCAAATGTGGAGGCGGGCCTTAGTTTGGGGACCACTGACCTACAGTGTTAAACAGTTATGGATGTAATGCATATGAACATTTTCCATCAAATACTTATATTCTATATGTATAGCCTGAGTATTGCTAATTTGACATTCACAGTTCATGTACATTAGTGATATTTAGGCCAGTATCAATGTATGCCCCACTAACACACAGTGTTCACTTAGTAATGATTTGTATCAACATGTCCTCATGAGTTAATGCATAATAAATCACAGATGAATGTCTCAAGCAGGAAAAAATGCGCTTGAGCCAGAAGCGTCGTTAGGCCTAATTTATAGGGGGCGTTACCCTCCCTCAATAACTTGGCATAATTTGGCTTTTTGTTGTGTGATGTCATTAAATTAAACTGTTGTTTCTCTTATGGACATGTTTTTTATAACTCTAACATGCTACATGTGTGCATGTGTTCTGGTTTGTATGTATTCTCCCTCTTCAAATTACAATCCAATAGCCTATCATCATACTTAACAACATAATCCCTGGGCACTAGGACCTTGGGGAGGCTGCTGCGCTGGCTTTCTCACTCTGCCAAATTACGTCTTTCATCAACGACGGACAGGATTACAGCCAGTTGCAGAACGTGGCTGTTGGTAGTAACGATTGTTACCTGCTTACATTTAGCTTTACTTGAGGCAAATGAAGGGGAAACTTAGAAACTGTCTCCAGTGAGCAAGCATGAACGAGTGAATTCGAAAACAAGAAATAACTATCGACATCTCTCTATTCTTAGGTCTTAGCATAAATATATATTATTATTATTATATGGGGATTGCCACTCCCCATGGGGCTTAGCCCCTCCTTTCTTTGAATCCTACAAATGCCCCTGGCCTGGGCCGGAGTACCACAAGTTGGAAAGCAAAACGGGATGACACAATTGTCGGCTTGAATGGCAAATATATACCAGCCTTATCCCTTAAGGAAGCATGAAGAAATAACAAAGTATTTATGAACAGAGTAATTAAGTAGACAGTTGAGTGGATTATAATTAATGGCCAACCGATTATATCAGGATGAAGATGAAGGGTGGGCTCAATTTCACATCAGTGGTATTTATGTTACTCAAGCTTTGCAAAATAATGAACACTTCACTTTTCAGATGAGGAAAAAAAACAGGTTGCAAATAACAGTGAAGGAACAACACAGTCTGCCTGAGGGGACGCCAGACTCAGGCTAAGAAAATATAACAATACATCCAGGAATTTGAATATCAGCCAGTGGATGATTCAAGTCTGAAGAGATACTCGGAGACCAAAACAATAGAAATAATTTTACCTTGTCGTCCAACATATTTGGTCATTTGTCAAATGTGCAAGCAAAGAAATTATAAAACAGCTTAATTAGCTGTTGCCGTTAAAATACCTATTTGACAATTGATTTAAAATCCCTTCATTTATTCATGTATTAATTCATTTGATTTGAAGTACCTTCTAGCAGATGACTTCAATGGATGGGCCATGTTGTGTGGCAGTGTCCATGCTTTATTTATTCAGTGGTACATCTGTAGAAAGCAGAAAAAGTCTAAACAGTCTTTCCTGTTTGAGGTACAACCTGAGTATGGTTCAATAGCTGGGGCTGACGTAATGAACTGACATGTTGGTGATGGATTATTCATGTGTAAACCACCATGGCATGTTTGCTCAGGGGCAATCTTTTGAGACAAATGTCATTGCAGCGACTGTAGACGACACATATATTCCCCTGGCAGCAGCAGCCCACAACAAGGTTTTTGATGCACGTATACTTAGAGGGATCCCTGCCGTTCTGAGCTTCGTGTGGGAGAGGGCAGAGAGTGGTTGTGCGCTCAAAATCAGTAAGGCTGGAGGCTAAACCAGCAACTTACCAACACCACACCAAAGCCGTTCGTGACGGTTACAATTCAGATGAAGAAGCCTCCCCCCCCCGCCCCCTGGTGAGCTGAGGCAGGGGAAAAGATGCCAGGGGATCAAATCGGCAATGATCGGGTCTGCTGCTCCTGGAGCCCAGTGGAAGAGAAGCTGCTTCTACCCCAATGCTGACATCAAGGCTAAGGCTCTCCTGACAATTAAATAGCAAATGTTCAAATGTGGATTAACCTTTCTCTAATTTATCTTTTGTTTTCCACCTTCCATGTTAGTATCTTTTTGACAGAAAGTGCTTAGAAATTAGTAAATTGCCAAACCACCTCTCATCAGCGCATGTTTAGAATGAATGTTTTGTTCAGTCGCTGTGCCACCGCTGCCTGACTCACACGTTATCGCCACAGCTAACAACTTTCACCATGTGTTGTGTATATGGATATGAATAAATGAAGCTCTCACAAGTTACTTTTCAGACCGTATGATGTGATTATTTTTTCTGCACGGCTCACTCGTTCTCCCCATCTTGCATTAGCACACATAACACAGCATCTTAGGAACAGCCCCTGGAGTAAGAGGAGTTTTTAAACAAACAAATCAGTACACTTTGAATATCACATTCTATTTGATCTAACATATAAACATTTCATTGTCAATTCTTCACATTAGATCAAAACATAGTTCATTAGTATAGTAATTAATTCTGGCTCACTGCTGGTGATGTATCTTTCTGGATCTTTCATTTATTTGACTCTGGATTTTAACCTTTTTACCAACATTAGTGAGTTGTCTCATTGAACTCACCTGTTTATGCACTTAATGACTGTATTCATGGGTTTGAGAGTGAGGCTTGAGACTTTGTGAACATTTAATGCAATGTTGCTTCTTTGTACCTCAGCAACGCAGTGATGCCTGGGAGTGACGATTGCAGTGAGTGTTCGGGACTTTGATCCTGGCCGGGTTTTAGCACAACGGTCTGTTTTTCCCGGTCGCTGCATCTCGGCGAACCTTCACATTTTCGCTGGAGCAGACAGCTTGTTCTGCTACCAATGCTGTCTGTCAAGTATACACATTGTTACACTTTCTCCAATATTAATCCTCAACCTGCCCTTGAATGATGAATCCTGTCTTATGAAAGTTGAATTGTCATGCTGTATATTTTGCCTATGAGCAGCCCTGCGGCAACAACAAGTAAACATTTATTTCAGATTCAAATCCTTCCTTGCTGTTTGTTACAACTATCACTGATGTTCACCCATCAGAGGATATTAATTCAACTATTTATCAGTTCAATATTTCCCAACCCCTTAATGAACTACTTCTTATTTGTTTAGATTATCAATTATCTTTCCCTACAGTAAGTAACCAAACTACGATTTCTACCTTATATGCAGTATCATGAATACTACTACTTGAAGTCTCTATTCATATATCCTCGTATCTGTGACTTAGATGGATAAAATAGCTATTTTAATTATCACTAATTCTTTAAGACAGTTCAGAGTTTGGGATATATGTTTGTTGGAGTTAGAGAAGATTGATACTACTAAATATGAAGGTAAAGCCAGCAGCGTCTTAGCTTAGCATTAAGACTAGAAATAGGGAGAAGCAGTTCCCTGGACCTCATAAAAGATAAGAAGATGTACATTGTGTTCATTGGTGAGCTTAAGAGGGACTGATTCGCATATTTTGTAAACTTTTGATGGAGACAAGCTTGTAATATTGTCCTTCTGTACACATGACATCTATTGCATGTGTCCATCCGGGGAGAGGGATCCTCTTCTGGTGCTCTACTGAAGGTTTCTTCCCTTTTTTTTCCCCATGAAAGCGTTTTTCCTGATCCGATGTGAGGTCCTGGGACAGGGATGTCTACGTGTACAAACTATAAAGCCCTCTGAGGCAAATTTGTAATTTGTGATAATGGGCTATACAAAATAAACTGAATTGAATTGAATTGTTTCCTTTTTTTCGTCAATTTGGAAATTGTAGGTAGGTAGGTCGGTAGGTAGGGTGATTTTCTTTATGATTTAATTATTTGAAATGTAATAGCAGGACATATTACATGTTAAATAATAAAGAAAATACAATGTGTATATAGTGTTTGTAAAGTTAAGCGGTGCGAGAGTTATTCATGTTGATTCAATTTGAGGGGGAGTCTGGCCAGAGGTGTATCTTTATTCCCTTTCACGTGATTCTTTTTTAAAATATCTTAATTAAAACATATCTCATCATGTGTACTCTAAATGTTTGGCTGCTCAAATAGATAACGCTCTTCTCTCTGTATGTCAAAAGAAATAATTTCCCTTCGGATAATGCACCCTACTGATTAACTCTGATTTACTGTTGCATAGTCATAATGTTAAAATCCAATGTTACAATTAAGAACAAGGATAATTTCAAGGTAGATGTACAGTAGATGGACCGCGATTAGGCCTGTATCACAGCAAGTGAAGAGGGTAAGCGGGACATTGTCATACTCAGGCACGTGCACAGATAGAGCCCTAGTGGTGCTCAAGCACCAGCCCTTTTGCCCTGGATGAGAAAAGTGCCCTTTCTGCTGGAGCCACATTTTTTATTCATTATCAGTATTTAAGAATAAAAGTTACTCTCTCTGTCATCAAGTCCTCCCAAATGTGTTTGGATATTTGTCGGGGCCCTCCCTCCTCCACTTAGAGCGCAGTAAACGCAAGAAAAAAAAACACTTGTAATAAATATACTTTATAATTGAGAATGAGGTCATGCCGGGAAATATCAGACTTCCGTGAAAACGTTATAATGCCTCAGTCTGATATTTCCCGGCATGACCTCACTCTGGGTTAGTAAGTAGTTATTACAAGTGTTGTTTTTTCTTGCATTTACTCTTTTCATCCGAGCGGTCGAGGTTAGTAAATTGTTTATTATATGGCATTTTTTCGCTCCTATTGTTTTGTAAATAAAAACAAATTGTAATATGTCATTTTGTTCAGCTCTCATGTCTTCTCAAGACACGATGTGCTTCAGGTGTTTCCTAGCAACCAATTACTTAACTTCAAGTTACAGTGATCAATAGAAAAATCATTTTGCCGATGGGTGCCCTTTTGGGGGGTTTGAGCACCTGCCCCCCAAAATGTCTGTGCATGTGCCTGTATATATATATATATATATATATATATATATAATGTGTGTATATATGTATGTATATACAGGACTGTCTCAGAAAATTAGAATATTGTGATAAAGTTCTTTATTTTCTGTAATGCTATTAAAAAAACAAAAATGTCATGCATTCTGGATTCATTACAAATCAACTGAAATATTGCAAGCCTTTTATTCTTTTAATATTGCTGATTATGGCTTACAGCTTAAGAAAACTCTAAAATCCTATCTCATAAAATTTTAATATTTCCTCAGACCAAGTTAAAAAAAAGATTTATAACAGCTGAGTGTTTGTCAAGGCTCAGGAAACCCTTGCAGGTGTTTCGAGTTAATTAGACAATTCAAGTGATTTGTTTAATACCCTACTAGTATACTTTTTCATGATATTCTAATATTTAGAGATAGGATATTTGAGTTTTCTTAAGCTGTAAGCCATAATCAGCAATATTAAAAGAATAAAAGGCTTGCAATATTTCAGTTGATTTGTAATGAATCCAGAATGCATGACATTTTTGTTTTTTTAATTGCATTACAGAAAATAAAGAACTTCATCACAATATTCTAATTTTCTGAGACAGTCCTGTATATATACATACATATATATGTATATATATGTTTTTATGTATGTATATATATATACATACATATATATATATACATACATATATATATATACAGGTACGTGCACAGGTAGAGCCCTCGTGGTGCTCAAGCACGTGCCCCTTTGCCCTAGATGAGAAAAGTGCCCTTTCTGTATTCAAGTCAAATACACATTATTGTGGTCGTCATGCTCCGGTTTATTTTTTCTGTTTTTTAGATGTGTGTATTATTAGTAGTAGTATTATTATACGTATTATTATTATTATATTATTATTTCTCAGTTATCTGTTGCTATTCAGTACAGCTGTATGAGCTGTAAAGCCAAACTGTATGCTAGATGAAATATATTATATTATATATTATAATCTTATTATTTCAGAGGGACCATGTACAGTTAAAACAAATGTCACCATTTGATGCACTGCACCAGATTGTACTTGGCAGATGGATGAGAAATAGAAGACGTGGGCTTGCAGGTGTTTGGTCTTCCAACTAAACTTCATTTATTTGACAGCTATACGTTTCCCCTCTCAACTTCTTGAAACTGTTAGAGAGGTCAAATGATTACTTTCCATTATCTTTTTTCGTAAAGTCTTCAGTCCATTTGTTGTTCTTCTTTAAACAAATAATGTATTCTTTTATTTGGAAATATTGACAGGTACATAACACAGTAAACATGAACTGATATTTCCATTGTTTATCATCTTTTTGGTTGAAATATCAGATAACAAACCCACTCCCCCACCCCTCCCACTGTATACACTAGAGTACAGGACATTAAATACATAAACAATACATACAAAGAGGTCACCTCATTTCGCCGAGCCAGACATACACACACACACACATACATCTGGAACATCTGTATGTAGACACACCTGCACAGAGTCAATATCCAATCATTACATCACACAAGTACAATATATCCAGAGATGAAATGACAACATGAGTTGTTTTCTTTTAGTTCGGCCAACCTATTATACCACATGTCTCGGGGAATAGACACAACTGAACATCAGAAATAGGATATTGGAAATCTACAACTGCGTCTCCGGCTCAAGATTTATTTCTCAGGGACGTAGACACATTTTTTCTTCATTAATCAGTATTTAAGAATAACACTTACTCAGGGTCTCAGGTCTCTTAGTCCAGATCTCGTGTAGTTCTGTTTGCCAACAAGTTTTGTTTCCAACAAAAAGTCTCAAGCAGTGCAAAAGTCTCAGAGTTTCCTTCACAGGTTTGTGTGCAGGAGGGTTCACAGGTGAGGTCCGCTCGCGTCAAAGTCCAAAGTGCAAAGGGCAGAATCAGAACGTCCGCGGCCTTAAATATCCTCGGTCCAGTTTCCATGGCATTGACTGACGTGCGTGCGTGCGATTGAGCAATACAGAGAGACATATTAATTATTTCCCCCATATTTTTTTAATATATTTGATTCATACGAGTTATTATTATTATTATTATTATTATTTATCAGTGATCTGTTGCTATTCAGTACAGCTGTATGAGCTGTAAAGCCAAAATGGATGCTAAATGAAATATATTATATAATATATTATTATCTTATAATTGAAGAGGGATCATTTACAGTAAAAACATAAATGTCACCATTTGATGCACTGCACCAGATTGTAGTTTCAGCTAATTTGCCTCTGTAGTCTCTTGGCAGACCATAACACACATAAAACAATAACAGTACAGGATGAGACACACTGCAACAGTATATGTAAGAAGAAAACAAAATTCACACTATGCGAAGCTACAGTAGAGAGAACATTAAAAGTAAATATAATCTAATTTGTTTTCGTGGAATATTGTAGATTATAATGATGATCTCGTAATTAATCACGCAGCATATGGAGCCTTATTATTTGCTTTAATGTGTTGCACATCTACTTCTTCTTGATGATTAGCAGATGGATGAGCAATAGATGACGCGGGCTTGCAGGTGTATGGTCTTCCGACTAAACTACTTTATTTATTTGACAGCTATGCTTTTCCCCTCTCAACTTCTTGAAACTGTTAGAGAGGTCAAATGATTACGGTCCATTATTTTTTTTCGTAAAGTCTTAAGAACATTTGTTCTTCTTCTTTAAACAAATAATGTATGCTTTTATTTGGAAATATTGACAGGTACATAACACAGTAAACATGAACTGATATTTCCATTGTTTATTATCTTTTTGTTGAAATATCATATAACAACCCACTCCCCCACCCCTCCCACTGTATACACCTAGAGTACAGGACATTAAACACATAAACAATACATGCAAAGAGGTCACCTCATTTCGCCGAGCCAGACGTACACACACACACACACACACACACACACACATACACATACATCTGGAACATCTGTATGTAGAGACACCTGCACAGTGTCAATACCCAGTATCACACAAGTACAATATATCCAGTAATTAAATGACAATACGAGTTGTTCTTCTTCTTTGAGTTCGTGCCCTTTTTTTTGGTTTGAGCACCTGCCCCCCAAAATGTCTGTGCACGTGCCTGGTCATACTGCCGACAATAATGTGATCATGTTGACAGATCATAAAATAGTCATATAAGCAAATTATGGAAGGCACTTTGTTGTTTAAGTTATAAAAAACTGTCACCTGGTATACAATGTTAACGTCTGTAAATACTCCCTATGTTTTTGTGACAGGGTTTTGTGCTTGTGCGTGTATTGTATTGATGTTTTTTTACATGTCCCACAATGCAAGCCTTCGGAGACTGCAAGCGGCCTACAATGATGTCATGAGCACATTGTTGAGGAGACCGAGGTGGGCTGGTGCAAGTGAGATGTTTGTGGCTGCAGGAGTCAATACATTCAAAGCAGTTTTAAGAAATGTAATGTATAAATGTATCTGCCTTGTTAATGACTCAGAAAATGAGATCATCATGTTTTTATCAAATATTAAATTCAGCACTACACGACACCAGTCCCAGCTGTGGAGACACTGGTACAGCTGTCTATTTATAAAGCATGTGTAGTTCTTTGTTTGTTTTTTACTTGTGGTTTTGTATGTATTTTATTATATCTTAATGTTTTGTACTATCTGGATCACGAGTATGTAATAAAAGTTTGACATAAATCATTTTGAAAACAGAATAATAACAAAGGTACAAGAAGAGAGATTTCCTTGGTGCTCAGCCACAAAGAGAGGGCTTTTCCAGTGAGAGGGAGTTGGGGGCATATTGTGTCATGCTGGTGGAATTTACACGACAGTTCAAATAAGATGTATTATGTATTCTCCGTTTAAAGTCAGAGCAAAATCCAATATAGAAAAGGGGCCTATTCTTGACCGGTGTGACTACACTATATCTTATTCATTAAAGTCCCTCTTCTTTTGTTTTGTTTTCAGGCAGCTCTTCTTCATCGAGAACTTAGCTTTGTTTGTCTTGGTGGGTCGCCGGAGCTTTTCCTTCATAAAGCCCTTTGTAAAGCACAAGGCTTAAGGGAATTACAGTGTGTGTGTCTCTTTTTTTAACCATGTGCGAGGCAGAAAGCACTCATACATCAGGGAGTCTGGAACTGTCCACACACAGGCGTGAGGAGGAGGCTCGCTGATGTTATTCAACAATGCATTCATGCAGTTGTTTTAAGACATCCTTTATGGTTATAAACCTATCTATAGTATGTTTTTTATGCATTTAAAACACTATTAACACATTGTATGTACCATTTATGCAGTAGACAGATGGATGCCCTGCATTACTGTTCTGTAGAAAACCATGACATGCAGCTCCCATGCCTGAATCATCTTTGCTCCATTTGCATTATATGCGCTCTCAGATGTCGTGCACATCCTCGTCTCCTTAGAGAAGCAAATAAGCAATGTTCCGCGTTGCGAGCCACAGCTTCGATGTGTAGGATTTCCCCGACAGTTGCTTTCATGTAGCTGACAGTTGCTTAAGCGCCATACAACTGTGATATAATTAGGACTTTAGAACCTATCCCTGGGTTCTTGGAAAGCTCCATAAACTGTTCCTTGGTGTATTTAACAATTGTGATTGATTCTTTGTCTTCAGAGAATCTTCAACTTGAAGATCTTTCCAAAGAGATAAATGAAGCCCTAGCAAAAGTTCTCCAGCAGCTGAATGGGGGTGTGAACGATGAATGAACCAATCGGAGCGCAGTTCTGTCAGCCAATCACAGTGTTGTTGGCAATCTTCTAAATATGTTCTCCTGGTGTCATTTGTCGTTTCAGCTCAAACCGATGTGACCCTCCTCCACCCCAGGCTCTTCCAATCAGTGTTACAGCAACTCTTCTTCCACACCATGATAGGTTGTAATAGTTAATTTTGATTCTGTAGTCTTATGCTTTAAATTAATACATATTGAATGATATTATAATCGGTAATGTTAGGGAGAATATGATTATGAATGTTTTATGAATCATAAGGGAAAGACTGTTTTCTCTATGCAAATGTTCAATGTAAATGGCAAGAGTTAATATGTATGTCGCATGAGAATGAATGTTAGTCTAGTATTTCAGAAATGTCGAAGCTAGTTGAAGCTTGTGAGGTTACTTTAATCCGGAGAGTAACCTACTAGACTTTTATTGTGAAGGAACCTATTTTAGTTAGCTGACCGGAAGCGACTCCTCGTCGCAGCGACGTGACGTTTCACCTCTCCATGCTGATGTTTTATTAGCCTAGCCAATTGATTCTGCTCACAACTATGAGCTAGAATATTCTGAACTTCATAATCATTATAATAATGGTTCATTGTATGCAGTAGTTCATCTCAGACAAGCCAGCATTAATCCCAAGGTCACCTCTGTCAGCTTCTTATCCATGTATTTCTCCTAAACTGTCTATTGTGTTTTCATTTATGTTGGATTTGGAGTGGAGGCTTTAGTATTATGTCCCCTTTTAGTCAAGTCGTGTGACTTTACTTTGCTTCCCCGTTGTACGTACCAGACTATTATAAAGAGATTACATTCCTAGGTCCCTCAACCCTGCTGCTGGACTGACACCTTGAGCCAAAAATGGATATTTGTATCACCTAATTGGCTTCACATTAATGGCAGCCATTAAAGTAGAAATGAAGGCATCTTCCAATTTTGAGCCAACGCTATTTAGCCAACCTCGAGACATGTGGCATTGTGCCGTACCCATTTTCTCAGCCAACGATTGTCCTGTCTACTTGGTGATATCAGTGCATGAATACCTGTGTGATATAAGCAGTCCCATTGATTTGCTCTGCATGTTTGTAAAGCCTATAAAGATTATTTTTTGTTGACACTTTGTCAGAGAAATCCACAATTTAACATAATGCCACAAAAACTGTGCAGCTGCAAGGGGGCAGGACAGCGTTTTATATGCAAGACAACAAACCCAGAAGAGTCTTCCGCTCACCACAGTATCAGCAGTTTTAAGACGCAATTTGCATCCCTTTCACCAACTGTGAAGGATCCTTGTGCATTGGCGGAGGAGACGAGAGAGGCACAGTGCCACATGGCTTGCAGTTGGCTAAGTGAAGAGTGTCAGGCCACTGTCGGCGGCCTTGGAGGAGGCAGCTGTCTTCCAGTCACTCGGGGAACAAAAGTTCCTTCCAGATGTTCAGATGCTCAGAGCTCAATCTGAAGTAAAGACATTTCAAAATGAATTGGGAAATGGACTGTAATTGTTGGAAAGCTGTTTAATTTCACTAATCGTCACATTCAATTTCAAATTGCTGTATTCAAGACATTTTAATTCAGCTGCTCAGTGTAGCCTGATGAATTCCTCTTTATGAAATGCAAATTCAATCTGTGCACACACTGATCTCTGTTCATATGAGTGTCAAATCACATCGTAAAAACAGACTGTTTTATTGAAGTTTATGGCTGCTGAACCGAGCAGAGATTCATCTAGATGCACAGGAGCAGACGGGATACAAGCAGTGCAACTGTGAGGAACTATGTTTAATATCACGCTGGCGATTGTGTATTATAATGAGTTTCCATGTTGGAGGGTCAAGACAAATAAGTAACTCAGAATTAATTAATTATGCGATATCAAATCAATGACACTGTATGTATTCTGAAAATGTATTAGAATTATGGGATAGATTCGGTGTTTATGGAAGGAATCCAGAAAACATCAAGCCCCCACCAAATAAGTTAATGTATGTGAGTAATTCAAGGACACAGCCTGAAGAATGGGGCAGTTAAGAGGACAGGCTCAGGAATGTGGAGAGGGTTGCTTGGCCTAAGGTCTGAGAATTGTTTATGCAGACAGGGGGTTGGGTTGACAGACACCTAACTTGGATAGAGTGATAAGGGAGAAGAGAACAAGGTGTTGTCCAATCACTGCACTGGAAGAGGATGAAGGGGGGCCTGCCTTTAAGTTTAAAATGCTGAGAAAGTCCAAAAATCACCAGATCTTTTGCCAACGGCCGGGCAGGTAATCGATATATGCTCGTCTGCCCGGGGACGGGCACTGGGTCTCTCTCCAAAGAGATATATGTTGTCTATGTCTTAATGTGATTCAGTTTGTAATTGTCTTTTCTGGACTTTTCATATAAATGCTCTTATTGTAACTGGCACTGTAGATTTTGTCTCTTTTATGTTGACGGCTTTCCTGAGGAATACCGAACACGACACAACACACTGGAGAATTGTAATTAGTTTTAATTGGTGTGGTAATTTGATTGACACTGAATCTAACATGACACACATGTTAGATTCGCTCTGTTTTCACACTAACAGAGTTTTAATACTTTGAACAAAGGTGTTATTAGAAGAAATTATGAAAGTGTAATGTCTATGAAGAATATTTATAGGTTGTGGCAAAAAGATAATGTCAAATTACAATTTTTTTTTTTTTTTTTACTTCTTCTGTAATTCTTTATTTTGTGCGACAGAAATGGGTTCCAGTTTTTGAGGATAGGAGGACAGAAACAATTCAACATTTAAATACAGAAATAGCACTGATCCTGTATGTAAGTTTGCCCAACACATTTCAAGACGTTGTTTTTAACTCTGAAACACATCCTGACTCCAGCAATGGATTCTTGCCTGCATGATGCAACATTTTTGCAAATTGGGTTGTAAGTGGGCACTTTTGATTCTCCTTCGTTCAGGTTTTTAGACATTACATTCACCATTAATGTAAAAGAAATGAGAAATTTGAATATACCACAAGACTTTGTTTTAGTACATTGTACATGATGCAGTATGATGTATAATGATGGGTGAGTCATGAGCTAAAAGTATCCGCTCAGCAGGTCTTCTGTCAGGGCTGCTGACAGTACCAGCTGGCCTGTTCTGGCTGCCAGGGGTACAGGCAGGTGAGAGGGCGGGCCTCCCACAATCATGGCTCTCCTTTATATACCAGGGGCTAGAAACACAGCCAAGCCACAAATTGTGGTGTGCCGTGCTTCAGAAACAACAGCATAATTAATCCAAAAAGACAACAGAAGGGAAGGGGGAGCAGACTGCCCACCCAGCCATTCATGTCCAGCATATTGCTGCAGGTCCCGAGTTCAAAGTGGGTCAAGGATGAAATATCAGAATTACTGAGGCTACAAGATCAAAGGTGTGCAATTGTGTGTGTGTGTGTGTGTGTGTGTGTGTGTGTGTGTGTGTGTGTGTGTGTGTGTGTGTGTGTGTGTGTGTGTGTGTGTGTGTGTGTGTGTGTGTGTGTGTAGGTGTGTGTGTGTGGGTGTGTGTGTATTAGCGAGTGAAGGTATTTTGTGGTCAATAAAAATGATGAAAGTACAGAGATAATAAAATATGGAAAGCCTCCTGGACATTACTGGCAGGTAAAAGACAAATGAGTTTTACCTGGTTGTTGATATGTAAATATGTCCTAAAATAGTCTCTGCTATCAGCATATTAAGAAAGAAATGAAAATATGGCACAAACCAAAGTTATGTTGCTGGAAGGTGACCTGCACAGTTGTAACATGTGACAAGAAACTGAGACTTAACAACGGACATTTTAATCCAACAGAAATGCTTGGAGGCCGCTAGTTTAACATAGCATAACAAAAGCTAATCAGACTCGCTCCAAAGGAAAGAAATACAAATCCAAGCATCTATAAAGCTCTTAATTTACATGATGCATCTTGTTTGTTCAAACGCGTATGTGAAAGAAATTTGAAGTAAATATGATCATTAAGGCACACTGCATGCTATAATAACTTGGCAAACAACATTCAGTGAGCACCAATCGGTATTTTAATGTCGATTGCTCGTTGAAAACTGGGTGGTATTCGGTCTGAACGTCTAAGATCTATTAGCCGTCTTTTCACCGGCTAAAACTGAGGTCACAACATCAACCTGTCACAAAACACCAATTTGATTTTAAATATTGATTTAATATTGATATTGTTCAGTTGTATGTTAAAAGTGAGATAATGGTTACTGTGAATGTATTTCTCCAAAGTCATGTGACACTGATCGGTGAGATGTGGTCTACACGAAGACACAATTTAAACGTCTTCATGATTTCATATATAAAATGTCATCAAAATGGAACTATAGACTGTACGCTGCCAGCAAGATGTTTCCGAGTGCATCGTAATGGACCAATGAACCCATTTTAACGTATTTTCACTGGTGACCATAGTCGTCTTTTAAAGGTCTTTTCAGTGGAAGAAATCGGGGCAGTTTATCCTTCTGTGTCTCAGTCTATACAGCGCTGATTGCTGAGCAACTGTGACTACAAAGCTCATAAGTTAAAGCATACAACCGTACCTAAAAACTCAACAATTTTGTTTTTACATTTCAGTTTGTCTCTTTATGTTTATGTTTCCGCTTGCCTTCAGTCTCGCGAAGTGAAGCTAATTGTCCCCTAGCTCTAGCATCATACTTTATAACACATGGACACTTTGTTCTTGGAAATATATTTTCCACCTTCACATCACATTTAACCAACAATGTTATTACAGTATGTTCTTCTGTTTGACAGGCAAAAAATGACTCAGTGATATGCAAAAAAATTCCTAATTCTAAATTAAGCCTCAGTGTAATGAACCGAGAAGGTTAACCAACCTAAAACCCTTTCAAATCCAAATTATATATTAAAAGCAGAAGTCACAGCCAAAACCAACACAGGGCAACATTAAGTGGATCAAATTTTCTTACCCGCCGTGAAACACTTTATGGAAGGTTTAAGGGCTGACAATTAACTTTCTGATGTAATGACTCCCTTTATTGGTTTTAGTATCTGAGGATTCTCTCAATAGATAATTTTTACAATTAGAATAATGGTGTCAAGCACTTTTAAGGTAAAACCACTGGCAAGTGAATTCGGTGAGCTGATTGGGGAGGCTGGAGTTTATTTTGGCAGCGTACCTCTGCATCCCAGCAGCACTGAGGGTGAGAAGCCAAGCAGTCAGCTGTGAGGGGAGCCCAGTTAAAAGCTGCAGATGCATCATTAATTTATCCCAGTTTACATTGTGGCAGAGTTCAAAGCTTGCTTTTTTTGTTTCTCTGTGTGTGTCCTCAGTTTGTTCTTTGCCTCTGATCAGCCTGGCCTTTTGGATATTGGAAGCCGGTCGAGTAGCAGGTCAGAACAGAAGAGAAAGCAGCGTGGATCCTGCCAGTCACACAGGGCCCAGAAGACAGAGTGGCCAGGCCCTGCAGGACTAAGTGGCAGATGGCTGCCTCAGGATAATGACCAGGTGACATCTGCAGAGTGAACAAGCCATCAGGCTAACTGACTCACCTTGACCCACCAGGGAAGCCAAGCTGCCCATTCTCATCCTCCTCCTCCTCCTCCTCCTGCTATTCCCTCCGGTTACACCCACAAACCAAGAAGTGGAACAGAAGTTTATTGATTTACTAAGTTTCTCAACTTCCAGAAAAAAAGAGGTGTGAGAAAGTCTTTAAAAAAGCATTAACAGATTTTATGTGGGTGTTTGAATTGAGTTTTCTTTTATTCACTCGGGATTCAGTTGCTGCCTCTAATAATACCAAAGATCTGGGAGTATGTTTTTCTCTGACCCATTCTTCTTCTTTTTTCTATTTTTGTGTGTGACTTCAACACTAAAACTCATTAACACCAAAATATTTTTAGAAAAGCCAGACAGAATAACTTTTAGTATATGGTCAAAATATGGAAAAATAAATGTTTTTTTTATTTGTTATGATTGTTTCACCCACACTGTTTCTTTTGACAAGTGATTATAAAAAGGCGAGGGTTGTGCCGTGTCTAGAGACTAACTCGTACACATTGACGAAGTGATGCTGTGCACAAAGGTCATCTTTTGACAGCGCTGAGATCAGAGAGGTCAGACTCATTGTGCCATTTGGAAAAGAGGCAGTGTGATACCAACCTGCCAATATACACTACCGTTCAAAAGTTTGGGATCACTTAGAAATGACTTTATTTTTCAAAGAAAAGCACTGTTTTTTCAATAAAGATAACATTAAATTAATCAGAAATACACTCTCTACATTGTTAATGTGGTAAATGACTATTCTAGGTGGAAACGTCTGGTTCCTAATGAGATATCTCCATCGGTGTATTGAGGCCCTTTTACAGCAACGATCACTCCAGTGTTCTAATGGTACATTGTGTTTGCTAATCGCCTTAGAAGACTAATGTCTGATTAGAAAACCCGTGCAATTATGTTAGCACAGCTGAAAACAGTTATGCTGGTGATATAAGCTATACAACTGGCCTTCCTTTGAGCTTGAAGTTTGTAGAACAAAATTAATATTTCAAATATTAATCATTATTTCTAACCTTGTCAATGTCTTGACTACATTTTATATTCATTTGATAAATAAAAGTGTGATTTTTCATGGAAGACACGAAATTGTCTGGGTGATCCCAAACTTTTGAACGGTAGTGTAATTTCAGCATATCTTTTTTCATCTGAGTGTTAAGACCATACATTGTTTACAAAATAGTTTACTGTGAGTGTACACAAGCTGGCAAACTGAAGTCAGGGATGCAGTAACGAACACTTTGCAGACGAGAGAAAAAGGTGCAAAGTTAAATGTAGGGTTTCTTGTGTCTTGTGACCCGTCTTATTTTGAAGTCCCTGTCTCGTCTCCTCTGTTTCCCTGCACTTCCTGTCCCTGATTGTTTCCTCCTGTGGTCTAACACCTGCACCTTCCCTGTCTATTTAAACCGAGGTCTTCCTGCCATTCAATGCCAGATCGTTCCGTCACCAGAGTGCTGTTTTTGGAGCAATACACCTTTGTTTAGGTCTAGACCTGAACTGTTCTTTGAGTGCTGTTTTTGAGTCCACGTTTTGTACCAGAACATAACGAAACTGAATAGAATATATCATTGCAGCTGCAACACTACTGTAGCAACTCTATTGCCGCTACCCGTGAGTTTCCCCCACAAGCACCAAGGATAGCCAGACAACCGCGAGGTTCCGTTTGGTAACATCTTTTATTCGTATCCCACTCAACACCGAGCAGACCGCACGACTGCGCCTCTGCTCACTCACCTGCTCCACTCTCAACTGGGAGCTTTTATGAGGGCGGCCTCGGCTGCTGACTGATTGCCAATCACCAGCAGCCGAGGCAAAATTAGAGACAGCTGCCACAACGACATACAACTTTAACTTAAACTTAGAAATGAAGTAATTAAGTTATAAAGATCATCAGAACAAAAAATAACAGATGGGAATGCCCTGCATACTAAGCACAAGGTGAACTGATTGCCTATATAATTACGTGGCATGCATAGAAATACAGAAAACTCAAAAAACAAGGACTCTCTATCTGTTTGTCTTCCTTCCAATCATGCTTGGTGTAGGCTATGAATGATGAATTTCATTTTAGAACATGGCGGCTTGAATGGCGCTCATTTGAAAAATGGTCTTTCAGACACATGTTCCCTTTAAAAATAATACTTAAAGATTATATTTGTAAATATGTCAAACGTTGTTAACATACAGGTTCTGTTAAATTGCATATTTATACTTATTTTTTCTCGTGGTTATGACTCACGTACAAAGATTTTAAACCTCTGGTACGAGAGTTTAACATGTCCTCTTGTGTATCAATGAATACTAATTTATAACATTAATAATATTACCAGCAAAATACCTCTGCTAATTAAATCCATGCTCTGCTTTATAAGAGCAGAGGTGCGAGTAAACACAACGTGGGTGTTTTTCTAGTGATTTAAGGCCCCCAGGCAAAACGCCGTCTTGCTTTACTTTTCATGCTTTCTCTAACTAGGAATTTTAGTATTTGTGATGGTCGAAGTAAGTCTACCTAAAACCTTTTTTTCTGAAGTAAATCGATTTACTAATAATAATAAAAAAATCTAAATCGTACTGTAAACGTACTGCATTAAACATTTGTCTTCAAGTGAAGAATGTATGTATGTATGTTTAAGGTGGAGCTTGCTTGATAGTTTAATCAATAATAAGATATTTTATCTATTATATTTTGTAATTCAAATCTAAATCTGCAACCAATAGCATTTCTCTGTCAAGTAAATGTAGTGCTACTATGTTTTCCTCTAAAGTAGAAGTACACAGTAGTAGAAGTACACAGTATGTAAAAGGCAATGCAGGTGAGTTTCATATTTAGTGCTTTGAGGCCTTTTGTACATTGTGTTGTACAATAAGTTAGAATAGTTGTTTGTATGAGAAAGCTGCATGTAGCAACAAGCACAAGCCAAATATTGGGCCGTTCTAGCATGTTTTGAATGGACACTGCACTCTTACAGTTCACGAAATGTGAAAACATCCAAAAGAGCAAATAGTATCCACAGGATATTGTTATGCGGTTAGCTGAGGTTCGGGGGGTTTAATCATCTATCTGCAATCAAGTGTAATTGCTTCTTTGAATTTTTGTTGTATGAATATCTATTTTGTTGCGGCTTTTTTTCATGATTCTTCAATATTTTAAAAGAGTTCATGTCTTGAAGAACACACATTAAACTATTATCTTTACTTGTTTTCTGTCAGTTGCTCTAGTTAATGCTTTACCTGTCCGTTAAGGGCTAGTCAGTGTTCTCATACATAAAATGGAAGTATCCATCGACTCACACAGCTCTCAGCCTATTAGACCCCTCTATGGTCCGAATTTATGCCGAAGAGATCTTATGACGGCATTTAAATGATGATGGATTGTGTTGTGTTTCTTACCATCAATAACACCAAATCAGCCAGTCTAATTTAAATAACTCAGCAAATGCAATACATACTGTACTTCTCATGGGCAAGATAACTGTTTCACAAGGAATGTGTCTGGTACCACCCATGACAGTAAGTGGCTAGTATTGTTGTCATCATGGTCAAATGTGGTCCTGGAGACACCTTTAGCAGGAGGTTTCCTTTCTTCGCCCAGTCCATCAAGAGCTCTGTTTACCTTCCACCATTTACTTTCAAACTGTGAAGAACCACAAAAAGACTTTCAATCTCAAAGTATCCCTAGCTCCGTAAGCTCTTCTAGCTTATGCACACTGTTTAGGATGCATTTTCAAGAAGTTAACCCACTTACTGTTCATGTTTATAGACAAAACATAATTCTGGGGATTCAATTTTGTATCCCAACATATAGCACCTTAAATACTCTGAACTTGCTCAAAGTCTCAGACATTGCAAAAGGCAATTACATAAACATCCATGGTCACCTTTGAGAACAGTCATGGTCAGATGGGATGCTTTATGATGGAACTGTAACTGGAGGTTTCTCAAAGCTGGGAGCTTTCTGGAAGAAAAAAAGACAATAAACACAATGGTCAGAACCATATATTCAAGTTTGTATTCTTGTAAACTTTTGCCGTTGCTTAATACTGCATGAATGTTATTGTTCTGTATCATTATGATGCATTCAGGAACATGTTGTGTCTCAATTGACCCTTTCCATTGACCCCTCTTTGATACTTTCACATAGGAATATAGGAGCAAAACCTCAATCAAAAGCAAATATAGCGGGACGAGCTCTGTGAATATCTGGAGACCATCCAGATCCATGGCAATAAAAATACTCTCTCATTAACATCTCTGCATGGATGTGGAGAGCAGCACTCTGATCCTCCGGCATGGTTTAACTCCATTTCTCTCATGTTTCACTGACTTATTGTTTCGCTTCCTGGCATCATTTATAAATCTAGAAGCTTCTTATAAGATTCATTTAGCCAGTAGCACAGTGTTTTATTTTGACTAAAAGACAACAGCAGACAGGAGTAAAATAGTTTTCTCAAATGGGCTTCAAAATGAATGTGGGGAAGCAAAACGCATGTTCTGACAATACAGTCCTGAAGCTGGTAAACACACTCGCCAGTTTGTTGAAGATTATTAAATTTGGCAAAGTCAGGCCTTTTGGTGTTTGCATCACGTCAACAACATATAGTTAGAAAAAGGGTCATAATATAATGTTAATAGGTTTGACAAGTGTGCAGCGTTAATGTGAATGCGACAATGAACCATAACTGCCCTGAGCACCTCAGAATCGGCCCTGAGCACCTCAGAGATCAATTATCTGGTGATGTGGTTTCTGTAGACGGCATTGCCCTAGCATCCAACACCACTGTAAAGAATCTTGGCGTTATCTTTGATCGGGACTTGTCCTTTAACTCCCACGTAAAGCAAATCTCAAGGACTGCATTCTTTCATCTACGTAATATTTCAAAAATCAGGCACATCTTGTCTCAAAAAGATGCAGAAAAATTGGTTCACGTTCGTTACTTGAGACTGGATTACTGCAACTCCTTATTATCAGGCTGCTCTAATAAGTCTCTTAGGTCCCTCCAGTTGATCCAGAATGCTGCAGCTCGTGTTCTCACTAAAACTAAGAAAAGAGATCACATCACTCCTGCACTAGCTGCTCTGCACTGGCTCCCAGTAAAATCAAGAATCACTTTTAAAATTCTTCTCTTAACGTACAAAGCCTTGATTGGTGATGCACCATCATATCTTAAGGAGCTTGTAGTACCATATTGCCCCACTAGAGAGCTACGCTCACTAAATGCGGGACTACTTGTAGTTCCTAGAGTCTTAAAAGTAGAATGGGAGCCAGAGCCTTTAGTTATCAAGCTCCTCTTTATGGAACCAGCTTCCAATTTCAGTCCGGGAGGCAGACACAGTCACCTCGTTTAAGAGTAGACTTAAGACCTTCCTCTTTGACAGAGCTTATAGTTAGGGCTGAATCAGGTTTGCCCTGGTCCAGCCCCTTGATATGCTGCTATAGGCTTATAGCTGCCGGGGGACGTTTTAGGATGCACTGAGTACCTATTTCCTCTTTTATCTCTCCTCGACGATGAATTTTCATCTCTCAATCACACGTTACTAACTCTGCTTTCTCCCCGGAGTCCTTTTGACTTCACGTCTCATGGGGTCATCGGACCCTATGAGACGACATAGATCCTATCTGCCTGATGGATCATCGAGGTCTGGGTCGTGGAATTCCTGCTCCTGACTACGCCACTGTCCTGTTGAGACTCCGCCCACTGTTGAGACTCCAGCCAATCCTCCTCCCCACCGCCATCTGCCTGATGGATCGTGGAGGTCTCCAACGTGGAATATGCCTACTATGAACTATTCATACACTCTGTCATATTCATTGAATGTATTTATTTTATATGGGATACATGGCTGGCAAAAGGAATACATGTTATCAAAGATCTCTACAGAGATAGCTCATTTAAATCATTCGAGGACCTTAAAGTAACATTTAATTTTGATGAGAAGGGGGATTTCTGGAAGTATTTACAGTTGAGGTGTAGCATGGGGGCTGGGTTCGGACTGAAAATAGAAAAGAGTATAAGATTCAGGGGTTCCTAAGTGCTTTCTGTACCCAACACTCAATATTTAATAGAACATTTTTGAATATTCAAGCTGGAATGTGCGATGGCCTGAAATACGTATGGCAAAAAGATCTTGATATTGAGATTAGGGAAGCTGTCAGGCGATACACAGATATTATTTTACACCTTTTAAACTGTATAAAATGGGATTGAGGCAGGATAATGAATGTTGGAAATGTAATATAGAAATGGACACTTTTCTACACGCTATGTGGGAAAGCTCCAACGTGTGGCCTATATGGAAGGCAGTATCACATGTGATTCTATGAAGCGTGTTCTTCTGTTCTCAGAATCATCCAACGTTCACTTGATAAGTCAGAGAAGTAGTTATTTCCCTTTCACTCGATGAAATCTCGTAAAAAAACTTCAAACGGCGAGTTTTTCTACGTGGACCCTTAACTTGTGACAAGTCAAACCCTTGACTACTTAGTGGAAGAAAATGTGAGTTTACACTTTCTAGACTACTGGGTTTAATGCATTTTACCAGAGACTTTCTTAACCTACAAAATAGATAATTGTTATGCTAACATTGCTACTATTTTTCCTTATTAGTGCACTAGGACCGACTTTTGACTGTCGTGACCCAGTTTAAACATGTTCATCTCAACCAAAGCTGCTTTCCGGTTAAATATAAATAGATAAATATACCAGTATCGTATTTATGGTATTGTATTGAATTCTGGTATCGGGTATCATGATATTTATGGCAGGTATGTATAGAAGTTATAATTTTAGGATCGTGACAACCAGGTAGAGGATGGAACAGACTCATGGAATAGAATCATGGAACAGACTCATGGAACAGAATCATGGAACAGAATCATGGAACAGACTCATGGAACAGAATCATGGAACAGAATCACGGAACAGACTCAAAGCTCAGCAGAACACACAAGTCAAAAAAAAGGAAGTTAGTTGGTTCATGAATGACTTTAACCATATTATATATAATGACAATGTAAAGTTGTTATTACTATTATTAGGGCCCGATCACTGAATTATTCAGAGGACCTTTTTTCTTAAAATGTTTGTTATTATTATTTAGATCAAAAGACCGTAGTTATAAAAGTAGGAAAGTGTAAAGATTTCAGATTTTTACACTTTTTAGACTACTAATACTTGGTTCAATGTATTTTACCAGAGACTTTCTGAACCTCCAAAATAGACGATTGTTAACATTGCTAATATTTTTCATTATTAGTGTTTATTAATCCACTAGGACCGACTTTTTACTGTCGTGACCCAGTTTAAACATGTTCATCTCAACCAAAGCTACTTTCTGGTCGGTTTCATAGAATATAATATACCAATAACTCTAAATCTGTCCTTCTGTACACATTACATCTATTGCATCTGTCCATCCTGGAGAGGGATCCTCCTCTGTTGCTCTCCTGCAGGTTTCTTCCCCTTTTTTCCCCCTGAAGGGTTATTTGGGAGTTTTTCCAGGTCCGATGTGAGGTTTTGGGGCAGGGATGTCTATGTGTACAGATTGTAAAGCACTCCGAGACAAATTTGTAATTTGTGAAATTGGGCTATACAAATAAACTGAATTGAATTGAACTGATTAATTAGACATGCCGTATGGAATTCAGATCAAAGGGAAATGTTACGGGGAAAAGTATGGGAAACCTTGGGTTTATAAATTACAAGAAATACAGCATGTCAAAATGATTCACTTAAATCAATATTGAATGTCATGAAGGAAATCTAGCACAAGTGTCATTATTGATCTGACGTCACACTTCCGATGTACTTACTCAGAAATACATATGCGTATTTTTGGGTGACAGTTTAAGAGATATCGTAATCTCCCTCGAGACATTCAAATGCCAACACTAATTTCTCTCAGCTCCCTTTGGAATGATGTTATCATGGTTGGGGAGATGACAGTTGAATGAATCATGCATGCGGTGAGGGTGTGTGGAAGGCATCTATGCAAATCATGTTCACCCCATCGATGGCAGTGAAATAAATGAAAAGGCTCATTTGAAAGTGGTGAGTTCAGGTACGCTCCAGCGCCTGCGGAAAAGTCTGTGAACAACCACAGAGGAAGAGACACTTCAGAAGTGTTGACCCAATGTTTTATTTTGAACGAAATGTAATTAATAAAAACAGACCAAAAACTTTACTGTGCTTTGATATGCTTTAAAAAATAGATACTTATTGTATTATCTATTTAGTCTTATGAGGTGTGGCTACATGTCATCTTGTAGAGTTTGATGAGAGGATCTCAACTAGGACAGTAATTATCACCTTATAGCCATAAGCTGGTGCAGTGAGGTCATACATGGCAGAAGGTGTGACGAGGTGACCCCCACAGACAACAATGACAAAGTCCTCCGCTGATTTCTTTTCAATGATAGGGACCGTGAAAGCTTTGTGGCAGACGTCTCACTTATAGTGCATGCCATAGAGCCACTGTCTGCTAATGCTCTGAGAACATGCCCACCACCAGTAGTCACATCTGTAGAATAGGCTGTCAGTCTTTGAGAGTCTCTGGAAGCCTGGCGCTATGCTGCTGGATGTGTGATACCATGTTTCATATCAATGTCTGTCAAATCCAAGGGGCGAGGCTCACTCACTTGATCTGTGCGCAGATCATTCACTTCCCCTGCTGACGGGAGAGAGAAGGACGTCTTCCCTCTGGGCGGTTCCGTCTTGGATGGCGAGGTAAGTGACACGGGACAAAGAGCCTGTTCTCTCGCCTGTGTGAGGGCAGAGTGAGAGCCGTCTTTACATAATGTTCCATATTATGGATCACGGCGTCTCATTTACTCCCTCAACTTTTAAAGCCTGTTGTTGGAACGTGGCTTTTTGTTGGCTTGAGCATACCACGATTCTCGAGCTAAACGCCACTCTTTCTGATGTCATTTTCTTCTCTATCTACTGCACAATAGTGCTCATTTGGTCTCGCCTCATCAAGAGGAGGGTCTGGAACTGATGTAGTAGTGCATTTTGGTGGATGTAACTCAACTACCGGCTGACTCTAAGGTGTCACTATGTCACTACATCTGAAAGAACTGTGCACTGAATCCTCACCAGAAGCAGTTTTATCACCCATCTGATGGTCACCTAGTGAAAATGGAATCGGTGGGACGTGCGAGCCCCTACCCCGGCCAAAACTGATAGAAGTCATATCCGAGGTACCAAGAGACTCATAATTGACAGCAAAATCCTTACTCAGTCTTCATCTCATACAGTCTCAAGGGGATATAGCTGTTGTTAGCTAAATAAACCTGACAGTCAGATACACTAGAGACAGAATTGCAGCAACAAAGCGATACAGTGGTGAGAAGACATCTGCCCGGTCCAGCGTAGTCATGGACGAGTCACGGCACCAATGTAATCTCTGAGAAGTCTCTTGGCTAAATGAGTCTCATGGAGCTGGTCCGGCGACTGGTAACAACAGTTACAGGGAGTAGGAGGTTTCTATGAACAACTGTTTCCCTTAATGTTGCAGGATCTCTGATGCTGTACACATTGATTGCAGCCCTCACAGATGCCACTTCAATAACAGTGGAATTCCATTTGTCTGCAATTGTCATCTTATTCATACAATTCAGTCTATTAATATATATATATATATATATATATATATATATAGTATTCATTATGCTATGATATATAAATATCATATAATATAAATATACAATATAAATATATTAAATATATAAAAATAAAATATCATATAATATGTATAAATGTAGCAGCAACTTTTTTCATGTTGTTAGTGCTGTGGAGTCTCTTTAAAGAACGACATGGAGAGCTGCTGTTTTGACATGCAGCCCCACTTTCTGCGCGCATGAGAGATTAGCCCAAACATCTAAAATACTTTTGACAAAACAGAGCAATATGATGCCAACTTTCGTCCATGTCCTCCTCACCGTAACCTCAAACCCATCAATAGAAACTCCTCGCTCATTCAACTCGTAGATTTTCGTTTTGAAAGCGCTTTTTTTTTTTTTTGAGCGAAGTTTTTATTTTTATTGAAGGTTCTTTTTTGAGAGTGAAGGTTTTTTTTTGATTGAAGGTTCTTTTTTGAGAGCGAAGGTTTTTAATTTGCAGCAACAAATTCTAGTTTCATCAGCAAAACTAACAATTCATTTACGTACAAACGAGAAATTTGCTCTAAAAACCTTTTTTTGTTTGCGTAATAAAGACACAAATCTACCTTCATACGGGTCTTCTTGGAAGAGAAATGCTTGAACTCGTCGTTGTCATGTCGCTAAAAAAGTGCCTGAAGAGAACATGCAGCTTTGGCCCAAAGCTGAATCTATTTCAGGATGCTGACAGGCTCAATTGTTTATCACTCATTTATATATTTAATTAATTATAGGCTAAACTGCTTAGATCTGTGTCTTTTGGGCCGAATCGATTCGGCCCCAGCACAGCTGAGACATGCAGAGAGGCCGTGCAGGAAAAGTATATATTTTGCACCGATATCCTATTTTACTAATATTACAGGGTATATTCCATATTTCCAAAACACAAATATTAACAATTTGTACAATTTATTAATATTATTATTATGATTTTTGTATACTGTTTTTGTAGCTCAAGGTGGCGCCAGGCTCTGTGGTCCTCTATTGGCCAGCCGCCACTGTCCAAAAGTCGATACACACTTGTTCCGTTGGTTCAGAGGCGCAAATGCTTTGAAGAGGAGCGCGGTTGTTAGGCTCTGGGGTCTTTCTAACCACAAAATGAAATCAGTTTCTCACGTGATTGATAATGTCACATTCCATCTCCATTCAAAAGAACCTCTGCCTGGCGAGAGAAAGTGTGCGCGCTTGCCCTTGATGTCCAGATGGGTCGTGGAGGCCATAGAGGACATGGGCCTTCAGGGAGTCTGGAACCACAACCTGGTGAACCTCATGTTCATTTGTCTTTCTTTCTTCACCTTGTACAACATGCCATCCTGTATGGAGAGCATGGGCCTTTGTCTCAACAGTTTCATCACCGCACCAGACTCACAAGCAGGCTCACGCAAACAGGGCCTCCCTCGATGCTGGACGTTAAAAAAGACTCTGCCGAAGATATCATCCTGCTCTTACAGATTAACCAGTTCACTCCTTGGTAAGTAATCAATCAGGTTGATATCAGCAAGCTGAAAAATAGCTGGTCCTGTGCCTCTCACTTGACTGACACCTCTAGAGTCATGGGCATGTGACAACAGACCCCTCATTGGACTGACCAACAACCAACTGGCAGTTAGTAGTAAATCTAAATGCATCTTTGACTGTCCTATCCAGCATTTCATGTACATGGTTCAGTAAGAAGGCATAAGGTTCAGTTACATGTTCGCCCGGACGAATGACTCCCTACTCATTGTCAACCACACTATTTGGTCCATGGAAATAATTCAGGTTAAAACTGTATGCTGGAAACTTTAAAACCCATCTTTGTTCACATGCATCTAACCTAGGTTTAGTCAATATGTATGTCAATGGATTTATATCAGTCCAGACTGTGAAACATCGCCCTATCAGCCAATGGTTTACTTTCTCTGCACTCATCCGTCCAGTCAGTCGGGGACAGTTTAACATGGCTTCTTTTTAATTTGTTGATGGCCTCTCTCTCTATTGTGAGCTGTGGAAGCCTTGACTTACCTAAATAGAATGATGATAGTAGAGAATCATTCCCAAGAAAGATCAGATTTTCTTGCACAAAGGGTTTTCCCATCAGACTCCATCAGGTCAGCTTCCTGCACATCATTTACAGCCTGCACTTACTTGGATCTGTCCTAACACCATCTCCACATATGACGTGTCACAGAAACTTGACAGACCGGCGAAGAAAGTGACCCTTCTTAAGCGAGTGCTTCAAGTTGTTCGCAGCGAGGCGTGACAAGACCATCTGCAGATGCTCAAGAGCAACCTGTTCAGATGGAGCAAAGGTCATCCAGGTAGGATAACGGGCTTGTGAAGGTCTCATCGTAAAAGATGGACATCATCATTTGCATAAAAGGGGCAGGACTGTTTATCAGACCCTGGGGCATCCTGTTATTTTCATGGAGACGGAATGGGGGAGGAAAACGTTGTGTGTTCTTGTCATCCTCGTGCAGCCTTGTAGAACCCTGATGTGCGGTCCATTGTGGAGAAGAACACATTGCCACCATGCCGCAAGAGTGTCTGGTTGATGAGGCAACAGATGTGCATCCTTCAATGTTCTTGCGTTTAACCCCTGAAGCCATTGCAGACACAAAGATCAGTCGGCTTGACAACCAGGACGATGGAAGATGAATACTCGCTTTGAGATTCACAAATGATCCCCAATCCCTCCATTTCATACAGCGCTGTCCGAAGCTTGTCCTCCACTGAGTGGATTCTGTGGAGAAAATCTGTCACCCCACCACAGTCCATTTTGTACTTTGTAAAGGTGGACTCATACTGCTCCATGAGCCGCAGCAGCTTATCCTTCCACTCGAGGGAAACTTCCCGAGACGAGAGGTCCACATCCTGCAGGCTCATGAGTGAGGATGCGCGATATCTCCTCTTCCGACCCTGGTGTAGGTGGTGAGCTCTGTGTGTATTGCAGACTGGATTGGATGTGCTCTGGTTCTGGTAAGTCTTGCACAGAAAGACAGGGGGACACATCTGCATTTACATGTGTATTCATAAGCTGTGATCAAGAATCAATTGTCCATAGCCTAACTAATATAATGATGTTACATACCATATTAAACAGCCGAGGCGGGGCTACAAGAATATGTAAGCCGTTTGCACATACTCCCAATACAACTTAACCACCAAAGTTATGAATGACCATATATCAATATTAATATCTGGCAAAAGGTCCGACCAAGTAGCTTTGAGGCTTGTGATGTTGTTTGCTTCATGCTACAGGTGAACGGTTTAGCTTTCCATAAAGCCTCTACAACCAACAGATTCACAAGATATCTTTCCATTTCTTCTCAGACAAGAGCGCCAGCAAAACACCCAGCACAGCCATCCATCCCAAAATATTTGTTCACAGCGATTGTAGAGAAATATGACTTAAGTTTGAAGATAAACGGTACTTATCTCCGTCTCTGGTTATATTTCGATCGCAAAATTGTGATGCACTCCCTTTGTGATGCAGAGAAGTGTACCTGACTGGTTTCCTGTCACATTATCCACATGAGTTGGGTTAGTTTTAGCGATTCGGATCCTACGCATCACAAAATATGGAGCCTTTCTAATTCTGGTTGGCTAACAGTGCTGTTAATCTCATTTGGATTGCTATATAGACATATCCCAAAGGCCCTCATGATTGTGACGGCCAAGAAAATAACCAAATTATGGAAAACTATGATTTTTGCACACATTTTGCACGATTATTTGAGTGTACAGAACATTATTTTGATTTATTTAGTGAATGTTGCGGCTGTATTTCGATGTATTGAACACCATTTGTAATAGAAAAGTGAAATAAATAACGTGTTACATGAGAAAATCTAATTTCTGCTTCACTTTATCAAACACTTTAAAGAGAGACTGTTCACATATATTAATATAATATGGGAGAAGTGTAAACCTGCAGCTGTGTTAATCTAAAGAGATGATCAACCTGGAAGTGTTTTTTATTATTTTATTTTTTTATTTTTTTCTATGTTCCATTTTAAATAACTCTTAACCAGTAACTGATATATACAACATTTCAAAAAATCTCACAAGTGTCTAACAGTGCTGTCACCTTTATTATAACACCACCGATATTAAAATAGCCCTTGTGGTTGCGAAAATAGAGTTGTTTTAGTTTAGCTATGTAAATGTTTGCATACCTAAAAACAGCTCAGGTTTAATGGTGAGAGGCGCGTCACGATTTTGACTGGAAACCAGCCATCTCTCCACCAAAATCTATGCAGGCCTTGGTGGGTTCAATGAGGACTGTAGTCCCCACTGCAGAGATGTCAGATGCAGGCAGTTGAGCCCACACATCTTTTGAGTTTAGCCTTGGCGATTGTGTTAGGCATTGCTCCGCCTTCTCATTCATCCGAGTAGGATATATATAGCACTCTTCCTACCACTCAAAGAGCTTTAACACTCGGCGTCATCCTTCACCCATTCATACCCATTCATAAGCTGATGGGAGGGGCTAACCTGCAGATCAGCATTAACAAACATTCACACATTCACACAGAAATATGGGGTTAAGTGTCACGGACACATCGACATAGGCTAGCGGAGCCGGGGATCGAACCGCCGTTCCTCTGATTTAAGGACGACCTGCTCACAACTGAGCCACAGTCGGGTGCTAATTCTGCTAAATGAGGCAACTTGTCATTTGGAGCACTAGTCAACTAGTTTCCCAGACAGAAAAGTAATTATACATGTATTGAATTCAACAGAAATATGATGACTCCCACCTGTGTTCTCCATAAGATGAAGAGGAAACAAGAACAGACATGAAGAAAATGCTGTCAATATATCACAATTGAATGACGAAATAACACTTACCATAGAAATTAAATAAATCCATCTCGCTATCAATCTATCTGTCATCACATATACAGTACATATATGTCAACATATAGAGCACACTTGAACTCACATCCATGGGTTGTGTGTGTATAAGAGACGAGTGTGAGTAAGCTTGGTATCAGCAGAGGGGAGGGGTTGAAAGGATGGATGAGCTCGTGGGATCTTCTCTCGCTCGTATCCTTCCCCGTTCCTCCATATACCTTTCTCCTCCTAATCCTCTCACTCTTTATCTCAAAATCTCTAGAAAATGTCTCTTCTGTCTCTCGCTGCCTGTGCTGCACATTCTCACATCAACAGCTCCACCAGCAGGTAGAAAAATGTCCATCTCAGGTTTAGGCTCCATCCGTCCAAGGCGCTCTCCACATTTCCCCCTGACAGTAAAATGCAGCACATATTTTCAAGGTCCATGCTTTAAATTCCCTGTTAACTGAGAGTTGTTGCAGTGGCGGGAAATTATTTATTGTCATTCAACACACCGCACTGCTGAATCAACAGAGTCACAGGATAAAAGAGTAAGGACGTTGCACATTTTCACAAAGCTTCTCTCGTCATTGCCTGCATATAATTCAACCAACATTATATCCAGTTAACGCTCCGTAAATCAGCTCTTCAACCGTATCTATTACAGGTTGTATGTTCATACTGCTTTTTATTTCCAGTTCTCCATGAAATCCTTACAATACTAACTGTGAGACACACTAAAACACCAGCCCTGTGTTTTCAGGACACACTGACACAATAAAACTTCCAAATCCATCCACTGAGAGGCAGAGATGAGGCAATCTGCACTTGTGTTGTGCCCACATGATCTGGAAACCTCTCCTAATCATTTCAACTCAATAGGAGCCAACTGATTCCGGTGAGATGTGGTCTGCGTTCAAGTTCCTACTCGTGCAGTTCATCAAGTCTTCTTTTGAGCTTTTCCACCCAGATTCCATCTATAAACCTATTCTGGATTGCACTTATTAAGAGGGAAGCCCGTGTGTACACTAGACTGACATGGTTACTGTATGTGTTCAGCTTGTGTTGTGTAAAGTAACCTGATTGGGTTAAATGTCTTCTCATTAAATAATTATGAAAAACCTTGCTTCATTTTTTAATTTGTAGAATTTCTTTCCACTCATATCTTGATTATAGTAAGTGTTGGATTTTTAAAAAACAAATGCGCCACCAGAACCAAGAACATTTGCTGAATAACAAAAATATTAACACCACACAAGGGTTAACTATAAATATTTCTAAAGTTTCTAAATTGTATTTCTTCTGAATAATTATTCAGAAGACATTATATATACATATATACATATATATATCCACATATATACATATATATACATATATATATATATATGTATATGTATATATATATAGTTATTGCAAATTATACAGAAGAAATGTAACATGTTGTTTTTGTTGTGACTGTCCGTTCAAGCCGTCCCATCAGACTCTAAGGTGTTTCTTTGGAGGAGACGGGCGGCTGCTGCTGTCCTTTATCTTGCTGCCTCGTCTCCGAGTCAGGACACACTGCACAAACTCTTTAGTAAATCGACAGAGGGCCGACATGAGAACTTGTCCCATCTTCCAGGTAGTCCAGTGTTTTTTCAGTTCAGTGCTGTCAGAGCGGTACACCAGAGATGACACGGGACACGTGCGTCCTTTCCCAATCATGGAGCTAATACTGAGTAAGCAAGTAACTGTGGTAGTTCGTAGTAGAAATGAAAGTACAAATAAGATACACTTAGACTACATAAGTATATTTATATTTTTGGTATTTTGTTTGGAGATGTGCATTAACAACATTCTTAACTGGCACGTTAACTTTTGTTCTTTCAATAACACCAATAGTAGTAATGGAAGTTATACCAGCATTTACAAAGATGACATAACTGATGTGAAGCCCTCAGCAATCATCTCCTTGTCCAGGTCTGCCCATATCTTCTCAATGTCAATATTGAGTTGTGTCTGTCAGTGTCCAGGTCTGGCCTCTTGAATGTCCCAACTAAAAATCAACATAGAGAAACAGTAATTGGAAAAGTATTTAACCCATTTGCCTTTTTTACTTCAATGTCATATAAAATGTATTAAACCGGATAACTCTGTTATATGACATAAACAGCAAACTGCTACTTTTGAAATTAGGTGCGCTATCAGAGGAGCTGCTAATTGTAGCTCTATTCATGCAGAATACTGAGACTTTTATTTTGTAGGTGGGTTGGGAATAACAAATGTAAGGTGTTTCTAAGACATGGAATTCATCAATTTAACTGGCACATCAAAAGCCACTTTTCAGTTAGCATAAGCAATGACAACTGGAGGATTATGGCCACATTGGTGACGGGAGAACTGAAATTCAAAGTAGGCTACATTGGGGAAAGAAAGTAATGGAAAGCCTTGCGTGATGTCTTTTTTTCTTAAAGAGGTTGATGATGTCCAACATGCGTCTTGTTCTGGAGAGCAGAAGAAACAGCACATTGAGAGGATTTACTGCAAAACATGGTATTGTGAACCAACACTCAGAACACAACATACACCAGAAGGACCATGGATACTCATACAGTCAAAGTGTTTCAACAGAGCACCCAACACAAAGCTTTCATGTGTTATCACTATGAAACACTTGCAGCCAAAGTAGAGAGCAGGAGTGTACATATGGGAAGACTGAGCAACACCCTGTCATTGAAATTGTGAAACCCAGATGTGTAGTCATGGAAACTGACATGATTTCTGCAGACGGGGCACTTCTTTATAGCTATAGAGACACCTTAACTTTGAGAAAAAGGACAGCATTGTTTAACCTACGTTAGCAAGTAGGGGAGTACTCAAACAGAATACACCGATATTGTTTTCCTGTAAAATGTGAGACTCTGTAATTTTATTAAAAATGGTAACGACTCACTAAACTTGTGAGGAAGGCCGGCTCCATCATTGGCTGCAAACTGGACTATCCGGAACACGTGGTGGACAGTAAGACGCTGAAGAAATGAGTGTCCATATTGGAGAACCCGGATCCTCTACGCCAGTGGTTCTCAACCTTTATTCAGTGATGTACCCACTGTGAACATTTTTTTCAGCCAAGTACTCCCTAAACAGCGCAAATCATTTTTGGTTAAAAATAATAATAATATACAGCGCTGTGCCATCAGTATCTGATTTATTGAACTGTAGAAACTGAAGACTGCATTGTTGCATTGAACTGATGCACTTATATTTTAGTGAGAAACTTCACTGATGATCATTGTCAGTCTTGGTGGCAGTGAGGCGACTGCTGTGGTCAAGCTCTTGTCCAGACTAAGTCTGTTTCTTTGTTTTGATCAGTCTTTGCAGAGAAGGAGGCCTTTAGAAGGTTTCCTCTTTAAAAACTCTGGTGGCTTAACCAGCATGATTTGCATGTTTCTGATGCCGCTCAAGGTGTGCTGGCTTCATGCTGCTGTTGGCTAACCTCTCTCCACAGAAAGGGTGGGTTGCAACTTGTGGACGTAAAACTAATTAAAACATAGTCGTCTTAAAACTGACGGGATTTTGCCGGCTCTGGTTTCTTCTTCTTTGGCACTTGTCTCTGTGTTTTCAGCAGCATCGCTGCTCCGCTTCAGCCACGACTCCATTGCTTACGTTTTTAAGGCGGCAGTGATTGCCAGGTTGGGTCCAACCATCCTGATATGGGAGGTACGCAGAGTTTTTAGGATAATACTTTAAATAAACTACTTCATATACAATTAAGTTTATGAACTTACACTTATGTTGTATTGGTTATTAACTAAATTACTATTTTTTAAGGACTTTTGAATGGATGCTAATGGAGCACGTTCTCCAACAGACTGCTTCAGCTCTGCTGTCACAAGGACAGATACAGGAGAACATTCCTGCAACTTGGATACACTGAATACACTTTTAATGTACATGTTATTCATTTTAATTTCCTTTCCTTCCTGTATTGTATATATTGTAAACATGCTCGCTGCTGCTATAAAGAAAGTTCTCCCTGGGGATGAATACAGTATATCTAATCTAACAATTATTGTACATTAAATGCATTTCCAAAGACAAGATAGACATGTATATGTGTTCATAAATATCATAAACAGTGGCATGTGTTGTTGTTTCCGTTTCAGTTGTGTGACTGCAAATTTTGTCCCCACCCAATATTAAGTATTTTTAAACTGAAATGAGGAATATCAAAGAACCAAAACTTGTCTATGAAATCATTTATTCTTGCAAGAAGAGTCACGGTTACACAGAGTCCCTCAGGAGTCTTAAGGGTGAACTGAAGAGTCAATGAAACAACACATATTTAAGGGAAACAAGAAGGAGGATCCAGAAGGAGACATTTGTCTTCAGGTCCTTTCATGAATAATCAAATCATCACATCATCCGATGAGTGACCAAATTATCTGGTCCCGTGATGAGGACACTCAAAGGAAAGATCCTGGAAATTATAACACCAATCAATCATTCTTCATTCTGTCCTCTGTTAGAATTTGTCTCCAAAAGTGATTGTTTCTTTCAAATAGTGTCAAAGATAATATAACTAAGAATATTTAAAATTCCCATTACAGTTGTCAGACATGGGGATGTTGTTCCTGGGCAGTTGAGCTCACTTGTGATGACGCATGTCGGTGGTGGCTTTTCTTCAGTGCGCAGTTTGATTGGGATGTTGTGTAATGATGTTATTCTCTTTCCTTGCTTCGATACTTGTTCTCTGTGCAATGACAATAAAGTGGAATCTGATCTCAATCTGATTTGGCCAAGTACTCCGTTATGACGCAAGCTTCTTGGCCCTTGGCTGTGTATGACATACATGGCACACTGTCCACCAATAATGTCAAGAGAGAGAATAGAGCTGAAACAAGTGGTTTTAAGAACTTCATTATATTAATTATTATGGGGTATCTTAGACCAGTGTGCACGGTCCATAAAAAAAAAAAAAAATCTTGTCTGGTCTTTAGTTGCAGGGCATAGATGTTGCGTGGTTGTGTACAGAATTGGTACATCACAATTGTTTCATTTTCTGTATTTGTCGACACATATGTCTTTAAAATATAGGCATTAGTCATTGGGTGGAATTATGAGACATTTTTATATCATTTCAAATATTCAGAAATTTGCTTTTTGATCGTAAAAATTTAGGACTTTTACATTGGAACAGTAAGAATAATTGAGAGATGTCTTGAACACAAATGCATCAGTCATCTTTTAAAATTGTGAAAGATATGTCGATAGCACCTGAAATATGCAGAAAATGTATATGCTGAAATAAGCTTTTTGAACATACATAAGTAAGACTTCTTTTTTTAAATCTCTTGGTACATTAACGATGTGAGTCAGAGACGTCTTGAACACATTTTAATTAGTCATTGCTTGATTATTGAGAACATTATCTTTATACCACCTACAAATGTCAGAAATGATCTATTTGAAAGGTAGAAAATCAGTTGGTAAAATATCAGATTAGGTAAAGTTAAGACATTTTTGTTTGGATGTGGTCAGAAATGTCCTGAACACATACTGTACATATCAGTCAGTCAGATATAATTAAATTCATCATCTTTCCATTAACCCCTTATATCAAAGAATAAACAAATTTCACGCACAATTGAGTTGTATTTTTTCTTTGGTTACATGTTTTATACCTAATGTGAATATAATTAATTAATTAACATATATGCAAGTACGATTTGTCGACAGCTTTTTCTGTGTCACGTAGATCTTTCGCAGTGTTTTATAACAGTCACCTGTTTGCTGTTCGGCGTTGCTGCCTGTTTTTAGCAATGCATTTAGAGCAAGTCATTTTCATTGTATACACACTTAGCGTTGATTCTGTTTATATAATTAACACCATTTTAATTAGGGTAGTTTGGTGTTCCTGTACACCTGAGCTACAGGGCCATTGAGTTCGCCAGGTTACATGTCGGTGACTAACTCATTTACATCTGCAGGTCATGGCCTTTCTTCGATAAGAGCATTAGCTCACATTTACTTTTATATGATCCAATGACATCTGCACACGTGTATAGAAAACTGGATAAATGCCCAATATGTATCAACTACTGGTACTAACATACTCCCATCGACCCTGGTTTATTTATTATTTCAGATGTATTTATTCTTCTAGTATATTACTTCTAATGTTACCCGGATATGTGCTTGCGCCATAAGGATGTCTTGCATCTGGTCATTGTATTGCCTTGTTGTGAAATACTCTTACTTCCGGGTTATCTTCCGTGCACTGCGTTTTTTCATCAAGCTGTATTTATAAACGTCGCCGCCAGAGGGCGCTGCTGGTATTTCAGCCCGGCGCACAGGCGGAACACGACGTGGCAAGTAAACACTTCACTTCCGGTGTTGTGCGCCGTATTGACGACTGTCAAACCCCAGACTTCCTCGGACTTGGTAGTATGGTTTGATTCATCCCTCCGGTGAGCAGGCTGTTGTCTACATGAGGAGCGGGCTGTAGGAGCTCAGCAGCCGGACAGGAGGGATCATGGTTGGGCTGCTGATGGTGTTTCTCGGGGGGGTTCTGGAGGTCTGCGTCGGAGTCTCGGCGAACAGAGGAGGGTATCCCTCTTTTACGGACGAAATCCCTTTCAAAATCACCTGGCCGGGCGCTGAATTCACGCTGGTGAGTCTCCTTCTTTATAAGCAGCGCTTGGGGAGACGATGCTGTCGACCGTGTGAACTGAAGTGTGCGTGCAACATGTCCGGTTACGCTCCCTCAGCGTTTCAGACTGCACGTGACGCTTTAACGCATGTCTGGATGGTTTCAGCCCGCTACAGGGGGCCTGTACAGGGAAGACGACTTCGTCATCATGACAACAACCGAGAAGGAGAAGTATAAATGTCTCCTGCCCTCCTTGACATCTGGAGATGAGGTAAGCATTTTTTTTAAAGTAAGTTTAAGAGGTGAACTTGAATGTCTTGATGTGGACTGTCTTAATTGTTAATTCTCCTCTAGACTATATCTTCCATTTTATTGGCTGCAAATTCTGTCATATTTTATCTTTGACCATCAAATCTGTGATCTCTTTGCAGGAACGGTTATAGCATAACAATGGAACTTTACATGAACAATTTTAAAAAAACATGCATCCGATCCGATCTGTTAAACACTCTGTTAGACTTTGCCATCTCCGCTATTCATTTTGGGGCCGGCAACGAGCGTGATCAGGTGAAACTGAGACTTGAGTACCAATCTGTTGATGGAAAAAGACGTGACACGCAGCAAGATTCCTCATCGAGCAGCTGCCGTTGTGTTTATTAGTGCTCTTGTGTTCCCTGACTCCCTTGTCTCCCTAACTCCAAACACCTCTGTTGGTTCTTTTGTTGACTCAGGATGACGATAAGGAGTACACTGGGCTCAGTCCGGGGGAACTGCTGGAGCCGCTCTTCAAACGAAGCAGCTGCTCCTACAGAGTGAGACATTTCAATCTCGCTCGCTTACTGCTGTCCATGGAGCGACTGAAACGGTGCTCAGATGGAGCTCACGCTTCATGACCAGAGCATGAGGAAACATGTGACATCTGCTTCCTGAGGCATCGGGTTCAATAGAAATAAATCTAAGCTTTCTCTTTGTTCGGCAACATTTTCAGATTGAGTCATACTGGACGTATGAAGTATGCCATGGAAAGCATATACGACAGTACCACGAAGAGAAGGAGACGGGCCAGGTCAGAGTTTGTGGGGGTTAACGTCGTTTTCCGATGGCATGAATGAGAAGCATGTCGTCCAGTGTGTACTAATCATGTGTGTTTCCACAGAAAATCAGTGTCCAAGAATACTTCCTGGGGAATAGGGCACAGAAGAGAGAGTCAACCGAGACGGGCGAGTTAACTTGCGACTGTAACTTAATGATATTTCTTTATTTCTAATGTTATTTCGTGTTTTAGCATTTGCCTTATTGTGCTCAAGCTAAATTATGATTTTTTTTTTTTCAGATAAAGTTGAAGAGGCAGAACGTGTCAAATCAGCAGCTGAAATGGAAGTAGGTATATTAATGAAACATCCATATTTGCCCGGCTCTCAATACTCCCATTTTGTGTCATGTTTAGTTTCCTCCACTCCGCCCACTCGTGTCCAGGTGACCTCTAAGAACATAGAAGGTCAGCTGACTCCCTTCTTCTCGCTGGAGATGGGAAACGGGACCCCCTGTGTGCTGAAACAGGACGAGGCTCGCTCAACGTCTGTGCTGTACGTCTGCCATCCGGAGGCCAAGCATGAGATCTTGTCCATCGCTGAGGTCACCACCTGTGAATATGAGGTGGTGGTGTTGACACCGCTGCTTTGCGCGCACCCAAAATACAGGTAGTCCGTCAAAACAATGTCAATATTGTGTTTAACCTGTGTGTCGGCGTTCTCCTGAAATGCGTGTTCCTGATTATCAACTTGACATTAATCCCGTGCAGGTTCAAGTCCTCCGCGGTGAACGCCATCTTCTGCCAGGCTCTGGCAGGCTCCCCTTTGCGGCCTCGGTGGCTCACCCAGCTGGACCAGGAGCAAGAGGAGCAGCTGAAACCGCCTTTCAGCACCACCACCGGGGCCAGAGAGGTGAGACATGAAGTAACGAGGACGGGTGTGCGCTGCCGCCGCCCGGCTCACGTCTGTCTTCGATGGGTTACAGGAGCGGACGTCACCGGTGAGAGAGGAGGCCTTCACCTCCACTCACAAACCCATGACGGTAGCAGGGCAGTCTCAGGTCACTGTCGGCAGCACGCACATCTCTCGTTTGACGGATGATCAGCTGATCAAGGAATTCCTGAGTGGCTCCTACTGTCTGCATGGGGTGAGGCCTGTTCCATCAGTCTCCCCCGAGCAGTGTCATAATGAACAACTCTGACATATCACTCTCTGAATCTGTGTGTTGCAGGGCGTAGGGTGGTGGAAATATGAATTCTGTTACGGCAAGCATGTCCATCAGTACCATGAGGTAAAGCGTTCTGCTCGTGTCCGTGTGGAAGCAAACATGGACTTTTAGTGTCAATTTAGGCTGTTGCTTTTATTTTTTATTACCGTCGGGCTGCATCTAAAACATATTTTCATTAATTAACAGTTTGCAGATGGATCATTTGATAGATAAAAGAAGGAACACAAATAAGTTGCCATATCTGCTTGAAAACCGATACTTCCATTCTCCAAATGGGAGGGGCCATTTAATGTCCTGTTAATTGATCTATCGATAAATGTTTCGACTTTTAGGTTTTATTTTAATCCCGTATGTGACGTGGTTTGGTCCAGTGATTTGAAATGATCCTCGGTGCCCCCAGGATAAGGCCCAGGGAAAGAACACCGTGGTGGTCGGGAACTGGGACGCCATGGAGCACAGCGACTGGGCCAAGAACAACGTCGCCCGATCCTACCAGCTCAAAGACGATGGGGTGCAGAAAGTCAAGTAGGCTGTTCGTGTTGTGAAGCCGAAGTAAACTGAGATTGTAGTTTGTTACACATTGCATAAATTCCTCTGCTTCGTGACAGGTTGGTTTCCCACTTTTATGGCCATGGGGACGCGTGTGATCTGACAGGGAAGCCCAGACAGGTCATTGTCAAGCTCAAGTAAGTGGACCGTGGGGAGGAGCCGCCGCGGGTCAACGCGCGAGGAAGACACTCCCCCGATGAGTCACTCATCTTGTTTCTCTTCTCTGTCAGATGTAAGGAGTCCGAGTCTCCCCACGCTGTCACGGTCTATATGCTGGAGCCTCAGACGTGTCAGTACATCCTGGGGGTAAGTCCTCTCGTCACCAGCCTCGGCCACTGCAGAAGAAACATCCAACTATCCGGCTAATGCTGGACCTTAAGTAGGGCGCTTCCCCTCTACAGACTTCAATAAAGGGACAATCCAACACAAATCTCTCTAATCTATAACGCAACACGAATGTACAAGCGACTTTAACTTTCGTTTTTAGATTTGTATTATTTAGATGGTTAGATTAGTGCCGCTGCTCGCCATGTTGGTGCCCTAAGCGTAACTCCTTCACGATGCCCCCCCTGAGATAGGAAAGGGAGCCACGGCGAGCGGTGTCGACGGGTGGGGGGGGGGGGCATGACATGCTGTTGTGTAGAGACGATCAATAGAGAAAACTAGAACGGGCACTCGGTAGAGCGCATACTTTCGCATTTCACAAGATTGGGCATTGAATTATGAACATGTTGGCATTAGTTGCATGCCAATTGGATACAAATTGACCGCTATGGTAAAAAGATTTTTACCTTTTCATGACTTTGACCCGATCGATCCCAAAATCTAATCAAATGGTCCCCGGATAATAACCAATCATCCCACCAAATTTCATGCGATTCGGTTTAATACTTTTTTAGTTATGCACGTAACACTCATACAAATAAATAAATCAATACACGGCGATCAAAACATAATCTTCCGCATTTTCAATGCGAAGGTAATTACAGGGTGGCGGGTGGCGGGCGGAGATTTCAGGGTGGTGGGGCTCCACCCTGTTATAATGGTAGGGGAAACACTGTATATAATATGTGTCCGAGGTAATCTTAGATAATTTGAGATGATTGACATCTATTTATTTTGTCCCCTAGGTTGAGTCCCCGCTCATATGCCGGATTCTTGACACTGCTGATGAATATGGACTTCTGTCAATCTCCAGCTAAATTAGCAAAGATCAGATGACGGCAACGGGACACGAAGGACAGAGAGATGCACATGGAGAGAGAGAGAGGACATTTATCATAAAGGTGGAAGACCACTTGGCGGATAAGCCCAAACCGAGGTTAAACTTGAGGCTGGACTTCACTTGTCGGTGCAACATGCTTCGTCCAGCAGGCGGACTCTGACTTTGTGATGACTCAGTGAATTGGTGCGGACGCCTCACTCCACAAGGCCTGTGCTCCATATCGACGCTTCACTTTGTGTTGGTTAGTTGCAAGCAAACGAGTTCTGAATCAAGGGGATCTGTTAACATCAGGGGAAATCACATTATTCATGCATTTATTTACTTTCAGGTTGTTTTGTGTGTGAAATGAAATAAGTAGCTGCTTGGCTGTCACTTTGTACTTGTAGATAGGGGGAAGCAAAGTGTGTGTTTTGTTAATTTACAGGATGAGTGAGTGTAACTTATGCGTTAGTGGAATAGCAACGAAAGTGAATGGTCGATTAAAATGTCCTTTACGTTTGTCGATGCACACTGGAATCCTGATTAATGCTGCAGCGATACACGCCTGGCAGCAAAGAATAAAACTGAAACATGGAATCTCAATTCTAGTTTTGCAGTAACGACCAGGGGGGGGGGCACTTGATTTGATTTGACAGATAAAGACATTGTGGCATGTCTTCTTAATACGTGGATGTCTATTTGTCATTGCCTCTACACATGTATTTTAATTTGAGTATTGTTCTTCTTTGGCATTTGAATGAACCGTAGGAAGCATGTGTAAAATAATAACTAACTTCCATCCTGGAAAGAACAGTGTGGATTCTCCATTGGAGGCCATGGGACGTCATGGCCACCAGAGGGCGCTGATGTCATTTCCTCCACTGGACGTGTAAAGAACTCACAAACTGAAGTGTAGAACAGACAGCCATTTGTTTTTCTAATGTTTTTTTTAAAAACGGACGTTAATATAGAAGAGAATACATCATTAGTTGAGACAACATGCCAACTCAAATTGTTTAGTCCCGACTTAGCATCTCTCTAGCGATAAGATAACCTACGTGTTGCTTTTACATTAATAACGAGCACAATGACGGTGTTGAACCCCAGCAGACATGAGGCTCAGTATCCTGCCAATCAACCAGCATTACTATCATTTATTTAGCCAAATGATACAACCAGGGCTGCAAGTAAGAATTAGTTGCGTTACTGAATAATTGCATTATTTTCTGCATTTATTTTTTCCCAATTTCATGAAAGAGCCAAATGTCACAACTTGAAAAAGTTTTGGTCTGATCGACAGCTACATCAAAGATAAGTTTACAAATATGACAAAGCAAATATTTGTAGAGTAAATGCATGTCAATCGACTAATTGATTATGTAGGGTCTAGATCAAAAACAATTAAACTGAGATGCACTGTTCTTGTCAAACATTTATTGTGTTGAAAACTGTATGCGGTTCACAAATACATTTCTCTTAAGAAGCAAAAGTTCATCAAAGTAGCAACCGCATGCCATCTGGCAAGCAACGTGTGGGCAGCCACGTGTGGGCAGCCACGTGTGGGCAGCCACGTGTGGGCAGCCACGTGTGGGCAGCCACGTGTGGGCAGCCCCCCCCCCCCAGCAGCTTGGAGCTCTCGGCCACTTGAGAGGAACCAGCAGTGATCTGGAACGGCAGTCTTTGCCTGCAATGAAAACCTCCAGAGTATCGGGTTAGAACGGCACATGCGTGCGCAACGCAGGGGCAGATTAACGTGAAAATGCCGTAAAAACGAATCAATTACAGTCAAGGACTTCTGGATAAGACACTTTCATAACAAATCTATTGCTTGTTTTTTTTTTACTTTCACGGCCAGGCTTATAACACTGGTTCTCACTTCTCGAAACTGGACTCGTATTTCCGACGTAAAAGAGGACAAAAGGTTAATACAGATTCCAAATACATAACATGGGCCTCTTGTTGTGCTCCTCTTTTGATTCACATTTGATTTAAAGCCATGGAGCGAGTGCGCGCACCTGTTCTGATCCATCAGACGGAGGGAACGGGAATCTGGTGCACCGAGGCGCTCTCAAAGTCTTGCAGTGCGTCCTGGTGAGTGTGGTAGTGCATGGCGACGTACGACTTGGCGAAGGCAAACGTCTGCGAGCCGACGGGCTGCAGGCTGGTCGGGGAGCTGGGCCCCGCAGAGGGACTGCTGTTGTAGATACTATAGTAGGGCTCGATGCGGGTGTTGATCGGCGTAGAGGTACTCTGGGGGCGGGGCTTGCGTGCACCTGTGGCCCTTGGACTACCAGCACAATCCCTGGAGTGACTGGGGCCGCAAGCCTGGTCAACCAGCCTCCTCTGGGGTTTGGGCGACAGGACGTAGGCCGAGTTGGTCTCGTGATGGGAGGATTTATTGCGATTGACTTCCAGGCTGCCCTTCCCCATCGCATGCAACCGAGTCTTTTGCTTGCAACAAAGAAAGCCCAGTGCCGCCCACTGGATGCACCAGAGCACGCGGCGGCGGAGGCCGGCACTGTTGCGCGAGTACACAAAGGGATTGATGCCCGACTTGAGGAAAATGAGCACAAAGCCGCAGAGTTCAAACTGGTAATGTGCAAAGCTGCTCTCCGGCGACAACACGTCCCACGCCAGTGAAACTCCCATCGGCAAGCAGCAGAGCAGCACAGAGAACACGATGACCACACAGGTGACAACGGCCTTCGAGTCTTTGGCTGTGGCCAAGTTGACCGTGGACACCAGCTGACAGCAGGTGGCCCCGTGGGCGGCCCCTGGAGCCAGAGGCTGGCTGGTCTTGCCGACGTACGAGTGCGTCTGAACTTGGTGCAGCTTGTCGTACGTCTGGCTGCAGCACACGGACGGGTCTTGGACGGCACGCCGCATGCTCTCAAAGCCGGCTGCGGCGAGGGGGGGTGGGGGAGGCGGGCACGTGGCATCGACGGCGGCGACCGGACATTTCCTCACTTGTGCGTTCTTCCTCAGCGTCCGAGCGATCATCAGATAGGACACCGACACCACAGCCACGCAAAAGGCAAAGTCCGCCAGGTAGACGTACAACACGACCCGGGCCCGTCCGCCTCCGAGGCCAAAGTGGGGCAAGCAGGGCCCGTCTCCACGCGGGTACGCTCGCATGGCGAGGAGGGCGGCCATGGTGAAGCTGGACGCCCACAGCAGGGCGGCGAGGGCCAGCGTGCAGGGGAAGGAGGCGGTGCGGTTGGGCTGCTGCCCCAAAACCATGCGCAGCCGATGCAGAGCGATGACGGCGACCGTCTCCAGGGACATGATGATGAAGCCCGAGCTGGTCAAGTGGAAGGTGAAGCAGAAGCTCTTCGACACGCCATCCCCTCCGTCGGCGTCCAGGAAGAGCACCAGTGCAAACATGGGAGCGGTCACGCAACAAATGAACAAGTCGCAGAAGGACAAGTTGAGGATCATGAAGTCGAAGTTGGTGCGGAACTTGCGAAACACCGGGTCGAAGAAGGACAGGAACACCACAAGGTTGCCGTAAGAGCCCATGCAGAAGATGAAGATGAGGAGGAGGGAGCAAAAGGTCAAGGTAGCAGTGTGGATCACAGCCCAACTGGATGGCGTGTGTGTGCCCAGGGTGCCATTGAAGTTCTGCTGTCTTGGCACATCCACCAGGTCGGATGGCGTAACAGAGGTGTTCATTGTATCATTACACTTTATAAGGATCCCGCGGTCATCGATGTCAGCGTCATTCCTCTTTGTGGAAGAAGTGCATGCTGGTCACAGGAGCTGCTGCTGGCGCCATTGCTGCCACCTTGGGTCAGGGGGAGTGCTACAAGAGGATATAAGTCATATATTAGCTATAGTGTGCAGTAGATCACATGTGACACACTCATGATTGATGAACGGGAGAAAATGTATCGTTGACCGCAAATGGTACATTTCTTAAGGAGCGGTGGTACATGTTAGACGCACGCCACAGTGGGCTATTAACTATGCACCTCTGCATTTGGCCAATTATACCTTACACCCCCCCCCCCCCACCCCCACACTCCTTCTCCTCCCAACACACACGCAGCGTCTGCTGAAAACCAGTGGAAATATGTGTATCAATGTATTCCGAATGCATCTAGATTGTATGTTCCATGGCTCTGATCAATACGATGAGAAAATGTAACATACCGTGTGTAATCGATCGCGCGTCCATCATCATTTGACACACAGCCCATCTCGATTTTAAAGCAATACGATAGAACGTGAACGCACCGCGGCTTCGGGGGGAGGGGAGCAACAAAAAACACGTAATTCAACGACAGATCACCCAAAAGCGGCCAATTGACAAACAATGCGATCAAAAGACGTTTCCTTACGTGTCCGTGTTAATGGAGTCAGAGCGCGCAGAAGCACAGACGGATGATCGCGTATTCGTTTTCTCGGCGACGTCTCCATCCTCACACCGGAACGACGGCCGCTGGACGTGCGCTGAGACACGATGGATGAAGTCACTGCCTACGTATCTGGGCACGAGCTCCGCATCCAGGTGTTCATCCGGAGCTCTCCGCTCTCCCCCCATCGGCGACAACACCACGGCGAGGGGCCGCCGTCCGCAGCTTTACTCCAGGGTCACACGATTTGAAAGAATGTGTCTGTTACGCCATATTAAGACTTCAGATGAGCCTGTAGCCCCCCCCCCCCCTCTCCATGGCAACATACAGTATAGCGTTTACTAAACATGGTGGCCCGATAGTATTCACAATGGTAACATTACGCGGTACGGTTACACTTACTTTCACATATTATAGAGATGCTTGGCATAATAAATTATCAAACACATCTACATATTATTTAATTTCCCGCTTTTCACTGCCGTCCTTCGGAAGAGCGCCTTAACAACGTCGTTGCTAGGCGACACGCAGTGATGGCGGAGCATGGAGGTCCAATATGGCGCTCAACCTCCATTCATGGGGTCCGACTGACTGAAGAAGAAATATACTCACCATTTTACAGTCGCATCGTTTCCTGTAGATACTTTACCAGTGTAATACTTTTTATTTGAAAATGACCACGTTATGTGTTTTTGCGAAGACTTTAAAAAAGAAAAATGAAATGGTGCCTTTGGAGTTGCTTTATATTATTCAGACAACTTAAGTTAAAAGAATAAAGAATTTGTTTGTTTTTTTACAAACAATTTATTGACATCTTATTCAATCAGCAAACAGTACATCTAAAAAAAGAAAGAAAATAATGAATGCAGTTTTGGCACTAAACATCAGGTATGTGTGGACTGATTTCAAATCATCAGGGGAAAGCAAACCAAAATCTCAGTGGGTTTTAGGAAAACGGTAAATTAGTTTAGGGATAAGAGGCATGAGGTCACAATTATGGACAGACGGTTTGGTATTTTTTTTGAGACATGAAATGGTAATCAAACGGTTCTTCACAGCAAACGCATCACACAACACAGCAGTGGGGAGCCGGCCCTCTCCCTTTCTTTGCAAGAACTAAATGACAACAGGCTACATTGCTAAAAGCTCAGCAATCTATTGCATCTCAGTAATACCTTCTATGAAAAAGTAGCAGTTCAAAAAAGTCAAATAAATAAATAAATATGTTTGTGCATATTTGCTCTACCATGATATATCCATGCATGATGCATATCATCATCTATAGATCAAACAGCCATACAAACATTGCGTGTTGCAGGTTTGGGTCTAATGGGAAGAGCCCATTGTTCCACAGTCGGTCCTCTTCCCTACTGGGAGACAGCAGAGCGTGTTGCACACTGGACATCGTGTCGGCTCCGAGTTGATACCGTCTGGGACACTGGCAGAGGCCTTCAAGCATCCCATAAACACACACGCATACACAAGAAATGAAATAGGAAATAAAATCTGTACAGTAATTTTACAAACTGCAGGTCATTCATCCCTGCTATGATTGATCCTTAAATATTAAGTATAGTAGAAATGTAATTGAGCTAAATACATGAATACACAACTTTTCATTCATTCCTTGAGCCACAACTCGGTTGTGTCACTCTTCTTCCGAGAACAGGACCCTCCTCCAAAATGCATGTGGTATCCGTCCAGGCGGGGGGGGATATCCCAAACTGATAAAGGAAATCAAAAACAAGCATTACTTGAAAAAGGTGGCTCAAGTCTCTTCTCCCAATAAATGATCCCTCAGCCTCGTTTGACCGTATTCAGTAATGAACAATAATCAAGTTAAATGTCTCGTGGATGTGCATGTGAACATATTCAGGAATAGTTATCTTTCAAGAACAGTATGAAGGTGAAATGCTGTACCTGGTGTTAGGCATAGTAGCAGGGGGAGACCAGGAGGTCAGTCAGGACCAGCAGTTGGTCATCTGTAAAATGCTGCTTATGTTGCTGCCAGTTGTCATGGTGAGTCCGTCGAAAGTTTGATAGAGTTTTCTTCACAGTCATCTAGTGGGCCACAGACACAAGTTATGGGATTTCTTACAGGAAATGGAGTAAATCCAGTAAATAATTGACATAGCACAGGTTTTGTTGACTCCAAAAGGCTGAACAATAATCCCACGGCACCCGTATTAACGTGGAAAGTAGGTGATCACACATACTTCGATGGGTTGCGTGTCATTCAGGTGAGCGCTCAGGTCCATCAACAGCTGAGGCATCCAGGTGGGCACATCATACGGGCTGGAGAGAATACACGCACTCAAGCCGAGAACACCCGCATGGCGCCGCACCAGGTCTACAAACACACACAAAAAGGAGGATTTCCATTCAAATGAGGACCTCATATCGAGCGGATAAGCATATATTCCAGACGAGTGACTGACCAGCGGATGGTATAGTGTCCACTGTCGAGCCGAGCTCCCTCGTCCTCTTCTTAGGCAAGCGGGTCTTGCAGAGAGCCTCAAAATGTGTCTGCATGGGGGTGTCCATGGACAGGAAGTTGCACTGCAGGAAGCCACTGAGTGTCGTTGCAGCCATTTCTCTGACCTGGAAAACGACAAAAAGGCAGAAAGAGTAGATGAGTTGAAGTTCAAAAAGTATTGCGTCACTACAGTGCAGTATAGTTACAACTCACTGATAATGTACACGATAACACAGATGATTATTCTGGAACTTGCTGGTGGTAATTAACAATGTCCTAAAAAGGCAAAGAGAAGGGAAAAAAAGAAGCTAAACCAGACATCGCTTGAATTGTCGGATATTTGAAATATATATTTCATACTACATTGTATTCCATAAAGTTGAGAATGTAAAGTGCCCCTCATTGACAAGTTGACTGAAAGAGAGCCGGGTTGTTCCCAATTCCCGTGTGTATGTTGGGGGAGGGGGGGCTTATCTATGATGGACGTTGAGATCGTCTTTTACACATTCAAGGTTTCTTTTCTCAGTGAAACTTTCAGCAGAAAAAGGTCAACTCTGAAATGGGTATTATGCCGATTTATGAGCGGCGTAGTCCAGAGGAACGGCCTTTTTAGATCACGTAGGACCAGATCAGAGCCTTCTTCTTAGACAACAGTGTACCTTTTTTGTATATACACTAAAGAAAACGTGGTCTCTTAAAAGGAAGCTGGTGGTTTAACTCGATTCCGCATAGCGTCTCCAGTTTTTTCCATTTTACCCAAAATGTTCCGTTTGTTTTCTTTGCTCCTCGTCTTTCTCTTTGGTTTTCTTCCGTTTGCCTCTGCCTCGTCTTTGAATGTCTAGAAAAGCGCTATATAAATTCAAGGTATTATAATTAACAGTATAATAAAAGTAAAGGGTCACTTCTTGCATTAAATGCATCTTCCTGAAGAAATGAGAACAATGAAACTAACAAGCCTAGTTTATAAGAGGCCAAATAAAAATGGCTACTTCCAGCCATCCCCCACTTCTCCTTTGTCTCCACACCATCCCTCTCATCCTCCTTCAATCTGAACATTATCTCCATGGCAACAGATTACTGCAGCCTGTGGTTTCCATAGCAACAGCTAGAGGACTCGAGGTGGGGGGGGGGCAGGAGGAGAGTGCTGAATCACTTCAGTCGAGCTGAAAGACCCGCGAGCATATACACGCATGTATTGTCCAATATCTTGGTGAACATTTTAAAATACTCAGTTTGCTCTGGCAGTGACCGTACGCCACGCTGACCACACGTTGAAGCTTTACATTTGAATGATTTGAACGTCAAACAGTTGTTAATGTCAGCTTGTTTTTACCTCCAGCTGTTCGTCCTCAAGCAGTCGCACCACCAGAGCCCGGATGCCGTCCACTGCTTTCTGGTCACTCATGTAGGTGAACAGGTTATAAAACACCATTATCTGGAGGTACGTGAGCACCGTGTAGCGAGCGTGCCAGGAGCTGCTGCCAGAAATCTGAAACACACGACAATAAGCCCTTTCTCCATCAATAACATACCGTGAGAATGTCTTTCACAAGAGCCACTGGCCCTGCAGGAGCCCTGCACTTAGGATCTCTTCTTTAATGGAGCTCCATTACAGACGTAGAGAATATCAAATAGATTCTACAGTTAAATCAGAATCTGTGTGCATGACCAAGTCAATGTGTGCATGTGTGTCTGCAGCTTGGAACTGTTCAGTTTCTCATAGTTAGTTAATTACCTTTTCCATATGTTGTTGACAATTGCATAGAAAAAAAATGGTCAGTTACCCTTTTTCAGGTTATCTCATTTATAACAGCAGGGCGCTGTACACTATTGTACGGACACAATGTATAACTAGAACGGGCACTCGGTAGAGCGCATACCTTCGCATATCACAAGATTGGGCATTGAATTATGATCATGTTGGCATTAGTTGCATGCCAATTGGATAACAATTGACCGTGCTATGGTAAAAAGAAGATTTTGACCTTTCCATGACCTTGACCTTTGACCTGATCAATCCCAAAATCTAATCAAATGGTCCCCGGATAATAACCAATCATCCCACCAAATTGCATGCGATTCGGTTTAAAACTTTTTTTGTTATGCGAATAACACGCATACAAATAAATAAATAAATATATAAATAAATAAATAAGTACACGGCGATCAAAACATAACCTTTCCGCATTTTCAATGCGAAGGTAATAAGCAACAGCTACTAAAGGCCCAGTCATGTGTGATGCAGGTGAAAAGTGGAGAAAAAACCAGCGCCAGCTGCCTGATGACTCACCTCCTGCAGAGCACTGAGGACCATGGGGATCTGGTCTGCGTAGAGGAGTCCCTGAGACATCAGAGACAGGCAGGTCTTTGCGTCCCTCTTAAGTTCATCGTAACTGTCGTCATTCTCAACCGGAGCGATCTGGAACCGAGGACGGAGACAAGCAGGTGTCATGTTAAGCCCCGATGCGGTGCATCCACCGAGCGCCAAGACATAAAGTTGGTCGTGACGCGTGTTTCACCTTGAAGAGCAGCGGAAGCAGCCGCAGTTGTTCTGGGACAGCAGTGGAGAAGGAGCGACCAGCACTCGCAATGAGCCACTTAAGCACTGCAGACATTTGAAGACAGATATTTTGATACTTAAAGAATTATCTTCTGTTTAATTGCAGGTGTTGATTAAAAATAGATTCATTTTCTGCTTTAAAGTAACTCCCGATTGTTTCAAACATTCCTACAATAACCAGCATTCATAGGACCAATGACGGGCCGGCGACCAACCGGTTTTGAGAAGCTTGATGGCTTGTGTCCTTTCATCCTGCTCTCCCACGTCATTCTCCTCAACCACGTGGTTCTGGATCTCCTCATCGCCCTCGATGAGAGGCTTCAGCTGCAACAGAATCCGCTCAGTGAAGTCTGCGATGCGGGGGGAGGTAGTTGGCTGAGTGTATGGCAAGTTGACGTCGATCATGAAGATGTACGTGAGCACACTGGAAGGATACCAAACCAGAGAGGATGAGACGCGACGCACAACACATGAAGAAAGAGTTTGTTAAAAGCAGGGCATCATGACAAATAGCACAGTCACTGATGTAAGAAAGGAGCTCACCTGCCAATGCGTTCCCGTACATTCTTGTACACCTGCGTGAGTTTGGGCTCCAGGTATTGCAGCAGCCTGTGGAGGAGCTCTGGGATGCGCCACTCCTGCTGAGCTAGACCTCCCTGCAGCACATAGAGACGACTGGAAAGGAAAAAAGAAGCACAATCATCACCAAAACGGCCTTCTTCCACCTGAGGAACATTGCACGTCTCCTGCCCTCATAACCTCCTGACTTGCCGACTGCAACAGCATTCTTTATGGCTCTCCCAACAAAATCCTCAATAAACTTCAATATGCTCAGAACTCTGCCGCTCGACTGCTCCCCTCCACCCGCCGCTATGAACACGCCACCCCTCTGGAACGCCCTCCCCATCGGTCAGGCTCCCACCCCATCATCATCATCATCATTCAAGCCCTCCTCGTCAAACTCGCCTACAATTGAGTTTCGTTCGGTTTGTTTATGTAAAGCGTCTTTGAGTGTCTAGGAAAGCGCTATGTACACATTTGAAGTATTATTACCTTCGCATTAAAAATGCAGAAGGTTATGTTTTGATCGCCGTGTATTTATTTATTTATTTGTATGCGTGTTACTCGCATAAAACAAAAAGTATTAAACCAAACCGCATGAAATTTGGTGGGATGATTGGTTATTATCCGGGGACCATTTGATTAGATTTTGGGATCAATCGGGTCAAAGGTCAAGGTCATAAAAAGGTCAAAATCTTTTTTTTTCCATAGCACGGTCAATTTTAATCCACTTGGCATGCAACTAATGCCAAAATGTTCATAATTCAATGCCCAATCTTGTGATATGCGAAGGTATGCGCTCTACCGAGTGCCCATTCTAGTTATTATTATTATTAGTTTGTCGATCACATAAACATCTGCTTAAGGCAGAAACTTCTTTTCTACTCACCAGGCATCGACGAAGGAGCCGCCCTCTCCGTTGACAGGAGACTCCATCAGCATCTCAAACAGCCAGTGGAGCTTGCGTGGATCTCTACTCTCCTAGACGAGACAGAAACAACAGAGTTGAGGAGGAGTGACACAAGTTTAATGAAAAGGCCAAAGACACGTGATGGAAATACACGACCCAAAGCTTACGCAGGCTGTGGCGATGCAGGTGCCCCAGTCTGCATACGTTTCTATGGTGATGTTGGACAGGGCAGTGCGGAGCAGTGGACACAACAACTCCCACAGACTCTCAACCTGTGAAAGGAGCACACGTGTATGAATGAGTTTGTTCTCATTTGAAGATACGCGTTGTGGAAGGACACTCACAAAATCAGAAGCCAGCACATGGTCAAATGAGAAGTAAGATTTTCTCTGGAATGTTGTACAACTCCCAACGCCTTTTCCAATGTGTACCATCTGGCCACCGTACTAACGGAGACTTTCAACGTCATACCTTGAAGTAGCTCCAGTGCTTGCAGCCTCGGATCAGTCCAGACATGATCTCGGCCACACAGCGCTGCTTGCTCTCATGGGAGTCGGCCACGAGGCGCTCCATGTGTGGCCGCAGCAGGGGAAGGAAGACGTCGCTGAAATTGCGGAACAATCCCTGGAGAGAGCAGGGGAAGGGATCACATGTATTGCTTTGTTGGTGAACTTGAGTTTATTTTCTGCATGAAACACGATCTCACCTTGAACAAGCAGAACCTGCGAGGGCTGAACTTGTCCTTTCCCTTACGGTCCTCGAGAGAGAGGAACTCGATGAACTGGTTAATGAATACCGGGTCTGAGAAGTGGTCAAAGATGATCTGTTCCCGCTGTTAAGAAAGGGCATGAACATTTATTTTACCGGACGCAGCTCATATTTGTTCACATTATTGAATGGTTATATATTTGTTTCTAGGGGGTGTGCATGACTGTACACAAACCTCTGTCATTTCCTCTCTGGTCAGGTTCTGTTTGGGTTGCTCCTCCATTGGTGCGTACATCATCAGTTTTCTAGAGAACAATAATGAGGTGATGGTAAATAAAAGCAAGGTTCAAGACGTTGTTTGACAGATTACACAAAATATATACACCTAAAAAGAGCAAAAGCCAGTCAAGTAACGAAAATAAGACAGGAAATGTGAACCTTGGCCAACAGTAGTATCCCCAGTGGGTCTTTTCCACAAACACACAGGCGTCCCATTCCTGCTGTGTGCGTGGCAGGCTGCTGCCGTTATACTGGAGCCACTTGTTGTCCTGCCGGTCCCCTGCAACGATGCCACTCAGCTCCTTCCCACCACCTACCAAAGAGTTATAGAGACCGTCATTAGGAGCACAAGAACCATAATGTTCCTACACTAGACGAAGAACAACTTATGGTGCATACAAAGCTCAGAGGGGCTGACGGGGACTTTCTTATGCGGTCTCTTTATTTGTTTCATTATCCCTGCCACAGCTGATATCGCCACCTAATGGAGAAAGAAAGACATTTCATACAAAATTCCATGAGGAAAGACTGGAGGGCATCCATCTGCTATAGTAACACAGCGCGGCTACTACAAGGTGTATCATTTGTGTTCATGCCACACCTTGCGGACATAGAGAGAGTCGTGGTTGAGGCTTTTGACAAAGAACAGCACAGCAGGTGGTGGGAGCTGGTGGTCATCCCTCAGCAGCAATGACATGAAGCCGATTGCAATGTGTTCGAACTTCCAAGGCCTGCAATGTTAAACAAAGCAGTGGTTATCAAACAATTAATAAATAAATAGATACAGGATATGAAGAAGTAAATATGACATCAACTTACATGTTCCTGTTATTGAGGAAGTCCAGCAGATCACCGATGAGCCGTTTGTATTTCCTACAAAAAGGTAGAGCAGTGTTAGTATTTATTTTAGCTGCATACAACCGATCCTATTACAATTCAGGTTGTATGCAGAGGTTGCATCTCAAATTAATTGCAAAGCAATCATTTTCACAGACACATCAGTACTTTAAAGTGTTTAAGTCTTTGATATAAAATGACTGTTGTTGTTTTGGCCAAACAGAATGATCAAAGTAGAAGCTCAAATATTAGGAGCCAAAGTCAAGTCTGGGGCCTTGGAGTGGTGATGCTTGTTTGTCTGGTTCCTGATGTGAACTTACTCAACAGACTCAATGTTCTTGAGCTCCTGCCTCTTCAACCCCTCTGCTGCTTCTTCCTCTGAAGGAACAGGCTCCCCGGGAACAGGATTTCCAGTAATCATAAGTTGTTTGGCCACCGCACAGCACTCAGCAGGGATCTAAAATATGAAAAATATATAGTATCAGACTTTGTCCAACATGTGGGAGGGAATTGATCTTAAAGCAAGCTCCAACAGGAGGGACGGACCTGTCCAACTCCGAAGGAGAGCAGACACAGTTTGGTATGAAACTAATGAAATGCACAATTATTGAATCGCTGTTGATTAACTCAGACGGAGCTTTGAGAAAAAATGTCAGACTATCCAGTTGTAAAGATTAGAAGGCAGTGGGATGTACTCGAGATATACTTTGTATGAAACTGGTTTCGACTGGAGGGGAATACCAGACGGCCGAGCGGAGCCATAAACACCTCTTTATGACCTTGTTTTCTTTGCAGCTTTGCTAGAACTAGGCTGTTGGGGACGAATAAACAGACATGTCAGAGGCTGTAGAGTCTACAGCTTCCTTGTGCCAGTACTTAAATAAAAACATTCATTTAGGACATCAGAGACCGACCAGAGAGTGCGTCTTCATTCATCAAGGTTGTAAGGACCCATTTCTATGAGCAAGAGCCCAAGTGTGAGGTTTGAGAGGCCATGTCTGTTAAAACCTTGTCACATTACTTCAAATACAATTCTGGTAGCTTGAATAAAGTTTCTCTTGGATGAATTCAAGGGCAAAGACAATAGGTATAGGGATATCTCTTCAAAATATCAATTTGACCTTTAATACTGATAATATAATGATAGTTTTAATTGAGCATATACATTCTGAAGCTCCAAATGTGGCTTAATATTCTACAATTTCACCACATATCTTTTATCTAGAGAACATTGACTTTAGAAAACATTGACTTTCCATATAGATTATGTCACTCAAAGCTAACCTACAAGGCATCTGTCGTTATTGGGTTTCAACTATCAAAGACAGATATTAAAGTATAAATGACTCTATGAAGAAAGTAAAAGTGATCTTAGTGTTTTTCTTACAGAGAAGTCGACACCGATGGTCTCATACTGGCGATGAATTTTGTCTGCCAGGTCATCGAAGAGCCGCACAATGGAGGGCTTCTCTAGAGACATGGCTGAGCTGAGGCCAGAGCGTACAATGGCGGGCCATGTGACAGCGATGCAGTCCCAGTCGTGTAAATTGGCCAGGCACACTCCACTGTGATTCCCCAGGAGACAGTACAAGGCACCCTGGGGACATGCGGAGAAAGTTAATGAAAACAATATGAAATGGAAGCGCTTGAAAAGGTAACACTTTGTTTCTATGTTGTAGAGCACGACCCAGAGATGCCGGAGAGGACTGTCATACTTTGAACTGCTGCTGTGTGACAGCGCCGTTTTCCGGGTTGAGAAACTCAAGGACATGGGGGATCAGATCTCTGCAGCAGAAATTGTAGGTTCCCAGTGCAGTGTACAACACGCCTTGAGCTCTGCTGCGGACCTGGAAGGTCATAACAAGTCTCAGTTAAGGTATTATGTTCTACAGGTGCATTAACAACACTCGTCAAATGTATTTTTGATTCATGCCGTGTGATGGCTGTTCTGTGATGACATAAAAACAACATTTGAAGCTAATAAATGTCTCAATATGCTGGGAGTGTCCCGTGGAACTCACTTGACTGTAGGTGCTTGTGGAAAGCCTCAGCAGATCTTTCATGAGCTCCTGGTGAATGCTCCTGTACTGGCATCCTTCCACTGTCAGCCTTCGCAGCTGATAAAACAAGTTAAAACGTTAAAAAGCTGAAACCAAAATGATACCCGACAAGGTAATTTTTCCAATAAGGACTTACTTCATGCTGGAGCATGACTCGGTCTATTAGCAGAGCTCTGATGTGCTGCTTTCTGCCATGAAGCTGCAAATACATCACACACTTTCAATTGCCATTCAGTCGTAAAAACAGGGTGTAATATCATTAGCACTCATGTAAGCTTTGGGGAGAGAGTGCATGGCTTTAACACCTCTGGAGGATACCAGTGGTACAAAAGGAGGAAAACAAAAACCAGACGAACATGTTGAGATTTCTTACTCTGTTTTCCATTGATTTCTTCACAAGGTTGAAGCTCTTCCAGCGGGTGTCAAACTCATGTTTGTGAGAACCTCTGAAGTGCATCAGGTCGCTGATAATCTGACGGGTATCACAGAGAGAAATATTGATTATTATTGGGCGATAGGATCAATACATTAACGACAGGCTAAAGCATGTTGGAGACCGTGTGCGATTCAAGAAAGAAAAACATAACTCAAATAAAGCAGGGATGACCTCCGCCGACACAATGTCACACACACACACACACACACACACACACACACAGAGCCATTTTCTCATGTGTTTTGTGACTTTGGACCTTCCACCACTAGGTGGGGGCAAGGGTGCTTTAATTTGTTGTTTTGTCCCTATTTAATGAGGCCAAGTGGGAGGCCAGGTGTTGAAAACTGTTTTTTGACCGTCTACAGGTGAGCCACCACGTCTTGATGTGAGCCACGTCTACAGGTGAGCCACCACGTCTTGATGTGAGCCACGTCTACATGTACATACCAGCTGAACGTGATGCAGAAGATCCTAAATAAAACTGGGCAAATAAGCGGGACTCTGCAACTTACTAAAAACGCGTCGGAACCTTCGGCAATGAGCAACCTGTAGTGCCTCTCGTTAAACAGGTAACGGGGGCACTACATATATATAACCACATACATAGACCATATATATATATTAGTGCTGTGAAAAATAACGCGTTAACTCAGTTAATTCAATTACAGGTTTAACTAATTTTTTTTTTTAAACGCATTTAACGCATGCGCAGAATGAGCTTCCAATCCGTCTGTTGTTGGTCATCTCTAACCAGCAGCGTGTCATTCTGTCTCTAGTGTCGCGTTAACACGACTCCGATCTCCGTCTCGCGCGCCGCAGAGCTCGGATGCCGGCGTGAGCGTGCACATCGGGACGAAAAAAAGTCACTTGCACCCCCCCCGTCAACAACTCTTCTCTCGGCTCGCGCGGCAGAGCTCCGATGCTGGCGCGCGCACTGGTGAGCAATACAGGGCTCTCAAGTGTCACGCATTGAGCGTGAGACTCACGCATTTCGGTCTTAACTCACGCACTCCCGCCACACATCGTATTTCTCACGCTGAAAAAAACTCTCGGCTCTTTAATGTTTTAATACAGGGGTGTTCTATATGTCGATCGCGGTCGCCTTAGAGCTTCAATGCCGGCGCGCGCATCGCTCTGTCGCGCGAGCCGAGAATTGTTGACGGGGGGGTGGGGGATAGACGAAAATTACAGGGTGACGGGTGGAGATTTCCCCCTTGTTATAATAGGAGGGGAAACACTGGAGTTGATAAGCGTGTCTTCTTGTCTGATCAATACGCAACTGAGGTGCGCGAATGGACCGAGCGGCCAGCTGCTGATCACTCACTCAACGAACAGATGGTGCACCCATTTTGACCCAGGAAAAACCCTGAATGTATATATGGGATTAATCATGATTAATCCACAGAAACCTGTGATTAACCTGATTAAAAATTGTAGGGGCGGCTTTAGCTCAGTGGGGTAAGAGGGCCGTCCTGCAACCGCAGGGTTGTGGGTTCGATCCCCACTCTCCCCATTAGTTGCAAGTCGAAGTGTCCTTGAGCAAGGCACTGAACCCCCAGTTGCTTCCCGGGCGCTTCACCGCAGCCCACTGCTCCTTAATAACTAAGGATGGGTTAAATGCAGAGAACTAATTTCCCCTTGGGGATTAATAAAAGTGTATATTCTATATTCTAATCGTTTCACAGCCCTAATATATATATGAATAAATAAATAAATAGCCAGCCAGGCAAAGTGCAACCAGGCTTATTTGCTCTACAGCCTGAACCCTGGTACTGTATTGGCATATAATTCATTGCAAACAAATACAGGCAAATACAGGTGTACAGGCCGTGATGTCACTGCCAGCCTACCTTGATGATGGAGAAAAGAGACTTGGTGTCATCTTCAGAATGCTCAAGGATGTAATCTGTGACAAGAGGTAGAGGAACTCAGATGGCAGGACAGAGACCGTCAGTATAGTGTGAGCTTCTCCATTAGGATGAATGTGACTACAACGCGGTGAGAGATGTGGCCAGAGAACAAACAAAGACCACAAGACAGAGAGAATACTTACGCAGCAGCTGTCTCATCACTCTACAGACAGCATCTCTGTAGTTCTCTCTAGACTCGTCTGCAGTTAGAGAAAATATTACGGTGTCCAATTATTTGCCAACAAATCCTATGTTCTCATGCATTGTGAGCAACATTTTTGTCATCAGAACAGTTCTTAAAAAGTGACTTGCGTACCATAATTTGTTCCGATGCAAAGAATGGTCTCATCTAGGTTCACCATACTGTGGACCCTGGGTGAAAGAGACGGGTTGAGGCAGTTAACTACTTACAATAAAAAAGTCTGAAAACAAATGTCGTGGAATTAAAATGTGCCTCAAAGCATCTGTCCAATAATAAGTCCATCATACAATCCTTAGCAAGAATCATACAATTTAAAAATGATATATGATTAAGCAACTCTTACAGGAAATGGGGAGAAAGAAAACCAGAGTTTCGTATGTAAATATAACCGCTTACAGTTCAGGAATGGGCTCTCCTTTCAGTGGGGGCATCAGACTCCCAGCTCCTAGGAGGCAGTGTTGAATAATGGTCAGGCTCTGTAGGACGTCGTCTCTGGAAAAAAACAACATCAACAAACATTTAGTGACTTCAGTAGAAATATCAATGTCATTTCTGCAGGGAGCACAGGTAAACACTCCATACCTGCCCATGTCCTGCTCTCCCTGTGCAAATCTCTGAAGGCGCTGAAGTTCAGGCTGGAGTATCAGGTCCAGTATATAAAAAACAAAGGAGTTCTCCTCCACACTGGGCACATGCCATCGGATATCCAAATTCCACAGGTCCCCTGGACGACCCCAGTCCTGCATGGGATAAAGACAATGAGCAAAAAGCGTATACGTTTTATACGTGGACTCATTCGGTTAAATGTCAAGCTACATGATTAGCACCTGATAAAAGTGAATCAATTAGGATTTTCCAATATACACAATTAATATTTAATGAGGAAATAAGCACACAGAATGTGGTGGTTTCAGATATGGTTCATATATCTGGTAATGTACCAAATAGGACCTGAATATCTGACAATGAAACACACGAATTTGCTCGTGGGATGAACAGCACTTTTTCCCCCTCTAGTAAAAAGAGAAAAGCAGAGCCACCCTCATCACTTTGAGAAGGACCAACAACTTTGGCTGAAAGTTACTTGATCAAATCATGACTTATAAAACGGCATTGCTATCGACACCATTATGTGTGTTAAGTGGCTATGGGTAAATTAAATGTATACCACATGTAGCCAGATATAGTGTATATCATTGCATTAAATATATTTAAGCAATAGCTCACGACAGACTGTGGGATGTTGTGATTATATCACAGCTAAGAGGGACGGTGCTCGGCCCAACGCGAAGCAGAGGTAATCGAGTACGTCCATATGAAAAGCTATACAACCGTTCATATCTAAATCTTTTTTTATTAGACTGTCCAGTGTCAGAAGGAAGACTTTAATAACGGCCAGTGGTCAAAGGGTTGCCTCTCTTTGTGATAGGAGGTATGTTCCTCATGTCCCCCCAGTTTTGGTTGCCCGGAGGCACTTACAGACATCATCTCTCTCGCGTTAAGACCCACATCAGAAAGTATCTAAACGCAGTGGTTAGTGTACTTTAACTGGGTTACTGCTTGCTGGTAAATACTAGACAACATTGCTCAACCTCCTCTTCATGTAGCGCTGCATATTTCTTAGCAGGTGTATTTTTTCCTGGAGATGGACAACCCTCGATCATCCTTCCATTGAAGTGAACCTCAAATGTTTCCATTTTGTAGCAGGTATTAGCAGCTAACGTTGATGCTTTGTATCTGTAGCCTGTTATTTGTTGGGGAATTTGATGCCCTCAGACTCAAGGATACTGATGTGCAAAGGACTTGGATGCAATATCAAGGCTATGACCCAATGAGATTGCTTGATTAGAGCTACACATTTTAAATACATACAGTATATGGCATTAATTTAAAAAACACTTCAAACAGATCACACATTCCTCCAGGCATGCATTACTGCTTTTAAGGGTGTGAAACCAAAAGTGGCAGATCGTATCTCTTGTTATGCAGAAGTAAAGCAGCAAAGTCATCTACTTCACATGCCGCCACCACCAAGGAACTGACTTACGGATCAAAGAACAGGTGGTCTGACTGACTGTCTGAAGAGGGGATTGGACCAATAATCAAAACAGGTCACAATGAGTGCAACAGGGTATGAGGCAGAGACAAATGCCTGGAACTGCAAGTGTTTCAAACTCACTACAAAACCGCTCACTGGTTTGGGGGGATAATACGAGCATCATGCTGTAAACAACAGGTTAAATCATGAAGTTTCTAATTACACATTTACCTGGCAGATATATGGGACAAAGTGGGACTATTTCTTCTGAAATGTACAACCAAACAATATTAGTACCTTGATGGGTAAGTAGTCACTGATTGGTTGGTGGAAGCCTCCCGGCATGCTGCAGTACTCTGTGGGGTAGGTGAGGGCCGAGGAGCGAAGAATGTGGTGCAGCAGGTTGCAAGCTAGAATGTAGCCCTGCTTACATTTGAGGTGGAGGGTCAGCTGCAAAATCTGAACCAGGTCAGAACGATAAGGTAGGACCTTGTCCCCATCCACCCGGGTCACCTGAGGGGCGAACCGCAAAGAGGAAAAAGGGAATTATAACTAGAAGGCATTGGTAAATACAGGAACTTAGTGGGCAAGTTAGGACATCAGAGTGGTCTTAATCACCTCAGACAGTAGCTGGAGATTCCACAAGAACTCCTTGTCAAGCTCCTCCTCATTCAACACTTCCTCATCTGTTTAAAAAGAAGTGTGTCAGGCAAAAAACAAAGATTTATTAAGGCGTAGCTTTGAAACCTGAATAAATGCTTATTCCTGTGTCGTGAGCACTTACTGACAGCGATTTGGTTTATGATATTGCAACAGTGCGGCACAAACGCTTTGAGCGACTCCACAGGGTGACACTGAAAACAGACGCACAGCGAGGATTAGGATTATAAAGTAAAAAGCCACAAGAAATTGATGATTTGGGCCCAGAAGAAGAAGTCTGAGTGAACTCACCTTGGAAGCAGCTCTGCACATGTCAGCCACCATTCTCCCAGCGACACGCGTCTCAAAGATGTTGGTGGTTGCAAAGTTAAACACCTTTCCCAGAGCCACCTGTGAAAGCAATGCGATACATGTTTTAAGCAATTTCATATAAATGAGATAGTGAAAAATGGGGAATGAGACAAAAGCCTTTACCTTAAAGATGTCCAAGGAGCACTGTGTGAGGATGGTGCTAAAGGTGGACGACAGGCCGAGCTCGACCAGACTCTCCAAATGAGTCATTTTCTCAGTTTCCGTTTCCTCCCGAGTTTGTTCCAGTGTGCTGCTGTCGATCAGGGCGAAGCATCTGTGCAGATAACAAAACAAAGTCTAAATACACAAATACTAAATAGATTAAATACAGTTTGTTACGCTTCGTCTACTTAAACAGGTCTCAACAAAGCGGTGACATGAATCGATAATATACACTACCGTTCAATAGTTTGGGATCACTTAGAAATGTCCTTATTTTTCAAAGAAAAGCATTGCTTTTTTCAATGAAGATAACATTAAATCAATCAGAAATACACTCTATACATTGTTAATGTGGTAAATGACTATTCTAGGTGGAAACGTTTGGTTTCTAATGAAATATCTCCATAGGTGTATAGAGGCCCATTTCCATCAACTATCACTCCAGTGTTCTAATGGTACATTGTGTTTGCTAATCGCCTTAGAAGACTAATGTCTGATTAGAAAACCCTTGTGCAATTATGTTAGCACAGCTGAAAACTGTTTTGCTGATGAGAGAAGCTATAAAACTGGCCTTCCTTTGAGCTAGTTGATTATCTGGAGCATCACATTTGTGGGTTCGATAAGACTCTCAAAATGGCCAGAAAAAAAGAACTTTCATGTGAAATTCGCCAGTCTATTCTTGTTCTTAGAAATGAAGGCTATTCCATGCGAGAAATTGCAAAGAAACTGAAAATTTCTTACAGCGGTGTGTACTACTCCCTTCAGAGAACAGCACAAATGGGCTCTAACCAGAGCAGAAAGAGAAGTGGGAGGCCCGGTGCACAACTCGGCAAGAAGACAAGTACATTAGAGTCTCTAGTTTGAGAAATAGACGCCTCACAGGTCCTCAACTGGCAGCTTCTTTAAATGGTACCAAAACGCCAGTGTCAACGCCGACAGTGAAGAGGCGACTCCGGGATGCTGGCCTTCTAGGCAGAGTGGCAAAGAAAAGCCATATCTGAGACTGGCCAATGAAAAGAAAAGATTGGTATGGGCAAAAGAACACAGGCATTGGACAGAGGAAGATTGGAAAAAGGTGTTATGGACAGATGAATCCAAGTTTGAGGTGTTTGGATCACACAGAAGAACATTTGTGAGACGAGAACAGGTGAAAAGATGCTGGAAGAGTGCCTGACACCATCTGTCAAGCATGGTGGAGGTCATGTGATGGTCTGGGGCTGCTTTGGTGCTGGTAAAGTGGGAGATTTGTACCAGGTAAAGGGATTTTAAATAAGGAAGGCTATCACTCCATTTTGCAACGCCATGCCATACCCTGTGGGAAGCGCTTGATTGGAGCCAATTTCCTCCTCCAACAGGACAATGACCCAAAGCACACCTCCAAATTGTGCAAGAACTATTGAGGGAAGAAGCAGGCAGCTGGTATGCTGTCTGTAATGGAGTGGCCAGCACAGTCACCAGATCTCAACCCCATTGAGCTGTTGTGGGAGCAGCTTGACCGTATGGTCCGCAAGAAGTGCTCATCAAGCCAATCCAATTTGTGGCAGGTGCTTCAGGAAGCGTGGGGTGACATTTCAACAGATTACCTCAACAAATTAACAGCTAGAATGCCAAAGGTCTGCAATGCTGTAATTGCTGCAAAAGGAGCATTCTTTGACAAAAGCAAAGTTCGAAGAAAAAAATTAATACTTCAAATACAAATCATTATTTCTAACCTTGTCAATGTCTTGACTATATTTTCTACACATTTTGCAACTCATTTGATAAATAAAAGTGTGAGTTTTCATGGAAAACACGAAATTGTCTGGGTGATCCCAAACTTTTGAACGGTAGTGTATATATATATATATATATTATCGATTATATATATATTAGGGCTGTCAGCGTTAACGCGTTAATCTATGCGATTAATTTGGCCGCGATTAATGCACTAAAATATTTTAACGCATTAACGCAACTTTGTTTACTTCCGGTGTGCGTTTAAGTTTTTGCACTCCTGTGAGTGTCAAGCCGCGGCAGTCCGCCTAATTCCTCCCGTCTGCTCCTCGATATTCACAGAGAAACAGAGGGCGACGTGTCGGTGACGCGGGGCGGAAGGTGCAGGTTTTTTTCTTTCTCCGCCCCGATGCGCGCGCAGACACGCCGGCATGGAGCTCTGCGGCGCGAGAGACGGAGAGCCGAGAAGAGTGACCGACACGTCGAGACAGAATGACATGCTGCTGGAGAGACGATCAACAACAGACGTTTAGTTTAATAAAAGAACAAAGACGTCTTGAAGGAAAGAACCGTACATTACTTCTGCTGTAATCTGGCGCTATAGAGAACATTTCAGGGGGGCGGGGCCTCACCCTGATAGAATGGTGGGGGAAACACTGGGATGTGTCATATGCAAAAGCTTTTAAAAGGTGAATTTACATTTTTTTGTAAAATCGAGAAAATTAGCCCAGCCTCCAGAGGGTTAACATTACATATTTGAATGTCAGTCAGTTTACCAAGGCCACTGGTTCTGCTGTTGTTCAATGTTAAAGATGACAGGACCAATGGGGTCTCAAATGCACTTTTTTTTTTTTACTAATGTTAGGTTTTGGATCATGTGTTTTCAATTTGTATTCAAGAATGTAAGCCCTATTAATTATTGTTTACTCCACAGGGTTGTAATTATTAGAAGAAGATTAATAATTACAATCATATTATTGCTGTGATGTTTATTCTATATCGGTCACTCTGAGAGCAAAAGGTTCTCAGGTCACATCGGGTTAATGAGCAGACACAGGAACAAAGGTTTGTTTCAATTCTCACCCAATACCCATCGACACCTCACACAGGAATGTCGGGTCGTAAAGCTCATACGGAAGAGACCCCAGCTGTGTTGTGTAAATGACTTGTTTCAATAAAAGGACTGTCGGAGGAGAACTGAGCCAGAGTGTTTTGGGTGAGTGCAGGAGGCACAGCTCAGGACATTCTCCTTGGACAAGTAAAACTACGCGCCCGAGTCTGTCATCTGTGGTCATTGGAGTTGGTCTGGTAATTCAACTAGCGGGGCTTTATCTTTAAGGTGAAAACCCCACAACTAATCTGGATGTTTCACTGAAGAAACAATTTATCAGCCACGATATTAAATACCTCACTGGTACTTTATAGGTAGAAGCCTCTTTGAAAACACAGCTCTGTGTGAAGTTTTGTCTTTAAAAAAAGAATACAATTAAACAAGTGTCTAAAATACACGCCGTCTGAAGTGATTACTCATTCATTTAGAAGATTTAGTCTTTAGAAGAAAAAAAACTTTTAATCGCGATTAATATCAAAGTGTGTAAAAGAATAAGAAGAAGAAATAAAATGTTTTACAGAGCAGAAATCTTGTAGAATGAGATTTACTCCACTTAGTCACATGCAGTTAACGGGACATCTTGATTTAGCAAATACATTTTTGACCCGTATTTTAATGTAGATAGGGGTTAATAACTTGACCCCAAAAAAATGATATCCCATCACAGCAGCTGCTGAAGAATGACTCATCAAAACTCCACGTACCTGTCCATGAACAGAAGCACAAAGTCTTCAAACTCAGCTGAAGCTGAGCACATCTCTCTTTCCACCTGAAAGTCAGAAGAAATATATCAAAAAGCTATACGCACTTCACACCTTTCATGTATTCATTGACAAGGCGAGGACGAAAAACGATGATTCACCTCCGTCAAGTCAGTTCTTTCATGCAGGGCAGACGAACAATCCACCAAAGGCACAAGAGTCACAAACGTAGCAATAAATTGGAACGTGATCTGTGGGGACAGGAATGTTTGCTTTTCAATGTTTAAAGTTTAACCCCCCAAAAAAATGACAATAAGGTGAGGCATGAAAAGATGGACATTAACAACACCGGAGCGCACCATGCATTTGCTGAAGTCATTTGGGTCAACTCCCGGCAAAGCCCTCATGAGGAGGGGCAGCATGTGAGTGGGCCCCTCAGGAAAGCGCTGCGCACCTGACACGAGGCTCCGGGCCACACCAATCATGCAGCTCAGAGTGGCTGTCAGCTGGTGGGGCTCTGTTAAAGTCTCCAGTGCCGGGTATGTTCTGTTGTAGAGAAGGAGAACAATTAGCCCCTTGTGTTCATTTCATAATGTGGCCTTGTCTCTCGCCTAAAGAGCAAAGCTAGCAACACTGCTCAAGAGCCTTAAAAAGCCAAACTTGGATGAAATATTTATCCCCGAGAGTCTCTAGTTCAGCACAGACTTACTTCTCCAGCACGGGGGGAATGACCAACTCCGGCCTCATGAGAGCGAGGTTCTGCAGGGCCTGGGCTGCGGCGAGGCTGCCCGTCTTGCTGAACATGGCCAGCAGCACCGGCTGCATCATGCTCTCCACAAAGCATGTGATATCCTCCTCTGTGAGCTTGTGACTTTCTGGAATTGGCGTCAGCCACGTGGGCTTTCTGTAGCGCTCTCGGTGCAGCCGCCGCACCACGCTGGCTGGGAGACGTTGGAGCAGCTTCATGAGCTTCATCTGGATACGATGACAGAGGGACAGGAAGAGGGATGCATGACACACAGGTGACCAGTGTCTATGCACGTAGTTTGGACAAATGGAATCAGGTGTACGAAGCATCCGGAGATAGAGATCACGTAACAGACATACAAACACAAACCAAGACACTGAGCACAGCTTTATTCACTTGTCTTGTAAGTACGAGCAGTTTATGGGCTCACTTCAGGACAGTCACATCACTCGGGTTTCATTTTTGTAATTTAGTCAGGTAAAGAAGAAATCGTATTTTGTTGCTAAGTGACTTGAGAGTTGTGATTTCCACTTTTCCTGTAGTGACTGGGACAAATGAGTCTCTGAACAGACATGAACAATATATTATGAACGGACTTTAGTGCTAGTTTTTAAACTTAGTTGGTTGCAAAACACTGTTTACAAGTAATGAAACCAGAGCTAAGTGGATGACCCTCTCGCATGTTCCCAAGCAACTTCCTAGAATACACACAAACTCAACCCCCATCCAAAAATAAAGGTTTGTGTTTGAGGACACGCTGCTGCCTCAGACCTAGTGCAGCAGATGCATTTGGCTCCGATCCCTGTGACCTTTAAAAGCATGGCAGCCATCTCACTCACATGTCCTCTAGTTATTTCTGAAGTTGATACGGAGATTCAGGAAGCTTCCCAGAAGAACTATGACGAGTATCGACACTCTGTCATTGTCCTGCTGCCGAGATCCATGGTAAGCGGTCTCAACAGGGCATTAACGTTGGTAAAAGCTGAATGAGCGATGCTCTAAACTCACTGCTTGCTTGTCAAAGTATCATAACTCATGATAACCAACTAAAACCTACAGGGACCATCATTCTCTTTATACATGTTTTGTTTTTCGTGTGCTACTTATCAATTTGAAGTGGGCGAACCCAAGTTGGAACACATGACGTCATGTATTTCCGTGAGCCAATCAGAGTTTAGCTCCATTTTAATCCAAATGTGATGACAGCCGTTAGCCATTCCAATCTGATCAAACCACACCGACCTGTTTTAGTGAAACATAGTAGTAGTTTGTGTACTTGTTTTTGTGTTTATTTAGGCATAAATATGTGTTGCTCTGTATAAATAAGTCTCTTATCTTCAACTTATGAGATATTTTGTAAATGCCAGATCTGTTGATGCTATTGCATCACAACAGACAGTTGCCAATGCTGAGCTGTCCCTTATAGTGAACACATTCCTAATGTACTGTCTAATGAAGCAGTTCCCACCGTTTACCGTTTCTTCTTCTCCACTGTAATCCAAAATAAGAAGGGAGAGACTCACCAACCAGCGGCCATGGTTTGATGGGTGGAAGAAGGATGTTATACTGTTGAAAAGTCCACTGAGCTGTGCTTGAGCTTGTTTGCTGGGTCCGCCCTGAAATTGACACATTAAGGGACAACGTGGCAATAATCTTTCCACCAACTGTGATTGCAAGTATTTACCAAACTCATAACTTGAATAACAATGAACTAACCAGAAGAGATGAGACCCAAAGCACCATGTGACTAATGTCATAGGCATTAGTGACATATCGTGCAACCATCATCTGACTGGTCCCCACAGGGAGATTCAAACTCCTCAAAAATCTGGTGAAAATCTGAAATATAAAAACAAAACAATTATCAAATATTCCATGTCTAATTATTTTGATGTGGACTTTATGTGTTGTAAAAGTCCGTAACATTTTAATTTGACTTAACAGATCAGGAGTTTATAATCATCAGTAACTGAAGCGAGTGTTGTCAAAAAGCATGGATCAAAACAGTCGTTGAAATGAAACGGGCATGATGCAAGTCACTTCCCATCTGTGAGCAAGAGCAACAAGGAAACGTGATAGTTTGTCTCTCTGACAAGCAGCAATGCCATGAAATACACACCATGAGTCAGATCACAAATGTTACGACACAAACTAAAAAACAAACAAGTTCTAAACTGCGTAGTGGGTGGTGGTAATAAAACAAAAAAGCAACAAACCTTAGAGATGTGAGGGTCCCAATCAATGTAGCCAATGTTGTCATTGGTCAAGCGAGCAAAGAGGTTAACCAGATGCTGCAAAGATGGAGGAAAACACGTCAGACTGGGTCAAACAAAGCACACACTTTTTTGTACATTCAGAAATCTTTGAAAGAAAGTACTCACCAATTCCCAGCTTGGAAGATTTTGCACAGACAACCACAAGGTGATAAACTCATCAAACCACAACCTGTCAGACAAACACATGGTTACAAAAGCAGAAGGAAACCCCACTAAGGACAAGCATGGGGAACATGAAGGGATGTGTGTTAGTTATGCAGTTTGGTCTCATTTATACTCCTCACTAGCTAGTTTAATAGGTAAACCTGTGAAAAACAACTTTATTTAATGGGTCCATACGTTTCTGCTGCTTCCTCTATGACTGTGCAGGAACCTCAACAATAAATGTTTTTAATCCCAAAAAGTGCACAGAATAATCACTCCAATTCCCCTTTAGCCCTGTGCCAGATTCTGTACTAAAAAACAGGTTATATGGCAATTTTGGAGGCAATTTTGCATTTAGTTAGCGCACCAGTCATCATTTCCTCAATTATTATTAAAGAAGAAAATACTGACAGTAACGGGAGAATTTATGCAGATGTGAAGAGTGTTGTACATGGATTTTGTAAAGTGACTGATAAATGTTTGGAACACAAATTAATACTCTGCTAACAGAAACACTGACAAGTAAGAATTTGTAAATAAAACCCTGCAGACCGGTGTTTATTTTTAAATGGCAGCCTACAAAACTACGGCATGGTCAAATGGCAAAGGGCAGACGTTCCTCTGTTTTGGATGCTTGTAAAAAGGACCCAGGGAGAGCGGCGCTGTGTAGAGATGGAGTCACGGCAGTTTCACACACTGCCATTATGAGTGCAGTGGAAATGAGGCATTAGTGTGATCACTTGCTTGGTCTCACTCGTGTAAGTGTATGTTTTAGAAGGATATCTAGAGGCCATAAAGAGATGCATATGGTCAGTTGTCTGCAACGTTGTTAAGGGGATGTTCCACCAGCACTAACAGGCTTTAAAAGAATCACTCACTACATATTTACAGATGCACTTGTTTCATAATGCCAGCTGGCAGTCATCCCATCAGAGTCAGGATCCTCTGCAGATACTGTACGGCTAATTACTCGTCATTCATTCATTTGGTCTCGCTTCAGCAGCCAAACTATTCTCAAGGCTAACTAGCTAAACGGTCTTCAGACTGGAGCCATCTTGGAGCCATACGGAGGAGGCAATGAGTTTCTTACTTGAACCCCTTGTCGTGCAGCTCAGGAGGCAGAGTCGTGGGTAGAAAGAGCTCAAAGTTGCTGATTGCTCTTTGCATGGTGACATCAAAGGGACAGAGGAGTGGTCTCCATTCATCCAGCATCTCCCGAGTAGCAGACTCTGCAAAGTATCTGTACGAACAGAGAAAGCATATAAACTCAGTGTCTTATTTTGTAAAATCAAGCAAATGATCGGTGGTCAAAAATGTACTTAATATCATAATGTATAGGTATTTCTAGGACACTCGACAACCAGCAGAGCATCTTAGAGAGATGATCATAGAATAAAGTTAAAAGATAATACGACCTCTTGCTGTTGCTTCAAAGCAAAAGCATACAACTCTCTTCACTCTGAGTGTTCAATCATCGAGACCATCTGTAGGAAGCAGCAGCTACAGACATTTGGAAAGCAATGTTCCAAGTAGTTTACAAGTCATACATGTTGTACATTTGTATCCGCTAAGATAAACTCTGTTGTTCCAGTGGGGGAAGTAGTCCCACGTGGGGATTTTCACGGTCCATAATGCACATTGTGAAAACTGTGTGCAGGTTATTTTAGTGACATTGTCTCCTCAGCAATTCCATATCCCAAAAAATAAAGTGTCATTTCCAAGCAAGGCTACTTTCCTCTGACTCAAAGCTGATCCAGAGTCCCAGCAGCTGACCACAAATCACTTTCCCTTCTCACAGACAGGAAACTCTAACACAAGACAGAATTAGATGAGATAATAGGATTATCTGCCTAAATGTAAACTGAGGGACGAGTCCAAGGGCTCAGAAACCTGCATGCGCACAACTAGGGTGAAAACAATCAGGGAGTCTTAATGCACTACCTGCATCACAAATATAACCAACATTAAGGGGGTTACTTTACAATTGCCTTAGTTCACATTTTTGAGATATCACTTTTAAAAATGTCTGGAAACTTAATACAATCAATGATAAACCTCTAATTTTGAAAAAAAATGCAATTCTCAGAAACATATGAATACCATCCAGGAGCCTAAAATCAAAAAGAAGAGACATCAATGATTGAGAGGTACTTACGGTCTGCAGCATTTCACGAGTGTTTTCAGCACACTTTCTACAGAGCTGCAGAAAAAACAAAACAAAAGAGAAATTTCATGACCTTTCAAAACAACCAATGTTAAACAATCTTCACACCAGTGCAACTAGACTTTGACTGCATGCAGACAGAAACGTCGTAAGACGCCCGAGCGGAGTGAAGGAGAGAGTGAAAATCTTAGGATCTGGAGTCTACTGAGGAAATTGTTATAAAATGTCATTAACAGATTATCATCAATTCATTGAAAATTAAACATACTAATTTGCGCTAATGTTGGTTGACCTAATGCCAATATACAGATATAAACATACGTTCACTACGTGCTCATTCATAACAACACCTAATTTAATCGCTGCTGTAACCCTTTGGAAATAGTGGTGAAGGATTTGACAACAAACATATGCGTTACATCACAAACTCCTGACATGATTATCTTTATGCATATAGACTGGAAAAGCAAGGCGTGGTCACATAACAGTGTTGAAAGCTGAAGACCAATATAACCACAGCTTTTGAGCTCCCCTCCCACAATACCACCGATTTGCTCACATGCAAGCGAAAGCCATGCCATGTTGGAAATGCCCTGTCACTCAAAAACTGTTCACTTACTTCCCAATAATTCAACATTTAATACTCGTCACAAAAGCTCATTTATGACCCTCCAATGCTATCTAAATGCATTGCTCTTGCCCAATGTTTAGACCACAACACACAGGCCACCGAAAACCGGGTCAAACTAAAGAATTTCACAACTCCAACAACAACAACAACAACTAGTTAAACTGACTGTCGAAAGCGCTCAGACCCTCGGGCGGAAGAAACTCCCAACTGTACTTTACGACCTTTGTAGCAGAGTTGAAGTGAACCTTCACATTAACTCCAGTGCATTCCAGGAGGGGAGGAAACGTGACAAGAGCCTACACTCCTCCATGACTCCTGTAAAAGCTGTGTAGTCATGCAGGTATGTCTCAGCAGGGATACGCAACAGCAGAAACTGCCCTAAACACCAGGCAAATTATAGAATATCGTTTTACAGTCATTAACAGCCAACCTAATGCCATTGCGTAGCCTATGGAATTATTAATGTTATATAAAAAATATTAACTATTTCCTAATACGGTTATTATCATCTTGTTACTATATTGATGCCACAGTCAACGAAAGAAAGAAACTAGCCTCATATCATTCTCTCATGGTTTATATGGGGGAACATCAGAAGAGGACAACACAATGTGTTAGCTGCAGTGCGGCAGTCTCCAATATGAGTGAAATGTTAACATTGCTTAAGTCTTGATTTGTCACCATCACGATGTGGGGTGTCCAGTTTGTGTTTTCACATGCAATGTGTACAAATTAAAATAAAATTTTAAAAAAGTGCCTCAAATGATGATTTCAAGGTATAACATGAAGAGAAGTATTGTCCTTACCACCTCTGAACCAATTTTATCATTATGAGTTTAGAGGATGAACGAGGCCGCGGAGAACTGAATATGAAAGGAGACAAAGGCATAAAGAATACATTCAGCACGTGAGAAGTGCCAATCACTCAAAAGATATGAACACACTATGCGTCACCTTATACAATTAATTATGTAATCAGAGTGTTATGTTTTGTATGCATTAGTAGTTTTGAAAGAGGTGAGCTGGCAACCAGCCAAGTAGCTTGCTTTCATCAGCTGTAACATTTACGCGATGTGCTTCATGGCATTGCTGCGAAAAATGTACAATGTTCCCAAAGCACCATAAAAGAGGACCTCGCACTGCTTGCTGTCTCATGGGGAATTTCTAAGGACTTGCACAGAGAAAAGCGACATTTAAGCTTCTCTCCCAAACTGCGTACAGTGTAGAGGTTCCTTGTAAAAGTACAGTTATTAAAAAGGGATGGGGCACACAATATGTTCCTCTTGTTTTCCAACAAGTAGTCCAGTGGTTCTCAAACTGTGGGGCGCCAAGGCATTACTGGTTGGGCGCAAGGAGAAATGCAGATTTTTCTTATTTCAAGACCTTTGAGAACTTCACATATTACAAAGTACACGGACATTAAACTAAATCATTAATAAATAAAGAGAGAAATGCCTGTACTTAAGTGTAAATGTTTACATTATGGCGTTAACATGTTACGGTGTTAACATGTTACGGTGTGCATGCATGACGGACATGAGTTCGGCGTTTCTGCTGTTGCCCTCTAAAACAAGAGCTCAACATTGAGCATTAATTGAGAGAGGCCGTATCAAGCCTGAAACCCCGTTTTAAAAAGAAGTGTAGTGGAAAGCTCATTGCAGCGTATAATAATGATAAAACGTGATGACTCGCATATCTGCACTTATTGTTTTGTTTTGCAAAGGTAGCACATTATTGTTTTGAAAAGATATGCAGTGTAAACTCAGTAAAATTCTTTATTGCCAAATATTTGAACTTGTTTCGTCTTTTTTCACAGGTTGCACTAAATTGTTATGATCTTGAAAAGATATTCAAACCAAAACAGGTTAATTGCAGACAAAATAAGCTATTTTTTGCCAACTATAAGTAATTTTTTGCACAGATAGAACTGTATTTGTATTTTAATAAAGTGATTGAAAACATTGTTTTTTTGTCTGATGGAGCAATCTGGTTTAATTGACAGTGATTGCAAAATATTAGGAGTCAAAAAAAGTTATTATTTGAATACAAATTCAGCATGGACCATTTTGTTGGGGCCGTGAACATCTTTCTTCCTCCGAAGTGGGGCGTGACAGAAAATGTTTGAGAACCACTGAACTAGTCCAATTACGGAAACACAATTAGACACATAACCCAAGAGGAGTCGAAATTAAAACAAGATTGGCTTATGGAACTATTTTTCCCTTGGTATACCAATATATCTTTGAAAAAATACTGTGTGTACATGTCATGGAAAAGTTAAGTCCAAAAGTGAGCAAGTATGTATGAACAATGTATAATCTTTTTTTTTTCTCCATTGATTAGAAATATTATAGCTTTTTAATTAAATATTGGTAGTTTTTGGTCGTGGATTAATGACATGAACACATTTGGTTAACTTGGAATAGGACTTTTTCATTTGAATGAAGCGGCAACAAAACCAAGTTAAATTGAATGAATATTTGTGTTGTACTCTAAAAGCACTTAGGAAATTGTCAGCAAGGTATTGGTTAATAGTGTAGACTAGGCAGCAATCCCTGTTCAGTTCCCATAGTAAGTTGTACCCACTACAACATTTAATTTTTTGTGATTTCAGTCTTACTTATACAAACATAAACGTTTTAAGTAACAGGAATTCAGTCACTTGATGTGTTCCATTTTCTGTGTAGGAAAGTAAAGACGTGCCAAAACTAGTGTTCCGTTTTCTGCTATAACTACTTCATAGAAATCGGAGAAATAAAATTTTCACGGGAAGAAAAAAAACAACAACAAAAACATGGGAGTTTCTGCTGGAGCTCGATGACAACTTGGGGTGTAATGGAAGAAAATTAAAAAAAACTTTTGATGTAGTGAATGTGCCCTCCTCATTGGATACATCCATAGCACTTCCTAAATTGTATGATTAAGCATGCTTTTAAAAAACTGAATAAAGAACAGAGGCATACTTGGGAAACCAGTTGAGGCCCAGATGCTCCGTCTTGGAGAAAAGAATCCTGTCATGGAGCTCATACAGGGGTCTCCACCTCAATTCAAGGTCCTCCCTCGACAGTAGTTCCCTTTTCCTGTTGGATGAATCAGACATGCAGATAGATAAGAAAAAACACACAGATCTTAGCTGATAATGCAGCCTTACCCTGTGGGGAAAAAATCAATTATATTATGAAGTTGCAGCATTTTATAGCATCAAACTTATTTTTCTGGGAAAATAAAAAAACTGACCTTTAACTTTTACTGTGACATTATAAATAAGTGTATCTTTAACATGAGTACAAGTTTCTGAAAAGAAAAATTGGGGTCATTCTTACTTGAGGAGGTTGATAAGAAGCCGCGCAAGGCCCTGCATCATGCTGATCTCCAGTTTGGGGATCATCACTAGCTCATAGAGCAACTTGATGAACAGCACATGGTCTTCTTTGCTGAACTTTCTCCCATACAGTCTCATGTATCTAAATAAGAAGTACATATTTAGGGATGATTACTTGTTTGAATGATAAAGAAATAAAGGTGCACATATGTTCTTTCAAGCATATAGCAAATACAAGCATAACAACAAGCAAAAACATGTCATTTCTAATTGCCACAACCAAAGTTACCTTCTTGAACCCCGCCCAATAACCCACAACAACAAAAAACGTTTTTGAGACCCGTTTTCTCAACAACCAAATACTAGTGAACAGAATCTGGGTCAACCACCCAGTAAACTTTCCACTTTCTCTCTGAGCCGGAAGTGACTCACTCACGAACAGAGCAATGAGCCAGCATTGGGCACTGAAAAGGATTAGGGAAAACACGGCAACCAAATTAAACAGCACATTGACAGTGAGCTACACTCATATTGACAACGAGTGTGCTGAGGCAATGTGTCCTATTATGAAAATAGTGTCACTGAAAGATGAATGCCAAAGGGGGTAACCGATATAACATTATGATGTATAGTATTTTTCTTAAAGTTGGAATGAACAGGAATGACTTGATGAAGATGATTTCTGCAAACGTTAGACTGCAAACCAAAAGCTGGTCGTAAACAATCATTTCTTGAAGCAACTTCAAAAGGAAACTGCATATTAAAGTACAGAAAAGTGAACTGTGTTATCTCTATTTTTATCAAGTGAGTTTGTCAACTGATTTTCTGATTTAAAAGAAAGATGGTCAAAGCAGACGAGCACAGTATTAATGACAATGGCCTCCCATTGAGCTGCCCCGATTACGAAACAAAGCCCATCACTAATCAGACACACTGTGTCTGACACTACAGGCATAATACTTAACGTGAACCCATAAAACCATGCCACACTATAAAACAATACAGACTGTTACATGCGCTTCTCTGCGTTTGACATTGACCTGAGTACAAACTGTGAGCAAACAGTAAGTTGCATATTCGTTGTTGCCCTCCAATCACTTAACTAGTACAGAGTTTGCACAACAGGCTATGAGATACACATTTGGCGTCTCTTAAATTAAAGAGGAGCGGGTGTAACAGTTGAGATTACGCAAGGACACTAAAGATTATCTGACATTAAACGTTACTTACGTGGAAAGTTTCCTCGTCCAGAAAAGCACACCGGGCCATATCTCTCGCAGCTGAACAGCTCGGCACAGGTTGCTCTTTATTTGACTCAGAATGTCATTAGATTCTTCATCCAGCCTCTCCGCGTACGGCAGGAGTTTGTTGTATACGATGTCTTTTTGAGGAACAAACCCCAGCGTGTCAGACTGCGCCTCGTTCATGACACAAACTCCAAATCGCTAGCTTCACCGAGCTAGCACACGGTCGTCCGGTAAACTTCGTCCGGGTACCCGGAACACGTCGTTTTGCTCCTGGGCTAAGATGTCGCCGAACCAACGACTCGCCAACTCGTCCGGAGGGCTCGTGAAAGGCAGTGACGGCCCACTAAGTTAGGAGCTGCACAAGTTGATGGGTGACAGACTAGCTAGCCATCTAGCTTAAATTAAGTTAGCTTCCTTCACCATAAGACATTAGCGCTACAATGTCATCTTTAACGCATATTATGGGCGAACGAATAACACAAGTGTGTCAAGACAGCGCGTTGGCACTCAAATGCCTTCTTCCGGGCTGAAGTAATCCTAAAAAACTGACAACAAGCTAACGTCTGGCTAAAGCTAGCTCTCTACTACAAAAGCACAGTCATATCTCGAGTGTCAACGTCGACTGATTCATCCAACTACAGCAGGGCAGAAGACACCCAGCTCCAACACGACGCCCCGTCATATCCGCTAGCCACTTGGAAAACTTCATTTCCCAGCCTTCCCCTCTCCATTCATGCTTTTAATAACTACTTATCCTTTAGCCACTCAAACAGGATAACATAAGAGCCACTAACTAAAGACCTCGTGTCGTCTGATGTGTTTTCTACTGCAGTAACGTGAATCCGTTGCTAGACATTTTAGTGGAGATGAATTATTCATTATATTATAACTTTTCCATAGGTTATATATATATATATATATAATTATTATTAATTATTTAATTATCTTCCATTTGTCATTACATGATCAGTACTTTCTAATAACTGAAGTGAGCTGTGATCGCCATCGTGTGGTCAACATGAGAACACTCATCTAATATAACAGAAGTCTCACTCTGACTCTTCTTCCAAGTATTACTGGGGTCAACTAATTTATTGGCAATAAAAAACGAGTAAATGTACCGGTTATTCCAGGAAAATTATAATTTTCAGAGATTCTAACATAATAGAAGCATTGACGATGCTTTGCGTCTGAAATAAGATGCAAATCGCATATTTACCAGAACATAGTTAGTTTTTTGTTGTGTGTGAGACGTTACTTTTTATAGACAATCTTTTGTCACGGAAATATTGCCCTAGTAACAGGCAACATTCGTCCACCTGGAAACTTCGGCGTCGAAGAAACTCCGTTTAACGTCAGCCCAAAATAATTTAACGTTAATGTCGCTGTGGATAAAGAGGGATTATCGGCCATGTTTAAAGGAAACTAATTAGTGTTATATTCTACGCAACACACGACACCGTTTTTCTGTGTCAACGATGATTGAAAAGCTCAATTTAACGTGTGATGTGCTTCAGTCACACCGACAACTCGCTTGCTGTCCCTCCTATTGTGGTGTACCACTGCATGGCAAGGACATGCTCATCTACAGCAACGTGGACATAGAGCAGAAGGTTTGTTTACAGAGTTTTGTTACTTGTTTGCACAAAACAAGTCTTTCATTGTTTGGTTTTCCAAGAGTGTCTTGAGCTAACGTTAGTCAGGCTGTGACATTACTACTGTCTGTAACATTTCAGGATTTAAAATAGAATACAACCTGGTAAGACAAAATAACATCCAGTCATGTCATTTTATTGTTTTTTAGATGGAGAAAGACACGATTAATCTCTAATTCATCACACAGGAGCCCCACAAGGAGTTTGTTCAAATGTATTTCATTAAAGTCTCATGTTGGTCCACAGCCCCTGATGCTCACTGGCCACCATGGCGAGGTCAGTGCCATGACTTTTGGAAAAAGAAGCAGTCCTGTTCTGCTCTGCTCGGCCTCCGCTGACTATATCATTGTCTGGGATATTGAATTGTGCCAGTTGAGAACACAGGAGGGTGAGAACATATGTATGTGTGTATGTGCAATGCATTCCACTGTAATGTTGCTCCCCTGAATCAGGGTCTGGTCCGTTGTCTTCAACATTAATTTAGTTTAGTTCTGTTTATTTAGTTCTGAATTCAACATTTTCCCTACACCTTCATTATAAGAACACCCTACCAGTTTAATTCATGTTCTTGACACATATCCAGTGAGTCAATGTCCAAACAGGAAGGTATATTTGGGTGAGGGTCCCATTTAATGAACCAATATGATGTCACAGACATAAATAGATCACTGTGATGAGATGAACATGACTGTGAAGTAATCCAGATAATTTGCTGTTCAACTGAGTTACATGATTAAGATTACAATTCCAATGTCTGTTTAAACAAGTTTCCTCCACCTATGCTCACCCATCTTCTTGTTCACCTGTAACCTTGAAACACCTGACTAACATCCCCTGACCAGTGTTACCTCATTGACTAGTCGGTGCATACTACCATCTAGTGGTCACAATGATGTCGTACATCAGCATACCAAACTATACCTAGAACATAACTAGAATGGGCACTCGGTAGAGCGCATACCTTCGCATATCACAACATTGGGCATTGAATTATGAACATTTTGGCATTAGTTGCATGCCAATTGGATATAAATTGACCGTGCTATGGTAAAAAGAAGATTTTGACCTTTCCATGACCTTGACCTTTGACCCGATTGATCCCAAAATCTAATCAAATGGTCCCTGGATAATAACCAATCATCCCACCAAATTTCATGCGATTCAAGAAGATGTTTACCTTTTCATGACCTTGACCTTTGACCTGATCGATCCCAAAATCTAATCAAATGGTCCCCGGATAATAACCAATCATCCCACCAAATTTCATGCGATTCGGTTTAAAACTTTTCTTGTTATGTGAATAACACGCATACAAATAAATAAATAAATAAATACACGGCGATCAAAACATAACCTTCCGCATTTTCAATGCGAAGGTAACTAGAACGGGCACTCGGTAGAGCGCATACCTTCGCATATCACAACATTGGGCATTGAATTATGAACATTTTGGCATTAGTTGCATGCCAATTGGATATAAATTGACCGTGCTATGGTAAAAAGAAGATTTGGACCTATCCATGACCTTGACCTTTGACCCGATTGATCCCAAAATCTAATCAAATGGTCCCCGGATAATAATAATAATAATAATAATAATAATCATTTATTTTATATATATATCAAGGCATGACCGACATCCCAGTCGCTTACAGAGTCCAGTAGTCACACACACAGTCATCCCGTGTGGTGGTGGTAAGCTTAGCCCCAGCTGCCCTGCTGCAGAGACTGAGGGAAGCGGCAGCAATCAATCACCCACCCCCTCCGACCACCACCAACACTCATTCACATCCAAATTTCATGCGATTCAAGAAGATGTTGACCTTTTCATGACCTTGACCTTTGACCCGATCGATCCCAAAATCGAATCAAATGGTCCCCGATAATAACCAATCATCCCACCAAATTTCATGCGATTCGGTTTAAAACTTTTTTTGTTATGCGAATAACACGCATACAAATAAATAAATACACGGCGATCAAAACATAACCTTCCGCATTTTCAATGCGAAGGTAATTAACCTGCTAAACGGCTCCTGCAACCTGCGAATCATGGAGCATCCTTGTTGCACATAATATCCCTTAACAGGTCATTAATATAGGTCACCCATATGGCCATGCACTTATTAATTTGTTTGCAGGTAAAGTTGCAGCTGGAACAGTTATTGGGACTCTACTGGGAGAAGTGGTCCATCTTTCATTCTGTTTCTCTGATGAACGAGTGGCAGCATGCGCAGGAGCAACTGTATATATTCTCAGCTCAAAGGTACAAGATGATGCACATTTTCACAGTTCCCCTTGGTGCATGTACATAACATATAATGTATTCAGCAGACATGCTGAATACATTTGAGGTCATGGGTTGGCATTATATGTTGACTCAGGATGAGCAATATAGCAAGAGACGTGCTTGAGCATGAAAAAAACATAAAAAAGACAAATGACCAATTATTCAACAAAGAGGCGGCATCAAATATAAGATGTGTAATATTGTTTCTGCGTGATGGTTTCGTAGCCATTCTAGGTCATCACTTTATCTTATCCAAGTTGTATTATTGCTTTCCACATTAGAGACCGGAAGTGATCTCCACGTTGACCTGCCACCTCGGACCTTTAACATCAGCAGAGTTCTGTCCCTGGAATAAAGACATTCTTGTCACCACATCAGAGGACCGCACTTTCAAAGTACTAAATTAAAATGTGCAAATGATAGAGTAAAATGTATCACACTTTTGATTAATACAAATATTTCACACGCTGTAATTGAGTTTTGGTAACTAGAAACTACTTTGTCCTGTCTCTTTTCAGGTGTGGGATTTAAAAACTGAAGCTGTTTGCTACCAGTCGTTTGTACTTTCAGGTTTGATCTTACTATTATAATCACAATTATCAGTGGAATCTATTGCAAATCAGGATCTGTTAGTATATGATTTAGCTAAAATTAAATATTGTCACGGCTTATCATTAAATGGCATGTTTTGTAAAGTGTCTGCTGTAAAGAAGTCAGGGCTTGCAAAATGATTGAAACATACCTAAAGCCAAGTCTCTTTAATTCTTTAGCCTCTCCACTGCTCAGTGTGTTCCTCCTAGAGGAGAACAGGCACATTATCACGGGCTCAACTGATGGACAGGTTAGTGATGCACCCCGTCTTTAACAGCTCATGATCACTCAGAGGAGTACATTCCACAAGCTGAGTAACACACCTGTACCTGTTTGGTTTAGCTGTGGTGCTTTTCTCTTCCCGATGACCACAAGTGTCTCCTGGTGACCAAAATAGACCTTCAAAAGGTGGAAAAAATACATCAAATGCACCGAGGGACTGTGAAAGATCAAGCAGGTGATGTTAATGATCTCAAACAATCAATGACAGAGAATATCTAGTACTGACTTTGGGATACTTTTGATTAAACCCTTTTCCATAAATCCTTTATCTCTTTTCAACGACATGGCTGACAGAAAAAAATTCATTAGAATTACTTTGACACTGCCATTTCTAATATGTTCTTGCAGCGTTCACAGAACAATCAGCTGAAGATGAAGTGAAGACTTCAAAACCTGTCCTCAGAATGGCTTTGTGTAACTCGTTCACTGACGCCAGTAGTGAGCATAAAACGTAAGTGCATGATCTCCATACCTTTGATAAACAGTGTGAAACGTTATAGTAGGTCCAGGATTTCTGGATCATGGAGACTCCTGACTCAGCGATACACTGGTCGCATCCCAGACCGCTCATGTTTAGCTGCGGTTATTGCAGAAGCGTTAACTTGATGCTGAAGGTTTGTCCTGCTGTGTCAGAGAGATCTATAATGGGCAGTGAGCAAAATTATCCACTTCCGCTTTCCCAAACCAGGAATGTGGAGAGCCCTCAGAGACGACAGGTGCTCTGAGGGCCACACCCACAGTCTGTTGATGTAAGCCATCATGGTCTTGTTGGTGGTTCTCAGTAACATGCGCTGAAGAGGAAAAGAAACAGTCAGGCTGCGGCGTGCACTTCCTTATATATACAGTGGGTACGGAAAATATTCAGACCCCTTTAAATTGTTCACTCTCTGTTTCATTGCAGCCATTTGCTAAAATTCAACAAAAAAAAATATTTCTCATTAATAAATGCACCCCATCTTGATAGAAAAAAACAGAAATGTAGACATTTTTGCAAATTTACTAAAAAAGAAAAACTGAAATATCCCTTGGTCATAAGTATTCAGACCCTCTACTGTGGGCTGCACACATATCCGGGTAGGCACGTCCAAGTGGCCGGATACACTTGTATACATGTTCTGAGGGCAAATGCATACTTGTGATTGGAGGAGAATGTTATCCATAGTGTCCAGTACAGGGCTCCACCTGCATTTATGGACCGTTCCAAGATGGTTGGATGCATACATAGAGGGGAAAACCCATTGTCCAAGGTGAATTCCATCATGTCAGCAGAGACCAGTCTCACCCTCAAGTGCTCAAAATGATAAAGAACTGCTTTACTTCATTTGTGACAAGGAATATTGTCAGTGAAGCGAGACGTGATACTGCCAACACTGCTGCCATTCTCATGAGCTCAATTTGCTCTTATTTCCACAAGGTCAAATTGTATGTGATCCAGGAAATGTTCATGAAATCAATGCAAACACAGTTATGAAAATAAAATACCTGCACATGTATGCCAGTAACACTTTGTAGATGTCATATAGACAGAACAATCCGGAACTGAATGCCACATCTCTATGGGTTACTTGCTGCATGTTTCCTTGCAGTCGCAGACAACTTCAAAGGAAACTTCTCACATCACAGGAAGCTGTGCGGACTCGTAGCATAATCTGTTCCATGCTGTTAAAACATTTGATGTTATGACAGGAAGCAGGATAACTTTTTACTTTGCCTAAAACACCTAAAGGTCCAGTGCTAATGTTATATTGTTAAAGCCACTATGTGTAGAATTTAGAATAACGTCTTTGGCGCCCCCCAGTGGTAGAATACAAAGAATCCCATTGTGCCTCACAGCAATGAACGCTACTCACTGGACAAAACGATCTCTTTGAATTGTGCAATCATCACACTCACTTCCTCACACAATGACTTTTATTGTCTCCATCCTGTACAGAAGCACATGCTCAGCGTGAACATAATGATGCACTAAAATACAACATTGTGTGGACACTATTATAGCCTCAGCATGTAGCTCAGGAAGTGGAGCAAAAAGATCCTTCAAACTAAGTTTCCACTGGCAGCAGTTTCCATCTTGCTGAGTGTACATAGTTTCGGCTACTGAGTGAAAGGAAACTTGAATAAAAAACTCTCGTCCTATGGTGTGCATGCCCCGCCACTCCACCACATAAGTATGTTGTTCTTGAGTGTGTGGTTACATTGTCTTTCCCACAAAAATTAATGTTTTTAAGGGGTTTGTTTTCCCATACTTTTCTGTGTTGGCTCCTGCAGGGACAACAGCTGTTTATGTATTGGGAGCTTTGATGGCCTGTATGTGGTGGATCTGGCTACCTCAGAACTCCTCACAGCAATATATTTCAAAGGTATGCTGGTGGTGGTGTGACTTCTCCTCTTGCTACTGTACCGCTGTGGTATCTTTTAAGCATTTATGCACAACCAGTACAACATCCCTCTACTTTCTCTACAAGATCATCTTTCTAAGAAACACCGATTTATTTAGAAATCTGAAGAAGATTTACAGACACCAAACTCATGACTGATGTTCATTCTTCTAGACTGCCCCAGCTTGAGCATCACAATGGCGGGGTCCTGGTCCATCTCTCCCGGCTGGGATGACTCCGTGAGTAATGCCAATAATGTCTTGAATAACCACATGAAGACATGTCGCTCTATCGTCCTTTCTCCTGGACTTTTATCATTGAATTGGTCCAGGATATTTTATGAACTAAAAAAGGACCGTATTCAATCTTTAATCAGATTTTTCTCATGTCGCAATTGACCCTTTGAGTCAGACGATCAGGGATGGCTTCTTCTGTCATTTCTGGTGAATATTGCAAGTTTAAGATGATAAAAGCTTTTTTTCAGTTTCAGGTCAACCCCTGACCTTGTCTCGATCGTATGAACCAATGAATTATGTCCCCTTTTCACTATCCACTCTCATACCTGCAAACTTGTCACTGAAATAGGTCATCCACGGGAATAGTGTAGATCTGAAGAGTTCTTGTTTGGGGGGGGGGGGGGGTCAACTGGCCGGCCGGCGCTTATGAGATTGGAATGCTGTCTGCACGCAATGCGCTGGTATCAGGTGTCATGATATTTATGGCAGGTATCGTATAGAAGTTATAATTTAGGATCATGACAACTAGGTAGAGGGAGGAACAGACTCATGGAACAGAATCTGAAACAGAATCATGGAACAGACTCATGGAACAGAATCTGAAACAGAATCATGGAACAGACTCATGGAACAGAATCTGAAACAGAATCATGGAACAGACTCATGGAACAGAATCATGGAACAGAATCATGGAACAGACTCATGGAACAGAATCATGGAACAGACTCATGGAACAGAATCATGGAACAGAATCATGAAACAATCATGGAACAGAATCATGGAGCAGACTCATGGAACAGACTCATGAAACAGAATTATGGAACAGACTCATGAAACAGACTCATGGAACAGACTCATGGAACAGAATCATGGAACAGACTCATGAAACAGAATCATGGAACAGACTCATGGAACAGAATCATGAAACAGAATTATGGAACAGACTCATGAAACAGACTCATGGAACAGACTCATGGAACAGAATCATGGAACAGACTCATGAAACAGAATCATGGAACAGAATCATGGAACAGAATCATGGAACAGACTCATGGAACAGAATCATGGAACAGACTCATGGAACAGACTCATGGAACAGACTCATGAAACAGAATCATGGAACAGACTCATGGAACAGAATCATGGAACAGACTCATGGAACAGACTCATGGAACAGACTCATGGAACAGAATCATGGAACAGACTCATGAAACAGAATCATGGAACAGACTCATGGAACAGAATCATGGAACAGACTCATGAAACAGAATTATGGAACAGACTCATGGAACAGACTCATGGAACAGAATCATGGAACAGACTCATGAAACAGAATCATGGAACAGACTCATGGAACAGAATCATGGAACAGACTCATGAAACAGAATTATGGAACAGACTCATGAAACAGACTCATGGAACAGACTCATGGAACAGAATCATGAAACAGAATCATGGAACAGAATCATGGAACAGAATCATGGAGCAGACTCATGGAACAGAATCATGGAACAGAATCATGGAACAGACTCATGGAACAGACTCATGGAACAGAATCATGGAACAGACTCATGGAACAGACTCATGGAACAGAATCATGGAACAGACTCATGAAACAGAATCATGGAACAGACTCATGGAACAGAATCATGGAACAGAATCATGGAACAGAATCATGGAACAGACTCATGGAACAGACTCATGGAACAGAATCATGGAACAGACTCATGGAACAGAATCATGAAACAGAATCATGGAACAGAATCATGGAGCAGACTCATGGAACAGACTCATGAAACAGAATTATGGAACAGACTCATGAAACAGACTCATGGAACAGACTCATGGAACAGAATCATGGAACAGACTCATGAAACAGAATCATGGAACAGACTCATGAAACAGACTCATGGAACAGACTCATGGAACAGAATCATGGAACAGACTCATGGAACAGAATCATGGAACAGAATCATGGAACAGAATCATGGAACAGAATCATGGAACAGAATCATGGAACAGACTCATGGAACAGAATCATGGAACAGACTCATGAAACAGAATCGTGGAACAGACTCATGGAACAGAATCATGGAACAGACTCATGGAACAGACTCATGGAACAGAATCATGGAACAGACTCATGGAACAGAATCATGGAACAGACTCATGGAACAGACTCATGGAACAGACTCATGGAACAGAATCATGGAACAGACTCATGGAACAGAATCATGAAACAGAATCATGGAACAGACTCATGGAACAGAATCATGGAACAGACTCATGAAACAGAATTATGGAACAGACTCATGGAACAGACTCATGGAACAGACTCATGAAACAGAATCATGGAACAGAATCATGGAACAGAATCATGGAACAGACTCATGGAACAGAATCATGGAACAGAATCATGGAACAGACTCATGGAACAGACTCATGGAACAGACTCATGAAACAGAATCATGGAACAGACTCATGGAACAGACTCATGGAACAGAATCATGGAACAGACTCATGGAACAGACTCATGAAACAGAATCATGGAACAGACTCATGGAACAGAATCATGGAACAGACTCATGGAACAGAATCATGGAACAGACTCATGGAACAGAATCATGGAACAGACTCATGGAACAGAATCATGGAACAGACTCATGGAACAGAATCATGGAACAGAATCATGGAACAGACTCATGGAACAGACTCATGGAACAGACTCATGGAACAGAATCATGGAACAGACTCATGGAACAGAATCATGGAACAGACTCATGAAACAGAATCATGGAACAGACTCATGGAACAGAATCATGGAACAGACTCATGGAACAGAATCATGGAACAGAATCATGGAACAGAATCATGGAACAGACTCATGGAACAGAATCATGGAACAGACTCATGGAACAGAATCATGGAACAGACTCATGGAACAGACTCATGGAACAGAATCATGGAACAGAATCATGGAACAGACTCATGAAACAGAATCATGGAACAGAATCATGGAACAGACTCATGGAACAGAATCATGGAACAGACTCATGGAACAGACTCATGGAACAGAATCATGGAACAGACTCATGGAACAGAATCATGGAACAGACTCATGGAACAGACTCATGGAACAGAATCATGGAACAGACTCATGGAACAGAATCATGGAACAGAATCATGGAACAGACTCATGGAACAGACTCATGGAACAGACTCATGAAACAGAATCATGGAACAGACTCATGGAACAGAATCATGGAACAGAATCATGGAACAGACTCATGAAACAGACTCATGGAACAGACTCATGGAACAGAATCATGGAACAGACTCATGGAACAGAATCATGGAACAGACTCATGGAACAGAATCATGGAACAGAATCATGGAACAGAATCATGGAACAGACTCATGAAACAGACTCATGGAACAGACTCATGGAACAGACTCATGGAACAGACTCATGGAACAGACTCATGGAACAGAATCATGGAACAGAATCATGGAACAGACTCATGGAACAGAATCATGGAACAGACTCATGGAACAGAATCATGGAACAGACTCATGGAACAGAATCATGGAACAGACTCATGGAACAGAATCATGGAACAGACTCATGGAACAGACTCATGGAACAGACTCATGGAACAGAATCATGGAACAGACTCATGGAACAGGCTCATGGAACAGACTCATGGAACAGAATCATGGAACAGGCTCATGGAACAGAATCATGGAACAGACTCATGAAACAGGCTCATGGAACAGGCTTATGGAACAGAATCATGGAACAGACTCATGGAACAGACTCATGGAACAGAATCATGGAACAGACTCATGGAACAGAATCATGGAACAGACTCATGGAACAGACTCATGGAACAGAATCATGGAACAGACTCATGGAACAGAATCATGGAACAGACTCATGGAACAGAATCATGGAACAGACTCATGAACAGAATCATGGAACAGACTCATGGAACAGAATCATGGAACAGACTCATGGAACAGAATCATGGAACAGACTCATGAAACAGAATCATGGAACAGACTAATGGAACAGACTCATGGAACAGACTCATGAAACAGAATCATGGAACAGACTCATGGAACAGAATCATGGAACAGACTCATGGAACAGAATCATGGAACAGACTCATGGAACAGACTCATGGAACAGACTCATGGAACAGAATCATGGAACAGACTCATGGAACAGACTCATGGAACAGACTCATGGAACAGAATCATGGAACAGACTCATGGAACAGATCATGGAACAGAATCATGGAACAGACTCATGGAACAGAATCATGGAACAGACTCATGGAACAGAATCATGGAACAGACTCATGAAACAGAATCATGGAACAGACTCATGGAACAGAATCATGGAACAGACTCATGGAACAGAATCATGGAACAGACTCATGGAACAGAATCATGGAACAGAATCATGGAACAGACTCATGGAACAGACTCATGGAACAGAATCATGGAACAGACTCATGGAACAGAATCATGGAACAGACTCATGAAACAGAATCATGGAACAGACTCATGAAACAGAATCATGGAACAGACTCATGGAACAGAATCATGGAACAGAATCATGGAACAGACTCATGGAACAGACTCATGGAACAGACTCATGGAACAGACTCATGGAACAGACTCATGAAACAGAATCATGGAACAGACTCATGGAACAGACTCATGGAACAGACTCATGGAACAGAATCATGGAACAGACTCATGGAACAGACTCATGGAACAGACTCATGAAACAGAATCATGGAACCGACTCATGAAACAGAATCATGGAACAGACTCATGAAACAGACTCATGGAACAGACTCATGAAACAGAATCATGGAACAGACTCATGGAACAGAATCATGGAACAGACTCATGGAACAGACTCATGGAACAGACTCATGGAACAGAATCATGGAACAGACTCATGGAACAGACTCATGGAACAGACTCATGGAACAGAATCATGGAACAGACTCATGGAACAGACTCATGGAACAGACTCATGGAACAGACTCATGGAACAGAATCATGGAACAGACTCATGGAACAGACTCATGGAACAGACTCATGGAACAGAATCATGGAACAGACTCATGGAACAGACTCATGGAACAGACTCATGAAACAGAATCATGGAACAGACTCATGGAACAGAATCCTGGAACAGAAACATGGAACAGAATCATGGAACAGAATCATGGAACAGAATCATGGAACAGACTCATGGAACAGAATCATGGAACAGAATCATGGAACAGACTCATGAAACAGAATCATGGAACAGACTCATGGAACAGAATCATGGAACAGACTCATGAAACAGAATCATGGAACAGACTCATGGAACAGAATCATGGAACAGACTCATGGAACAGAATCATGGAACAGACTCATGGAACAGAATCCTGGAACAGAATCCTGGAACAGAATCATGGAACAGAATCATTGAACAGAATCATGGAACAGACTCATGGAACAGAATCATGGAACAGACTCATGGAACAGAATCATGGAACAGACTCATGGAACAGAATCATGGAACAGACTCATGAAACAGAATCATGGAACAGACTCATGGAACAGAATCATGGAACAGACTCATGGAACAGACTCATGGAACAGACTCATGAAACAGAATCATGGAACAGACTCATGGAACAGAATCATGGAACAGAATCATGGAACAGACTCATGAAACAGACTCATGGAACAGACTCATGGAACAGAATCATGGAACAGAATCATGGAACAGACTCATGGAACCGACTCATGGAACAGACTCATGAAACAGACTCATGGAACAGACTCATGAAACAGAATCATGGAACAGAATCATGGAACAGACTCATGAAACAGACTCATGGAACAGACTCATGGAACAGAATCATGGAACAGACTCATGAAACAGAATCATGGAACAGAATCATGGAACAGACTCATGGAACAGAATCATGGAACAGAATCATGGAACCGACTCATGGAACAGACTCATGAAACAGACTCATGGAACAGACTCATGGAACAGACTCATGGAACAGACTCATGGAACAGACTCATGGAACAGAATCATGGAACAGACTCAAAGCTCAGCAGAGCACACAAGTCAAAAAAAGGAAGTTGGTTCATGAATGACTTTAACCATATTTTATATAATGACAATGTATAATAATGACAATTACTATTATTAGGGCCCGATCACTAAATTATTCAGAGGACCTTTTTTCTTAAAATGTTTGTTATTATTATTTAGATTTGCGGTCAGAGCAATCAAAAGACTGTAGTTATAAAAGCTTTGAGGTGTCATCAAACAACGTGGATGTGTTGTGGCGACAAAAAAAAGAGTCAATAATAATGCAATGACACAATTGTTTTAATATGAATCCATTCTCAAATTCCTTGTCACACAGATGGTGTTTCTTGTGAGCTCTTTGTTCACTCCCTGTGTCGTCCTGTTGGAGTTACGTCTCGGTGAGCTCAGGAGGACCCCGGCTCGTGGGGAAGGCTTTTCCATATTCCCCAGGTAAACCCGGAGTTTAGAGCACATATTTAGTGATGCTGCATCGGTTTATATATGTTGACTCCCATGAAAACAAAATGTCCTTTTGGCTTCAATTAAGAAATCAAAGTTACAAATCAGCTCTACGAGTAAAGTCAGTGTTTCATGGACACTTGGTCCTTCCATAGTCTTGTACACTGTACACCGGGGCTGGAAGCCAGGTTTCCTTAATAAAGAACAACCTGCTAAATACCATAGCACGTATTTTCAGCTGCTTGTAAATACTATTTAGTGATTATGTAATTTGTTCATTCAGGGGCACGAGTAGGCTACATGATAATATTATTGAGTGGCACTAGTACAAGAGAAAACAACATCTTTCTGTAGCTCATGTAATCATTTGGCTCCAGCCTGGAACCTGTCGGCTTCATGAATGACTAAACTCTGTCAACATGTTGTATATGTCTTAGCATTTAAATCCAATTAATTATGTACTGGATCTAAGAAAATAATCCAGAAATTCCTACTTATTACTTTCACAATAACATTGCTTTATGAAGGCCACGAATGAAAAAGAAAGGGCTCTGGGGAAGGAATACAATTAATTCAGGTATTACTGTCATAAATTAGTAATTAGCTAATAAAAACTGATCATTTCATTAACATCATCTGCTTTAACAAATGTGCAATTTATAAGCCAAAGAACAATCATGTCAGCTTGTTAAAATATGCAAAAAACAGTGCAGGTGCAGGTATGTGTTGTTTTCTTTGAGACACTGGTCAGCTGACCTCACCAGTATGTCGTACATATATAAATGTTTTTCAGTTGGCCTCCTGCCTGTAACTTGACTTCCATAGGAACTTGGCATATTAGAACTATTCTTGCCATCTGGTGTTTCATGAGTCAACAATATGGCACTGAGAATTAGAAGGACTAATAATCCACAAGGCTGGAAAATGCTTCGCTCCTATATTTCCAGTAACTCCTTCCCCATTGCACCCCTCCCTCCCGTTTGGTTTTCAGTTCTCCTCCACTGCTCGAGTCTCCTCTGAATGCCGAGTTAAAGAAGAGGGAGCCTGAGCATCCTCAAAAAAAAAAAGGTCAGCGTCTGAACCCTCACTCCCTTCTCCCTTATATGCACATAAAATAAAAAAGGAGCTATACTGCAGTTTGACGACTCTTGGTTTTAAAAGTATGACCCATTAATAGTTCTCTCCATATCTGGCTCTTTGTCTGTTTTTCTCAGACACTTCTCTTAAATTTGACTTATTATAGGTTTATAAAAAGTGTGTTTGGCTATTACAAGAGCTACTGAGAACCTCTTCGTTATCTTAAAATATGGAAGATCAAAAAGATTCCATACTTGGCATTGTGGGCAGTGTAGACGTGGCATTCATAATTAGTCAGGTTGACTTTAGTTTCCATGTGCCGCTTAGGCAGTGGCTACAAAGGATGCGACAGCAAGAGTACGAACCATTTACATTGTCATGAGTTAGCTCAGCTTGTTGTCCGCTTGCTTCTTGCAGTCGTGGATTCCTTTGTAAAGTGAGCCTATTTGTGGTTCTTCGGTGTATCATTAGGACCTGGCAGCTTGAAAGTATTCCGCTGGAGACCTGCAGTACAATATACTGTGGTTTACATGTTGCTCTTACAGAGGGCTACTGCTGAGGAAGCCAGTATTAAGTATTAGCCAGGCTCCCCACAGCTAGAGGGAAGGAAACTGCCAGTGCCAGACGAAGGAGGGGATCTTCAGGGGAGTCCAGAGGTGCTGCATGAATGCAGTCAGACCGCAAACCGCAAACATTTACAGACGATGCAACCCGCCACGGTGCCCTCATGCAACTTTGTATTCTATATATATATCTGTTGAATTGTATACAAATTAATGGATTTGAACAATTCAATTTAATACACTACCATTTCAATGTTTTTCTTTATGAGGAACACGCCACTTTCTAGAAAAATTATGCCTTCTTTCATCCTCAGACGTTACCGATGTCTAAAGTAAAAAAAAAGGAGAGGCAGGCTTCGATTTATTTAAATATACTGAGTGCTCATCTACAAAAGTTGCCAGGCATCAGCTCACCTTGACATGACATCGAGCATCAAGCAGTCTACTCTAGTTTTGAGTAGAGTGAGATTATAAAAAATAGAATCTGAGTCACACATTGGACTGAGAGGCTTTGAGTAGTGGCGTCTGAATCAAACCGCAAAGTGTTTCATGCCTCTGACTGTTCACCGTGTGTCACTGCTTTACAGCAACGGCTGCATAGTTTAGTACATGTAGTTCACAAGGTCCCATCAAGCTGTCTATTAAAGGGTTATATTGTGGTTAGTATTTTATTCATAGCCACATGTAGTTGTATATTCCTTGCGCTCTTTCCTCCCATTATGCTCCACCTATGTTACATCGGCAGTATATTCTTCAGACTCTTCATAATTTAACTATGTGACTCACTTGTTTAAGGTCAGTAAGGCACACATACCAGAGACTATTGTGACAGTCAAAATAATATATCAAAGACATATGTACCTGCTATGGTTTATAATTTTTTTAGATGCTGGAATTATTTCTTTTTCTTTTTCCTGGGCCACATTCAACAGCTAACTCAGAGGGAGGTCGGAGTTTTCCCATCTTCTGAGAACCAGAGTGAGTTGGGTTTATTTTAGAATAAACTCCAGGGCTGGCTGTAGCCTTGTCCCTTCTAATGCAGACGAAACAAAATGTAAAACAAGTCAGTGTCACTTCTTAAAACCATAGAAATCAAACATGTGATGTATATTTTAAGTTAATATTAACAACCACTAATGGATTTTTGGTCTCACCTGGAAACAGCAGATACAAACTTCGTGTAACTCATGTGTCGCATCAGTAGCTAGACGTCCTAATGTTTGGACCTAGACCGATGAATTAAATTATTATTACACTTGTGCTGCTGTCATGATTAAGACAGTTTAGGTCTAACATAATGAGTAACATATGTCTCTCGCTTCAAATAGCTAATGTAAAGTCATCTTAAATTATGAGATTTTTACTGCCCTATAAAACTAAATAGCCACTATATATCAACAGGGGGTTAATAGGGGTGTTGAGCATTGATGATTGTGTTGCCAGGTTATTAGCTGTATGTACTTTTTGCTGATTAATACCATACAATACCAATTTAAGTTAAATACCCGGTTCACGAAAGCTTCTCCATTTGCTCTGTAAGCACCTGGTACACTGAAGACCTGTTGAAGTAAGACAAATGACTTCTGCTTTCACAGAAGCAACACAGGATGAATAGTATCATCAAAGTTATTCTTCACATAACACACACAAAATACCTTCACTTCAGAATCTAAAGAATAAGGGAACATAGTAGTTGTTCAGAAGTTGTCAAGTGTACTTTAGATGAAAAAACCTTTAAGCCAAAAGTGTAGGGAACATTTATTCTAAAGACTAGTTGTTATACATTAAATACAGCTTTCACTGTATTAAATGTACTATTGTGTCGGAAACGTGCCGACATAGAGTTGTCCAAGAGCTTAAGAAGGGAAACTAGCACTCAAACACCAGGTCAATGTTTCACAGCCACATTAAGCTGCTTAGGGTTTGTAACTTTATTCATATATTAGCTTATTAAAACTACAAGCATGCGGACTCGTCAGGGATTGTGTTTCCTTTTCTAAAATCTTAGAAGAATAATTTAAATACCATTCGACATCAAGTTACGACTGTAAACATATGTGTGACCAGATTGGACGACAGGACCAATATATCTTCACTCAATCTGTAATCAACTTCATGTTCAATAGCACAATGTTACTAAACTGCAGCACCTCACACAATTGATTAAATACTGTCACTGAAAAAAATGGTAAAATATATAATAATGCATGGAAAGAAATTCAAGACCTGAATCTTAAAAGCTCAAATACACATTTGACTTGTCTGTGTTTACTTTTGTTGGTCAACTAAATTGAGGAATGAATGGATATTGGATAAGTCGTATGGAAATGGCTTAGGTGGTAAACTAGTGTCGAGTAGAAGTCAACGCTGTAAACCAAATAATTATAGTAAATGGCCACACACAGATTATGTGACTTTCCCTTGCTTCGCCTGTATTTGACACAAGAGCAGTTTTTTGGAAAGTCTCGCACATTTTAATGTTTGTGGAACAAGTGAGCTCATTGTGATCGAGGGAAGGCCCTGACAGTGAACAGGGAGCAGGATGAAGCGTCCCACCGTTAGCGGCTGATGTTCTTCATGCTCACAGCACGGTCACACAATAATACTGCTTCCTTTCCTCATAGAATCGATGAAAAGCTCTTTTCTTTTTAGCATCTTTGAATTTTTGTTTCGACTATTATATACACTGTAGAATAGATCATTTATACTCATGAACATACTTCCACTGTGTGAATATTATGTGTAATGGAGCGCCTTGTTGTTTTTTACAAAGGAGGACTAAAGGAGCAGCCTCTGGTCTTCCACTCCAACGTGAAGTCATCTGGATACACCAGCGCCCCAAGGTCGGTTCAGAGTCGCCTTTTGCATCATAGAAGTCACAAATTGGGATTCGAGTTAAGAGCAACTTTATTTTAAATTCAAGTGAGAGGTAGATGGAAATGAAAAATGTTATTAAACGCACCGTATCCAAGATATAACGTATGATGGATCAAATCAAATGATACTTTATAACCAATTTTGTTTTTGCTTTTCAGAAATAGGATGTTTTCACCGAAAACAAATAGCCAGAAGAATCCCTCCTCTAAAAAGGCTAACAAACATGTGTAAGCAGTCCCATCATTTAAAATGTTGAGAACGTTTTCAAATGTCATGGGTTATATTAACATACAAGTGTTGTTTGTCATTTAGAGGTTCACTCCTCAGAGATTATCCAGCAGACATTGCAGCACCTCTGATTTCACGTATTGATCTAAGCATTGCCAATAAGCCAGTCAACTGCCTTCAATATTCAGGTGAGACAATTTAGTTGCTGCATACTGACCACAGTATCTTAAACATAATAATGATATATGATATATTGAAGTGTAAAGGTTCAACTACTTTCAACTACAACTCATTTAGTTTGAGCTCTTAGTTGCACACTAAGGACTGTCCCGTGATCGCGTGCCAGGCCTGTAGAATAGTCCACGGTACGACAACATGATGGACTTGAATGATGTCATTTGACATTTATTTGGATTGTGAAGATCTGCTGGAGCCTGAACTTGTTTGAAGCATCAGCAAACAGAAAAGAGTTACATACTGCATCCAGTTGTGTCCATTCTCTCCTAGAAGGGTGAATGAAGGTAAAACAATCATAAATGAAGTATAATTGGTATTAAAAAGGCCAGTTAATTGTTGTCTTTCACGAACTTTATACCGGTTTTTTTAGAACAAGTGCATCCTGTTTAACCCTTGTGTTGCCTTAGGGTCATTTTGACCCGAATCAATATTACACCCTCCCCCCGCCTTAGGATTAATTTGACCCCATTCAATGTTTAATGTCGGTGTTCTTTCGGGAGTCAACAAACAAACATAAAGTGCCTCACACTTAAACTTGGAAAACAATATTAATTCTAATAATTTTCTGGAGGTTTTAATTGCTGGCGTCAAATTGAACCCAAAGGGTAAAATATGTTAGTAAATATAAAGGTAACAGGAGGGTGAAACATTGAATCGGGTCAAAATGACCCATAGGCGGGGGGAGGGTGTAATATTGATTCGGGTCAAAATGACCCTAAGGCAACACAAGGGTTAAACAAAACACCTAACTTCCCACTACGTTTAAAAACAGACTTCTTGTTTTCTGGTCATGATAAATCTGATGTTGACCAAAAAATCCTAATAAAAGGATTCTGTGTTTCCCTTCCTTGTCTCTCCCAGGTGACGGGAAACAAATACTGTGCGGTCTTGGCGACAGCACAGTGTTATTGTACAACACCTCGCTTGCTGGCAACCCAACTGTCTACACAGGTGCAGGAAGTGGTCATGAGTATCCATTCCTAAAAAACGTCCAGGTTATTCAGTATTTGCCCACAGTCCCCTCGCTGTTATTGCAAGCATTATATTTGAATTATTCATTTTGTGCACCAGTCATGATATATGTTATGATAGAGCTCTATTAATTGACACAGTCATCCCAGGTTAAGATCTTAACCCTGAAGAGGCGGAGAATGACAATACTCACCTTGGATTCAGCTCAGCCTTATTTGGAATATTTTTGCTTAAAATACTTTAAAATGGATCCATGGCTTAAGATGAAAGACTCCACACATTTCCAAATATTCACTTTATTACCAATCATCATCTAAATAGGAGAAAAACAGTTCTCTTTTACCAGAAATTAGCATCATTTTGGTTGTATTCCATTGCAGGAATTTAGAACATGTCATTCTTTTGTTTTTGTTATGATAGAGAAAGAAAGATGTAAAGGTCACGTTTCTGAGACCAACCAGGTATGATATCATGTTTTACAATTATACACAGTAACAACAATTAAAAGAACACTAAGAGCATTAAATGCAGTCTGCCACTCCGTGATCCTAGGCCGTAGAGGCAGACAAGCAAAGAAAGGATAACCTTCATTGCCAAGCGTGTCTTTCGCACTTGATGGCTTCCGTGCAGTGGGAGCACGGTGTCCACAGAGGGGCAGCAGAGATAAGAGCACAGAAGTCGAGGTGACCAGAAGGTCACCATGTGCCTCTTCTCTTCCCTCTGTCTGACGCTCTAAGCAGCACCATGAAAGTAAATGTTGCAGCCACACGCTGTTTTCTGGATCATTTAAAACTTCTCTTTTTATAAGCAGGGCATGACAAGCCAGTGAGCAGCGTGAGCTGGAGCCTCAGCAGACAGTGGTGGTCGAGTGCGTCAGAAGACCAGTCGGTCCGAGTCTGGACCCCTGGCAGCCCAGAGCCGGCCATAACCATGGTAACATACCTGTGCAATCCCAAACCTTGGACTAATGTGTTTTTTACCTTTTTTTATGGATTTCATTCAGTCCCCATCGCCCTAATCCCAAACACGACATACCCTAACTAATGCACCAAACATTACCTCCCTCAAGACCGATTCACAAAAAACATATCCTCTCTCTGAAGGTCTAAAACTCTAATTAATTTAGAAGTATAACACATTTGTGACAGACACATGCCGTATGTATTTTGTTTGTTTCAGCTGTATTCACAGTGTTTCCAGTTGTAGTGTAAGTTTAAAAAATATAATGTCTCATAATGTTCTATTTTGTGACTATGTTAAATACATTATTAGGAAATGCGCATTAAGGGTGATTAAGGGGTAACTATTCATTATATAGTGGTGAAATGCAGCGCAGAGATTCTTTATTGTTGCACTTTTGTAACACAGCCTCTGCGGGAGCCAATGTAGCACCGGTTCCAATACAACTCAGATTAGTACCGGAACGTTTATTGCAAGTCTTGCATTCATAAAAGTAGGCCAATAAATAATGAATTAGCCATTATAACCATGTTTGAGCTACGAGCGTGACAGTCTGTCAGCAGATGTGTTGATGTACAGCGGTCCCGGCTGTATACCCGGTGTTACCGGGAATATAATTACGGAGGAATAAAGAACGTGGGGCATCACTTTGTTTCAGTGGACCTCTCGCTGTCAGAAGCAAAACTTTATTTGTCATGTGTCATCTGAAGGTACCCCTAATTGGTTGTTCTCTTTGCCCATCAAAACAGTGACAGGGTTAACCCTATAAATATACATTCATAAATACATATATATGCACATACATAAGTACATATTTACATATGTGGCACCCTGGACATTTTAAGGGCAAATCTGGTCAGAATTTTATGGTATTGTGTTAGTATCTTGCCCCCATCATCCTTATTTTCTTGTTATCATTTTAAACGCATTTTAAACATATAAGTACATATATATATATGTATATATATAAGTACATATATGTACATACATACATATATATACACACATATAAGTATATATATTTATATATGCATTCATATATATATATATACATTCATAAATACATATATGCACATACATAAGTACATATATATACAGGGGTGCACATAACTTTTTCAGTGAGTTACTCAGGTGAGTACCGGGAGATGGTGTTTGGTACTCACTCCATCTGTAGCGTCAGTTTTGTGACGTATGACAGAAATGACATGCTCTTGTGTAGAGACGATCAATAACAGATCGGTTAAGTACGCAAAGGCGCGAAGGAACACAAGTGGTATTACGCATTGTTGATTATCTTCGCGGATGCTTACCTGCGTACCAGTTATGTGCACCTCTGCCTATAAGGTCTGCACATGACAATATATATATATATATATATATATATACACACATCATATAACGGAGAACATATATTGTGTTTGTTAACAGTCTGATATCCGTTGTTTGTCAGTGCTCCATGATAACGGCTTCTACAGGGAATATGGCCAAAGAGGTTTTTAATGTACTCATTGTGCGTTTAAAAAAAAAAGTATCGGTTCAGGCACCGTTTAGGCACCGGTATCGTTTTAAAAGTACCGGTTTAGCACCGGTATCGGAAAAAATCCAAACGATACCCATCCCTCATTGGGATGATGAAATAGTGTGTTTCTTGGCTCACAGATAGTGACTTAATCATTCAAAGCATCTCCTGGTCACACACAGAACCTCCTTACTTCATTGGATATCACATTAATGGGCAAACTAAATCTGGGGTCTCCCCATAGATGGATGATGCTTTGCTTCACTCTCAGATTGTTTGGAGCGGGTCTGCAGCCTTCGACTGGCTGGTGCTCTTATGAAAGCACTTGGCAACAAATGTCTTTTGCAGGGACAAGCGTTCTGTCGGGGTGAGCCAGAATTACAAATGGCTTTGCACAGTTATACGTGAAAACTCTAGAAAGACAAACAATGAGGATGGCGGTTAGCGTTAGAGCAAACAGTCGTGTTTGCTCTCCTGGGTTTCTCTCTCTCCCTTCATTTGAGGGTGTTGCATGGGTCATTGTGAGCAGTTAAACAGCTATAATGGTGTACAGCACTTACAATTACAGCTTTTTTATTGCTTGAAGAAATCAGCCGTGGCTTCGCTTTGAATCCCCTTCAAGCAACATGAAGTACAAAGTTAGACAAAACTATTTCCGGACCTTAGTTTTTCAAGGTTTTGTCTTTTTTTTGTACTCCTGTGACGTTCTAAATACTTGCACAAATTAGAAGGGAATAAAAAGCATTCTTTTTGTAATTATTCTTCCTTTAAAATTAAATTAGGATATATTTTTATTTTAGTAATATATTTTCTTGCATCATGTCTCAATAAGTCTAAACGTTTGATTTCTGTCTCCTGTCTTTCCTCCTCCAGGGGGACAGAATCATCTCCAAACCCATTAGAGGTGCTCAGTTTTATTACCTGGACAAATTTCTGCTTCTGGCGTCTGGCCCATGCCTCTCCTTGTACCTGTACAATGTGGACGTCACACGGGACAACATCAAAAGGTATTCACAAGGAATCCTTCTGAAGAACACTTTAGCGTATACACTTGATGCTGATACATATTCTCACGACAGGTTGAGAATTTTTTTCTTTTGCATGTCATTCGTTGTTTTACTTTTGTCGCATTACACTTAATTATATTTAAATGTACTCTTTGTCTGTACAAACATTGTTTACAAGAAACAAGGGATTTTATTGTAATATTAAAATGTATATATCAATTCTGTATAGAAGCCGTGTCCCTCTTTATATTTAATTCTATTATTTGTTAATATCTTGCCTGGAAGCCACACACGGAGATATAGCTGAAATAAATATAGGGCATGCTACTGGCCTGGTAGTAAAGTACCATAACGTAATGCTATCATCTAATTGTGCTACACAATCACATTGGCATACAACCAAACCTCAACGATGCACACTATGACCACTTTCTTGTTGTAAGCTGTAACACTGACACATTGGGGGTTAAGTGCCCTTCTTAATACATCAAGTTCTTTAATACATCAAGTTCTGTGAACACACCACCATCCCATCACGGACTGTGCGCTGCTTCCCCAACAACAAGCCCTGGATCACCAGGGACCTGAAGGCGCTTCTTAACATGAAGAAAGCTGCTTTCAGGTCTGGAGACAGGATGAGCTGAGAGAGCCCAGCGCAACCTAAAGGTGAAGCTCAGGGAGGCAAGGACTCCTACAGGAGGAAGCTGGAGGCCAAACTCAGCTGAACAACACAAGGAGGTGTGGTCTGGCATGAAGCAGATAACTGGCTTCAGGTGGGAGGAGACAGCCAGGGGCTCCTGGAGAGGGCCAACGAGCTGAACTGTTTTTTCAATAGGTTCAGTTCACAGCCCTCCCCTTCCTCACACATCACTCCACCCAAACACCTCCTCCCTCTGTCCCCCTGCTGAGCTGCACATCCACCGAGCCCTCAATAACAATGGACTCCTCCACCTCCCTCTCTCTGTGACGACTGACCAGGTGAGAAGACAGCTGGAGAAACTACACCAGCGCAGAGCTGAAGGTCCTGATGGCATCAGCCCCAGGGTCCTAAAGACCTGCGCCACCCAGCTGTCTGGTGTCCTGCAGCGCCTCTTCAACCTCAGCCTGAGGCTGGCGGAAGTCCCGTGCTGTGGAAGACGTCGTGCCTGGTCCCTGTCCCAAGAAGTCAGCACCATCTGGCCTCATGACTACCGACCAGTCGCCCTCACCTCCCATGTGATGAAGGTGCTGGAGAGGCTGGTCTTGGCCCACCTCCGGCCGCAGGTGAAATCATCGTTGGACCCTCTGCAATTTGCTTACCAGCCTCATGTGGGAGTGGACGCGCCATCATCTACCTGCTGCACGAGCTCAGTCGCACCTGGATGGAACCGGTGTCTCTGTGAGAGTCACTTTCTTTGACTTCTCCAGTGCATTTAACACCATCCAGCCACTGCTGCTGAGTGAGAAGCTGCGGTGGCCGGTGTGGGCGTCCACCATCTCCTGGATCACTGACTACCTCACAGGCAGACCACAGTTTGTCAGAATGGGCGTGTGCTGTCTGGAACGGTGGTCAGTGATGTTGGAGCCCCACAGGAACTGTTCTGTCTCCTTCCTCTTCACCCTGTACACCAGTGACTTCCAGTACAACACGGAGTCATGCCATCTGCAGAAGTACTCTGATGATTCTGCAGTGGTCGGGTGTATTAGGGATGGACGGGAGGAGGAGTACAGGGCAGTGGTGAGTGACTTTGTAAAGTGGGCCGATGAGAACCACCTGCGGCTGAACCTGGCCAAGACCAGAGAGATGGTGGTGAACTTCAGGAGGAAGGCGACAGCTCCTACACCTCTGAGTGTCCTGGGAGTGGACGTGGACATGGTGCAGGAGTACAAGTACCTGGGCGTCTCCATCGACAGCCGACTGAACTGGAAGGCCAACATCAACGCTGTGTACAAGAAGGGGATGAGCCGACTCTTTTCCTGAGAAAGCTTGATCCTTCAACGTGTGCAGCAAGATGCTGGAGTTATTCTACCAGTCGGTTGTGGCCAGTGTGCTGCACTTTGCCATTGTCTGCTGGGGAGCAGCATCGAGCCGGTGACACCAGCCGTCTTAACAAACTGGTTGGGAAGGCTGGCTCCATCATCGGCTGCCAGCTGGAGCACCTGGAACAGGTGGTGGAGAGGAGGACGTTGAAGAAACTGGTGTCCATATTGGACAACCCGGACCACCCTCTCCACCACCTCCTACAGGGACAGAGGAGTACTTTCTCCAGACGTCTCCTCACGCTCCGCTGCCACAAGGAGAGATACAGGAGAACATTCCTGCCGACGGCTATGAGGCTCTACAACAGTTCACCTCTTGCCAGATCACCCTAACCCTTCTTATATTTTGTGTTTTTTTTTTTATTCTTGTGTGTTGCTGCTACTGACTCGACAAATTTCCCCTTGGGGATTAATAAAGTATATATCTATCTATCTATCTATCTATCTTAACCCTTGTGTTGCCTTAGGGTCATTTTGACCCGAATCAATATTACACCCTCCCCCCGCCTTTGGGTCATTTTGACCCGATTCAATGTTTCACCCTCCTGTTACCTTTATATTTACTAACATATTTTACCCTTTGGGTTCAATTTGACGCCAGCAATTAAAACCTCCAGAAAATTATTAGAATTAATATTGTTTTCCAAGTTTAAGTGTGAGGCACTTTATGTTTGTTTGTTGACTACCGAAAGAACACCGACATTAAACATTGAATGGGGTCAAATTAATCCTAAAGCGGGGGGAGGGTGTAATATTGATTCGGGTCAAAATGACCCTAAGGCAACACAAGGGTTAAGAGAACATTAAGAACAATTGCAGGCTAGTAAGGGCATTCTTCAGTGATTTAAAACTAACCGTTTGCCATTTACCAATTTAATCATTTACCTATATATTACAGATCAAAGGATTTTTCTTTTGACTAATGTCCACCATGTAGGGCGTTGTAATTAATTTGAAAAGGTCGGTCTCTATTTAGCTGCTACCACACACTTCACACTACTAACACTCATTCATGCCTACATTGTCTTGGCGTAAACTGTGAGGTCTTATGCTGGAGACCAGGGACGTGTTGTATATAATAGCCACGTGTCAGCAGTGCATCTTGTTGTTGATTAATCTTGATCCTCTTTATGTCGTTATTTATGTGTGATACGTCTTGTATATGGAAATACATAACAAACAGAACAAACTAAAGCCGTGTAGCTCAGACAGAGATAAAGAATGATAGGTGTGATTATGTTCTAATTGTAATTTTGATAGAATCTCCTTTACTGGTTGAGAAAATAATGAAGCTTATTCTTTTTCTTGGTAGATATCACCAACGGAGTGTCGTCAAATTGACCCGACGCTTTACCACGACGTCAGCAACAGACATCACGACCTTTTCTGCAATCAATGATTTCTTCTCTTGTATCCTTCCTGGTGTCACGGTGGTTCTTGCTGCAGGAAGTGTTTTAGTTTAGACTGCGAAGAGCAAAGTAAACATGTTGTTGCCTCAGGGCTTACACTGTAAATCATTTAGGGCTTTAATTTGAAAGAATGTCTGCCTTCCAGCCCCTTGTTAGGGTTTACAATGCTTTTACTTTCCAATAAATCCACTAAGGTGAGCTGCGCTGGGATGAGCGACATCCTGACTGCAGTTACATCGTAGCACCGTGCTGGGAGTCTAACAGGATCAGAGTGAAACACGTTTTAGAATTTATTCATAAGTTAATGATTACTTTGCATATTAAAAGCCCATTGAGATATATATATATATATATATATATATATATATATATATATATATACAGGACTGTCTCAGAAAATTAGAATATTGTGATGAAGTTCTTTATTTTCTGCAATGCAATTAAAAAAACAAAAATGTCATGCATTCTGGATTCATTACAAATCAACTGAAATATTGCAAGCCTTTTATTCTTTTAATATTGCTGATTATGGCTTACAGCTTAAGAAAACTCAAATATCCTATCTCTAAATATTAGAATATCATGAAAAAGTATACTAGTAGGGTATTAAACAAATCACTTGAATTGTCTAATTAACTCGAAACACCTGCAAGGGTTTCCTGAGCCTTGACAAACACTCAGCTGTTATAAATCTTTTTTTACTTGGTCTGAGGAAATATTAAAATTTTATGAGATAGGATTTTAGAGTTTTCTTAAGCTGTAAGCCATAATCAGCAATATTAAAAGAATAAAAGGCTTGCAATATTTCAGTTGATTTGTAATGAATCCAGAATGCATGACATTTTTGTTTTTTTAATTGCATTACAGAAAATAAAGAACTTCATCACAATATTCTAATTTTCTGAGACAGTCCTGTACATGCATACATATATATACATACATATATATATATATATATATATATATATATATATTCTAGCAGTAAACTGAAAGAGTGTAATTAGAGATTGGCAAAGGAAGACTGTCTCTTGTTCCATATATACGTTTAACACAGCATTACATTGAAAAGGTAGGACTTAGTTTTTAGTTAAAAACAACAATTTACAATCTTGCCAGACAACTAGTGATATTTATAAGTAGATCGCCAATCATAATCAATGTATGAAAATACATAAATGTACATATTTATATAAATTAGCTGCAAGAAAGCTGAGTGTTGTATGCAGCTATGAAAAGTTGCCATTCTTTACATAAGTTATTGATGAAAGGTATTTTTTGACCTGTGAGAAAAGTGATTTTGAACTGAAACATTATAAACACTTACATATCCCGCAGCTCTTCCATAGCACGCCTATAGTTTGTTAATAACAACCCTCATAACTTTTCTTAAAAGCTGTCTCAGACATTGTTCTGGTGGGTGGTTCTGATCGATCCCTTCAAGTATTTGACATGAACACGGGTGCAGTGTCCTCCAGGCTGCCTGAAGCCCACAGCAGAGCCGTCCACTGCATCACACAGAACAAGGTGAGACCACTTCACATTCCTGACTGCCCACATAGGAATCCAAAAAGTTCTATCACCTACATTATCATTATTATATTCATAAACACTACAACTTTTAAGAATCTGATCCATAACTGATCTACAACTTTACAGTTTACAGTCTGTATACCTCTACATTCAGATGACAGAATATGTGAGGTGGAAATTGTGTTCACAAAAATACAATTTGCTTCATAAACGTTTTGTTTCTTATTTGTAATTTGACTAAAACTTATGCCAACCTCTAAATGGATCGGCTCAAACACATCTCATCACTCCTGAGACCAAGTGCCATTTAGATCTGACCAACACAGCAAATATTTTTGCTTGGCATCGATTGTTTGTATGAGCATCATCTTCCACCTCACTCTTGAAGGGTCAACTATTTGGCCGATGTCCCAGTCTTACGTAAGACTTCTATGAGCGCCGGCGAGTTACATAAGGCACAGATCATCTTTGGGGGAACAAAAGTGTTAGTTTATGGTGTGAATGAAAAATGTTTGAACAAAATAACAAAATACCCTGAAGGTTTCCATGACAGACCGACGGGACATCATCACTCTTGTTCATCTCGCGGAGTGTTTCTACATAAATCCCTGGTGCATCCGGCTTAAGACTGCCATAAGAGATGGCAGGAGGAGAGCACACTGAATGCTGGCCGTGGAGTAACGCTGTTCCATGATGCAGTTTGGGTTTATGTGGCCTTACTCCCACATGTCTTGGACCAACGCTGGCCCAACTTGCTGGGGTTTAATAAGTAGACGGCTTGGGCCTGTGTTGACATCTATTATAGTGCAATGAAGAAGGAAATACCGCATCACTCAAAATGATACTCAAAATGTAATAATATGAATACATTAAAGTACAAGTCTGAGTTTTCAGCATATTTTTTTCATTTCTGTGCAGCCATTAAATGAAGGTCCTCGTTTCTCTTACTACATCGTCATGTTGATGTTCGCCAGTGTCGTGATAGCAACAACGCCATTCATTATGATCATAAAAATATTGAAATCTTACAGATGCTTATGTAACTTATTATTAGAACGATGATTTGTCTATGAGAGAGAGAGAGAGAGAGAGAGAGAGAGAGAGGGAGGCTTGTGCCCAGTGACCCTAGGGTGTTGACCTCTGCATACTTGACACCCAAACCCAGCCTGGATTAGCTAGACACACTGCAGCGAGTGGCATGGATTAGACGCGTCAAGTCATTCAGCTGTGATCCACTCGTACACACAGCTGACTATACGGAGGCGCCTGTTGGTTGTCACACCAGCTATCGTGTGCCCTACGCTCCGGAAAGCCTGCAGTCTGTTGTTTCAGCTTGGCTATTGCATCAACGTGGGGTCCTCTGCCCGGTTGCCCGAGGGCATTTGGATGCTGTCGGAATAGCACCTGCGGATCAGAGGGATTGCCCCTGGCTGGAGACAGCACACACAACATCAGTCTTCCCTCCGCTCTTGCTTTCTTGTCGAGATGTGGAGCAAACAGAAGGAACTGCAGCGTGTGAAACGACTTCTCCCACTTCATATTTCCATCGACTCTTCTGCACAATTCAGCTGGAACTCATCAGATCAGAGTCTAAATGAAAAATCCTCTCTCTCTCTCTCTCTCTCTCTCTCTCTCTCTCTCACTCTCACTCTCACTCTCACTCACTGGAAAGTCTATATGTTTATAGCCGAAGCATATCTCAGTGAATAAAAGATGGAAAATGACACAAAGACAAATTAACAAACAACGTTTCTTCCATTCCAGTTTTCCTTCCAGCCACAATGGGCTTATATTGTCTTTCATGTCACCTTCTATATTTAGCTTCTACTAATGGAACCTGCATTAATGTGAAAAACTATTTCCAATATTGGATACAGAGACAAACCTTTCCATCACTGGACATGAAAGACCTATTTAACTTCATTATTTGCTTCATTTGTTTTTTAAATTGTATTTGACAGGGCTCCATGTTCAGCACACAAGCGCCGGATTCATACAACCTCTTCCTCACCAGTGCAGTCACGGATGGTGTGAAGATGTGGGACCTCCGTACAATGAGGTTGGTTTTAATGTAGTTTATTTCGTCAGATTTGTATTCAAATGTGAAAATCATGCAAGAAAAGTTCCATTAAATGTCTCTGTATATTCACGTTTACGAAATACAGCTTCAGTTTTGATAATAGAAGGAAAATAATGTTTAACGCCCGCCAAGCACAACAGTGATGCATTACAATGGTGTGGTGTATGGCAATCAAAACAAGAAAGTATGGATTCCTATACATGTGATTTTTCTTGACAATCGAGCTATTAGGAAAGAGTGGCATACAATTGTAAAATTGAAATTGCACTCAATTTCAAAAACACATTTGGAATACCTGAATGAAACCAATATAACAGGTAAACATTGTGATAATCATGTACTGTATGCATTTTATTTTTATTTTTTACAACTATTACATTTACTGTGATTGACTTTAATGAAACTGGCTTTACCGTCTCCATCGCTACTCACACTGGCTTGCATCATTCATCTGTCCAATTTCCAAAAACAATACATGTTAGTACATTAAGGAAGAAACCGATATTGTTTTTTTAAACTGGCTATTCCCAGGAGTGCAAAATGACCTTATCTTTGAATTAAATAACACATTTCTTAAACAAACATTCCTCAGTTGATGATTGAATCTGCTTTTCTTCATTTTTCAAAGTACTTAGCTGAGAATCTCTTTTCCTCCATAAAAGACGGATCATTCAAGTAGGCTTTCTTGGATTTAAAAATGTTCTTTTTGGCCCACTGGAATACATTTTTGACTGTTTCATTCTTTCATGTCTGAGCCGGCTTTCGTGTTTAACTCCTCACCCGGTTTCAATCAAAACTATATTTCTATTTTCTATAGCTAATAAATATTTGTACCATGTTTCCAGGTTAACTTCTGGTTCTCAGCGCTGACATAAAGCATCCCTCATCACATGCAGGTCCTCTGGAGTAAAACATATGAAAACAATATGTAAAAGCAGGCTGTTTATTAATTTTATTTTGTGGGCCCTTTTACCTTGGGTTCTTTATTTTAATAAACCGTACGTGTCTGTGTCTGTTGATGGAACAAACCACAAAAACATTTCCGGCTCCCTGAAATGTATTTCTTTTTATGTGAAGAATACCGAGAATGGAAGCAGTTAAGTCAGTTCTAGGTTTTATGCTCACCAGAATCTCCTCATAAAATAACAAAGCAACACAAACGATCTTGGAACAATGAGTTGCATGAGTAAACCTTACACAATGTGCTCATGTGGCGGCTCCTCATAAGTATTTCATTTAGTATTGTTTTTTCTTTAATTGGAACAATATTTTGTACAAGTACTTACATTTGAGAACGTGTCGAGTCCCAATATACATTCTTAATAATACTAATACAGTTATCATAATGCTGTCATTCAAACATTCAACATTGTGTTTTCCTGATACATATGTTACATAGTTTAACTGCGCTATTGTTTAAACTATTAAAGAAGGGTAGCTAGTCCACCTTTAAAGTCAGCCCACCTTAAATTAGCCTGAGTTGGAGCTGTTGCTAACTTTGGGCTAATCCCCATCACTTTAATCATTAGCTGGCTGAAAAGCAAGAAACGGTAAAAGCTTGTTTTTCCTCACTTTACCGAGGAATAAATGATACACACACTGCACTGCTACATTCACAGCTGTAATGTTATTGCTGACCTTGTACGCTAATGTTTTCGTCCGGATATACAGTATAATACATGTAAATTGAATATAAATTTAGGATGCTTTGAAAATAAACTATTTTCTTCTCTCATTATATTGTAATGGTGGCAGACGCTTCAGAAGATCATACCTCCTAACATCAGCATGTAAAGGCCGAGATAGGAGGGGTAGAGAAATATGTTTGGGATGATATTGTCTTCAAGCCGTTAACTTACACTGAAACAAAATGCCTTTTCATCATTCAACATAAGTGTGTATTTGGTTGGTAGGCAGAGAGTTAGATACAATCATGACGGAAATCAATGAGAACATACATTATCTCACTGGACTGATGAAATAAGCAGTAATGTTTCATTTCACAGCCGCAATTTTTGTAGGGTCATTGCCAAATTGTTTTGCAATAAGTTATTTTATGACTTTATCGTGATTGTTCCTGAAGACTGATGATGAATGACCGTTGGTTCTTTTACCCAGCGACAGAACAGCTACTGGACTCTCCGAGTCCCTTCCCTCTGGCAGGAGGCTGCGGTCCATCGTGCCACTGAAACTGTTTCTTCCAATCTGCAGTTGGGTTCCTTAAATAAAGCGGACTTTATTGAGGAACCCAACTGCAGATTGGAAGAAACACACACACCCCCAGGACAATTTATTACAGTAGCACACACATCCATTAATATACAAAACACTTTAATAACATACTTTTATTTGGTTGTTTACTATATTTTATTGTACATTTTAATATTTTCTATTTTTAAATAATGTCTTTTATTATTAGACTGTTTACTGTCACGCACCAATCAACTCTCCAAACTCCTTGTATGTTTCACGTGCTTGGCAATACACAGTTTCCGATTCTGATTCCTATTAGACACACAACTCCATTCACAGAAACTCTCAGTTAATACCGTTTTCTGGCTTCATAAAAGAGAACTTCCAGAAAAACCACAATGGGAAATGTACATTTTACTCAGTGGAAACTTCTCATTCGTAATTTCGTTTTGCTCTCTCCCTAATTCTCTTCAAATGTGGAGGGAATTGCCATCATCTCATACATTAATATTGTGACTAAATAGATCAAGAATGAATTTGTGTTCAAATCAAAAGCTAAATGTACATGAAAGAACAGCTTTTGCCTGATTTCCACAGACTGCAAATAAATGAATACCTGAATACCTCAAGAGAATGAGACCCTCCGATGCGGTCTGTGTTAGTCATCAGGAAAATGCAGTACAGTCATCACTCACACAACACAGAGAATGTGTGTGTGTGTGTGTGTGTGTGTGTTGTGGGAGGGGAGGGGGGGTGGGGATTAAGGCAAGCATCTCGTAAATCAAAACATTAGATCCTCATTCTGACCTAGAAAACCAGATAAGAGTTGAGACTAACTTGTTGAACTGTTTCTTATCAAAGTGATACTTGTGTCTGCTCCGCTGCAGACCTGCATGTCCAGATGGACTGATGGGGATTCAGAGACAGATCCTTCTCATCCCTCTTGCTATGCATCAACATGAAACTGAAAACACACCTTTTCCGACTATATCTGGATTAAAACACAGATTTGCACTTCAGTGGCACTTAGATAGCTCTTATTGTGGTACTTTTGTAGTTCGACTATGTTGAGGAAATGTTACTTTCTGTATTCTTGTTGTTCTTAGTTTGTACTCGAGGTTGAATGCACTTATTGCAAGTCGCTTTGGATAAAAGCGTCTGCTAAATGACATGTCATGTAATGTAAAAAAGAGGTTTTCACTATATTTGTCATGAGCAGCTCTCACACAACAGATACTATAACCCTGGTGGGTGTAGTTGTATACTGTAGATTTGAGCCAACCTCAAGAAATGTATTATTCACAAAATGACATTAATTCAAACAGTCAAAATGTATTTCCGTTTCTATATTTTTTTTGCAACAGGTTTAGCTCAGTCAATCATCTCCACAGTCAAGGCTTTGCCTCCATTCCACTTCAGACCCCTCCAACATCAAACGCTTCATGACGTTAGTTTCTATTGCTTGCCGTTATTGAACTTGCTCACCGTACCGGGTGTATCGGATGTCTTTATGAACACCGGTGAATACGACCTACTTTTAACCCAGCTTAATGACATTAGCATGTGAATGTCAAAGACATGCTCTCGCCATATCCTGTCAGAGCCCTGCCAACATGCCAGCCCATACAAAGACCCCAGCTCAGCTCGCTGTTCGTGGCATTGTAAAGACATTACATGCTGTTGCACAGCAAAGAAACGGCACAGAAGTTGCACGAGGGGGCCATTCATCATCAACTACCTTCTCTTCCCTTGGTTTCGCCGGAGTCATGCTCAACTACTTGTCTTCTGCTGGTTTAGATAGTTGTAAAACCTAAAGTCTGCAGGCTGTGGCATTCTGCTTCTTGGTAATTCCTGCCAGAGTTCAGCACGATATAGACTTTGCATCTTCATCTAACATCACACCACATCCCAACATATCACCAAAGATGGCTGCACTCGTGTGTGAAATGCTATTCATTCCCATTCCAAAGATCACTCACTTTCAAGTGGTGTTTCTTCATTTATTCCGCAGTTTTTGTTGTCCCTTTCTATCTCAGAGTTTTTCTTGGCACACAGAGTTCAGTTTTAAATAATTTTCAATGGGTTAAATTATTTTGTTTTATATGAAGTGAATATATATGATGTGCTCCTTCGAGCATTTCGATAAAACAAACTTGAAATGATATATGATGGGACCTAGAACAACTAAGATTGTATTATGATATTACCAGTCAAATGTTCAGGTTGGTTTATAGACGTCATCATATCTCACCACTCTGTGCATCTCGTTCTCAGGTGTGTACGGCGCTATGAGAACCATCTAAACCGCTGCCATCCGTGCTCTTCAGCCATATCGCCGTGCGGCCGCTTCATTGCCTCCGGCTCCGAAGATAACTGTGTAAGTTGCGATATCTGTCTGCGATAAGCACAATTTGACGGAAAGGTTTTTTTCTTGATGTTTGTAAGATTGAATGCGGTTTTATTAATCAATCGGGTAGAGAAGCCTTGTATGAATGTATTTTACGTTTGATTGTAGTCGTCGAGGCTTAAACGGCAACGTAATGTATTTCAACCTCGGCTTTGTCGAGTTCAAGGACAGCGGGGAAACAGCAGCATTTCTTTATCAGTTTCACCTTTTTTAAGGTGAGGACTGTCTGTGCTTGATTCAGATATTTTCATTTGGACCCCAGCCTTTTTCCGAGTCAAATTCAACATTCATGTTGAAGCAAAAACTATTTAATTGCTTTTCCAGACTGCGCCTTGTACTTGATTTCAAGACATTTTCAGAAGACTGCCTCCCTTTTCCTTATCCATCTCTCTTTTCTTCTGGTGTACGTGCTGATTGAAAGCAGTGGAATAATATATGCATGCTGCTGGTTATTATTAATTGTGGGGACTCAGCACCGCACAGACATTTGAGAGCATCTCTGTCGAGATTGGACATTTCCAACGTTTCTTGGAAACCGGGAGAGTATATGGTAGTTAGCTACACTTTATTTATTTGTAGCTGCCCTGAGACTTCCATAAGCCAGACACATTTGTACTTGTCTTAATATATCAAAAAGCAATCATGGAAAAAAAGAACCCAAATACTTTAAAATGACTCCCTAGATCATATTTCACATTTTCCAAAAAACACAAGGAAAGAAACAATCCAAGTGGAATATTATTTCAATGTGGTCAATATTAACCTGTTATTCGTTCAGTATGATCCCCGCTCTCAGCTTCAGTTACAGTTGATATAAGCTGATACATCTGGGGATCCATGTGATATTTAAGCAATCCTGAAGGAACTTCTTTCTTCCAAGTATCTAATACCCTGCATGTTACCACACACATCATGCCTAGAGCCTTAGACACTCTGCTCATGCACCGTTTCACAGAGCTCACTTTAGAAACGTTCTTCAGGGAAACATAATACAAAACAGCTGCAGGAATCTGATGAGTCGTCGTCTAGTAATAAACATCCCCGGATCTGTTTTTATCCATACCCATGGCACTAAAGCACACAAATGTGTCTTAAAACGTACTGATTATATTTCATTTGTACGGTGCTAATTAGCTCTACAGTTATCTAACATTTCAATTTGAAGCGTTGATTCTAAGATGTCTACACAAGCGATGTACACATGTCTTATTGTGCACCCAAGACTAAGTGTGAATTCAACACCTACAGGCAAATAAAAGAAAATATTTTCTTTTACTACCTCAAAACAGAAAAATAACTGTCATATATCCGCAACGGTTCATGAGGATTGTTTTACGGTTTCGATGCTCATTTGGTGCAAAACAGCAAAAATAAATGAATGCGAAAATTAGAACGAACAGAGGCGTACATCAAGGAGCACCGGAAAACAAATAGGTGCGTCATAGCGCAGACAAAGCAATGACAAAGCCATCCCGCAAGGAGTTTTTTGGATAGGGTCGTGGGTTCAATTCCCAGTCGGGGTGTTCCTTCTGTGTGGAGTTTGCATATTTTGTTAGTTAGTTAGTTTATATTTTGAGTTGGACAAACATAAATTAATTTAATGAATATCGTTATTTTATTTTAGATGTATTTGATACAAATGAGTTGGACTAACTTAATTACATTTTATTGCACTGATGTGCTAAATTTGAGTTGGAGTTGCATCTAATTATTGGATGGAAAACCTGCCAACAATTTAATTGAGTTCATCCAATGAGTCATTTCTTTGAGTGTAGTGTAGAAACTGGGGTGCACTGGGCGGTTAGTTCACACTCACCTCTTGGCGGAGGAACGCCTTCAGATAGCAGAGGCTCAAAGGTATCCTTCACCGAGGTCTAGAGAGAAAATGGCAGTTCCCAATGCAGGAAGGAGGCATGCTTCACCGGCCAGTAAAGTAGGATTTACAGTAGAGTTGACAGAATACTCTATTATTATTATCGAACAACCAATGGTCGTGGGATGGAGGTCAGCTGTACACAAACTCACTGGATATTCAATTCAAATCAGTTTATTTTATACAGCCCAATATCTCAAATTACACCTTTACCTCCGAGGGCTTTACAATCTGTACACATACGACATCCCTGTCTCAGGACCTCACATCGGATCAGGAACAACTCCCCAAAAAAACAGAAAAAATCCTTTCACACGGAAAAAAAGAGAATAAACCTTGAGGAGAGCACCAGAGGAGGACGGGCCGTGGCAGGAGGCGTCAGACTCCGCCAGGTCCCGATGACACGTGAAGTCACAAAGCCTCCGGGGAGGAAGCAGAGTTAGAAATGAGAAATGGAGAGATGTAAATTCATCCATACGGTGGGCTTTTGTAGATATGTGCTGGAGCTCAAACAAGGAATGCTTAAACAGAAAACCTAAACTTTTCCTCAAAGTTGAAATGATCCCTAAAATAAATCCTCATCTGGTCATCTGTCTGCTTCATGCCTTTGTCTGTAGTTTACCATATTTAATGTGTGCATTTTGTTCAGTCCGAATACATTTCCATATTTTATGGACTATGTATATTTTGAGCTACGCTCTATGATGGTCAATTTAACTAGTTATATATGTCTTATAATGGTACATCATGGTACGTGTCATACTTGCTGTTGTTCATGTGTCCTATCTCATTCATTGCAGGCATATATTTATGACATACGCAGCAGCAGCTACCTCCACAAACTTCAAAAACAGTCAGACACAGTGCTCAGTGTGACCTTCAACCCCGCCACCCCAGAGGTAAGAACTTGCTTTTACTTTGTGTCTTTGTATTTTTGTTATTTTCTGTGTCTTGTTCCTCATGAAACATTAATTTAATAACTCGAACGGGAATGAAAGGAAAATGTCCAAAAGCAAAGATAAGAGTGAAAGCTGTGTCCATATGAGGTCATGTTTTCTTTAATCCAAGAAATTGCTTCACCTGTTAAGTCTAGTTTCTTGACTTTCACTTATAAAATGTTTGAAAATGCAAATCTTCAAAGCAAATATAAAATCTCAGGATACAGTACAAATATGTAGAGCACTTTGTGATAATTAACAAATAGAAATATTGGTATGTTTTTGTGTGCGTTTTTCTGATTCAAACTTGAGTGAAACAGGTCAGAACCAGCTCAACTGGCCCTGAGCTCCAACTGTGTGTACGTGTACAAGTCTTTGTTATGAGGGAACGATGTCCTCAGGCTGAGGCCACATAGCACATTTGTGTAGACTCGTATGTCAGTGACCTCACAGAACTTCGTCTGATGTTTAAATGTTTCAAAATAATAAAACAAACGCTCAACTCAACTCTGCATCTCCAATATGGATCAATTGTAGTTTAGTATTGTGCAATTGTTGTTTTACTGTCTCTTCATAGATGTGGCATAGACTATGTTAAATATTGATGTCACTGTGGGAATGCCACATGTAGAGATGCTTTGAATGCTTCAGTTTGTGATCTCTTCATTTCAGGTCATCCCTTAAGTCAACGCTGTTGGCATAATATCAATCTAAACTGATATATATCCATAGAAATTCAGGAACGGTATGGTCTCACCAAGGAAAATATAAAGTAAAGCTTTACACAGGACAAAGATATTTGTCTATCTTGAATTACCATAGCAAGAAAATAAGAAATAAAAGGTTGTATTTGGTACCAGCATCCTTTCAAAAATATCCAGAGCATTTCTTAAGGAGCAACATTCCCTTTGGAAATGTTTGATTGGTCACTTGCTGACTTTCCTCTGGAGCTTGGAAAATGGTTATGATTCATGAGAACACAACTGTGAAGACGTACAATCGTTGCAGTAACAGTCGTATCAATCAGATCTTTTTCATGAGGTCATCTCTTATTACTCATCACTCTCAGATGTGTGTCCCGAAACATCCCAAACCTACGTAAACCTGCCAAGATTTTACAAGTCGTACATTTCACCTATAGGTGAAAAATGGGAGGGCTCCAGTGACGCAGGAACATAAAGAACCATGACAAGTTGTCCTACATTGAAAATGAAAGCATGATAGATCAGAGATCAGTTGAAGCATAACCAATTAAAATAACATAATAAATATATTAGTACAATGCATTACCTGGGCCAAGTGTATGATTATAATGTTAATAGCTTTTAATATACACTACCGTTCAAAAGTTTGGGGTCATCCAGACAATTTTGTGTCTTCCATGAAAACTCACTTTTATTTATCAAATGAATTGAAAATTGAATAGAAAATATAGTCAAGACATTGACAAGGTTAGAAATAATGATTAATATTTGAAGTATTAATTTTGTTCTTCAAACTTCAAGCTCAAAGGAAGGCCAGTTGTATAGCTTATATCACCAGCATAACTGTTTTCAGCTGTGCTAACATCATTGCACAAGGGTTTTCTAATCAGACATTAGTCTTCTAAGGCGATTAGCAAACACAATGTACCATTAGAACACTGGAGTGATCGTTGATGGAAATGGGCCTCTATACACCTATGGAGATATTTCATTAGAAACAAGACGTTTCCACCTAGAATAGTCATTTACCACATTAACAATGTATAGTGTGTATTTTTGATTTATGTTATCTTCATTGAAAAAACAGTGCTTTTCTTTGAAAAATAAAGACATTTCTAAGTGACCCCAAACTTTTGAAAGGTAGTGTACCTTTACTTTTTATTCAGGATTTTATGTTCCCTTTGGTAGTTGTCTATCATTGAAATGATCATTTTAATCACAGAAATAGTTGCTCATTGAATCAAGCATGCCTTCTCATATCAACCAATAACCAGTAGTGCTGTAGTTTATTGCATTGCATCTCTGCTCCATTGTTTCCCAAACTATTTTCTGAATACAATTAGGACACAGCTGCAGTCATATTCGTTCAACACTGCACAGCTACGTTTCGGTCTGTCTACCCGAAGGGAAAGAGCTGTTCTTAATCAAAAAACTGCATGAAATTGAAAAATTCACATTCTATAACCGAAATTTGTCATATTTAATTTCAGAGAGGTTTGACAAAATTATCTCAACCCGCGCTCTACTTGCTAGCTTTCAAACGTATCACCGTGTTCAATAGCCGATGGAGTTTGGCAGTTGAGATGGATCTGTTAAATGTGATGATTCCATCCACAGCACTTTCATGATTAGTTATACTTTCGTCATCTCAGACTTTATCTTGTAGTCTAACAGAAGATTCCTAAGTCAAAATCCACTGGCTAGCATTTCCAAAACATTTTTTTTAATTTGCTCATTTGACATTTAATGCAGATGGATTGGTTAAAAACAGAACTCTCTATGATCAATTAAATATATCCTGACCATGTAAAAACTCCTATCATTGACATTTGGTTTTACTTTGAATAATAATCATATTATTCGTATTACATATGCATAGTTATATAATTTGTATTTTAATGGATAACTTCAAAGACTCATGGTTAATGGTTATGTTGCATTATTATGCTTATATTGTAATCTCAAAAGGTCAACCTGCAAAATTGACATAAATAAAGACAATGGATCAGCAGGGCAGGATAAATTGTGTATTTTTTAGGATTTGCCACTTGGTTTAGAATTATTAAATGTCCTTGATGTGGCTTACAATGTGGTATATTTATGTTGCTCTAAAAGGTCCTGTTATCCTGTTCTTAGGTGAAGCACTATGATGGCTCATAGATACATACATAGTATTAGTTACAGAAATATCACCTTCAAATTAGCTGAAAAGTGTTGCTTTCTTATTTCTCAGACAGTTGATCTTTTACTTCTATATTTCGTACCTGGCTCAGTTTTGTGAGGCTGCTTCTAGTTAAACGTCATGCGGTCGATCTGCTGTCTGACTGGAATGGATGCAGACATATTTATCTTTATTTTTCTTCTGTTGACCAAAAAAGAAACGTGTAAATAAAAAATGATCAGAAGTTCAAGAAGTCCTGGGAAGCGGTTGGTCAGTGTCAAAGTTAACTCAGACCAAAGCCGAGTGATATCATAATGGTAACATTGCTTTATTTCCGTAGCATGCCTTTTTTTACAAGACATGACAAAAATACTCTCAAAAAGTTTCCCCAACTTGTGCTCAACTTTCTTTTTTAGCCAGCTTTGAGATCCAGATGTTATATATTTACTGCTGTGAGAACCCTCCGATGCAAGGCGCAGACAGATAATGCAACGCATATTTTCCACACATTTTTCACTCACGTTTTCCATTCTAAAAGTTAAAAGACCATCAAACAGGCAGATCTACCTCCAGGTTCAATTCCCTTTATTCCTGCACTTTAGGCTGTAATCAATTATCTTAACTTTTACTCTCTCTTCACTTGGTAATCTTGTAAAATCTTGTGGGATTTCACATCCCTCAGGAAAGTGTTGTACGCTCTCCTTTGTTGGACCTACATGTGCGACCATAAATGTAGACTTGCTAATTGTACTGGCAAAGTATTTTATGACTTGAAACCGGGGTAATTGTGTCTCTGCTGGTTCAACACATAGGGTTGCCTCCTCTTTCATTTATTTTTAGATTAGAGTTGTGGAAGGCAAAATAAGCCTGGACACAAGGCAGTGGTACGACTCAATCTGTAGCTTCATCCAATGAGTTCAGTACTTTTCAGGATCATAAGTAAAAGGCAAAGAAAATGTTGTGGCGAGAGGTGAATCGACAACGACTTCAGGAAAACAGGTTACTAGGTCAGACTAGAAATTTTTTTTCTCATAAGGCTCTATTTGGGGTGATGCAGATTCCTTTGTTGTCTCATCCCAAGCCGTCGATCGCTCCCATCACATTGGTCCCCATCAGCAGTGGAAATGTAGCAGGAGGATTTGCCTCAGGTCAGCTGATTAGAAGTGGATTTATTTTAAGGGACAGTAGAGTGTCCTCTCTTATTCCTTTAATGCTGACAAAACTATTCTTACATTTGTATTGATTATAAATAAAAAGAAAAGTTGTTGAAACCACTGTCTAATTTAATTCGAATTTAAATGCTTGAAGTATTGTGTTTCTTTATCCTGACACGTAGTTTTAATTGGTGACCTTTTACATTTAAACATCACAATCAGCAATTTGCAAAAAACTGCTAAAAGGCTTGTTGGTGCTACATTTTGTGTCACTGATTGAAAGGATGCCTTCGAGTCTCATTGAGCGCTGAGATCAATCACGTGGAGCAAAGCCGACCTACAACTTTTCTTTGTAAGCTCTTGAGTTTCAACCACCTTCTTTGTGTCAGAAGAGAAGTTTCATCTTGAGCGAATTTAAGTAGCAGATCTAAAGGAATCGGTCTCTACAATCTTTAAAACAAATCTTTGTATGATATGAAATACAAGAAAAAGAAGGCATAGTGTCACTTCAGTTCACTACGTGCTGGCATAAAGGACAACAACTAAGAATATTTTTTGTTGGGTTTAAAAGTGAATTTGATGATCGATGAAGATTGAGTGGCTCACATTGTTCTCAGATTACCAGAGATTTAAGATTTGAACAAAATATTTCGTAATCTGATGTAAAGAATGACTATGCATTGTGTATGTGGTGAGCAAGTTTCCTGTTTTTTAACAAGTGTGTTTTTCTCTGCGAAAGTATCCTGGAGCGAGACACTGAACTCTGCTCTGTCCCAGAAACCCCACTGCAACTTCATGAAATGCATACATGTCTGTGTTTGTTGGAAGGGGATATGAATATAAACAAAATCCACTACTCTTATTATTAGAATTTTTCAAAAATAGCATCAAAATGAAATAAGAACTATTGTATAATTCGTCCGCTTCAGTCTTCTCAAAATACCCAAGACCTCATTTGCACTGCATGTGCTGGAGTTCGAGCAGAACTGTGACCGCAGCTGTCTCTAAAGCTTTACATGTTCCATCCTCCAAACGAGAAAGATGAACAAAGAGTGAATCATCTCACGGGATTTCTAGCTCAGTGCTACTCTTGTCTCCATATGTCAGCATGTGTCATCTTTGCTCTTAGCGAGCAGGCAGAACACGCAGCTGGCATTCCCACGAGACCTTTTTACTGTATCTTCTCTGCTGTGGCCATTTGGCATTTGAAGAAGCTATTCACACTCCCAAGGCGCTTTTTAATATTTTATCTCTTCGTTTCCTTTTTTCCTGAGCCAAGAAAGCGAAACGCTCTCTTGATACCGTAGCGGCCAGACAGCAAATACAGAGGTGGACTCTGCTCTCTGCTCCAGAATGTCTCATTAGAGTGAGACTCAGACGGAGCTGAGACAGCCTTTCTGAGAGCGACTGGCCTGCGTTCAACACAGCTGGACGGCAAGGAACAGGAAGTGAGGAAATAAAGAGTTTGGGTCCAGTTGCAAAGTCATCGGAGGAATTCGGTGTTAGTTAACAGTGTTGTACTTTCTTTGCCTGCCGACCCAAAATATGAGGGACACTGTGAAGAATGATTTATACGAGGTTAAAAAGAGACTCCGTGCAGAAGTCACCCGCAATATATCGCGAGGAACAGACGATACTTCCCTTTCTCTGACGGTGCATGGACTTGTGCGCTGATCAAACAGGTAACCCTCGTGACCGTCTGCTCCTTTTTCCATCTCTCATATGGACCCTCCTTCAGCTCTCAGCTTGTCCAGTCCAGAACATCCTGGTATGCTGTGTTCAGTCTGCGCTGATGATTGGTATCCTTTTGGAAGAAAAACACATCGCTCCTTATATCTTCAAAGCCTCAGCTTTTGTCACCAGTTTCTGCAGACGGTCAACTTTCTGTTGTCCAGACTGCCAATGTTTGACACCCAGTCTTCCCCACTGGGAATCCAACCCAGATTGTATTGATCATTGTGATTTGCATTCCCGCTTTGAACTCTTGATTAGTGGTCTTGTTTTCGCTGTGGTATTGAGCCAGCACGCCTGACAATTTGTTTATGTGACATTTGAGACACGCCGTTCAAAGTTGCAATCGGATTTACGATCCCTGAGTTGCAATGATGTTTTTAAATGAGATTTCAACATACTGAACGGAACTTAAAATATACAAAAAGATCATAAAATAGGATGCAGCCCACATTTTTCGCGTTGTTTCTCATGCATGACCTATGAATAAACGAACAAAGGACAAATGATGCATAAGGGCATTTGACATTGTGAATAAATCTTCAAACTGAGACATCTATGACAACTGTGTTTCCTAGAAGTGAATGTTGAGGAAAGAAAAATAACTCACCAGTGATGGCCCAGCGTGACACCTTGCTGTCTACAGTGAATCAGCTCGCAAGAAGTATTGCCTTCTGACCTTCGAGGTCACTCCAAACCCTCCATCATCATCAGCTGAGCTTGCCTCACTGAACAAAGGTCGGAGGTTGCAGAGATGGAATGTGTCGGATTACAGATGTTTGCTGCAAGCGTATGGCGTTAAAAATCCATTCATGTTCGTTTTTATAAAAATCGATACTTTAGCTTTCAGCTCCACAGTGCATGTTTCCATGGAGACGTTGATGAGTAGAGCTGTGGTTGCTTATGGAGCTGCTCTCGGACCCTCTTAAGTTTGAATTTACTATTTTAGAAGCCTGCTGTTGAGACCCAGACAGACGGCTTGGATATTGTTGGTTAAGGTCATAAGCAGGAGGTCATGGAGAAAGAAGACTTCTTGAAAATAGAAGAGCTCGTGAAATGAGCTGTCAAACGTTTTGTTTGATGGGAGAGCCTCAATCACTTATATATGCTAACAAATACCAACATAACACATGCTTATGTATAGGTGTAATGTCTTTATGCTTACTTGGCTACCTTTTTGCATGCATCCTCATGTCTTTTAGGCTCCAAACATACACACACACACACACACACACACACACATCCTCTGTGTGTCCATAGGAGAGCGGCTCCAACTTTCACTTGTCAAAAGACGATGAGTTTCACCTGTGTTTAATCTCTTGTATGTTTGAGTCGTCCTCAGCCATGAGCTATTGAGGCTCCTTGTCCTCACACAGGCATCTGCTCGTGGATTAAAAAGGAAAGATTTCTCCTGCATAAAACAACTTTAGTATGTTTGAAAAAAGTTTGACGATTGTGCCAAATATGTTTTTTTTTACTGTTTGGCAAATTGCTGTTTTCCAAGATTCCCGCTGTTATACTTTTAAAACAAACTGGGTCTTAATTATCCATCCACAAATCACCATAAACGACTGATGCTCCACGGCACATCTGGACATTTAGCCAAGCGTTGCCTTTAGTTTGCACATTTTGGGTTTTTTCACTTGTGTTTTCATCATGAAGGATTTGTGAAGTCCTTTAAGACGTCCATGTTCGGACAAACAAACTTGGCTTAAAGTAGGGGGACGTTGATTTGAAATGTTTTGTCTCACTCCCAGTTCTCACAAGACACGTGAGGTTGAAAATACATTGAAAATAGAGTCGTCTGTGAACAACTGTCTTGAATTATGACATTTATTCTCTACTTTGAGCAGCTGCAGATATTAATATGATTATATCATGAGCCTCATTCAAAGCCCAATTGGAGGGTTTCCTGTTATTATTGCTGCTGATTGGCTTTCTGAGTTTTGAGGTCATGCTCCCTCAGCCATATGTTCTGTATTGGCTGATGGGAGCAGACGAGGAAATGCTCCTTTCTTGCAAAGAAAGAGTGAAGAAATGATTCTGTACTTATGTGCTTGTCAGTGTATCACATACACGTGTGTGTGTGTGTGTGTGTGTGTGTGTGTGTGTGTGTGTGTGTGTGTATTTGTGTGTTTGCATGTGCGTTGCTTAAATATCTGTGCAGGGGTGTTGAGTTTATTGATATGTGGGTGCCTTATTAATGTGTAAACAGTTGACTCACCATGACTATCACTGGAAGGAACCTCAAGACTAAGTTATTTTACAAAGTTCAGGTCACGAGGCTTCCTGCTGAGCTGTGATATATGTCAGGTACGGAACATCAAGAATTTCTGCGAGAAACACAGTATGGATCTTGACCGTGGCGGTTCTCGCCCTCTTTAAGGGGGAAAGTGCCGTTATGCAACTTGGTCCTCTAAATAGAGGGTCGTAAAAACGAGAGTGATGAGTGCTGCCGCAGTTCCTGGAAAACATTGAAGGTTACGATACTCTAACTCTAGTTCCGAACCCTCGACCGGAAATGTGCAAGAGTAGCCAGCCAATCAGGTGATCAGGTTACCAGCATACTTGCTGTCTGCTATCCTACACGATGGTCAGCGCGCAGCATAGGAGTGACAGGGCCTCCTCGTTAAAGGTTTCCGCTGATCATTTTGGAGTTATCTATTTTCTTAAGGAGCTGTGGGGTCAGTTCTACCTGAGCAGAGAATGGAAAGGAAAACCTCTCTCCTCCTGTGTGTTATCCAAGTTTCCCTTTGCTTTGCTGCCAGTCGTGTGGACCAGGTGTGCTTTCAGTCCAATAAGTGCACGTGAGCGTGTCCCACTGGTTAGCTCATGGCTGCTGCTCTGCTCTCATACGGCGGTCACAGCTGGTAGCGCCGTCCTCACTGCGCGTTAGTGCGCTAAATCGTTTCAAACCTCATTGTCGTAAAGTGTAGCACCCGCCCTCCAGTTAGATCCCCGTCATGTAAAGCACTTTTGTCGTAGTTTGCACTGTCGGTGCCGTTAGTACTGTTCGCTATAAGTCGCCAGCTCAGCATTGACATGTCGAGAGCCCTTCAGAGGCTGTTGAAAGCCTCAGATCTTGCAATATCATCAGTAGAGGAATTTATTTAGAGGAAATGATTAGCCAAGCCCTCTCAGGAGATCATTCTGGTCCTTCCCACAGACTGTGTATAAGAAGTGAACATAGGCATCGTGACATCACCTATTGGTTTTTGGACTGCCATTTTCAAGCCTCGAGTACTCTACTTATGGACAATTTTATTTTAAATGGGACCATGTTTTTAAAAAATATGCATGCTCTTTGAGACTTTGAAACTAGAGAGATGAGGCATGTTCTGTATTGTTGCTGATACATAAAAATCAAGGGAGAAATTTTTTTGTTTTTGTAATATCATGCAATCAGACTTTTTTCGTTTTTTTTGAGTCCTGGCTCACGTCTCACCACATCATCACATCATCAAGAATCAAACTGCAGCTGGCATGGCATCTTGGCGTGGCAGGCTGGCTGGTGTCCACCAAATCAAAATACGCCATGAGGAAGGGCGGTGTGAGTGAGTCTGTGTGAGTTTGATCCACAAGAGTAATTCTTCTCTCGCTCTCTCTCTCGCTCTTCTAGGACGCTGGATGGGAAGCTGAGACTGTTTCAGTCCACCAGTGGTGCTGCTGTGCATCGTGTCCCCAACATGACTGTGTGATGACAGCAGGCTGCTGCAAAGACCACGCAGGTTTCATTAAAGCAGTTCCAACCCCCTGGCTAAGATGTTACTGGATTTATGTGACTTTTATGTTCTTCAACCCCTGTGCTTAATTTCAGCTCATCATTGTGAAACTTCCAGTATATAAATCATTGAACCGCTTTACATTTGACTGAGATTCAAAAGGATATTTCACTCGATTTTCGTTATTGTCAAGAGATGATGATGGTGATATGTTCTTAATTACGGATACATTTGCCAAAAACAATTTTATCGGCAGTTAGTCCCATCTGTCTGTCCACATTCTGGATGTCGGAGCATCAGATTTTCTTTGTTCAGTCTGTGGAACAGATGTACTTTTATATCACTGGCTGGGACAACTTCACAGATCATTACACAGAGCGATGACATCAGCTGGGTGCAACCTGTTTGGCTGCCAGACACACAGATGCTCCTACTGTTCATACTGACACACCCATTCACATTGTTTTAGCTGTACATTTACTCTTCTCACCCACAAACACAACAGCTTTTGAGCTACAAATGACATCAACTATGCAAATGTAATAGAACAGAATACAAAAAGTGAAATGTAAGATAAAAGGGAACATTTGGATATGTCAATCATAAGTAACTCGGTAAATCGTAGTTACATTCTTGTGGAAATTACATTTTGTTAAATCTTTTGTCTTCTTGTTTTGGAAACATGTCTCACCGCTTCTGATTTGTGTTAATGTTTATGATCTTCATTTGATATTTTTCTGATCGTTATTATTTACCATCATACTATTATTGTTACTACCAGGGGTGGGAGGGCAAACACTCAGGAGCAGAGGAACAGACAGGTGTCAAGGTGAGGCAAAAAACAAAAGTCCTTTACTGGGCAAAGTCACAAAACAAGGGGAAAACTGATACTGAAAACGATCACTTGAAAACTATAGGTCGAAAGCAATGCATACACGGAGGTTTACAAAGACAATCTGACAGGAGACAAGCAGGGGAGTGTATATGAGAGGTGAGACCACAGGTGTAGGGGCATCAACAATCATCTCCTTAAGATGGCGCCGCGATCGCGCCCGCCTCGGTGTGCGGGCGTTTTTTTTTTTTTTTTTTGTCTAAATACTGTTTTCACCGCCGCCCGGCGGTGGCCGCCGAAGAGAGAAGAAACGTTCAGGCGCTGGCTGACGGGCGGGATAGCTGTTCCGAGCGACCGGGTCACGGAGCTCTCCGGAAAACATCAGGAGACACATGGTAGGCAGGGGAGGGGCTGAGGGCAGGTGTAGGGAATCAACAATCAGCAGACATTGAACTAACGGGGTGTTAAAGTTATATAGACTACAATGTAGACATTGTCTACATTGAAACTAAGTCTTACACAATGGTCTTTGGTATATAAATATATATATATATACCTATTTTATTACACCATGCCAAGAGAATAGCAGGATCCATATGGGTATTAGCTTCGACTGAACCGAGTTTCTGATGTTGCTGCAAGTTGTCTTGAAGGGTTATGCTCAAGCCAACAAAAAGCCACGTTCCAACAACAGGCTTAAAGAAGTTGAGGAAGTAAACGAGACGCGCACTGGAGCGTACCTGAACTCACCACTTTCAAATGAGCCTTTTCATTTATTTCACTGCCATCGATGGGGTGAACATGATTTGCATAGATGCCTTCCACACACCCTCACCGCATGCATGATTCATTCAACTGTCATCTCCCCAACCATGATAACATCATTCCAAAGGGAGCTGAGAGAAATTAGTGTTGGCATTTGAATGTCTCGAGGGAGATTGCGATATTTCTTAAACTGTCACCCAAAAATACGCATATGTATTTCTGAGTAAGTACATCGGAAGTGTGACGTCAGATCAATGACATTCAATATTGATTTAAGGGAATCATTTTAACATGCTGTATTTCTTGTAATTTCTAAACCCAAGGTTTCCCATACTTTGTCCCTAACATTTCCCTTTTGACTCCATGTCTAATTAATCAGTTATGGTTCATTGTGTTCACATTAATGCTGCATTAATAAACTGGCGAGTGTGTTTACCAGCTTCAGGACTGAAGTGTCAGAACATGTAGTTTGCTTCCCTACATTGCATGTACACAGTTGTCACTCATGCACCTGTTGTCTTTTAGTCAAAATAAAACACTGTGCTACTGGCTAAATGAATCTTGTAAGAAGCTTCTAGACTAATAAATGATGCCAGGAAGCAAAACAACAAGTCGGTAAAACATAAGAGAAATGGAGTTAAAGTTGAACCACGCCGGAGGATCAGAGAGCTGCTCTCCACATCCATGCAGAGATGTTAAGGGTTTTCCTAAATATGATACATTTAAATAATTGAATGCAATAGATTGACGTGTACTTCTTTTTTGGGGTTGAGAAATTACATTATATTTCATTTCGCTGACACATTTATCTAAAGCGATTTGCAATCATACAACACAGGGAGCAATCCAGGGTTAAGTGTCTTGCTCAAGGACACATCGACTCCGGCTAGCTGGGGATCGAACCACCGATCCTCTGATTGAATGACGGACCTGCTAACCAGTGACCCACAGATGCCCAATGTCACCAATCAAAAAGTTGATGCGTTACACATACCCAAGCTTCAATATTTATATTTTTTACTTCTTAGATTATTAAGTATAGCCCCACAATTAATAACTAATTGATATATTTTGATGAAATTTCATTGGCAACCACTTTATTGTCTTTAACGTTGAGTAAATGGCCACGAGAAAAGAGCTCCTGTAGTGAATGGGATATCATAATTCACCCTTGTTCCTGGTGTAGTTCGTTACACAGTTATTAATGTAATGAGTCACACACATCGGTGTGACTGTTCCGGGATCGCGGTCCCTTTAAGTGTTGTGTTGCTGTTGGTGACGTCGAGCCCCATGCGGGTTTGGTATCTGGGCAGCGCCATCTTGTGTTCATTCGTTTTGTGATACGAAATAAACGAGACACACACTTGTGTGCTCAACTTGAGGAATTGTGTTTTGCGTTTTAATGCAACTTCCACACTGGTGACCCCGACGCCTGTTTGCTGGACGTATTCGCAAACACGACTCGACCATGGCCGCGAACGCTGTTACCCTCAAACTCCCCGAATTCTGGGAATCTTCAGCGTCGTCATGGTTCGCTCAGACGGAAGCGCAGTTCGCGCTGCGGGACATTACCACGGATACAACACGGTACTACTACGTTGTGTCAGCTCTCGGTAACTCAACGGCGACCCGAGTGGTGAGTCTCCTGAGGCATCCTCCAGCTACGGAGAAATATGCGGCGCTCAAAGCCCACCTGCTAAAGACTTTTGAACTGTCCGACGCTGAGAGAGCTAGCAGGCTGTTCTCCCTTCAAGGGCTAGGTGACGGCAAACCATCCGAGCTAATGGACCGCATGCTGGATCTCCTGGGTGAGCACAGACCCGATTTTCTTTTCACCCACCTTTTCCTGCGTCAGCTGCCTTCCCAAGTCAGAGCTGCACTGGCCAACACCACCATCACTGATTGTCGAACACTGGCTGAAGAGGCTGATACATTTTTCCTGGCAAGTCAAGAGCACTGTGTCATGGCCGCGTTTCTCCCCACGCACGGCGCTCCGGTGACAATGGCGGATTCCACACTTGTCGCAGCAACCTCTTCTCGTCGGCAGCAGTCTTCTTCAGGCTTGTGCTTCTATCACGAGAAGTTTGGACTGAAGGCTCTTAAATGCCGCTCGCCATGCAGCTTCGGCGGGTTGGGAAACGCCAGGGCCGGCGCTCAGTCGTGGCCATGAGCGTCGGCCGCGTAGGCAAGCTGCTTTTTATCCGTGACAGCATCTCCGGACGGCGTTTCCTTTGCGACACGGGTGCACAGAGGAGCGTCCTGCCTGCTTCCCGTTTGGACATGGCGACCGACAGCCATGGCCCCCCGATGGAAGCGGCTAACGGGACCCCCATCCGCACGTATGGAATAAGGTACATTGACTTGTGTTTCGAAGGGCGTCGATTTGGCTGGGATTTTGTAATGGCAAAAATCGCCGTTCCCCTCCTTGGCGCTGATTTTTGTGTGTGCGCATGGACTGTTGGTGGATGTTAAGAACCGCCGTTTGATCGACGCTGTCACATTCTGCTCGTATACGTGCACGCTCAGCGGTGCTGACTCCATACGACTGTCTCGCATGCTCTCACCATCCGATGACTTCCACCGTTTACTGGCTAGTTTTCCAGCACTCACTCAGCCCACTTTCTCTGCGTCGGCCGTGAAGCATGGTGTGGAGCACCATATCGCCACTACCGGTCCACCCGTCTACGCCCGTGCTCGGCGCCTCGACCCGACCAAGCTTGCCGTGGCTAAGGCTGAGTTTTCCAACATGGAACGCCTCGGCATAGTCCGCCGATCCGACAGCCCGTGGGCGTCACCCCTTCACATCGTCCCCAAATCTGGTGGCGGCTGGCGCCCATGTGGCGACTACCGGAGGCTTAATGAGGCAACGACACCTGACCGATACCCAGTCCCGAACATACAGGATTTTTCAGCACACCTGGCCGGCATGGTGATTTTTTCTAAAGTGGACCTCGTCCGGGGCTATCATCAGGTACCCATGCACTCACTGGACATTTCAAAAACAGCAGTGATTACGCCGTTTGGTCTTTTTGAGTTCTTAAGGATGCCGTTCGGCCTTAAAAACTCAGCCCAATCTTTCCAGCGCCTCATGGACTCTGTTTTCCGTGACCTGCCTTTTCTTTTTGTGTATTTGGACGACATTCTGGTAGAGAGCACGTCCAAATCTCAGCACCTGTCGCACCTCCGAACACTTTTCGAGCGGCTCAACCAACATGGCCTGATTGTTAACCCTGCCAAGTGCCAGTTTGGTCTCTCCACCATCGACTTCCTGGGACACAGAGTCACCAAGGACGGTGCAGTCCCTCCCCCATCAAAGGTGGAGGCGGTCACACAGTTTCCACGCCCGCTCACTGTGAAAGCCCTGCAGGAGTTCCTCGGCATGGTCAACTTTTACCACCGTTTCATCCCTCGAGCCGCTCAGCTCATGCAGCCCTTGCACGAGGCCTTGAAAGGTAAACCCACGCACGCTGTGGACTGGACTGAGGGCAGGGACACGGCTTTTGCTGACACTAAGGCAGCCCTGGCGCAGGCCACCATGCTGGCACATCCTTCAGCCACGGCCGCCATCGCCATCACCTCGGACGCCTCTGACTACGCTGTCGGTGCTGTCTACGAGCAGTGGGTAGGCGGGGCCTGGCAGCCGCTTGCCTTCTTCAGCCGCCAGCTGCACGCTAACGAGCGTAAGTACAGCACTTTCGACCGGGAGCTGCTGGGTCTCTACCTCGCCATCAGACATTTTCGTTTCCTGCTGGACGGTCGACACTTCACCGCCTTTGTCGACCACAAGCCGCTGGTGTTCGCCATGGCCAAGGTGGCCGAGCCGTGGTCCGCCCGCCAGCAACGTCATCTGTCCTACATTTCCGAGTTCACCGCGGATTTACAGCACGTGGCCGGTAAGGACAACCATGTGGTGGACTGCCTGTCACGGGCGGTGGCAGGGGCAGTCGATCTTGGTTTGGATTACAGCCACATGGCAGCGGACCAGACCACAGACCCAGACGTGCACATCCTGAAGACCTCGACTACAGGTCTGAAAATAGAGGATGTGGTTTTTGGAGAAACCGGCACCACGCTCAGGTGTGACGTCTCCACAGGCAGTCCTCGACCGATCGTTCCCACGGGGTGGAGACGACGCGTCTTTGATGCCATCCACGGTCTCTCCCACCCCGGTTCGAAAGCATCACAGAGGCTGGTGGCGGCGAAGTTTGTTTGGCGTGGCCTCAAAAAGGACATAAGAGACTAGGCTACCACTTGCCTTGAGTGCCAAAGGGCCAAAATACACCGCCACACTAAAGCCCCGCTAGAGTTGTTCCCGGTGCCAGAGAGGCGGTTTGACCATGTCAACGTGGATCTGGTTGACCCTCTGCCCTCCTCTCAGGGTTTCACCTACCTGTTGACCATGGTTGACAGGACCACCCGTTGGCCCGAGGCTGTGCCACTGACATCGTTGGCATCTGTCGAGATGACACGGGCATTTATCGGCACCTGGGTTGCCCGTTTCGGCACCCCTTCGGACATATCCTCTGACCGGGGCGCGCAGTTCACGTCTGAGCTGTGGAACGCGGTGGCCCAGAGCCTCGGAGCGAAACTCCACCGCACGACCGCATACCACCCGCAGGCTAACGGACTCTGTGAGCGGTTTCACAGGTCAATGAAAGCTTCTCTTCGTGCCGGCCTCAAAGACAGCAACTGGGTCGACAAGCTCCCGTGGGTGATGCTCGGCATCAGGACTGCACCGAAGGAAGACCTACAGTCCTCATCTGCGGAGCTCGTCTATGGTCAGCCACTGCGGGTTCCAGGGGATTTCGTTCCCGCCTCCACCGTTCCCTGGTCTGCCACTCTCCAGCGGGCCGCGCTATTGGACAATGCGAGGCTTTTCGCACCGGTCCCGACTTCCCATCACGGCCTCCCTCAGTCGCACATCCCCGCTGGGCTTCAGACGGCTGAATACGTTTTTATTCGCCACGACGCTCACAGGGGACCGCTACGCCCGCCCTACGAGGGCCCGTTCCGGGTTTTGGAGACGGGAGACAAACATTTTATGGTGGACATGGGTGGTAAACCGGAGCGACTCTCCATTGACCGCCTCATTTGGACGTTGCTAGGCCCATTGAATTGGCCCAGCCCCCACGACGCGGGCGTCCTCCAGCTCTGCACCCACCCCCCGCTCCCCTCCCTCCCAAAACTCCCACACTCCAGGCCCCACACCCATGTCATGGTGGTACACCTGCCACAGTAGTGTCTCCTCGACCCCCTGTAAAGCACAGCCGTGCTGGCCGGTTACTACTGACCTTTTTCTTATTTGGTGAATTCTGGGGGGACGTGTGTAGTGAATGGGATATCATAATTCACCCTTGTTCCTGGTGTAGTTCTTTACACAGTTATTAAAGTGAGAAGCTGCGGGTGGTCGGTGTGGATGCGTCCACCATCTCCTGGATCACTGACTACCTCACAGGCAGACCACAGTTTGTCAGAATGGGGCGTGTGCTGTCTGGAACGGTGGTCAGTGATGTTGGAGCCCCACAGGGAACTGTTCTGTCTCCCTTCCTCTTCACCCTGTACACCAGTGACTTCCAGTACAACACGGAGTCATGCCATCTGCAGAAGTACTCTGATGATTCTGCAGTGGTCGGGTGTATTAGGGATGGACGGGAGGAGGAGTACAGGGCAGTGGGGAGTGACTTTGTAAAGTGGGCCGATGAGAACCACCTGCGGCTGAACGTGGCCAAGACCAGAGAGATGGTGGTGGACTTCAGGAGGAGCGACAGCTCCTCCACCTCTGAGTGTCCTGGGAGTGGACGTGGACATGGTGGAGGAGTACAAGTACCTGGGCGTCTCCATCGACAGCCGACTGAACTGGAAGGCCAACATCAACGCTGTGTACAAGAAGGGGATGAGTCTACTCTTTTTCCTGAGAAAGCTTCGATCCTTCAACGTGTGCAGCAAGATGCTGGAGTTATTCTACCAGTCGGTTGTGGCCAGTGTGCTGCACTTTGCCATTGTCTGCTGGGGTAGCAGCATCGGAGCCGGTGACACCAGCCGTCTCAACAAACTGGTTAGGAAGGCTGGCTCCATCATCGGCTGCCAGCTGGAGCACCTGGAACAGGTGGTGGAGAGGAGGACGTTGAACAAACTTGTGTCCATATTGGACAACCCGGACCACCCTCTCCACCACCTCCTACAGGGACAGAGGAGTACTTTCTCCAGACGTCTCCTCACGCTCCGCTGCCACAAGGACAGATACAGGAGAACATTCCTGCCGACGGCTATGAGGCTCTATAACAGATCACCTCTTGCCAGATCATAGTGCAATAACTACAACAATAACTGAATACTTACACTATGTTGATCTGCACTTCACACATCTCATTTGTTTGCACTACACACATACTTCATTTCATTTGCTCTGCACTCATACACACACTTTGCTTTTTGCACTCTGTCTATATTTAATATTTTTTGTATTTGATTTGTCAGTGTTGTTGTGTGTTGTGTATGCATGTGTGTTGTATATTTACATATATATTTTGTTTTGTATTTTACTTTTATTTTACTTGTATACTTCTCTATCTTTCATCCCTGTTTCTTATATTTTGTGTTTTGTTTTTATTCTTGTGTGTTGCTGCTACTGTCACGACAAATTTCCCCTTGGGGATTAATAAAGTATATATCTATCTATCTATCTATCTATCTAATGTAATGAGTCACACACATCGGTGTGACTGTTCAGGGATCGCGGTCCCTTTAAGTGTTGCTGTTGGTGACGTCGAGCCCCATGCGGGTTTGGTATCTGGGCAGCGCCATTTTGTGTTCATTCGTTTTGTTATACGAAATAAACGAGACACACACTTGTGTGCTCAACTTGAGGAATTGTGTTTTGCGTTTTAATGCAACTTCCACACTCCTACTTTTCCCCACTACGCTGCTATTATCGCTAACGACATGTTCTAACCCACAGCTGTCTCAAGAGGCGGAAGGAAAACGTTACCTATCTGCAATGGAATGAAATTTCAAGCTTTACTCATCCCCCATCCATTAGGAAAATATATTGCATTTGACGCATTACCTGATGCTGACGATGGAACGATAAATACACTGATAGGCCGTCTGTACTCCCTCAGACAGAGGCACATTTTCAAAAGACCGCTCGTCTATCTTTTTAATCCCCTGTCCTCAGTATGTGTTTGATGACTGTCTTTTTGGACAGTGTGCTTTAATTATGACCGAGGCAGACTGCCTGTAACGATTGTCCTCTGCTCAGCACCAACCTCAGCTCGGCCAGACGAAATCTAGCTTTGAAGTTGCACAACATCAGCTGCCAGGTTTCCTAGCAAGGAAGTGATGTTACACAATAAAGAAAGCAGAGCTGAGGCTGCCTAGGATTGAGGAGGTGATACATATTTTGGTCATATACCACATGATGCATGTATTTGTGAATAAATGTTGTTTATACAACAAATATAGGTAGCCTACATTTTAGCATGGTTGAATAGGCCCTGTCATAATGAGCTTTTAGTGTTCCTGAAGGCAGAAAAGATTCTGGAACAAAACATAATACATTTCTGACGCCCTCCTCCTCCTCTTCCATTTTAGTGTGTGTGTGTGTCTATATTGGTGTATGCACACATTTCTTTTTGGGGCACTCACTGCATTGATATCACCAGTAAAGAATGATGAATTCATATTTGCAATTTCAAGCATAGCCACACCCCCATACATCATAACACAATCTGATCCAAAGTTTCATGTTCACACTTTTTCATTTAATTTGACAGAGAAAACTTAATCTGTATCCAGCTTTGCATGTCAACATTTAACAGAACACAGCTGGGGGGAAGATAAAGTGCAGAACACATCTGAAATAATGTCTGTATGGGCCTTTAAAGTGTCTGTAGTCTGAGCTCTGAATGAATTGATGAATGCTTCACTTTGGCTCTTAAAATAAAGAAAACCAAGATGTACATCATGAAGCATGTGCATTTTAATGATCCCCAAAGACCTCTAAAGATCTGTGCTCTTCTGAGTTCAAGAACTCATAGTTCACAGAGGCAAACATGACAAGAACCGCTGTTATAGAGCTGTGGCTCAGTCTTGTGCAAAGCATATCATAAATAACAGTTAAAATAAATATATACAGACTATATTCAAGTGATAATTCTGGACAGGACACATGTTTGTTTAGGTTTTATTGCTTGCAGGGATTCAGCTTATACTAAATCTTTTCGACCATACTTCTTACATGCTGCCTCAGACACCTTGTGTAATCTAATGCGGGACCAGACTACATGACATAAGGGCCTGTCATGAATTATATGAAGCATCGGGAACAAAAAAGTAGCAATGGGTGTCAACAGACGCAACATTTGGGACACCCCTCAATGGGAACTGCTATTTGTTTTCGAGGATTTGATTTTGAAGGATCCCTTCGAGCCTCTGGAGCACTCCTCTCTGAAGGCGTTGTCATATAAGACTGCTTTGCTGCTTGCACTGACCTCAGCTAAGAGAGTGTAATGTAAGCACCCTGTCGGTGCACACCGGTTGCTTGATGCTTTGTGGCGCCCACAGCGAGGCACTCACAGACAAAATGTCCTCCTTTTGTTCCTTAGATTAGAACATAATAAGTTATTTGAGCTCTAGGGTTATACAGCTGGATATTTTTTTATCTCCCACTCTTTGAGAGGGAAGAGGAGGAAACATTGCATTGTCTTTTCCCGGTTCCTGCGTTGGCATGTTATGGTGAACGCACAGCCCCCATCAGATGCACTGATTGGCCGTTTGTGTGCTTAAGGGACGGTGTGGCCGAGGACACGGTCATACAGTTCTTGGACATGTCAGGCTCCTCCTCAAGGTACCTGCTTGCTTGAATGACCTGGAGAATGTGCAGGGTGTCTACTGCTTTGTTTATACAGTGTAACAATTTAGCTCCACGCCTTCCTTTTTGTAGTAGTTGTTTTCATCCTGTCACGAACTATCATGTCATTCCAGATCCTGCTTCCCATCTCGTCAATCCAACTCCCTTCACCTGCCTCTGATCACTCCCTCGTTAGTCCCTCATTCCCTTCACCTGGTCCTCACGCCCTTCTCACCTGCAGCCCATCCCCTCATTAGTCCCTCACTATTTAGCTCCCTCACTTCCACTTGTCCTCTGCCAGATTGTCTTGTGTTTTTCCGACCAAGCCCTCAAGCGTTCCATAGTTTGATTATTCTGTCTGTTCCGATCTTGACAAACGCTTTCAGTAAATAATCTTTATTTGAATTATCTGTCTCCTGAGTCGTGCATTTGGGTCCAGCCTAATCCCGTCGTGACATACAGTTATGTAAGCGGGTGCATGGATGCCCGTGTTGCGATGACAGTATGACACATACATTCCAGTAGAGGTCCCACCTGTGCTTATAGAACTGCCGTTAAGTCACAAATGCACTGAAAGCTCCTGACACGTGTTTTGAAGTAAATCTATTGTTTAAAATAGCTGAACATGCACCGAAGTGTTTTGAAGCCTAAGAACAGGGTTGGAGAGAGCCAACAGATATAAAAAAGCGAATGACTTTCCCCAGAAGATGATATTTTGTAAAAAGTAGTTTAATTTACAATAATAATACTGTTGTCTTCACTGGTTAAAATGACAATCGTTGCCGGCAGTAGGGCACATGAGCTGTTACGTGGCCTACTTTATGTAAGTTCCATTTGTAATTTGATGGCAGACCAACATACAACGGCTACTGTAGTTGTTGTGCTCTCTGCTGGATGGTGTCAGCCAAACATTGTTAATGAGGTATGAGCTTCACTTTGTGGTATCTTGTCATCCCAACAACTCCATCAGTCATACTTCTTCGATCTAGCATATCGTGTAATCTAGTTAAACTTATATCTATATTATATCAGTAATTTTATTTTATCAACTTCAATCGGTGAACTAGTTTTGAACCAGAACCTGCCATTTTTTTGAACAAGTAAAACGATTAAGACGGCTATACACGGTGTAGTGGCTAGCACTAAAACCTTTGCGCAGCGTCAGCTGGAATTGACTCTATACCCCCGGAAACTATGAAAAAAGATAAGCAGAAAAAGATTCTGAAGTAGACAAAAATATTGTCTAAATGAGTCATGTCGATTATTGCTTTCAGTGAGTTTGTGCGTTTACAATTATTGTAACTTTCCCTTTTGCAGAAAAACTGTTTAGTTTATTGCTCAGCATCAATTCACATTAGTAACAGGGAGATAAAGGAACACTGAATATGAATACATCCTCTTTATATGTCTGCATGTAGAATAGTTTCCGTTTTACCACTCACATGGTTGTGTTACTAGATTTCTTTGTGAATATGTTATTACTAGTGCTGTGAAAAATAACGCGTTAACTCAGTTAATTCAATTACAGGTTTAACTAGTTTTTTTTTTAAACGCATTTAACGCATGCGTAGAATGAGCTTCCAAACCGTCTGTTGTTGGTCGTCGGGACGAAAAAAAAGTCACTTGCAAAATGAGCTTCCAATGCACCACTTCAATCTGAACTCTGTCCGCTCTCATGCAGACGGTCTGTTCATCGGTAATGATCCTTCCGCAGGTTCACCTCCGGAAACCTTGTTACGACTTCTACTTCCTGTAGATCAGGGTCTCAACACGTCGATCGCGACCTGCCAGTCGATCGCGGCGTAGTGTCGGTAGATCGCATGACATTAAAGAGATTGGCCCGCCCCCTGACATGTTCTCTAGAGCACGTCTTTGTTCTTTTATTAAACTAAACGTCTGTTGTTGATCGTATCTCCACAGCAGCATGTCATTTCTGTCTCTTCGCTTTGCGTTAACACTTATCGATCTCCGTCTCGCGCGCCACAGAGCTCCGTGCGCGCGCATCGGGACCGAGCAAAAAAAAAGTCACTTGTCCATCTGTCCACCTTTAGATTGTATCATGGTGGAGTTAATGGTTGACAAATAAGAGAAAAATGCTCTGTTTAACCCTCCTGTTACCTTTACATATACTAACATATTTTACCCTCGGGGTCAATTTGACCCCAGCAATTAAAACCTCCAGAAAATTATTAGAATTAATATTGCTTCCCAAGTTTAAGTGTGAGGTACTTTATGTTTGTTTGTTGACTACCTAAATAGCCCTTTAAATAAATAAAAAAGTTGATATTTCTGATATGTTTGACACAGTGAAAAACAGCCTGGGGTCAAATTGACCCCAAAGAACACCGACATTAAACATTGAATGGGGTCAAATTGACCCGAAAGGTAACAGGAGGGTTAAACATTCTGTTTAGGATGAAGATGTATTAATGTTCCATATGGAAGAAAACTGCTAAATAACTGCTGAGTTGTAGCACCATTGTCTAGAAGAATGTATAAATGTATATATCCGTCTTTTGTCATAAATCTCTATGTTCTCACAAAATATACCGAGAATATCGGTAATATGTGATTAATCATGATTAATCCACAAAAACCTGTGATTAATCCGATTAAAAATTTTAATCGTTTCACAGCCCTAGTTATTACATCTTGAAGAAACGGTTCATGTGTTCTCCTTATGTGGTGCTAAAATTCTTATTTATTTATTCTTATTTTGGGCAGCACATGCCCCCGTGTTCAGTAACTCTTTCACTCACTCTTTCTGACTAAAGTGTACAAGGTGTAAAGGATGAACATGGATGGTAAGTTGTTAGAGTGACTAGTAAATACTGTCGTGGGTGACATGAAGAATGGGATCACAGCAGCATCTGGGGAACACTTGAATGTTATTGCCACAAAGAGTACAAAACTGTCTCGTACAGACTGTCTTGACTCTCTTCCATCCTGTTCTGGGCTGCTGTTTGCCGACAACAACGGAAACACAGATTAGCAGCAGATGTTGTCATCCAGAGTGCAAGACATAAACATTTGAATACTTAACACTCAGAGAAATCAACACAAGACCCTCATGGAGTTAGTAAAGAAACGGAAAAAACAGGAGCAAATATTGATATATTATATTGATGTGCTCGAAGCGCTGAACGAGTTTGGGGGACAGGAACCCGTTTTCTCTGTGTCTGTCTCTCCAGTGTCTGTTGATTGTTCATTCCCTTCACCTGCCCTCGGCCACTCCTCTGCCTCCCTGATTGTTCATGCCCTACACCTGTGGTTTCCCCCCTTTTTATATACTCCCATTCTTTCTCTTGTCCCGGGCCAGATTATTGTTGTTAAATTCTGTTGTAATTCCTGCTGTAAATTCTTGTAGTAAATCTCTTGTGTTCCGCTGTGACTATTTCTCAAGTAAAAATAGTGTTTTGTTTCACCTTATAGACTCCTGCCTTTTTCCTCTGCATCTGAGCTTTTGTCCCACTACACCAAGATATTCAAAGTTTTCATTTGAGTCAAATAACCACTTTGCAAAGTGCACAGACTTTCTTCAAGATCTTCACAAGGTTTTTAGACAATTAATCAGCTCCATTAAGCCGAGGTGCAAGGGCGAGATGAGACGATAGTTTGTCATCTGAATACAAACCATCAAATCACGGCACATTGCTCAAGTTTATCGACTCGCCCCATCAACATAAATTTCAACCTCTCTGACACAAAGATACCATTTCAACATCAACCTCTACCATTAGCGAATTCCTTTATTTTTACGACTAGATTTATTTCCTCAAAGAAGTAATCTTCTGTTTTCCTCTCAAATCATGTTAAGCCAGCTAGAGAATTGACAGCAAATGTGGTAGCGTTGTGTCGCTTAAGTGTGTGTTTGGTTCTTAATCTTTTACTTTTGTCCTCGTTTACAATGCTGGCAGCGTTTGAAAAAGCTACAAAGTGAGCAATATAATAGCCAAAATACATCTACTGTCATTCTGTATTTCAACTTAGTTTTCAGGTTGTGTGGTTGCCCACCAACCATGACTATTCCCTGCCTCACTAACTTACATTTCAAGAACAACTTAAGGTTATGTCATTACTCTATTTCATATTGTGACCGGTTTTCTTAACATCAAGTGAACTCCAATCCAGCAGCAAGGAAAATGTCTCAAAATCTGGATATTGCTCCATTGATGAAGACAAATGTTATTCCTTCACCATGGCTGCATCACACTCGTTTACCCTGAGTGCTTACAACTCTCTGTGTACAGAGAGAAAGGATACCAGCACAAAAGCCTGGAGTGAATGAGCAGAATATTCTCCTGTGGAATATTTGGTATTATTCGTCATATTATTCCTGTTAACTGAACCTATCCTCAGTGAGTTTTCAATGATTGTTTACTTGTACTAAGTGCAGTACATTCTCTCCTCAATTTGACAATATGTAGAGTACAAGGTGCTTCAATGTATGTGCCAACAGTAAAGTCTATTAAAACAATACCATTTTACCATTTTTGGGGGGGATTCATGCTCAGAAATGACCATAAATACCTCTAAAGGATAATCTCATCATCAAATCCAATGAAATGTCAAAAACAATAAATGCATCCTCAGAATACATATTGTCTGTATTCATCTGTGCTACTGAACTCCATTGATCTCCAAAGTATATCCCAGTGAAGATTTTTCTACTGAAAAGACATTTAATTTATGACTGTGATCACCAGTGAAAAGACCTTCAAACATTGTCTCTCCTGTTACGATGTCCTGGGTGCACCTTGTTGGGGCTCCACTGAAAACACATCAAGTATTCAGCAGTATTGATAAGCTATAGGATGGTCCTTTTACAATAGTGGTAGATAAATAACTAAATAATAAATAATATCAATGGTTATTACATCTCTCAGAAGGTCAACCAACTCTGTCATATAAAATGTGTGGTAAGTGTTAAAAGTGAGAGAAAAATATTGATTCAGTGAATATCACAAAAGGCAAATGTCCTCCAGTGGCCTCAGACTGGAGGCAGATGTATGTTGACAAAAAAGTAAAGACTGATGAATTTAACTTTGCGTATATCCTGCTGCGACACAAGTCGTCTTGATATATTAATAAGGTGATGGCAAGTTGATTGAGTCTGGTTTAAATATGAGCTGGTAAGTAGTGGTGTATGTAGTTTCCTGACATGATCACTCTAGCAGCAGTTATGCATTTATTCCATGGAGCTGACCAGTGGGTTGGATCCTGTGTATGTTGGACTTAATAGCAGGGGGATGGGCTGAAGAGGGTCTATAAATTCCCTCTGCAGTTAGCTTGTCATTTGTCCCCACAAATATCGATTGCCACAAATATCTTTCGATTAAAAAATTCAAAGCATTTTGGGAGAGAAGCAGCATGCAATAGAATTGTGACTCGAAAGTGTGATTGCTTATTAACGACTACTCCGCTGTCCGTGCATGTTTTGTGTATTTAATACACATCAAAGTCACCTATAGCTGCCTTGCAATCCTTAATAATAATGATATCTGGATCTACCTGGGACGCCAACATATTTAGTTGATCAAGCTTGTTAAAGTCAGACATGTGAGAATAATAAACTTGTGAGACTAATGATATTTATTACGTGCTTCTGTAACACCCTGTTCTGTTTCTCCTGTGTTCCGTGTCTCCTATATCTCCTCTGTGTCTTAATTGTTTAATTCCCTGCACCTGCCCTCAGCCACTCTTGTCTCGTTACTGTCTGATGTCGTACACCTGTTTACCCCCCTATATATTGTGTCAGTCTTTCCCTTGTCTGCTGTCGGATTGTCGTCTATAGTTCCGTGTCCTTTTCCCGTCGTCCTGTCCGTGTTCCTGGTTCTGCCTGTTGACCCTGCCTGCCCGGACCTGGATTCTCTGCCTGCCCCTTTTGGACCTTGTTTTTTTGTAAACTGTTTTGCCTCATTAAAGAGTGCTTTTTTTGTTTCTATTGCGTCCAGCCTGTCACTCTGCGCCTGAGCCTCACCCCGTCACAAGAACCTGACGGCTTCAAGAAATGTGTAAAAGAAGATTGTAAGAGATGTCGTGATTTAAGGGAGAGAAGATTTCAAATGTTTAAGATGACGGTGCTTAGGAATGATATAAAATGTATAAGACTTAAACATTTATTAATTGATTTGTTCACACTTAGTGGCAGTGCAACAAGCTGTAAACACAACATCTACACCTTGAACACCAAGTTTACGAGTTCATAACAGTTGCTTATTTACATAGCTAGCAGACACAGAGCAACATTAGAGAAACTCATTAGTTCAAATAATAGCCATATGGGTACTTTACCTACAACATAAATAAAAGTCAACTATTCAATAAGAGTGAAACGTATAATTCGTACCACTGAATTGTGGGCATGTAGGAGAGTTAATGTGCCTTACTATTATTCATCACTGGTGCAGGGAGCTTTGATGTAAAATAGATGTTGTGCTTGAACATAGTTATTAACGTGAACATAAACATGCTAAATTCAGAGTTTGTCGGCAGTGAAGCTTCAGCTGTGTTGCAGCACCTTCTGTGCCCAGGGACCCAAGGCCAGAGCTCCTCCTCCTCCTCTCTACGCTGAAGAGCTCTCACTCTCACTTAGTACTCTCTCTCTCTCAATGTTCATGGTGCTTGCCTTCAATCAAATCAATCCTTCCCTCGGTCCCACGCTGTTGTTCCTCTAGATTTCTTAGTCTACTTGCAGACGTTTTCTGTTAAATCTGCTCAATATATCTTCCGGCTCCGCCATAACTCTACACGTCTGATCAGCACAAGGTGGAAAAAGGGAATCTGGAAGTCATTACCAAATTATTCTCATCTCAGAAATGAAAATGCCTTTCGTGAGAAAAGAGGGTGGAAGCGAAGGAATGATTAACGTTACCCTTCACCTAAATGTAGAGGAGTCAAAGTCGATTTAGGGGAACATTACTTTATGAGAAGTACTTTCTTTCACTTCATATAGAATCTCACAATTATTTAAAGTTCAGAACTCAATCCCAAATATTTTTTTTCATTTTTGGACATGTGTCCAACAGTTACAAGTCTAAATACACAACTGGGGAACCATTGCAGCCCACTGGATCGACTGCAGGCCTGATTACATCACTATCACAAGCAATGCTGCATTAAGCTGGCAGCGGTTGATCCTCGCTAAACATCCAGCAGGCAATATTTGGGTCTCTCACAGGCTGCCATCCTCCAACAGTCCTGCAGGCAACAAAGAAGGTGAACAAGATTCATCCTTCCGCTTATGAGATTGGCGATGCACATAAACAGAGATTTGGCAAATCGACATTTTGAGATGTTGTACTCTTTGTGGCAATAACATTCAAGTGTTCCCCTGATGCTGTTATGATCCCATGCTTCATATCACCCAGGAAATATTCTGTTGTGTTGAATTTACAAATCATGTATCAACAAATCCCACTCACATAATCACAGAAATACACCGTTGAGAGGAGAACAAGGTAAACACTGGTTATCTCACTTTGATGTCATGCCTGCTCTCAGCCAAGGTGTGTGAGCCATTTTTATATGAAAACTTGGATTAGATTATTTGAGAACAAACAGGTGGTTTCCTGGAAACAAGTCCTCTTTTTTGCACGTTGTTATACTGTTGCAGTGCACACTTTGATGATGCTGGTTCTCCATATCCCCGTAGAATCCAGTAAAAGTGACCTTCTCATATTAGTTTCCCATATAATGATTGGTGGCCAGCATTGTGTGTCAATAACCAGTTCCAACTTTCTTTGAAGCGAGAAATTCAAACTGGAAGTCCTGCGCCGTCGCGACTTTAGTGATTTACAGTTTGTACAGATCAGCTTCAATGTTTTCCGCAGTTTTCTTGCTCCCCTGTCGACTTCTCAATTGCCTCACAAAACCTACGAGAACAATTTACGGAGCTCTGTTCTGCAAAATGAAGCCTGCCGAGTTGTAAAATACTACCTGCGACATTCCATCTCGGCACGAGAGGGAATACTCTGTATGTCCTTCATTTGAAATAAGAACTGGACTTTGTCAGGATTTTAGGCCAAACATTCAGGTGGTATTCAGGCATAAGCTGAGGCTGACGATTAAATAATAAATAAATAATAACGGGAGCCAATGAATGCACACATTGGGTGCCTATGTCATGCAATGTGACAGACAAAAACGTTGCTACCTCTGCACACGGATGGCCTCAGTTTCCCACGTGCTTCTTTGATAGATGGTTGCCCTGATGTGGTTACATCAGCTTTGATAGTTACAATGTGTCATCAGGTCACGTGATGGTAGGAAGACACATCTCGTCTCAAGTTTGCGGAAAGAAAATAAGCCGGAGCACACAAGTGTTTAGGTTCAGGGAAGAGACAAAAACAAAGGAAGTCAGTGACTGACATTTAAGTGACCCGTGTTTGGCGAAGCAAACACTCAAATATTTTGGCAATGAAAATTGCTCTTCAACTCTTGAAGAAAACGAATGAAAATTTGTTTTTAGGCAACATCACTGAACAATTGTCCAAGCGAGCATCTTTGTGTGGACTCACTGCAAAATGCGTTGAGCTAAATAAAACTTAAGCACGCTAACTTGGCCACAATGACGACACTATAATGCCTATTGATGTTTAACAGGTATCGTGTTTACCATTGTTCATCTTGTTAGTTTAGTGCACAGGCTTTGGAGCTTAGACATTCATTTGATACCAGTGACATAACGACAAGCAAAGCAACTTGTGATTTCTCACTATACTAAGGTACTTAGTGAAGAGCAGATGAGTAACGAGAGCATTAACATCCAAAGAAAATGCAACAGCCATTCCAGATATGAAATGCACACTGCACATTGCCGTGTAATTGTTGTGCAAACAGAGAAGACAATCCTTTCGGGAGATTATGATATTTTACAATGGCAGCCATTCTGGCCAAATTTGTTTCATTGACATTACTCAACATTTGCCATGATCAATTTAAATTGGCTATTTTAAGTCAATCGTAACTGAAAAGGCCAACCTCTGTATTGTTGTCATTCCCAGAACTATTGTACTATTGTTTTACAGAGGACGTGAATTTAGAAAAGTGTCACTCTCTCCAGTTCTCAGTACTTTAAACGTTTCAGATGCCAGATTTCCTTTTGGATTGTGCTCCTGAGTCACACTGAACCCATTTGTTTTGGGTTAAAAACATATCAACCTCCACGGTGAAGTCACAGCTTGGAGAAGAGAGCTGGAAACTATAGTTGTTTATCAACCAGACATGCATCAACATCATTTCGTATTGACTTATCCAGATCTCTGGTGTTTGAAGCATTAAAAGAAGATTCCAGGTGCAGTGGATTGTGTTGTGGTTCAAACAACCCAGAACGTTTTTAAAAATATCATAAAAGTGGTGGAAACCTAGACTGTGACATTTCTGTGCTTTGAGCAGGATGTTCGAGCAGTGTGTTCTTGACTCACTGCACACTTTGGTGTAAACAAGTCTGACATGGATTTGTTGCTACCTTTTATTCCTCTCCTCCCAATTATAAATATTTGAACTTGAAGGGATAAAAACATATGACGATTTCACAACACTCCTGTGCACTTTTATCTGAACTCAGGCAAAGCCTAATTACAGATAACTATTGTTTGTCAAATAGTGGGTGAATGCAGATTTTAGAAATGGAATTAGTGGGGACTTTATGATGATAGTGATTAAAGAATTTAATTATGCTCATTGTATCAACAGGGTAATTTATACAAAAATATTTTAATACTAAATGTGCATATAATAGCTTTATAGTAAAACAGCCATTAAAGATGTTTTCCTTCCATAGTCCACATTATAACTTTTTTTATGAATGACTTAAAAGGAAAATGTTCAGAAATGTGATTAAAACACATCTTGAGAGATTACAGCTGCACCAGCTCATTTAATGAGTCTGTGAAGCATTTCTACTTGTTCCACCCCTGAGAGTTTTAATCTGTTCTCTGGTCACTGCAGAATGCGTTTATCATCAGCGAGCATCAGTAATGAACGAACTGTTCACTAGTGTTTCTTATTTCTGCCAGTTTAAGGATCCATGTTGTTAATAGACAATTGCCCCATTTGGTAAGAAACTATTCTTCATCCCCTTTTTTCCTCAAAGTGGAATGCACATATTCAATTGACGTAAACCATCCCTGAGACGTTCCTATTGGTGCACAAGGCCTACCCACTGCCAAAGCGATGATCCCTCTTCAGGGCTCCAAGAATGAGATGTTGTGTCAGCTTTTCTTTCCCTGACACCGACCGCAGAGGGAAGCCTTGGCAACAACCAGACGAGCTTCAGGCGCACGGACGGCTCTGCTTTCCAGCCAAGTGAAAGCATCCAAAGTATCTATTTTAAAGCTCTGTTTTAATAGGCTACATCACACATCTCTGAAAGTATATGTTGCTCTTCTGTTTGGTTGTATTTTTCAAGATAGCTATGAAAACAATTTTTGGTTTCTTTATGGTCGAAACGATTTCCCTCCAGTGTAAAACAAACACACAGAGTGAAACGCTCCAAACACACTCGGTGGGTTTTATCGGGAGGGGATGGTGGGCATCACCGGGAGAGAGAGAAGAGGATACGTCACGACGACGACAATCCCCCCCCCCCCCCTCTCCCTCCCCCCATCCACACATACACGCACACGCACACAAAAAGCAGCCTCTGTGTGCAAGCACGGATATGAAAATTACGCCATCGGAAGATAATTATATAACTCTGTCTCTTAACAACCGGCTGCAAACGGCTCATACCCAAAATAGTTTGATTGACAGGCTCTCTATATAAGAGGAGGGACGTGGGTGCCTCAGTCACTTTTGAGCATATAACGTCCTGCAGGTTGTGGATGCAGTGAACCAAAGTGGACTTTACGCTTTTTACGCACGAGGTGTACAGGAGATACCGCTTCTCCTTCATTTCATCAGCGGCTTTTTTATTCTGATTTCATTTTTTCAGATGTTCTTGTTGTCGGATATCTGATTGATTTGAAAAACAAAGACTGCATTCGTCGGGTAAGTTACGGGGCACCATCACGTATTTGCCGATGAACTTTTCTGTGTGGAGAAAGGCTTGCAGGTTTAAGGTACGAGAGGAGTTTAACTCAGCACTTTACATTATTCATTACTTGATTACTGAAAACACTTTTCAAAGCAATTAAAACGACTTATGGCATTAAAACCGAATCTGCTGTGAGGCTGCAGCGCGTGTGTAGCTGGATTTGTTGGTTCTATTCTTTCCTTATTTGAATTATTTTTAGGGTGGATCAAGTGAAAAAATATGAATACATTTGAGATGGATCAATGTCGAAAAAAGACAAGAGGTACATACAAACTAATGAGAAAAACATCCCTGTTTTTTTTAAGGAGAAATGATACTGAGGAGAAGTCTCTTCTTGCTGCTCTTATCTTGTAATTTCCTCCACGCATTACCTCAAGGTAAGTGGAATACATACTTGTAAAAGATTCTAATGCTGACTCATAATCAAATAGATTAATAATAATAAAGTGTATTGACTATATTTGTATTATTAATATTACAACTAAATCCTGTAAGCCCCACTAACTTCAGGTGCAATAATCCATTCCAGTAAAGTTTTAACATCTTCTAAATATTTATAATTGTTTGACATTTACCCTTGTTCTTTGTTTTAAAAATATCTATTTCATTATAAGAACAATAGAGCTGATGGGCTCTCCTTCTTCTGCCCTGGAGTAACTGTCTATTTGCCCTTCCTCTGGTTTGATTTTTAGATGGTGAGCAGGAGGACGAGACCTCGTTTGACTTGTTTGAAATCACCCACATCACTCGCAAGACCCTGGGGGCCAAACAGTTTAGGGGCCAAAACTCAGATGCCCCCGCGTATCGCTTCATTCGTTTTGACCACCTGCCCCCAGTGAGCCCCCCCATATTAAAACAAATACTACGTCAGATTCAAAACAATGAGGGCTTTGTGTTTGTGGCCAGCATGCGCCAAGACCGCACCTCACGGGGCACCCTGATTGGTTTGGAGGGCCCTGATGGCCAGCGGCAGTTTGAGATTGTGTCCAATGGACGGGCCAACACTCTGGACCTGGTATACTGGGTGGACGGCTCTCAAAATGTGGTTTCCTTTGAGGATGTGGATCTGTCCGACTCCCAGTGGAAGAATATCACACTTCATGTTCATGGGGAAAATGCAAATCTGTTTGTGGGCTGCAGCCTGATAGACAGCTTCATCCTGGATGAGCCTTTCTACGAGCACCTGAAGGCTGAGGGAAGCCGCATGTATGTTGCAAAGGGATCCATTCGGGAGAACCACTTCAGGGTAAGACCGAGACTATGGATTATGGATTGGACAAGGATTTACCAGGATCTGGAAACTTAAGTCTTTCCCCTTCAGTCCTTGTGTGATATTTGCGAGTTTTAAGGCCCTACAACATTATGGCACCTCGAAACATTTACAAGAAACTGTGGTCTTAACTCAACTACAAAAGCTCATTTTAAACAAGAGTTTCCAGAATGAGAGAAGAGCATACTCCCTTTTTAAAGTTTGGCAGAGCGGCTCAGTGTTTCCTCGGTCTTCCTTTGTGGAGAGGACACATTTAGACTCTAAATTGCCTCGTGTGTTTAAAATTGAGTGTGACAAGGTCAAGAGTGAAAGTATCTGGGTCCTAATGTATCCTTGAATAGGAGTAAGTGGGTATATACAAAGGATGTATGTTATGATATATGCCAAAGTATGTAATAGACACATATTTTCTTACCGACCAGGGCCTTCTGCAGAATGTGCGTTTCATCTTCGACACCACAGTGGAAGACATCCTGCTGAGCAGAGACTGCGAGGTCCCTAAACAAGGTAGGGCGTGGGGTTTTGTCTGGTTATCTTGAGTAACAAGCTTTCCCCTAAAGGTTACTGTCATAGTCAAGTAGTAGGAACCATTTTTTGTGTGATTCTCACAAGCCAAACAATGAGTCAAAATAATTATATTTGCTAACTGTTCAAGTTCCAATACCTTGCAGATGTGATTAGGAAACTCTTTCACATGCAATCCTCCAAAGCATGGTAACTGTGCATTGTTAAGTATCAACCACAGCAACTTTCCAGACCAAACAGTTTAGCATTCTCAGTGGAAATTAGCCCATTTTGTGGGAGGTAAGGAAACTTGCTGAATTGATATGTGGCAGGATGTCCCCCCCCCATAACTTCACATTTACGGAAACAGCAGTGTCGATGCAGCGGCTTACAGTCGAGCAGTGTGTTTGAACAAAAGGAGATACAGATGCTTACATTTATTTTCATTGGCAGTGGGTTCTGGATAATACCTTGGGAAAGAAAAGAGAAAGTGAATGCTATACTGCAGAGCCACTTCCAGCTGCACACACAAGCACACACAAAATAGAATAGAATAGAAGAATAGAAATATACTTTATTAATCCCCAAGGGGAAATTTGTCGAGCCAGTAGCAGCAACACAAGAATAAAAAATAAAAATAAAATAAAATAAAAAACACAAAATATAAGAAGGGTTAGGGTGATCTGGCAAGAGGTGATCTGTTGTAGAGCCTCATAGCCGTCGGCAGGAATGTTCTCCTGTATCTGTCCTTGTGGCAGCGGAGCGTGAGGAGACGTCTGGAGAAAGTACTCCTCTGTCCCTGTAGGAGGTGGTGGAGAGGGTGGTCCGGGTTGTCCAATATGGACACAAGTTTCTTCAACGTCCTCCTCTCCACCACCTGTTCCAGGTGCTCCAGCTGGCAGCCGATGATGGAGCCAGCCTTCCTAACCAGTTTGTTAAGACGGCTGGTGTCACCGGCAACGATGCTGCTCCCACAGCAGACAATGGCAAAGTGCAGCACACTGGCGACAACCGACTGGTAGAATAACTCCAGCATCTTGCTGCACACGTTGAAGGATCGAAGCTTTCTCAGGAAAAAGAGTCGACTCATCCCCTTCTTGTACACAGCGTTGATGTTGGCCTTCCAGTTCAGTCGGCTGTCGATGGAGACGCCCAGGTACTTGTACTCCTCCACCATGTCCACGTCCACTCCCAGGACACTCAGAGGTGTAGGAGCTGTCGCCTTCCTCCTGAAGTCCACCACCATCTCTCTGGTCTTGGATTGGCTGATTGGGTTGCTTTTCTCAGCTGAAGCTTTGGCCGCATGAGGATTGGTATCTTGTGATCCTCGGCAGGGCTCACACGAAGCGTGGCTGCAATTAAAATGATGTAGATATCTGAGTAAATATGTCCATAATTATCCTTTACATCAAAGATGAAAGGTTACCAGATCTAGAAACAGTGTCTTTGGTTCACTGCCACAACACAAATCTGTTTTGTCTATGTGGTGTGCGTTCTTTTGTGCGTCACATAGGTCTTTCTGAGCATTTCCATTGCCACAAGCCAATGTTAAAGTATTAAATTCCAGATGCATTTATTTGTTTAACATATGTAACCAAGGCCTGGGAGCTTTCTGCATGCTGGATGGTACCAGTCAAGGTTCTTCCCCGGTAGCAATTCTAACACCGAAAGGCACACACACACCTACACGACCCACACTCATAAAAACGGTCATGTTGGACATTAAAAGTGTTCAGCAGGATTAAAACTACCCACGCTTTTTGCTCTTTTTTAATTATCTCTTCTATCTGCTTTGAGAGTATAAGGGAATGTCTACCGGGGAGAGAAGAATGTTTAAATGCTTTTACAGACGAGCTTGTGTGTGTTCACACGAACACACAGTGGGAAGCCCCCCTGAGATTTGAATGAATCCAGCAGACTAAAAGGGAAAGAAAACACATCACTTGGACATCCTTGGGCAATTTGGACAACGACTTGATTTAGAGTATCTTTAGTCTGCTATTAATCTTCATGGATTTACATAGCATGATCCAGACCAGTTGTAGATATGTGCTTTGCTTTGGCTGAGTGACAGGCATTCCACAGGGCTTTCACATATCCTCTGCGTTTGTTTTTTGGCATCACGCATTCATAAGCTTATAATCATATTGTGGAAGGTTAGTAGTTTTAGATACGAAGTAGGGAAATAAACTGAGGAAGTGTAAAGTATAGATACTCACATTTGCATACGGTGTAATTCAAACTCCACCCTACAAAAGATGCTCTTTCCTGCTCTGTGTTTTGTATTTTGCGTATCTGTGTTGTATAAAGGTCACAGCTGGCAGACTCTTACTTACTCAGACACGAGTTCCTGCTTCAGATTTTCAGATTGTGCAAAGAAGACTCAACATTTAGCCCTTCATATAACTATGTGGTTTAAGATAGCATTCCCTTTCACATTATTCCCTGAGGGAAAACGTTTCTCGTGTTAGTAATGAATAATTCTTCTTCTTTTCGTTTCACTGAAGCGTGATAGTTATATGGCAGTTTCCCATTTCTTTACACAGTCCTTTGCATTTTTGTTGAATACTGCAAGGTCTTTTGGGCTGCAAGGGTTAGGTAGTAGAGGGCAGACAAGGCAGTGCTCCATTGTATGGTCTGCTTGTCCACATTCACGGGTGGTTGGGCCAGTCTTGTAGCCCCATCTGACCAGAGCATCTTTGGATCGTCCCGTTCTTGTTCTAAGGCGGTTGAGTGTTTTCCATTGAGCCCATGATGCTTCTTGGCCAGGGGATAGGTTTTCAGTGGGGGGTATTCCCATGTCAGTGGGAGGTGGGTCATTCTCAAGTTTTTCCATCCAGAGTTGTATTCTGGTTTCTTCCCGAGACTTTGTTAGGGGCTGGACCTGGCTGAATGAATAATAAATACTGTGAACAAGGGATTTCCCCACACTTTGGACTCTAGCGTGCTAACATCTAGACGAGGGTATCTTTAGTGCCTGTGCTACAGATGTGATGTTAGGACAAGACCACACGCTTCACAGGCTGCTTGTGCATCCATGTGTGGTCACTCTGGTCTGTTAAGTTAATATTGGAAGTATCCACATCTCTAAAAGGTTGCGGAGATTTATGCCAACGGTGCGGTTTCTAACTGCTCTAGGAACCTCCTGTTTTGTGCCATACTTTCTCCTCCCAATCTCCCACAGATAAACCGGCTGCCATCTCTGGTGGCAAGATTTAACGTCACCATTTCATACTTCCATTTGTCAAATCAAACAAACATAATGACTGAACATCTGTTTTTGTAGACAATAAACATTGCAATCACTGCGTAAATGGGAACTTGTTGCCGGCTCCAGGAAATCATTCTGTTTCCTTGTGTTTTAATCATCATATCTCTCAAAAGTGTTCTCCGTCACCAGTGTCGATGATGCATTTGCTTGCATGCTCATTCACCCTGATGTATCTTTTTTTGCCCCTCCAGATGATGCCAATATTGTGAGCGAGAGCACAGAAGTCTTCGATGTGAGTCCCTCGATCACGACAAACATTATCGGTCAGCAGACAGACGACCCAGCCACAGATATGTGTGAGCGCTCCTGCGAGGAACTCAGCGTCATGTTCCAGGAGCTCAAAGGCCTGCGTGTTGTCGTGAGCAACCTTATTGATGGCTTGCAAAAAGTGGTAAGTAGTAGATGTAAAGTTGTGTGTTTGTTTGAGACCAGCTACTGCCTGCGTTGATGTGCTGTTCAGACCAATTGTCAGTGATGATTGTGGAATTGTCAAAATCTTCTTTTGTGTGAGGGAAGAAATTCAACCCTCGGTGTGGCGGCCGGCATGTTAAATGTTTGAATTAGGTTACTAGGTTACTAACATTGGTTGGAAATCAAACATTACGTTGCTTCAGGACTGTTTATAGAGTCGCCTGTGATGAACCGGTTTGACTCCTGCTATCTGTGGAAGCGTGAGTCAGACAGATATTATGACATTGTAGTGAATGTTACATGTGGATATAGGAAGTGTTCCCCTGGCAGCAATGGGGTCCAGTCTAATGTCTGGCTGTGTTTGAACAGCCCATGTGTTTCCTCTGGGAGCCTCCCAGCAATATGAGTCTGGGCATGAACCTTGGGAAAGAAAAATCCCGTCTGGGATGAGAAGGGTCCCTGAGGCTCTTCCAGACCGAGTGGTGTCTTAGATTCGAGTGCTGCACGCGGCTGCCTCCCTTTTCCAATGGAAGGATGTACACACACACATACACACGGACCGTCAGCAGTATTCTGACAGCTCCTAAATATTCAGGAGTCCAGCCAGAGTTCCCCTGGACTCCAATTGGGTTGGAGTTTACAATCTGCATAATAACTAAGCCGCCTTTTTCAATGGGCTATTTGCTTGGAAATATTATCCATAAGAAGAGATGTAGTTAACCATTTGAAGTCATGAGAATCACATTTTAAAATGTACATATTACCGTTAATACCATATAGTAGTTGTTTTGTGTAGATATACTTTTAGGTCCATGAAGTTTTCTCTGAGACTCTTTTCTCTCATGAGGCAATCTGAAAGAAAGATCTCATAATGATCACTGAACTGAAGAGGGCCCGATAGGTCCACGGAAACCTCATGGAAATATTTGGCCCTTCAATATTATAATACTTATAGTGGGGGTTGTGTTTCTCAGAGAGATTTATTTGCGATTTCCATAAGTGAGAAACAGTACTTCTTCCTCTTTCCACCCGGAGAAAGTAATCTCACACGTGCTCTCCGACTAGAACCAGCTTGTCAGCAGGTGTATAGCTTCACATGTTTCATGAAATGCAGTGTTCCTTTATCATGAGTGTGACCTGATCACTTATGACTGATATCCTTTCTGACTGTAAATCTGTCTGTTTTTGAATTTTAAGACAGAGGAGAACACACTCATGAAGGAGGCCCTTGGGAGGATGAAGAACACTAAAGAGAAAAACATGTGCTGGCAGGATGGCCGCCTGTTTGACGATAAGGAAGACTGGGTTGTAGACAGCTGCACCAAATGTACCTGCCAGGTATTGCCAATCACATGGAGATATAGACATATTTAATGTGGATATCAATGACCCTGATACATGTCTAATATTCATTGATGACAGGAGTCCAAGATTGTTTGTCACCAAATTACATGCCCTCCAGTGGCCTGTGCCATCCCGTCATTTATCGACGGCGATTGCTGCCCCGTGTGTATACGTAAGTAGTTGAACCTCCAATTATCTAATGCACCCAGCCAATAAACACAATTTATAACACATAGTTTTATGTATGTATGCTATTTTAAATGAATGGTTAAATATACTATAAAACCAATATTCGTCTCATGTTAGATTTGATACCATAGGACTATTGTAGACAGTTTGTCTTTGTCAGCGACCCACATCGCTATTGGTCAAAATATGACATTCAGAGTGGCTACTGTGGCTTTTTAAAATGAGGTAATGTGATAAACAGGCTTACATTAAGGATAAAAACAGTGCAGGGATTATTTGCATGTGCATTACTCTGTGTTAACATGAGGATAAATAAGGAATAACATGTTATCTTTATGCTTTTACTTCTTTCAGCTTTAGACAGTGAGGATGGCTGGTCCCCCTGGTCAGAATGGACAGAGTGCACTGTCACCTGCGGGACAGGAACTCAACAGAGGGGTCGATCATGTGATGCAACTAGCAACCCCTGCACCGGCCCTTCCATCCAGACTCGCAAGTGCAGCCTGGGCAAATGTGACAGCCGTGGTGAGGATTGTTCATTTAAATGAATGTTATTTAGTAGTAACCCCTCGAGTGCAGTGCTTTTCACTGGATCAACAATGCATCTGTCATTGCTTCAAATACACAATCATATAAAACAAATAGCACTATGACCTATGGGAGGGAGGTACATTATGGTGCTGTGGAAAAACTGAGTTAAATATGAGATATCCCAAAGTGCAAAAGACAGAGTTCATGCCTCCATGAATCTGTTGAGAATGGATCCATCTGAGTGAGGCTGAATCCCAGGGAAAAGCAGTATAGCATGGTCTGGTTGCAGGGTGTGCCCAGTCATATTGAATTACAAATGGAGAGGGTGTTCCACATTACAATGACTCACCACCTGCTGCCATGCAAAAATATAAAAATATAAAGGAATTTGATCATTAGATATGAGGTGGATGCAGAAACTGATGAATTGGTTGTTTGATCAATTGTGGGATAAGCAGTTGTTATTGCTTGCAGCTAATATTACACTGCATTTGTGTGAGTGACTGCATCGGTCCAACCACTGGAGGATAGTTTACCCACAATGACATAAATACTGGCGCAAGCATCTTAGAACATCTTTGAAAGTGAGCCATCGTCGCCAGCATCACAAAATGTTTACTTGTAGGAAATGTGGTCGCCATCTTTCTTTGCTTGAGCAAATTATACATGTCTGTAACTATTTGACTGGGTGAAAAGAAATCTAGAGGATAATACGTGACATGTGTTTTTGGCCTGACATGTTTGATTCCCAGTTCGTCAGAACGGAGGTTGGAGTTTGTGGTCGCCGTGGTCCTCCTGCTCAGTGACCTGTGGAAAAGGACAGATCACAAGGATACGACACTGCAATGCTCCTGTGCCACAGCTGGGGGGTAAAGACTGCGAGGGAAATGGGAGAGAAACTAAGCGCTGCACTGCCAAACCCTGTCCCAGTGAGTACCCTGTGAGGGGAACACTCAAATAATCTCCATTACAGCAGCACCCGTGTGGAATAACCAGACCTAAGGCAACATTCCCCATGTGTTTTGGACTGGCCTCCTGTCTGTCTTTGAGGAAATGTTGACTCAAATCAACTCAGTATGTTTTCACTTGTAGTATTACGTTTCTGGCTTCTGACTCTGGCTTCTTTTCAGATTTCAGACTTTAAATGTTCGAAACAAAGTGTCGAAATAGTTGTGCAATTAAATGCTTTTTGTCAAAAAGTTCTAAATCTATCTATGTATTTTTTTAGTTGATGGCGGTTGGGGTCCTTGGTCTCCATGGGCAACCTGTTCAGCAACATGTGGAGGGGGAATCAAAAGTCGAGCGCGGGAATGCAACAGCCCTCAACCTCAGTACGGTGGCAAGAGTTGCATCGGCGAGGCCAACGACCGTGACAGCTGTAATAATAAAGTCTGTCCTAGAGGTGAGCGGCAATCACTCGACATTGTGTTTTTATCCATGCAGTGCCGGTTGCTCAGTTGGTTCATCCACAAGTTTGGTCCAAACTCAAATAGATAGATTGCAATTAAATATGTTAAAAAATTTAACTTTTAATGTAGTTTAAGATAAGATAATTGTTGGGCTGTAAGCCGCTGCATCACACAATTAACTTGCCAGCATCACAATAACACATGCACGAATAGAGCACAGATCAAACCTGATATACTATACAATCTCATGCATGAACATGCTTGAATACACATGTTGATAACAGTTCTGAATAATTAAATGATTATGAAAAATGGTGATGTCAAAAAATAAGATCTTTCCATCATCTTCAGCGGTTCTTTGCGCTAAAAGCAAATCATAACACGCAAAAGAAAGAAAAAACTGTTTTTGTTAAATATTTTATCTTTAAACATCAAGTTCAGATAAATACCGATACAGATTGAAGTGGAATCATTTGGAGAGGCAACATCCAGATATATTCAGTAATGTTTAAATCAATTTCCCTTGTTTGAAACCTACTTGTCATCTAAATGCCTTGCAGATGGATGTCTGTCCAACCCATGCTTTGGGGGAGTGGATTGCAACAGCTCTCCAGATGGTTCCTGGGAGTGTGGCCCATGCCCTGCTGGTGTCCGTGGAAACGGTACCCACTGTGAAGACATCAATGAGGTGAACGTTTTTCTTAGGGGCATAACCAGACATGTTTTTAAGACCTCATTCATGTCATTATTTGTCTGCATGTTGCCGATACTTTTCATTCCCTCGTCCAGTGTGACATGGTGTCTGATGTCTGCTACAAAGTGAGTGGAATGCAGCGCTGCATCAACACCGATCCAGGTTTCCACTGCCGGCCCTGTCCCAAGCGTTACAAGGGCACCCAGCCTTTCGGTATGGGTGTGAAGGCTGCTAAGAAGAACAAACAGGTGAGTGCCTGTAACTCTCATTGCCAATAACAGACTATTGGTTGGATGCCACTCAAACAGGGGTACTTTTTAAGTGAGAACCAAAAAGCAATAAAGAAAAGGATAGCATATGGGAATTTAGCGTCCTGCTAGGTTTTTAAAAACAGTTGTAATGGATTGATCCAAAATGATGAATGATGGAAGCAGCAGCTTCGGTGATATCTAAGCTGTAATCATGCTGTCAGAGTGTTTACACAGTGTTGGATGGGAGGCCACCATATACTATATGAATGTGCCTTACTTTGACCCAGTATTAGCAAGTAGAGGTAGAGGGAGGAGAGTTGGGCAACTCTTAACAACAGACATATGTTACACATCTCTGTTCCATTCACTGTAAGATCAGAGGCTTCTCTTCAAACGGAGAGAAGTGGAGCTTTTTATTATTATATATATCTGGCTGTACCCTCGATATCTTTAAAAAAGCTCAGTATATCCACTCCTGCCATAACTGCTCAATTGTAGCTGTGTCACAGGTAATTCAACATGTCATTTATGTCACATTAGTTATTTGATTAGTACACATTGTTCTGCTCCCTTGAGATCATCGGATTCACAGACTCCCTGGAAAACTGAAAAACTTGCCATGCCACTCTGACCGGCCCTTCCATCACATCCGCCGTCGACCATTTTCTCTTTGGCCTCTGCAGCTGCTTGTCTTTGACATGATGCCCCAATATCACAAATTGATTTGGGAAAAAGGAAAGTGTCTCATCGCTGGCAATAAAAGGGCTCCATTTCACAGTTTTGATCAAAGGCCTGTTCTTACTGTCACACTCTCCTCTATGAGCTCATGGACTGGCATCCAAACTGCCGTTATGTTCATCCTCTGGTAATGAGTGGCAGCTGTGAATACCTAGTGCTGCAAAAGAGGAAACAGTAGGTTGATGTGGGATGTATGATGCATTAAGTGAGATTTCATAAAAACAACTGTGTCCATAAGTGTAATATGTCATCAGAAGCAGACAACAACAAAAGAAGCATATAAAAAAGGGCATAGAGGGACATCTTTGTTTTCTTTTTCTGGCAGATCACATCCAGGACCCTTGATGTTGGATGTGGTTAGTGAAAATATCTCCTAATACAGTTCCACCTGCCCTGTTTTTTCATTAGGTGTGCGAGCCAGAGAACCCATGCAAGGACAAGACCCACAATTGTCACAAATATGCCGAATGTATCTACATCAGCCACTTCAGTGACCCGATGTACAAGTGTGACTGCAAGACGGGTTACGCAGGAGACGGCTTCATTTGTGGAGAAGACTCTGACTTGGACGGTTGGCCCAATAAGAACCTTGTGTGTGGTGCCAACGCCACATATCACTGCAAGAAGGTATTTAGTTAAAGTCTGTCACCCGATGCTGATCCACAAGATAATAAACTAGTGCCTACAGTTACTATTGTGTCTGTAAAAATGTCCCACTACCATTCCAGGATAATTGCCCAAGCCTTCCCAACTCTGGACAAGAAGACTTTGACAGGGACGGCCAAGGAGACGCTTGTGACAAGGATGATGACAACGATGGGATTCAAGATGAGAGGGTACGGGAGTTTTTACCCCATGCAATTCTATGTTCAGATTGATGATACTCGAAGAATTCCCTAACAACTATGCCCTTTCTGTCACAGGACAACTGTCCCCTCCTTTACAATCCGCGGCAGTTTGACTTTGACAAGGATGAAGTTGGCGACCGCTGTGACAACTGTCCCTATGAACACAACCCTGCTCAAATAGACACCGACCACAACGGAGAAGGGGACGCCTGCGCAGTGGACATTGACGGAGATGGTAAAATAGCTACGCCTGAACCGATGCATGACTTTAATCTGTCCATCGAGGATAGCTAACTGTTGTATTGAACATAACATTCTCAAGAAAATGTAATTATCTGGCCTTTTTCCCCAGACATTATGAATGAGAGCGACAACTGCCCCTATGTGTACAACAGTGATCAGAAGGACACTGACATGGATGGAGTCGGTGACCATTGTGACAACTGTCCATTGTTGCACAACCCTGACCAGGTGCCAAATCACAATGCATTTCATGACATATTCTAGTACATGGTGCTGGTACAGGAAGTGTTAAGCCCTGTCTGTATTTATCCAACAGACCGACGGAGACAATGACCTGGTTGGAGATCAGTGTGACAATAACCAGGACATTGATGAAGACGGCAATCAGAACAACCTGGACAACTGTCCCTATGTGGCCAACGCCAACCAGGTCGACCATGACAAGGATGGCAAAGGAGACGCATGTGACTACGATGATGATGATGATGGTATCCCTGATGATAAGGACAACTGCAGGCTGACACCCAATGCAGACCAGATTGACTCTGACGGTGAGAATGGAACATTCAAAAGGTTAAAAGGTTGCAGGGTCTGGTGCGTGCCAGGTACTTTTGATCCATGTGTAAATCCAGCTGGTTATGTTTTGCATATTTGTCCAGCGGTATACTTAGTTTATTGCAGTAATGCAGAAATGGCAGTCCAAAGGGTACTGAAATGTACCCAACTACAAATAACTTGTGTTTACATTTACTTTCAAAGGAAGCTGAAAATTCTTAGACCAAAGTTTCAGAGTTGCACTAGTACCTTTGTGCGGTGTGCTTTAAGACTGGTGAACTAGATGGTGTTAGATACAGTTATAACCTTTTTATTGCCAATTTCTAATGAAATGTTTCTCGATAACCAACACATGATTTACTATGTTATGAATGTATAATATGTAGTTGTTTTGGTCTTTGGTCAAAACATAAAATACACAAAAACAACATTTTAGATACAGTATGACATATTGAGAGTGAACGTTTATGAACAAAATAATCTCACTACAAGGTCCACTCAGTAAACGTTGGAGCTTTTGACCATCATGAGGTTCCTCAGCAGATTGGGTTACCCAGTTGTCATGGAATTGTAGGTGGTCAGATTTCCCATTTCTTCTGAACACGAAAATAACTTCTTGTGTGTGTCGCTTTAGAATCTGAGATTAAGAGTTCACACTTCACCTTGGAAACGGCACTTCTAGCTTCAGTTTACTGTCTCCCACATGTTTTCACAGTCAGCAATTAGCTCTACTGCAGCAGGTGTGAAATATGGTGGCTGTGGAAAAAGTCAACGGCTGAGTTGGCACAAGTGATGTCATCCTGCAAGACTTCAGTTAGCCGCCCAGGAGGGCACACGCTCGGCTGTGAACTTTTTATTACCGTTAGGCTTTGCTCTTGATTAATCCACAGTTCTCAATTTAAGAAGGGTTACCTCTACAGCTGTCTGCAACTGGAAACAGGCCATCAAGGAGGGAGGCCATGGACATTGATGCTTTCACAGCTCGTCAGACAGTAATGTTTTGATGGGATCATTTTAGCCTCTTGTGCAATAACAAAGATGCTGATAATAAAGCAGCGAGCCACTTCCACGCAGTGGCCATCCTTAGCCACCGGCGTCCGTTCCACTGTGAACTCCTGGCCTGCAGTCGACCTTTAATAGACTTCAGATGGTTACAAGTATCAGTGGAAGTTGTCATAGCATGAACATATGTCTGTTTTGCCTTAGTAGACTTGGCAAGTATTGTAGAGTCAATTTCCTGGGAGGAACTTTTATTTTTACCATTCATTTTGTATATCATCTTGGAAGAGCTCCTCAGTACTCACTTTAGAAAATGATCTGATTTAAATAAGATCAAACCAATGTATTTTATTTCATTTTTTCCCAGGCGATGGAAGAGGGGATGCCTGCAAAGATGACTTTGACAATGACAGTATCCCAGATATTCTTGATGTGTGTCCGGAGAACAATGGCATCAGTGTAACAGACTTCAGGAAGTTCCAGATGGTCCACTTGGATCCAAAGGGCACCACTCAAATTGATCCCAACTGGGTGGTCCGACACCAGGGCAAAGAGCTGGTTCAGACTGCCAATTCTGACCCAGGCATTGCAGTAGGTGAGTAACACAAGTTGTTAGTTGACTCTCGAACAACTGTTTCAACTTCATTTGAAAGATGTGAAACTCCATTTCATTGCACAGAGCCCTGAGATTCAGCATCACCTTTGTGTCACAACATCACAGGTTTTGATGAGTTCAACGCTGTGGACTTCAGTGGGACGATGTACGTGAACACGGACAGAGATGATGACTATGCAGGCTTTGTGTTCGGCTACCAGTCGAGTGGGCGCTTTTATGTCGTGATGTGGAAGCAGATCACACAGACTTACTGGGAGGACAAGCCCTCCAAGGCCTTCGGCATCTCTGGCGTTTCCCTCAAAGTCGTCAACTCGATTACGGGCACTGGAGAAAACCTCAGGAATGCCTTGTGGCACACGGGCAACACTCATGGACAGGTGGGCGGCAATTGAAATGCTACTTGCTCTGTTTTAAAGACTGAAGCAGTATTAAGTGTTGCTAACTATTTCACATAGGTGCGAACTCTGTGGCATGACCCCAAAAACATTGGTTGGAAGGATTACACAGCATACAGGTGGCATCTCATCCACAGGCCGAAGACTGGTTTTATAAGGTAATAAAGGATGCTTGCCTTACAGAAACACCTGTTGTTTTTCTGTTTCAATGACAGGACACTTTGATTGCAGTACTCCAAAGAGCTACATTATTTTGGTTATTTTATAAAAAAACACTCATATTTGTCTCCTGCAGTTGTTTTGTAGTTGGTGTAGTGACAGATTAGGAAACTGTACGTCAGCAATAAGCATCTTAGTCTCAACACACTAAGAAGTTTATGTCTGTCCTGGACTTTTCAGGGTTGTGGTCTATGAAGGTAAACAAATCATGGCCGACTCGGGACCCGTTTATGACAAGACGTTTGCCGGAGGAAGGTTAGGCTTGTTTGTCTTCTCGCAAGAGCTGGTGTTCTTCTCCGACCTCAAGTATGAATGCAGAGGTTAGTACACACACTTTGATTACTTCTAAGTTCTAACATTAAATGTGTCTGTGTCGTTATAGAAATAATGACGTGTGTTTAAGTGTGTGCATGCATGATTTGACATTTAGAAAACAGAAACTTTGACCACCACAAGGGACAGTGAAGACATGACTGATACCTTATTCCAAAAGTGTGACGGGAAAATAGTTCATGCAAAGTTCTTGTTTGGAATATGTTGAAATTAATGTAGAATTATTTTTTTTATATGGAACTGTAGGATACTGCAACCAAATCCATGACTGAATTCTTTTGTTTCAACGGTCAGATCAATATTATTCATAATTAATAGCATGGAAGGATTCACACTGTAATATCCACATGCGCCCTTTGTCCTCTGTTCACGACTCAATTAATTCCGTAGAGTTTGAGATGCTGTATGAGTAAATTATAGATGACATGACATGATACACTATTTGATGGAGTTGGGAAGCGAGGTCAAGTCTCTTCGTCACTGCGGCAGAGGTTAACTATCTTACTAATAAACCCAGACATACATACAAACATTTCCAGTTGCGTAACTCTTTAAATACAAATATTGCCAAGTGTTTGAAATTGTGCCATTACACATAAATGTAAGCAATTGAGATACAGACGTTTAGGATTGGGATTGATGTTTCTGTAATGTGGGAATGTATATACTCCACATATGTCGATGTGTATACAGAACACATTTCAGCAAGAGTAAAACAAACTTTCTCCGTCTTTGAATTCTGTGGGCAAAGTCTTTTAAACCTTCAACATCTTTTTCAAACCTCAGATAAGCCGGAGTTTCCAACTGTGTTCATCAGGTAACGATGAGAGTGTTGTGTGTTCTGTGTTGTTGGAAGCTAAACCGATTGTCATGCTGTGTCTCTGCTCGTCAGCTTGCCTGTTGCAATGCCCCGGATGCATTGTGAGACCTTGTGTTGGTCCAAGGACTTGTGATCTCCTGTTGAGTGCTAAACAGTCTGAAGCCTGCAGCCTTCTCACAATCACAGCCACCGACTCTGACGACACGCTTGTTTCTGACGCACACAGTGTTGTTGCTGCACTTTGGCACTTTGATCTCGTCGAGTGTCCTTGTTCTGATTACAAGTGTGGTTGTAATTTAAGCTCTTTTCAATTTGTCCACAGATAACTAAATCAAGTCTGATTGAAAAGAAACATCACAGGGCAAAAGACAAGAATCTGCAAACGTCACGTCGTCGATCCATTTCAAAGTAAATGAGGATTTCCATTCTTCTCCACGCTTTGCCTTGATCCATCCGATGGAAAGGAAGCCGTGGCCGATTTCAGTTTTCCTGTTGACTTATACATTTGTCGAGGTGGTAATGAAAACAAAAATGAGTTTTTATGTTGTTTTTTTAAAGCAGATTACCTAATTATACCTTGTGTACCTACATTTTTAAAGGATTTATTGTACAACCACTTACATGCTGTATACTTTCCTACCGGACATTTTTTATCTTTAATAATTCAGGATTTGGGATTGAGATGCTCATTCGTGGCTTTACATCCAGTGTCTGATAATCATAAACTGTAACCGACGCATAATCATTTAGCTGTCAAGTTCATTGCTATTTCTCCTCATCATTTTCATCCTGAATGTGTGTTTTTTTTAATGGAGAACAAGTTTAATAAGCCATTTGAGTAAATGCCAAAGATGTTTATACTAAGTCTGTATTATAATTCCTTTTTGTAAATTATTTATGCTCTGCTTGTTTTGTTTGTTTGCATCTTTTGCTCGAGTTTGTACATAATTATTTATTTGTTTACACTGACAAAGCGCATAATTGTATATCACAAACATCAAGATAAACACATAATAGTAATGCAAGATTTTTTATGTTGACATGCATATCCTTAACTTTTAAATATTACACAAACTGTAGCGTAAAGCTTTGGAGAGGATAAACATCAGCTGCTTTCAATCACACACACCAATAGAGCACGTGTGTGTGTGTGTGTGATAGTAGCAGCCAGAGGAAGTTAGTTCTGGTAGTATGTGTATGTTACAAAAAGCCACTGTTTGTTTTCTTTGCTGTCCTGACAGGGCCTCGCTGTCCTCAAAGTGAGATATAACTTTAGTACACGTGGAAAAATGTTCAGTGCGATATTTTGAGGAGCTTATGAATGTTCCGTCACAAAAAATGGCTGCAAATTGGGCTCCTGTCCCTGGAGCAAACACGCTTTCCTTACATGATATTAAAACACTTTTTATCTGTAATACATCAACAAAAACATTTTTATCTATCAAGATGTTAACACAAGGTAACTACAGGTAGTTAAATACATTTAATTGCAGTTTAAGTGGCTGATTCCTAGTAGATCTAATGTTGTGTATCAAGCACATGCTACATCCACAGCAGAGAGTCTGAGGTGTAGCAGGCAGTCATTGTTTGTGATGGAGTCGTGAAGATCAAATACTATAAAAGATATTTTATACAAATTACTTTTTTCATTCATATGTTAGCCACAGGTATCACTTCTGGTTGTTGTGAAACTTAACAGTGTTGGTAACAATGGAATCAGATGACTGTCTGAAAACCAAGTGTGGCTGCAGAGTGGATGGAGGACGTATTCCTGCACACCTTATGTCGTTGGTCTGTATCGCCGCCGTGTTCTTCCATGTTTGGTTTCCATCTTGTTCATTTTCTTGAGGGTTTGCAATGCACACAATGTACAAATTTGTATACGCGTGTTGTTGGATTTACATTTTCTACAAGCATTCGTGTAAGATTGTTCCGTTTCATAAATAAATCTCTTGTATACCATTTTGTTGATTATATACACGTGGACTGAAGGTTATCCCAACATAATACCGTCATATTGAAATGATGCTGTTCAACCAACATGAACAGCATGAAATACGAGCTCGATAAATGTTTACTGATAAGATTAACTTGTATTTGTTTTGTCAACAATTACCATAGAAAGACCAAATCCAGGGTTGGTGACGCAGGCTCACACTTCTTTTTGACCTCACTATTTTGTATTTGGCTCTGAGATCAAACAACATTTTAACTAACGATAATGTAAACCTTTTAGTTTCTATTTTTTAAATGTAAAAAGTTTAATAATCTTGTTAAACAGCTGGTCTCCGTTGTGTTTAGAAAATGTTACTCAAACAGAGGAAAATTAAAGGCCTACATTTGTTTGGAACTATTTTCGGTGGTGGATTGATCCACGTTTGGTGCTCTAGAAAGTATTTGAGGCAGCAGGGCGGTATTTTGTGTGGTCTAAACATAAACTACAGTACCACATTCATAACGCTAATGACGAAACATGTCACCCATTACAACTGAGGCTGATTGATGCGTTTTTAATAGTTTTTAGACAACGATGAAACTTTGGCACAGTAGAATAAGATCAGGCTTACAATAGGCATTCAATACTTGTTAGTAGAATTAATAAATGTTTGGTCTTTAATAGAATTTGCTGACAATAAGAAAGAAAATAAGTCTGATTCCAAAAATATCAAATGTTAGCTCTCATTTGTTCAACTTTCTGACATGACTGTTACAGATCTCAGCGCTTCATGTTTGTGAAAACATAACCTGTTGATGTTTCTACTGTTGGCACAAACTGTGTAGTTAAGCAAACATACATGTGCAGTGAAAATTCTCCATTATTGTAAAATGTTCTATTTTATGGAGGTGAAAACTTACAAATAGTTCAATCAAATGAAGAATGTCCAAGTCAAAGTAAATATGTGTGACATAAAACGTTAAATGAACTATATCATTTAAATATTTATGTCACTCATATCTTCTTTCCATATTTGCCCATATCTGTAATGGGTGGTGGAAGAACCTTAATGCAATATGGCAGAATGGAGTGGAGAGCAGAGATGTATCCGGGTAAAACACACAAGGGAAACTTCATCTTGAACATTAACATGAATCAATAGATTCAATTCAATTCAGTTTATTTGTAGAGCCCATTGTATAGCTCAGATGAGGGAATATGAACAGTCAATATCTTAGAAAAGCCTCCACCTTTTCTTTTAGCTTAAAATAAAGTTGGCCTCCACCCACTACACCTCCAGTTCCTCAAGTACTCTTAATAACCAAGTAAAAGGTGGGGAATGGTACTACCTCAGCCGAGGTCTTTGTGATAATGTATCATTTAGTTTGCAGAATCTTATAATCAAGAGAGAACACTTGTGTGCGGGTTAGCACTAGACCATTTGTCTCACAGTGCAGAAACAAGGGAGTGAAGGGGTTAAGTAAATGGTGGTGAAGCCAGGAAAGAAATGTGCTATATGGGAAAGTGAAAACCTTGCTCTCGTAGCTCAGTGGCAGATTTGGGTTGAGGATCTTGGAATGGTCCACGTGGCACACACCAAAGATTGGCTATGTGGGTCTGGCACCGGTGGCTGGTTTCAAGCCCAGAGCACGTTCCAGGGTGGTTCATACAACTTTGCCAGAGTATGTCAATGTGTGACACAGTAAACCAGCATTTTCTGCTGAGGCTTGGATTTAGCAACCAGCGAGCATCTCAATCAAACTGGAAAGTTTGATTGAGATTCTTCACTTGTTTAGTAGTGGTTTCTAACAAAGTGTCACAAAGTGAGTGGTTTGGAATCACACAATGAACAAGTCAAATATCAGATAGTTTGGTGTTGATATATGTATTTATTTTGGAGGTAGGCATATGGAGTTGGACAGCAGATTGTCAGTTCGAACAGCACAGAGAGACACACAGGAAGCTGAGGGCAGATGGGACTGATGGGCTCCTTCAGACCCAGAGGTGTGAAATACCTGCTCCTTTAAAAATACACAATATCCTACTCACTGACCTGTACTAACCTGCTGCTGGCTGTGGCATATTAATCTAGATATACAATGTGTTCCAAGTCAATGCAGATAGATGACTACATACATGACATTTCTGATGTATTATTAAAAAGGGCTTAAAAGGGACACTTTCCCCGGACTCACTAGAGGTCACCATACAAAAGAGGACAAGGGCCAAGCTAAAAACGATCATTTCTTTGGAAGGCCATTCATTACACCGGGTTTTTAATGAACGACGAAGTTCTTTCAGTAAGCGATTTAGGATGCCTCGGTGTTCCACTGAGCGACTGAGAAGGTTAGTTTTTTTATTGAACAGCATTATGTTTTTTTGATTTAGCATCTTTCTGTTGTGTCTAATGTCGTGTGTTTCTTTTCTGTTGTGTCTATTCTTTTTGTCTGTATGACTTGTTGGTGATAAATGAGTTTACCAACTGGGGATTAATCTTTCTAATCTAATCACTTCAGTATTGCACTTCCACATTTTCAGATTTTAAAAAGCCAGTTTTCTTTTTTGAAGGATAAAAAGTGATGCATTTTGTTCAGCCTTTAGACGGGTCCCCATTGAGCCACAGAACACTCCATACATCTGCTTTCACAATCGATGGAGTGACCCTTTCAAATCTGAAAATCAGACCATAAACTTAAACTTCAGCCTCTCAGTCTGGTGCATTGACGGAAACATGTTTTTCATCAAACAGCAAAAGTAGCTATGACTCCCTTTAAGCATGTTTTTTTATTCTGCTTCCTGGAATCTAAGTACGATCAGCAGTCCGCGTTCCCATTGGCTCCTTTAGTGAGTGGACCGATGTTGCTGCTGAACAAAGCGACTAAGGACAAGTGTGCAAAGAAGTGGGTCTGTCATTTGAAATGAAGTAAGTCATTTATATTTCAGGGCATGAGTTCCACTAGTCATTGGAAAAAAATCACTCTGCCAACCTTGGGGGCGCAAACTCATTGCTCCCAGAAAACAGAGGTGCCAGAAGTGTTGGGCTGAAGTCCTGCAGCAGAGGGCCTACAAGCCGTCTGCATGAACCCAGCTCTTTGATATCATACATTTCAGATGCTTTGCTTCAGATACTTTAAATTACTGACATTAGAGCGTGGTACACAAGTCAAGAACTAAGAAGTAGAGGGTATTTTCAAGTAGGAAAGGAGAAAGTTTTTCCATGCAGCAGTAATTATATATATGGTTATTTACTCAAATCAAGATTGAAAAAGTGCACTCATCCTTGGGAAAACCGAATAAAACTGCCATTTTCACAGAAAGTGCACAAGTATGATCCTCAAAAATGTCCATGGTGTCAGAGCAGGACTTGTTTCCACTTAGGTCATGATAGCACTGGTGTGAAACTGAGAACAGATGCATTCGGTCTCATTAAATCAGGTTGTGAAGTCTTGGCCCGGCAGTAACTTTACACAAAACAAAGCCAGACATTGCAGATAGCAGCATGATCTCTAAAGTTTGATTTATTTAACTTGCGAAAATAAACTTGGATCAAATAATTCCTCATATCTTTTGGAAAGCAGAGGTAATCAAGATATCCCTAACTTGCCTTTGCTTTGATATAAATCACCTGTCTTTTGTTTTGAATGATATGATCTAATAATGTAACTATTTCAACTTCTTAAAAGAATTTGAGCCAGGAATCTTGTGCCAGGAATCCCCAGGAAATATTCAATTCAATTCAATTCAGTTTATTTGTATAGCCCAATTTCACAAATTACAAATTTGTCTCGGAGTGCTTTACAATCTGTACACATAGACATCCCTGCCCCAAAACCTCACATCGGACCAGGAAAAACTCCCAAATAACCCTTCAGGGGGAAAAAAAGGGAAGAAACCTGGAGGAGAGCAACAGAGGAGGATCCCTCTCCTAGGATGGACAGATGCAATAGATGTAATGTGTACAGAAGGACAGATTTAGAGTTAAAATACATTCAATGAATATGACAGAGTGTATGAATAGTTCATAGTAGGCATACTCCACGATGGAGACCTCCACGATCCATCAGGCAGATGGCGGTGGGGAGGAGGAGGCGGAGTCTCAACAGGACAGTGGCGTAGTCATGAGCAGGAATTCCACGACCCAGACGATCCATCAGGCAGATAGGATCTATGCCGTCTCATAGGGTCCGATGACCCCATGAGACGTAAAGTCAAAAGGACTTCCGGGGAGAAAGCAGAGTTAGTAACGTGTGATTGAGAGATGAAAATTCATCCTTAAGGAGAGAAAAAAGAGGAGATAGGTACTCAGTGCATCCTAAAACGTCCCCCGGCAGCTATAAGCCTATAGCAGCATATCAAGGGGCTGGACCAGGGCAAACCTGATTCAGCCCTAACTATAAGCTCTGTCAAAGAGGAAGGTCTTAAGTCTACTCTTAAACGAGGTGACTGTGTCTGCCTCCCGGACTGAAATTGGAAGCTGGTTCCATAAAAGAGGAGCTTGATAACTAAAGGCTCTGAATATGAATATGGAATATGAATGGTGAGCCAATCTATGCGCTTGAGAAATACACAGCCCCCCTTTCCCCGCATCACTGAAGAAGTTGAGTCTCCGAGTCACATAAAGGTCAAACGGAACCATTCTGAAATGAGAAATAATCTTCTGCGAAAACAATTATTTACTCTTTTATATCTCAGTTTACTGAACGTACAGCTGCAACACAAAACCTATATGAGAGTTGAAATGTAAGAGTTTGTGACCAAGTCATAAGTTCCAGCTAGAAAGCAGGCTTGTGCTCTGCCATGCTCAGTGATGGGTGCTGCAGTCTATGCTGTCCACAGGAGGAGGAGGAGGAGGAGTGGCAAAGCTTTTGGCGCACATAAACACGTTTACACAGTCCAGACATCGCGTTACGCTCCACCTGCACCTGCAATAACAACGAAGCCACATCTGCATGTTCCTTTATTATAACAAGGCTGCGTCTGTTTGCTGACGAAAACTACACCAACAAAAGGGACTGATAACATTCTATTATCACTGAATGTAACCAGCTACACTATAGTATCAGTATATCTGTTTGTATAGTATACATATATATATATATATATATATATTATACACTAGTTATGTTTATATACTTGATAAATGGTTTCTAACACATTACATGCCATTTAGTAGACGCAACTTTCAATAAGTGCATCAACCATGAGTAGAAACTCAGAACAACAATAATCAAGAAAGTAACATTTCGTCTTGGAAGTCAAACTACAAAAATACCATAAGTAGGCCTAATACATGAGTAATACCATGAGTAATACCATAAGTAATACCATAAGTAATACCATGAGTAATACCATGAGTAATACCATGAGTAATACCATGAGTAATACCATAAGTAATACCATGAGTAATACCATGAGTAATAACATAAGTAATACCATGAGTAATACCATGAGTAATACCATGAGTAAGTGCCATTAAAGTGCCACTAAATTGCTAATCGATTTTTATTCAAGTTATAGTCGGAAAAGATGTGTTTTTAGTTTCCGGTGGAAGATGTAGAGACTTTCTGCTGTCCTGGTGTCAGTGGGGAGCTCGTTCCACCACTGAGGAGCCAGGACAGAAAACAGTCTGGATGTTTTCGAGTGATTAGACGGAGTCACAAGTCGATTGGCTGTTGCCGAGTGGAGTGAAGTGCTGGGGTGCAAGGCTCGACCATATCCCGGATGAAGACGTTCGCAGCACTGTACGCAAGAACCAATGTCTTGAAGCGGATGCTGCAGCCACTGGTAACCAGAGGAGAGAGCGGAGGAGGGGCGGAGCAGTGTGGGTCAATACACAATAATATAGTTGTAAGCACATATGTCATAAGTCAACACATTTTTTAATTTGACTTATTAAGGATTGTAATTGGTAACGTTATTAATGACAAATGATGACCAACATGTGCCCTTCTATCTGCGTACAACAACAGGTAATACTCAGAGCATGGCGGTGTATTCTGAGGCCGAGCAGGCAGGCCTGGCCCAACCACACGGCCGAAGGCAGCGCCTGCTCTTTATGAGCATGACGACAACACTAAAAGCTCCCCTCCCTTTCTTCACCAGTGGAAACAAGTGATCACACCATATCCTGTTACATCTCTGATGGTTTTCAGCCATGTAGCGCTCTGATGTAACGGAACATCCACTCATGAAAATACACACGGCACGTTGTTTGAAGATATCAGATATCATCTCTTTCTTTTTTTCCTTCATTTTTGCATCACTGAAATGGTGGAAAATCTGTCAGAAATGAAAAGTAGTTTATTTTAGTAATATTGTAAGATATACAAATAAAAGTATGTTGCTTCCACATTTCAGAGTTTTCTTTACCTCACTGCTAAATCTATAAACTGGTGGAACTTTTTGTTATCGGCTTACATAGAAAGACAAACATTTATATTCACCATAAATAATAGGGTTGTAATCTTACTATGAATGATTATTATGTATCAATGATGACTTAATTTCAATAATTATACCACATTGCTATAAAAAATAAATAAAGAAAAAGAAAATAACTTTTGGGTGACAGCACTGAAATTGACATTAACATTATTCACGTGTCCTCAATAGTCCATGCCAACACTTCAGCGTATTGTGTGCTGATTGATTCAAATTGACTTATCTTAAAAGTGGGAACATTTTAAATGGTCGCGGCCCTCAACATAAATAATGAATCTTAAAACAGATGTGGTGAAATCTTTGACTGTGCATGCGGCTAGCTGTACTATTGATACATCGCCTCCTAAACTAATGATACAGCTGGATGTATATAGTCAGGCTGGTCATAAAGTACAGTCATGTTTTTGTATGTAAATCTTTTGACTTCAGTGAGAGGCAGGGGCGTTTGTAGGATTCAAAGAAGAAGGGGGCTAAGCCCCAAGGGGAGCGGCATGTCCGGTTATGTTTGCGCGGGCAGCGCGCCGCAATCTTTTTGGTGTGCCCAGGATATCCATGTTAGAGACATTTCAGGATCATAGTGATATGTTATGCTCATTTGGACACTGTCACTGAGAGATGACTAACTCAGTGTCAAATATACCATTCAATGGAAAAAATATATTATACAAATATATATTAATGCAAAGAGATGTTGATGGTTATTTCTTGTATTTTGAATTTGGTCGTTCACATTCTTGCTCAATGGAGATTCTCTTTCATTTTCCTCAAGTAAACCTAAATTTAAGCAAAAGCAACAATCTTTAACAACTAGCGACAACCACATTATGTAACTACCTGGACTTACAGGTCATCATTTACTTTGAGCTAAACTCCTGTCTGTCGTTGATGAGAGACGTTACTTGGCAGAGTGACAAAGCCAGCACAGCAGCCTCCCCAAGGTCCTAGTGCTCAGGGATTATATTGTTAAGTATGATGGTAGGCTGTAATTGATTGTAATTTGAAGTGGGAGAAAACATACAAACCAGAACACACGCACATATGTAGCATGTTAGAGTTATAAAAAAGATGTCCATATGAGAAACAACAGTTTAATTTAATGACATCACAAAAACAAAAAAAATGTTGAAAGCCAATAATGGCAAAATATTTGGGGGGGCTGATGCCCCCTAAAATAGGCCTAACGACGCCCCTGGTGAGAAGGTTGCTGACTGCACACCACTGTTGGCATTGTATAAAACAAGTTCAGTATGTGTGTGTGATGAAAATATTTGGAGGCAATCCCCTCACCACTAAACAGGCAAAGTCTTCACAAGCTGTTTGACAAAAACATGATGGTCTTTTTATGTTTGTTGGAGCAGTAAACATGGAGCTTATGACTTCAGTCATTTGTCATGATGCTGACACTACAGAGGCAGACTCACTGATCTGGTGGTCCAGCATACGTTAACAGTGGTGGAGAGGAAGTAGTTACGAAGTTTTATTTCTGTGTGAACATTCATCTCATTGCTAGTTAGTGGGTTTTTTTCAGATGTTGCCATGATTATGGTCTGGAATTCCTCATATGGGTTCATGATCATCTCCTGCTCATCAGCATAGAAAAAAGAGGCTCTTCCTTTGAGTTTATTTGCCATTGTGCTGTTAGAAAATCATGTTTCTGGTGATCGACGCGTCCCCCTTTCGAAGTCGGACGGGCATGCGCAATTATCCTGAGGACTGACGTCTGGTTCAAATTAACGAGATAGCCTGATTTCAATCATTGGGTTGATCAAAGCTGGATACTCGGACATTTGATCGACTCAGTTAAACCACATCCGAGGAATAGGGCCCTGGCTGAAAAGCTGTGCTTTGATGCCCTCTCTGGTTGAATGAGTGAAGCCTGTTGGATGAGAGCCAGAGGAAAGTGTTTGGCTGTGGCGGCTCCCGGCGATGATGTCACAGGGACCTGGAGTACATCTGGCAAGTTACAATTTATAAAGTTAACGGTAGCAAACGGTTTTCACATTTAGCAGATACGAAGCCATAGCGTTCATTTTAAATATATGTTTCTGTCCACCTGATGATATGTCATACAATATTCACTCTACTTGGTCTTTGATATAATAATCTGTTCTTTAGCTTCTAAATGCTCGTCGCCAACTGTGTGTCTGTAAAAGCTTGAAAGACTATAAAACAAAGACCGTGAGCTGAGAGATGCTAACATACTCAGGGTAACTGCAGAGTTGGCAATCATTGCCTGTGGGTTCAAAGCCGGGAATTACCACTTTAACATTATACATTGCCCCCCGAACACACAGAGCTGGTGTAACACCCCGTTCTGTTTCTCCTGTGTTCCGTGTCTCCTATGTCTCCTCCTCCTTGTCTGTCAGGTTCTTGTGACGGGGTGAGGCTCAGGCGCAGAGTGACAGGCTGGACGCAATATAAATAAAAAAAAGCACTCTTTAATGAGGCAAAACAGTTTACAAAAAAACAAGGTCCAAAAGGGGCAGGCAGAAAATCCAGGTTCGGGGCAGGCAGGGTCAACAGGCAGAACCAGGACGACGGGAAAAGGACACGGAACTAGAGACGACAATCCGACAGCAGACAATGGAAAGACTGACACAATATATAGGGGGGGAAACACAGGTGTATGACATCAGACAGTAACGAGACAAGAGTGGCTGAGGGCAGGTGCAGGTAATTAAACAATTAAGACAGAGAAGACACAGAGGAGACACAGGAGACACGGAACACAGGAGAAACAGAACAGGGTGTTACAGCGGGTGTCTCCAGAAAACCTCCCAGGGCCCACAGATACTTTGCCTGATGGACGAGGCTGCAGAGCCGGGTCCTCGGGGGGAACAGACACAGCATACATCAGGATCTCATTACTAGCCTACTGCTCATAGACATGTGTCATATCAAGTTTAGGCCCAAGGCTATGTTGTCACTTTTTCTGATTCGCACTTTTTTCCCATAAGTCAAAGAGCCTAATGCATTCATTCAGAACTTCTGAGCACATTACATGACATTTCGACATGCAGTCATCTAAAATTACATAATCAGATTTAGTGCCTTATTTTACTAAAGCTTGCAGAAAACCTGAATGAAACCATTTTTCAGGTCAGAGTTCTGACAAACTGTGACTGACAACATTTGTTATCAGTCACAGTTTTCCAGTGAGAATACCAACAAATGTTGCTTACTGTGTCGTCTGGTCAAATCATTTGCCTCAGACTTAATTGTGCAGCTGCATTTTGTGTTCCAAACACAGCTTTACACTCCTCTTATCACTCTTTCAAAGCTGTTTTTGCTTTCACCTCATTATTTACTGAGTCTCACCGGGAGAATCAAACCGCTCAATGTTGAGAAACATCCACTGAGCTATTACCTTAAAGAATAAAGCCGGACGGGCGGTTGAAGTCTATTGATGCTGAATGGTGCATAAATCACACTTATGCAGTGATTTCACTCGGTAATCCAAGGTGCATTCTTTGTACAGCATGCGCATCCAAATGGCTGCTGTGCTGCTGAGCCAAAAGTATACTTCTTCCTGGCTGAAAGCTGTTGGGTTTGGCCCGCTACATCAACCTGATTCAGTCTTGACTGAAAAATGTCAGCTACAACCACCGATTTCTGAAAGAATAACTGATTAATTTAAAAAAAAGGATAATACATCAGCGATTAATGTTTCAAACTCTTTTAAAGGAGAGAGATATTCGAGATTGAAGCAAATGTTGAGCAGCTTTCCCAGTGTCAAAGAAGCATGAGGTCCAGCTTCATTACAGCTGGTCTTTAGTTTGATCGAGCAAGGACTCCTTTTAACAATATTTGGATGGCCTCTCTACTTGATTTAACAGCGGTCAATAAAGAACAGTCGGGGGATGTCATGCAACAAATCTGTCAAGAGCTGAGCAAACTCACAACATTACTCTGACACAGCGTCCAATTGCCTGCTGTACAAAGGAAGGGCCCTAGAAGGGCAACTTAAACACTAACACATAACTCATTTGATGAAAGCTGACATTTCTTGGAAAAGGGCTACTTAGTGTGGTGAGGTTTGCCCCCAACACATATCTCTAAATCCAGTAACCTCATATCAACAACACTTTTCCACTGAAGAGTCGGAGAAATGTGAACAAGACCTTCCTGGCTCCCCTCATTGGGTAGGAGACACTCGGTTAGTCATCAGTCCAGCAACTAATTTCAGGATGTATATTTACTGCTGTGCTTTCCATTTTCAATTAAAAAAAAGTAATTCTTATGTTTACCCCCTTGGGCTTTGGATTTGTCCTGCAGTGTCTGAGCTTCTTTAAAAAATAAAAAAAACGATAAATGCATCTATTACTCTTTTTAGATTTAATTACAGAGATTTGAGAAGATAATATATGTCCTCCTACTCTCAGAAATTGTTTATTTTTACTTAATGTTTGGTCTCCACTGTGCAGAATGAAAGCTTGACATTGAGGTTGTTTTGACATCCATCTGCTGGCAGAGGGAAGTTTCTGAGTTGAACACACCATGCAGGCATTATTATATCACACATTGGAAACCAATGAGGCCTAATACGCAACTTTAGGTATGCGTATTTGTGTAGTTACAGATTTTTGTTTTTTTATGAGGAAAAAGGTAAATACATGCTTTGTATTATTCAGATGCTTTTTTTTCACCCTTGTTGTTGTGGAAACCCCATATAAGAATACTAGTATTATAATACTAAATCATTAAGATGTACAAAGAATATAATCTGGTTTGAATGAACTCAACATCCATTGTTTTGTTTGTGAGGTATCACAATAATCACAGTAGACTTCATTGCACATAATGACCAATAAATAAATCCTTCAATTGTTCCCACTTTCTAATAAATCAGGACACAAAGAACATCCGTAACTGCTTGGTGTGCTATCAACATTCGACTTGACTAAATAAAAGTATCACTTTTGGCTCATTAAACCAGTTTGACGAATGTATTTGTCAAATGCTTGCATGCAAGTGAGTTGGACATAAACCAATGTTGACTTTGGTTACCTTGTAAAGGTGCTGTGGGATTTAAGATAGTTAACACATGTATTCAAACTATGTGATTCTTTTTCAGCTCGGCTGAGCATGCTTCACCACTTCCGAAGCTACAAAGCAACTTGCACAGACTGTACTTACTGAACACTATTCCCTTGAGCCCCTTTTACTCTTTATCTTTGGTATTCAAACATAAACGTTGTCCTGCGCTACTTTACTGTATGTTTAGAGCTCTGCAGGCAGGCATGTCCTCTCCTCAAGGTTATTTGGTCGTAAAGGACTTGAGCGTTGGAGTATTATGTGAACTGTAAAACAAGAGCCGCCCAACACTGGAACGGTCACAGGAGCCCTTTCAGCTGCAAAGACAAATGATCAAATACTGTTTGGTTTGAGATGGAGGTTCCATACAGATAACATATCAACACCTGAGTTTGGCAGACGAAACAGACAATATGTGTGTGCACAGTAAAAGGTCACACAGATCTGTTATTTACAGGGACATGTTTTCTGTTTTTATCATCTAAAGGAGCAGTGATCAATGTATCTTCCCTCTAGGGTTAGCAAGAAGAAATTGTTTGAGATATTATTTTTGGTCAAATTGAAGTGAGCAATAAAAGTCTGGGGAAGTTGAGAGGTAATGAGTTGCTATTTCTGTCTTATCTTAGGAGTGATACTTCTGTGGAGTGATACTTCTGTGAGAGGAGAACATCTGTGCTTGACTCACTTGATTGCTGCGTTTGTAAAATTTTAGGATGGGGATCATTTACCCTGAAAAATGTATGTCTGGACTAGATACTGACTGAATTGAATTTGGGGTCAACTAAATCACTTTTTCCAATGCACGTACGAGGCATGACCAGCAGGGTGCGCTGTTCACCAAGACGCAGTTCACCGGTTTCTACAAAGACCTTGACAACATGTTAAGCGATGCTACCCTGAACAAGCAGCCTAAAGGGTCCGTGTACGGACCCAAACAGCATTTCTTTTGTCGTTTTCGGTTTGAAACCAAAAACCGAAGAGCACAGCTGGGTTTTTGTTGTATTTTCCTTTTTTGTGCAAATCCTTCTTTTTTTTATTTATTTGGGAGACGCAAGCAGGATATGTGACCGGAAATACGAGTCTGTCAAAATAAAAGCCACAGCAGAAGATCGATTGTAGGCACCACGTTTTTATTTACAGGTTATGACGCAAACATATACCAACGTAACATTAGAAGAAATTAAATTAATCAATATAAGTGAATAACCTGGCCCAATGGGAGCATGCTAGGAACATAGTTGACTGCAAGCGGTTTACAAAGCAAGAATTTAGTTTCAATAAATCGTTGCATTGTTCAATGCAACACAGTTCGTCATCGAGTTTAATCAAAGCAATTGCAAAGATGTTGCTGTTTGCACCCGTATTTATTTGTCCATCTTATTGTGCTGTTTCTTGACGGGCCGCAGAGCAGAGCCTATATGAGGAGACGCAGAGTAACATGTTTCCCCTTTCTACCAGTTGATGGCAGTATAAGTGTATTTGAACCATATATTTAGTTATATTTGCTTGTGTAGATACTGAGTAGTGTTTGAGATTGTTCACTTGTAGACCCCGAGTAATGTATGTCACAGGCATGAAGAACTCTTCATTGTCATACTTTATTGTAACACAAACAATTATCTGATCAGGTAGTTTATCAGATAATTGTTTGTATTAAAATAAAGTATGACGTAACGTATATCTAATCTAATCTAGAGATAGATACGAATTAAGGTTTGTATTGTCATTGTTGTTATACAACGAAATCTCGTTTACGGTTTTTATTGATAATTTAATCTAATCGATTCAAAGTAAACCTCTCTTTTAGCCACAATCAGTAGATGCAATATTCAGTCGGACTAAAAATCTGAAATCTCTGAGATTAACAGCAAGAAATATGAATTTACAATGAACAAATTCCTGATTTGGTATTCGTTGTTATGTTGGGTTAAGGTCACTGTTTACAAAAAAGTAGTACAGTTGATATATTTTGAGATAATGTAGCAATAATAGGAAAAACAGTATTTCAAGATACGGGTGAAATCATATGAAAAGTGTCCTACAATGAAAAGTATACTACAATTGTAAACATCTATATTTTGAGGAGAAAGAAATTGTCATAATCTGACCGGAAAAGGTCATAACAGTTTGAGATAAAGTTGATATTATAATTCGCTAGTTCAAGAATAAAGTTGAAAAATACTTCATAAATTCCCAATTTGTCTCAATAATAGTCATAACATTTGCAACTTAATTCTCTTTATCTTTTTATGGTTTAACTTTTAAAACATGAAAACTTTTTTTCTCAATACTTAAATGTTAATGTTTAGAATCACACACGTTTCCCTGCCTGGCACACCGTCCCTACAACCTGCTCGGTTGTAGTTTTTGTAGCACGGCCGTCACTCTATAGTCATCGAGTACGTGACCTCTGGGATTTCAACCAAAAAGTATTTCTAAACCACGGGCACTCCTTTACTCATCAAATTAGTTTAAATTGTTTTAATTTCTGTAATTTACCTGAATAATTATAATTTTGTAAAAATTTGCTTTCAACTGAAAACTGAGGTCTACTCCATGTACTTGAATGACTTACATATACACAACATGACCATACTTACTGTGGATTACTCTGCATGTATATAGATTCATTGATTAGTTGTTCTCAATACTGATATATGTAATTGCAATGATCACATACTCTTTACCAGGCACTATTGACTATTTTGACTATATTGGCCCTTGTTCTTAGTTCAGTCACTAGTTGGGATTTATATAAGTACTTACACTTACATATTTCAGAGCAGTTCTTTTCATAGCATATTTACCCCATTGTTGTAGCTGCCATCTTTTACTTTTCATGCATTTACTTTTATTATTAACATTTTGATTTACATGATAGTATTGACACTGTCACCTTTATGAAGGAATATTTGAATCTTGGCAAAATGTATCTCATTTTTAATGGCGTCTTGAAGAAATCATCAAATCATGTATTTCTTGATCACTTTACAAATGTTCTGTACATTTCTATATTTACATTACAACAAATAATCCAATACGGTAAACAATTTCACAGTTCAGTGTATCTTGAGTTTATGGAACATGCATGAACATGTTGGATGTGGACACACATGGACAACAGTCCTAACACGGACATGTACGCTGGCCATGTATGACACACACTGCTGCTCCAGAAAGTCCACATCAGGAAAGGCCGAGGTGCTCGCAGTGCAGTGAGGCATACTGTTTAGTACTGAAGAACCATAGTGATAGTTTGATGACAGTTTTGATCTGCTGGGTACTAATCTCTACAGCAGGAAAGAGGTATCACTTGAGCTGTGATCCATAGCAGTCGAGTCAGTAACCATGTCTCCATTTGCTTGACTCAAAGCATCCCTTGACAAAAGAGGCGTGTCCACTGCAGGAGATCTCATGGAAGGGTCATTGGAGATCACCACCACATAACGATCATCGTCCTCATCGTCCTCGTTCTCTAGGCTCCCGTGAATGTCCGCAAAGACGACTGAATGTTCTGCTGCCTGGTGGCTGCAGGAAGGTGACGAGTTGAACACAGGGTGTTCTGCAGGTGTCTCTCCATCAGGGTCCTCTTCAGGAAAGCTGGTGTTGATATAGATGATGTCGTCCTTGCTGAAAGACTCCGGCAGCTTTTCTGTGAGCTTTTCTAACATTTCTCGCAGTTGGGGAAAGGAGGGACGGTCCAGCGGATCGGCCCTCCAGCAGCCGTACATGATCTCGTATCTAAAGGCAGGTAAACAGAGGAAATAATGAATTTCATCTCCGTAAAAGAACCTTTTAAAGTTCAACATTCTCTTTCTTATTTCACCGCACATGTTTGTGGTGAGAACATCAGGCTAGTATTAAACATTTTTGGGAAGGACATTGTTTGCTGGACTGGATGTCAAAATAAGGAGAAGTGAAAAAAGTATGTACTTCAGTACTTCAAGTGAAAAACAACTTCAATTGCAAAGTTTATTATGCATATTATTTAGCAGTAAAAGTTGCAACATATAAAATAAGGGAGGACTGATATAAGGTGGTTTATAGTGGGATCTTAGCTCCGACCCATGCAGGTGATTGCATTTTCACTACAAATAATTATTCAAACATTTTGGGGATTTTTTTGGGTGTGAAAAAGTTTGCATGAATTCTTTCAATTGTTTATTCATTAAGGAACCCTTTTAAATTACCCCCATTCCTGCTAGGTTTAGACAAACTGTTACACACTCTGGTAAGGTCACCTCCAACGGAATCAATAGTCAATACGAGTGTCAAGAAGAGACAACACTCACAGCTCATCCAAACAGTCTCCCGGCTGCTTCAGTCGCTGTCCTTCAAGGAGGTAATCATAGATTTCATGGTTCTGGATGCCGGGGTACGGCGTCATGCCTCGTGTAGCGATCTCCCACATGGTAACGCCAAATGCCCACTGCATGACACAGAATCAATATCCAAATATATCAATATATCAACTTCAGGGGATATTTCAGTTTGTGAAAAAACTGTTTTCTCCAAATACTATTAATATGTGCTGAGATGAAAGTGTGCTGAAAAGTATTTAAAAAATGATGAATAAAATACATTTGTAATTGCGGTCTATTACAATTGTGTTTTTTTTTTACGTATTCAGTTTCTCTTTCCATTTCCATTTTAATGAACATAATTGTGTTTTATGTTAATCTTTTCCCCATTCAGTTGCATCCATTCAGACTTTTTCTTCAACACAAATAAGTCTTCTGTTTTTCATGACACTTCAGGAAACTGGTTTTCAATCTACAATGTCAAAAGTGGGGAAACATTGCAAAAGAAGGTGCATATCCTAAAATGACCACAATTGGTAAATAGTGGAAGAAAAACTCAAACTTAACCACAACCTTAAAAGGAAGGCTGTGTAATTTAGAGCTGCTCTGCGTGATCTCACACTGATGGCTTGGACGTTCCTCTGTGGTGCAATGGAGACTAATGAGCACACCAGAGTGCACAAGGGGTTAGTTCTTCTATTAGTGACTCTTGTTACTGGAAGAGACAGGAGCATATGGAGGTACTTACCACATCACTCTTCACGGTAAAAACTCTGTCTGCCAAACTCTCCACTGCGATCCATTTTACAGGCATTTTGGCTATTCTTCCCTGCCTGTAATAATCTCCACTGTAGATCTTCTTAGATAAACCGAAATCTGCTACACACACAGTCATGTCATCACGCAGCCTGTAAGACAAACGAGGAAAAGACTTGGGAATGAAGAGGAACAGAAAATCACATAAGCGCTCTAAAGAAGCAAACGTACCTTTACAAGTTTCGGCTTTAATCTAGAAGTCACGCTTTAAAAAAATGAAACTTTCGAAGGTTCAACCTACATGCAATTGCGAGCCGCCAGGTCCCGATGCAGAAAGCTACGACCACTGAGATACTCCATACCGAAAGCAATGTCAGCCATGAACTTCAGGAGTGTCTGAGTGGGCAAGAACTGTGTAAAAAACACAAAGCAAAATAACAGTTATAGGTCAAGTCTTTTAATACTAATATATCATAAGAGCTGCCTATATTTCTGTGTTTGGCAGGAATCTTACCACTGGACTTTCTCCCAGGCGTGAGCGCAGCAAGAAGCTATGAAGGTCTCCATATTTCATAAATGGCAGGATGACCATCGGCTTGGGGAAATGCCCTGCGCCTACTTCCAAGCACACGCCTAAAGTAGACAATACACAGAAAGAATGTTTGGACCGGCAAGGGGAAATGGAGCAGGTAACTGAGTCGTGGGATTCGACAATATATTAAGAGGTAATAATAGTCACTCGTACCGAGCAGTTTGATGACATTAAAATGGTTAAAATCCTTCATGCAAGCCGCCTCATTCAGGAACTCTTCAATCTCCCTATGAGAGAAGCTATCCACTGTTTGAAGAAAGAACATAGAAAATGATCTGCCATTCCTATCAGTTTTATTTTATAGATAATCAAAAGATGTCTTTTAGTCAAAGAAAGCTCACGTTTCATTGTCTTCACAGCAACTTTCTCTGATGATCCATCAGGTTGTTGTAAATGTCCCTCGATCACAGATCCAAATTCACCTGATAAAATGAGATCATCAGTACTTCTGCACAGTATGAGTTGCTATCTGTGTTAACCTAGAGATAATGGCAGCAAAAATGTTCACTCACCCTCTCCAAGAACCTTCCCTATCGAGAGCAAGTTCCTCATGACCATCACGTCCTGGAGTTTGGCCTGGAGTTCATCGCTAATACCAAGGTTCCCAACTGCACGCAGGACCCACTCAAGTTATTGCGTATTTATAAATGTGCCTTTTGCAGGACAACATACATCTCTGCATAGGTGTAAATGTTTAACAATGATATTCAACAACATACATGTGATTCCTATGGCTGATCGATTGTAAGTCCTCTGGGGTTTGTACTGCACAAAAGGCTGCTGCTTTTCTCCACCTCCAAACAATCGACTGCCGGGGGGGGGGGGGGACATGGGAAGAGAAAAAACAAGGAATGCTGAATGAACAGTGAGCTCATCCTCTCACCAACGTCACGGCAGCTGTCATCATGCACACACAGGCTGAGATTCAACTGAAGAGGTGGTCGAGTGAGGAAACCCTCTGAGCTGTTGCTTTCCTGACATTGAGGTCACATACGGTTTTCCTATCTGAGTGGCAGCCTGTGACACATTCCTATCCATATCCTGAGTGGCAATACTGAGTCACAGACTTCATAATAATGAACCTCTGAGAATTAACAGCTGCTTGTTGTCCATTTCTCCAGCTGCACAGTTATTACAAGACTCAGGTGCAGACGATGGTGATTAAGAGGAAGCAAAAGGCCTTTTATGAACAGAGTCTGGAAGTGGTGAGTTTTATAAGTCTTAAGACATTGTGTCATTGAAGAATGTCAAATATAAACGACAACATCTCAAACTATTTGATGTTTTTAAAGCAAAGTCAAACCAGATGGGTCGACAGATGGGTCACAAATACGGGGATCTGTAGCAACTTCAAAGATACACACAATCACACTTGGCACCAGGTTGGTAATGAAATCCACACTGTGTTTGCACAGAAGACCGGCAGCCTACCCGAACCAAGAGTCAGAAGTCCTGTTGTGCACACAGATAGCCCCCCAGAGGATCATCAGCAGGAGACAGAAGCTGCACACCACGGCCAGCACAACATAGACAGAGTCTGGGACCCTGGTGTCAGGGCTGGACGACGGGGACACCACGGATTCTGAGAGAGGGAGAAGAAGTAACACAACACAATTTTCAGCAAATGGGACAACATGTTTCAATGGGAATCAATGAGGATATGCGATTGATCCCAATATGTAACTGGAAGCAGCTTCAGTCTTTTGTATTTTCTGCCATAACTGTTTAGTGCTGCAGGAATGAGTCCTAACAGCGGGAAATGATTCAGCATTGTATCACTTCCGGTTCCCTTGTCTCAAAGTCAATGGTTTTTTTTGAAGGATTTTGGCCTGAAGTAAGTGCTGTGGTATAAAAAATACATCAGTAGATACTTCTCAAAAATTGTAAAGCTTTTATATCTTTTTATAACATGGCTATATGAGACTACAAAACGTCTTTCATGCCGACAAGTCCGCCATCGCAGCCTCATTGTGGATACTCACACTCATGCGATCGTGGTTAACATTTAACTTCTGCTAATTGCATTCACGGTTAAAAAATCAAGGTGGTGGTCTTTTGTGAATAATATCTGTCTGAACAAAACGCCTAAGTCTCATAAACAAAAATGTTTCTATCTGTATAATCCAAAATCCAATGGAAAAATCCCATTGGCTATTTGTCAAGGCAATCAGTGTGATGCCAATAGCCAATGTGGGCCAGCAAAGATACATCATCCATGCAGCACTCTATTACATCTTTAAACAAATAAACTAGTTTCCAAACTATTGTTTTGAAAAAGTCCAAGATACTCCTGCCAGATCACGTTGCACACTCTATTTTAAACAATTATGTTTTAGTTAAGCAATGTTAGCGGCACTGTGAGGCAGCGCTGAGCTAAAATCAGCTCACAATATCAGTATGCTAATTGTTCTCGAATATTAAAATACATCAGCTGAACTTGATGAAGCAATAGAGCAGCTTACTCTCCTCTGGCACAAACAGCCAGACTCGTGGGCTGACCATGCCGCTGCCTGCCTGCGTGCATGCAGCCACCTCCACACTGTAGGTTGTGTTGAATTCCTGCACATCTACAAAGGCCACGGTGTTGTAACTGTGGATCTGAAATAACACACAGCATCACAACAAAGGCAATTTAAAAGTGTCTCGTGGCATAGTTAGATTATTTCTAAAAACATGTTTCAAGGGCTAATCCTTATCTCTGTGGAGTTCAACCTGTTGTTAGAAGAACAGGCTGGAGGTCACAAGCTAAACTGAGTTTTAACCGTACAGTAAGGTAAGTCTGAATTTACCTTAAACTAAACTGAGGGAAACATGATTCTCCTTGTACATGTGTGTAACATCTCAAATATGGGTCAACAACTTTGCTGCAAGTCACATCCTTTCTCTCGCCATGTCTTCTTTTATCTCACTTCAATAAACAAGAAATGCAACAAAAAAAGTCCCTTTAATCAGTTTCAAGTATGAAAGCTTTTTTGGAAAAAGATATATATATGTCCATATGAAGGACATTATCATATACAGTATAATGAAACTGCCAACAAAAAAGGGAAGGAGACCAACATGTGACAGAGTTAGTGCTGTATTTCACAACCCCACATGGTTTCCTCTCTTTACCAATGTGCTGACAGCCAGACGGGGAACACTGAACCCATGATTAATGCTGGATTCATTAAATGATGTCTGTGACTCCAAACAGAGGGCATGATGTAGTTAAATAACAACTGCTAATCCTCAAAAATAGGTTGGAACTGAACCTCAGATTCAAAGGAAGATGGCAGCACCAATCCTTCTCCCATGAGATAAATAAAATGATGAACAAAAATAGCTGTCTCTAACTTAGTTTACCATATGGCGGCTTTAGGGGCAGGTGGGACTGGTGATTAATGTAGCTGCATTCACTCACATTGACAGTCACTGCTATTTCCAAAGCCAATGTGTAATATGACATCACCAACTGACTGGGCAACGCAAATGGATATTTGGACCTATAGTACACATCCCGTTGTATTCATAATCCATTCACTCTAAGATGACTCAAAGCACATGGTGAGAAAAGGAAAAACTGTTTTCACACCATCAGCTTCCTGTAACCACAACACAGACAAAAGGGACGGGAAACACACGATTGTACCAGAGAGCACGTCTGCAATAAGAGAAGAGCTGCTACTCACAGAGGCCTCATGGAATAATACACCGGACAACTCAAAAGAAGTTGTTATTTAAATAAACAGTGTATCTAAAAAAAGGCACTTCTGGTAAATGACTTTCCCTGCTTTATTGTTTCTTGAGAGGAGTGGAACAACTATTGTTCAGAGATAACAGGGAGTCTGACCTCTGGTTCAGTAGGTGGGACAAAGGGAAGATCACATATTCCCAATATGTCAGAGTCATTGTTTTCATATTTTTAATAAATGAGTCATTGTTCTCAGGAATGAAAAAAACATCAACATTGGCAAACGCGCAGATGTAGCCTTTTGTAAAACAAAAATACTAAATAAACTGAATTGTATGTGCATACGTATATCTATAAAGGAAGGGAAATATGAAAATGGTTACTTACGAAGCTACATAAACCAGGATAAACCCAAGAAAACAAGCATCACAAAAAAGGGCTAAATCTGTAATTACCATGCTGTCGGCGAGCTCACCTTGTTTGTTTGTGAGCCATGTCTGACAATAACATCATAACCACTCAGGATGCCATTTATCTTATCATCCGGGGGAGGTTTCCACCTGATCACCAGCCAAGACTCATTCAGCTGTGCGGTGACATTTCGAGGATAAACTGATGGCACTGAGAATGTGACAAGAAATGGGAAACAGGGGGATTGTTAACATACAAAATGGCAATTTATAAAACAAAACATGTAAAAGAGAAAGCAAAATTGCCCCTCTATTGAAATCTTTGATTACAGTTTGGTATGTGGTCACTTCCTGGCAGAGTATATCAAGTCTTTCAACTAAAATATCCCCTGTAGTGGCTTTAGGAAGGAAATTGAAAGCAGCTCCACCCTGTAGGAACTTTGTGTTTTCTCAGTGAGACCATTTCTATTTCCTATGTGACCCTTCAGGAAAACAACAGAGATTTTAGTGGATATAACATTTTTCCTGAAAGGGACTGGCCACAAGCAGAGCAGGCAGTTTCGCAACTTCCGTAAATTCCAGTTATTACATGCTGCTGCTGCTACCAGTGGGCTTACATTAAGCACATTTTGGATGGGAGAGTAGACTAATTACACAGTGCTATGCTCCTCAAACCTAAGCAGAAAAGCTGCTCTGATGAGTAGGAGGCAGGAGCATAACACAGAGGTTCTTAGTAAATAAACAATGTGGTTCTTATAGCAAATGCAGTCTCAGCCTTGTGAATTCAAACATGTGTATGTGCTGGGATGGATTGAATTAAGTTATGTTGGTCAATTTCCCAGTGTGGCAGTCACGTATCCCCTGCACCCCAAATCCACTGGTGTACCATCAACTGATTCAACCTGTAATTTGTCCCAAAGCTCCTTTAGTACTAACACACCTCCCTCGGTGGTGTTGCTCTGGATCCACATGGTGACGGGAGAGGCTCCCACCTCATTGCTGCAGGAAACGCTCACGTTGTACCACGTCATGGCCTGCAGCCCGGGGACTTCGCACTGGAGAGGCGGCACTGTGACGTTGATGAACCTGGTCGTCATCACTTCCCCTTCCCTCCGACTCACCTCTTTAACCTTAGATGGAACGAAGAGAGCGTGAGGATCAATCGGAAGACATTTAGCGACAGCACTGGGCCGATGTGGGGCTTACCCTGATGTGGCATTTAGATAGGGGAGAGAACCCATCATGTCCGGGGCTCCAGCTCAAAATGAACTTACTGGACTGCCTCTCCATCACAGTAACATTCGACACAGGGCCGGGAAGCACTACAAATCACAATACAAAAACATTGTGACTCCCTCAAATTGAAGCATATGGTCACCTTGCAGAGCCTGAAAAGCCAGTGTTACCTTTGATGTTGATGTTTGCTTCTCTGGAGGTGGTGACACCCTTCGAGTTGTAAGCTTCGCAGCTAAACTGAGTGTACTTGTCCACACCTGCAATTGACACATTTGAGAGAGGGATGTAGTACTCCAATACTGTATGGATATAAAACCAACATGGTGTTTTTTTACATCAATACTGGCTTGAAAAACTTGAAGAACAAGTCAGCCAGAAACAGTCTGGTCCTTTGTTTGACCAAACAACCTGATTTCTCTGTGTCAAAGGCCACTTTGGGGGAACAGGACCATGTCAGCCTCGATAGAGAAGCCAGAATGACAAGGATACAAAAAAACACATTTGGAAATGACTCGCTTCTTTATTATACTGCAAATGTTCACACAGTAGCACCTCATGCAGTAAGGCTCAAATTGAGCCTCTCCAGTGTGATGTACTGTGGTAACAATGCTTTTGCTGGGCCCCTTTTCCTGGATGCACAATTACTGTCTTTCAACAGTCACAGATCTGCCCAGTTGGAAGAGGACCGGGTGAGCTGCTAAATAATGTCCCGTTTGTACTCTGTTTTCCAGCATCTCTATCTCTGAAATGTTTCCACCAAGCTAATCACAGAACAGCCTTTGAGAGATGACTGGAACCAACTTAGGATGTTTTGTTTACATTCTGCAGAATATTACGTCCTCTTAAGTTTGCCTTTATCGGCTCGGGAGCACCAGCGTAAAGAGTGCTTCACTTTTTACACAAACACTGACCTCAATCTGCTTGTTTGCACAAAGATAGAGCCACACTTAAACTAGGTCTGGCTGAACCATTCGTCACGTTAATCATTTTCATTCACATGACGAAAACTTCTCAATTCAATTTGGTATCACATCAGATGGTTGGGGGCCATGTGGGCCGTCAGCAGGTTTGTCTGAAGACTTAAATGACACTGGTCATTCCTTTACATTTCACCAAACAGCAAAGAAACAACAGGAAAAACACCACCCCATTTACTTGAAAGAGATATTCCCAAAATCTATCTTTTGAGCCATAAATATTCTGCAGTCGGATTGAACCATTGCCGCATGAAGTCCGTCCTGAATCTTTGTGGCTATATTTTCATGTTGCAAAATTAATCAAGGCACTATGGATTCCAATGGTGACACGTTGTCATGGTGGAAAAAGTATCACAACGCTCACAAAACTTTAATTACATGTTTAGCATCATCCACTTCCGTACAGTTCCATACATATGGACATACATTCCAAATAACTTTGCGGTGTGGAAGCCTGTGTTTGCATGCATTTAGCAGTATTTTAGTAAACAAAAATAATCTGCTACTACATGACAACAAAGGAGTGGATTATGTTGCAGAGGTGGCTTCATGAATTGATTCTCTACCACTCATCTACAGTAGAGCGTCAATAATATTAGCTCATGGCTCATTAAAGAAACACATTTATTTTACAACAGATCATTTTCGAAAAAGGAAAGGAGTCAAGGTCAAGCCCTGCTTTCACTGTACTTGGCAAGGAAATTAAAACAAAAAGCAACAAGACTGCAATAAAAATAGATGGCTTGGCAACCATAATGGAAACATCTCAAATTATGGAGGAAAGCTCTCCAGCTTACTGAGGTGCCTAATTTGTAAGCAAATAGAGTCAAAATACTCCTTAAAGTTACAACTCAGCCTATGAATGTTCAGTCTTGGTTACTGTGCACCACATTTGGTTCACCAGTATAGTTTGTCATCTCAGAGCTAAAGTGCCAAACCTGTGTTCACCTGCTGTCCTGAGATTGATAAATAATGTAAGGCGGATCAGCAGGCTTCCATTAACCCAAATTAAATCCCCATCGACTTCCTATCTCTTTAAGGAGGTATAATGCCCCATTCTCAAGCAATCTGAATGATGAGTGCATGCTAACAATCATGCAGCACTTCCCATCACAAAAGCACTCTGGTAATATCATGGGATCCAAGCTGTCGTGGAAAAGGGGCCCTCGACTCATAGCATGCAAGAGGTGCATAAGAGTGGGTTTACACTGTTCTGTTGTGCCAATATTTGGTCCTGCAACGAGCTCTGGAAGCCCGCAGCCTGCCAGCCTCTGTGTCCAGCCCCTCCCTGCCGGCTAGTGGGCCGTACTGTGAATGAGGTCTTTGTCCCCGGAGCCAACCCCCGAACACACTCTCTGTGCAGCCCGCCTTACTGCCCAGGCCCTTGCACATGCTAGACCATAGCACATAACTGAACCTTTACCCCCTCAGCTTCGTACTGACCACAGCAGTCTGTGTTGCACTGAACATAAAGGGTTAGAATATAGAGAACATAAATGTGTTGCTTCTCGTCAATCAAATGTTTTGTTTTTAAAAGTGTTTATATAATTTGAAGAAAATTCCATTTGCATGTTGCTACAAACAGTCCAGTAATTAGATTCATTAAAAATAACCAGGTTAAATATCACATGAGAGTTATATATGAAACTTCTCATCTAACTCTCGGGCAAGAAAGTAAAGAAGCATATTTCCCAAAATGTCAAACTGTGACTTTAGTTTAGACAGAAAGTGTTGCATTTTTCACAGTTGAGTTATTTTCTACATATCACATTTCGTGGCGTTACAAAAAGCTCTGACCATGCATGAATGACCACTGTCAGTGCTGTAGGAGGCCCGAGTAACCCTGACCCTGGTGATGAATCTCATCGCAGTAAGCAGGCTACAGATGCTGAGGCAGCAGAGACGAGCTGGAATAGAAACCACGTACAAAGTGATACTAACCGAGTCAGACCTGCACCACGTTGTGTCGCCATCATCAGAGCCAAATGTCCCTTTGAATGTTTCCATGTTCAATCACAGCAGCATGTTTACCAAAGTTAAACAAATGAATTGGTTTGATAAGATGCATCTTGTGTGTTCCTTCTAGTTTACTACTTTTTTATACAAGCCAGAAGGTATTTTATTAAAACAAAAAATAATTTGTTTCAGATGTGTGGTTACTTGTGTAATAACCCTGTAATAACAACATTAAACTAAAGCTTCATCCACAGAGGCCCTTTTAATGATTTTACTTTTAAGGAGCAGTTTTAAATTAAACAAGTCCCGAGGAAATTATTTATTCAGCTCCTCTAACTGATAGGTGGAAAGAAGTATGGCTCTCATGTTCAGCTTCTTTCTGTCTGATTTGAGGTCACTCAAAATTATTTTAAAGTCATATTCTGATTATTCACTTGTGTAAGAAGACAAGCAATAAATTCCACTTCAACAGGAACAGGACAACAAGAAGGAAAGATAATTGCTGCTATTAAGTAGATCACTGTGAAACACACATTCTCTGTATGTGTCAGAAGGAGACAGACAGGGTCGGTTGGTTGTCTCACCTGACACAGTGTAGCTGTCGGAAGAGTTTCGAAAGTCACTATCAGGTAATCCATCACGGAGCCAGCGGATTTGAACAGGGTCCGGAGGTCCGACCGCATCACATGACAATGTGAAAGGGGTGTTTCTTGTTACATTTCTGTCCTCTGGTTGATGGATTAATGTCGGCAGACCTATTGACAGATACAAAATATGTCCTGAAAAATGTGGACGCCCTGAAAAACACCAAATGTTGGTACCGTGTGTAAACTGACCTTCCACCTCAATGGTGATTGGCTGAGACTCGACCATTGTGGTGCTGATGCTCAGTCTGCAGCGATACTCCCCAGCATCCACTCGCTGCACATGGTTGATGCTGTAATACAGAACACAAAGACACTTATTAATCTGTGTAATCAGCCCCTCACACTGTATTTCACTTCCATGTGTTACACCTACCTGACAGTGGAAAGGATAGTTATGACCCCGTCTGTGACAGTCTGGAGCTCGTTGATCACCACCTGTGTGTTTGGCGACAGGTCCTCGCCGTTCTTCTCCCAGAGGATGGTGGGTTCCAGCCGGGCATCGGGGATGTTGATGGAGCAGTTGAATTTAGCCTCATGGCCCTCTGACAGCTGGATGGAGCCAATGGTGGGCTTGAAATGCAGCCGTCTGAGCTGATCCGGGCTCAGATAAACCCTTGAAATGCGGCCCGGTATCACCAGAGGTTCAGAGGTCCTTGTGGGATGGTGGAACCTGCCCCTGCCATGCTGAGCTGTTCACAGGAGATGATACGTCAGGACAAGGTTCTACCTGCCTGGGAGTTGAGGTCTGACACGATGTGAAGTGATGGAACCGGGCATGTGTTATACCCAAAATGCTCTCAAAACCATCACGAGGGACATTTAAACATCAGTGTGACAGTTTTAGGGGTGCATCAAATTATAACTTTCATATTAGATTTATTAGTCCAGTATTTCTTTGAATAATCAATTAAACATTATTAAATGTCAGAAGATGGTGAAATTGCTTCTTTTGTTCAGCGAGCAGCTGTAAACTCAATATTGGTATAATTAAGATGACATGCAGAGAAAAGCAGCATTTTTAAAACTTTAACCAATTTATGTATTTGTGCAAAAGTAACTTAAATGATTAATACATTATCAAAAAAGATGTGGCAATAGAAGTTTCTAGATTGATCGTTTGAGCAGTAATATCAGATGACATTGAAAATAGAATTATTTTCAACTTTTCCAAATCATCAATCCCCCAATCTATATTATATGTAGATATGACAACGATGTTCCTAAAAGCCATAAATAGTTCAATTGAAACATATTAAAATAATAAAAAATAGAGTATTGACTATCGAATCAATGTTTTTAAATGCTTTTCAACATTTAGAAAATAGACTATGGCTCTTTATTATTGATTTGAAGCGTTATCTCTGTCACCATTCCAGTCCACAACCGAATCAGCCACAGTGTATAATTACAAAGAAGAGTCTCCTGCACGGTGCTATGAAACCAAGTCAGGATTGTGCCTGTTATTGAAGACGGTAAAATAACAGTGTGCGCCTATTAATAAGAGCTGTAACGCGTCTCTGCTGCTGCACGTTACATCGAGTTTAGCCTGAAATGTCACCGAGGGGCATGAAGTGTGTGCAGGAAAACCTCCAAGAAAGTAAACAACTCACCGCTGACCGGACTCCCCACCATAATGGCTATGGCCGTTGCAGAGAGAAACACTCCAACAACCCAGCCTGGAGGAGACTTCTTTGCCATGGCGCGTCTCCGCTCCTCTTCGCTGCTGCTTTCTGTCCCGCAACAGACTGCGATTATTATTATTATTCTAGGCGGATTGCGCGGGACCCGGCACGATATCACCGACAATAACCAACATCCCCCGCCAGCGTGACTTCAGCTTGTGTGGAGATTCGTTGACCCGACGTCAGGTCCAGCTGCAGAGAGGAAAAAAAAGTAAACTTTTCTCCACGTCACAGGAGGGATCCCACGAAGGCGGGACTGACTGCGCCGAAATGCACTGAAAACAACCAAAATACGGAAAATACCACATGGGATCAAACACGGACACTCAACAACACTGTTGGAATTCCACTCGAGTTTCTACATTTTTATTTTTCAATATATTGTTTTGACTTATTCTCTTTCTTTGAGACAGACAGATGAGTCTGCCTTACACATATCACCAGAGACCTGACAGGCAGGACACACACGTGTGTAGCCTATACCAACACGTACAATAGCGAGGTGTGTGATACATTTTATTTTCAATAACATGTTAACAAAAAACATTCGAAGATAAACCAAAAAAACCTTGTGGCATATTCAGCTGTCTGTCCAATAGCGCCACCACGTGGTCAATTACTGTAAAACTAAGCATTCCGCGTCATACATGGCTATATTAGCTATTCTTCATTTCAATACATTTAGACTATTTCATGGTCAACCTCAGAATAAACCAAACAATTTATTGGATTCAATCTATTGTCATTGCAAAGAGTACAGGTACACAGGCAACGAAATGTATTCTCTGCATTTAACCCATCCTTAGTTATTAAGGAGCAGCGGGCTGCAGTGGTGCGCCCTGCACTGCTCCTTAATAACTGGGGGTTCAGTGCCTTGCTCATGGACACTTCGACTCGCAACTAATGGGGAGTGTGGGGATCGAACCGACGACCTTGGGGTTGCAGGACGACCCCCCTTACCCCACTGAGCTACAGCCGCCCCTTATCTTTATCTTGCATTAATTAATAACATGATGGAGAATAACTCACAGGAGCAGCCATGATAATAAACGTTGACAAAACATGAAGGGGTCCATGTGGTAGCTTTCCTGGAGCCTGCTATTTGTTTTATTGTGTTGGTGTCCAGCTTGCCATAGGTCTTTTTCAGAGCATGTATTTGACTTGTGATAGGACAAAGTCAAAATATTACATACCTGTAGAAAATGCCCCCCCCCCCACACACACACACACACACACCTTTTCATCAGTTCCCTACATTGTACAATTGTCTTATTACAGTCTAGCACTCGCTTCTCCTTCAGGTGATGGTTCTGTTTCACGTCAGTCAGCCTGGGATCCTCTATGATTGGATTCCCAGGTGGCTCTCGATTGCATTTTAGCTGCAGTAAGCCTTCATGCAATAAGCACTGGCACTACTTTCACAGCAGCCCATGGCGCTAACGCGCTGACGATCAGGTTGTACTGTCAGACAGATCAGCATGTAACACACACACAACAATGAAGACAGCTACAGTGGGGAGCAGGATAACTATGATGAAGGTCTGAGCCAGAGGCGTCTCTATGTCCATAGCACACGCTGACTTTGGTGTACCTGCTCACAGCGACCAGAGGCAGCATCCCCTTCCCCAGATGAGCCATGACAGCTGCCATTATACTCGCTGATGAAAAATGGCAAGTCCATCACTAGAGTCGTGTCTGTTGACCCTCCAATCACACGCTGAATCCTGTTTTCAAAGGTACAGACACACAGCAAGATCTCTACATTGCACTCAGGGCTGACCGATTGTTGTGGCACTTGACATTAATGGTGCTGCCACTAAAGCCTTTCATTAACAATATGATGGGAAAGTCCCTGCAGAAAAGGCAGGAAATCAAGTAAGACTCACTCACCATTGCATTAATATTAACACACACTGTATGAGACACACACAAACATCTGAAAACTAGCCTTCGCTCAGTTGGCTGAGCTGAATACTTTTGAATGTATATTAGCAGTAAAATATAATCCATGTTATTATATTAGTAGCCTGTATCACAAGGAGTAATGTATCTCAATGATGGAAGGAGAAGCTACTCAGGTGCATGACACAAAGCATCAGCTTCTCTCTGTCACTCACAAATGAGTTTGACTAAATAAATGTTGCATTAAGTGCTTTTCAGAAGTTTTTAAAATGTCACTTACAAGAGGAAGTATCTATGTGGATCACTCTGAGTGTTGCAAAAGCGTAATGCTGTGACTACACAAGCTGAACTTACATCATTCAATTAGAAAAAAAAAATTGTCTGGGGAAATATAGTTGATCTATCCTTGTCCTGTTGAAGCCGTGGTTCTGATCTGATGCTGTGTGTACTGGTTCCTGTAATCAGTCACATGATTATCATACATAATTTGTCCCAAATAACTGACAGTGAAAAGCATTAATAGCATACAGAATATACATAGTGACGTATTATGTTGTCGTTCCAGTAAAAGCAGTAAAAGGAGGTATTTCCAGTGGATACAGGTTGTCACAGATATCCCTCCAATAGCATGACAGTTTAAAGCAATATAAGTTGACGGTGTTTAGTGTTTTTATTGATCATCTTAGAATTGAGGCAAATATATACACTTACAAGATATACTCAATAGAAGTGATAGATTGTTATCCTGGTGTTTGAGATATTTAAACAAATCATGTGTCATTTTGTAGTATGTTTTTTCTGAAAAATACATTAAAATAATGCTGTTTGATAACCAGTATCCTTAGTTATGCATTGCGTTAGAGAAAGCACTCTCTGCAGTCTGTACAAGACCCGCTAATAAAACTACCAAGCATGGTCATGACAGCAAGAGGAACTAGCCCTGACTGTACTGATAGTGGCAACTGTTTATTTTCCTTATTGTTATACTTCCACTGGATGGCGACAAAGCGAGATAAAAGCAAAGGCAAGGATCATTAAACAGTGTTTAACTTTATTGGCGTCCACATATTTAATAACCAGAAGCAATGAAAAGTAAATAGGTATAACCAAGTGAAGAAACGCTTTTTTAAGGGCATTTTCCTAGACCTCTGAAACAGGTTATATGTATGTGTCTGGTAAAGCCATAACATATTGAATGTAAAGTCAAATATATAGCAATACGTATACAGTCTGCTTTGCTTTAATAAATATGCTTTTCTCTCAACTCCTACTTTGAATTAATATAGCAAAGCACCAACAGCACACGAAATGCCAACACTTTATCGATATAGTCTAAAAAGAGCACACTATTTAGGGTAGTTCTGTTCGTACACCGTTCATTGTGTAAAACCATTATTTCCCACAGCCATGGAACGCAGCAGCAGTTGCGAGGAAGTGGGGGTTTTGAAGTTGCCTTCACAAGCTGATCTGCGATCGGTTATTTAAAAAGCCTCTCTGTAGACGTAGGCTAACCTTGGCTGCAGAAAAACTGACTCTAGGTCAGCGCTTACATAAAGCACCATTCAGGAAGGCAGGAAGTGTAAACTTGTCACTTCTGCGATCAAAACTTTCAGACATAAACAGCAGACGTGCAGTCGGAAATATAGACATTCTTACTTTTCGTGGCCACTTGCTAGCGAACAGCCTCCAGCGATGGACAAGCTCCGTCGTGTGTTAAGCGGCCAGGAGGAGAACGAAGAGCTGGGTCTCACGGACCAGGTACCGCGAGCTAACTGTAGGACAGTCCACGCTGCTAATGCTAAGCAGATACAATCTAATACAACAAGGACTTGTTTTTCTCTATGAGAGACCCGCTTTTGTCGTGAAAGTGGTTTGTTTTCTTCCGGTTAGCGTTAGCTAGATACGTTGTTGTTTCATTAAGTAGTTGGTTATCTAATGTTAGTTAAAACATGTCATGTTACGCGCTGTAGCATTTCATAGACATTAAGTTGGCTAACATAGCAGCTGTATTATTCCTGAATGTGTTTTTTTATATTTGTCTGGCAGCGTTCAATAAATTGTATTGTTTGTTTATCTGCACTTTTTACACGCATTCCTGGTGAGGAGGAACATGGGTAAGATGCTGACTTGAAGACTGTTTTATATTACAGGTCACGTGATTGTAACTTTAAGTAATTGTTGCAAACTCAAAGTTTCACTCTGGCACAACATATAGTGTGCCACGTTTGCAATTCTGCATTTCCTTGCAGATTATCTGTGTGTGTCCGTGTGTGCATGTGTGTGCATGTGTGTGTGTGTTGACTCTCCAGTAGAAGGCCTTTGGGTCGTCCTGCGGGCCTTTGGACTTGTCTTGTGACATCCTCCCATTGTTCTCACCAGGTCCTTGATGCCAGCACACTCAGCTACAGCGCCCGGGTGAAATGGTTTGTCATCTGCTTTGCTGGAGGCATCCTGTGTTCAATACTCGTGAGTGTCTCTGCCTTCCATGGTGAAAAGGCATCTTTTGTGTTCTCCCTGACTTGATGCTGACATCAGGAATGCAGAGCAGACATAACCCTGTTATTGTTTTCAGGAACTGTCCAAGTTATTTCTTCATGTTTGCTTTATAGGCACTATAAAACTCACAGATTAACATTCGCTCTGGGCAAATGACATCAAGAAAAAAATGCTGTTTTCTGAAGCTTGCAGATTATAGTGCAGATAGTGATTGTTAATTGTCACTTGTACTTTAATTAACACCCACAGGCTGCCAGGAAAGAGCTAAAAGTAACACTTTGAAGCCTCCACATCGTGATTCTCACTGACGAAGCCCCAGCAGTCGGCCTGGGTGGTGAAAGTCACCGAGTTGGGATATCTGCGCACACAGCCACATGATCCCTTTTTCTGTCGAAATATGCAAGCAGAACTTGCTCCATCCGGGAGATGCAGTTATGTGCGTCAAGTTGATTGAATGTCCTTATGACGAATAAATGACACCATTTGATTAAAAGGGTAGTTGCTCCATCTTCTTGAAAGCTTAACTCATAACTGGCCTGTAAGTATTATTCCTCTCATGGTGAGATGCATACTCTGTTTACACTGAGTGTGACACTCGGTCTTTTTCCAAGTGGTCCAGATAGTCGTCATGCTTGTCATGCAGGCAGCGCATGTTAAACAACGCCTCATATTGTCTGTTGGCACTAGGGGGAGCCCATCATATGTCAGTAAACCCCATGGACAGCTCACAGGAGTCCTTGTTGATTTGTGTTTGTGCCAAGAAAATAAATGACATGGGTGTAAGCCTTCAATCATCTCAAAGTGTAGGATTCATTTAGATGCTCGTGTGTGAAAGTTCGATGACTTTATTCTTTCGCTGACGCAGACTTTTCTTGTTTCGTCAGGGTTCAGCACTGCTGTTCCTTCCGAATGGAATCAAGCTTTTCGCCGTCTTCTACACTATAGGGAACGTTGCAGCTCTTTCCAGGTGAGTCCGACTCAAACTGGCGAGGTCAGAGAATTGTAATGACTTGATGTATTTCTTTCATTACCATGACTCACTGCCAGGAATACGACACATGATGAGCTCATGAACTCTGAAACTGGTTTTCCTTGACGACGCGCTACTCTGTTAGTCATCCTTGAACCAGTTACACCTCCAAGTTTTTTCTTGTAAACAGTTTACATACCTGCAAACTTCTCACCTTCCGATGAAATTCGCCGTTTTGAAATCAAAACAGGTCATCCACGTGAATAGTGTAGATCCGAAGAGTTTTTTTTTTTTTTGGGGGGGGTCAACTGGCCGTCCGCCGTTTATGAGATTCCAGTGAGACGTGGAGAAAATGCGATGTGGTGATCTTCGCAATAAAACATCTTTGATGGGACGTGTCGAGTCTCGGCCAATCAGCGTCAAGATGTCTTCAGCGTTTGGTGGGTTCGGGTTAGCTTGAATGTCAGCCCGCTACATCTACTGCTGTAATATTGCACGGTGTATCGATACTAACAAAGTACCCGTACGTTAAAAACGATATGATTTTGCATATTTTTAGCACCGACACTTCATTAAGAGAGCGCTGCTCCGCTCCGTTAAATGCTGTCTGCACGCAATGCGCTGCGCAGCGCTCTCACAGCGAGTGGCGTTAAGTTGGGGAGCTTTTGAGACTTGAAGTCTTCGGCTTCAACATTTTTTTATTTTTTTATTACTACTGTAGATAAATATAGCAGTATCATATTGATAATATAACGTATTTATGGTATTGTATTTAATTCTGGTATCGGGTATCATGATATTTATGGCAGGTATCTATAGAAGTTATAATTTTAGGATCGTGACAACCAGGTGGAGGAAGGAACAGACTCATGGACCAGAATCATGGAACAGACTCGTGGACCAGACTCGTGGACCAGACTCGTGGACCAGACTCGTGGACCAGACTCGTGGACCAGACTCGTGGAACAGACTCATGGAACAGGCTCATCTAAATGAAAAGACACAATCTAAATGAAAGAACTGCCATCGCAGTGACATGGCACTTCGTAAACCTAAACATTTACATTTCATGCAATCACTGTGCTGGTGAAGGGTTAATACAGCACCTAATTTAGTTTATTCAAATGTGATCTATATTATATAATTAATTCTGCCCTCCATCTTATTTGTATGTTGTTCGAAAGTCATGTGTTTAGTCAAGATTACACTGGTCAGTGGGAACAGACTGGCTCCTGGATTGGTGTTTGTTATTATTAATAAATACATGGGAGCATTTTATACAAGGTTAATTCCATCCCAGTGACATAGTGCGACATTATCCCAATCAGGAGAGACCAGTTGGATAAAGGAAAGATCATTTTTTATTATTAACAGATATATGTGATGATAATGAACTGACGCTAGAGAGACGGCCATATTTAAAAGAGACTGCAGCAAGATGATTAGCTACCGATGCAATAGTTCCGTTGTGCTTATTGGATAGAGAAGAGATGACCAGATGATCTAAACAGCTGGTGTCATGATTGACAGCCCCGAGAAATGACAACAAGGACATAATGAGGGACCATGTATGAAAAAGCGATTGGCAGATGTATGAGAAATAAATGACGGGCTTAGGCATGTGTGTGGTCTTCCGACCGAACTTGCACTCTACTTCATTAGTGAGATCTGGCTGGGCGCTCTAATGATGCTGCAATACTGACCACTATATAAATGCTGACGTATCCTTATTGTTTATAGTTTAATGGCAATGTTATGTAATATGAGAATTTAGTTTCCCATCACTGTTTTACATTTTGGATTATTTAGTCTCAATAAGCCAGGGGCTAGATCTAATCAAGCCGTCCTTGACTTCTTTGACAGTGAACCGTTGAGGGCATTTAAGACAGGGCAGTTGTCAGGTATCATATGTCCAGAGGGTTTGGCTACGTAAAGAAACTGGGTCACCTGCTTTCATAGCGCAGCTTACCGACCCAAACCAAGACTGTGACATATCTGAAGGCGCTTAATGCAATTTTCGTATTTGTGTCACTTTGACTGCAAGAAGATTACTTGGTTACCTCATGTCGCCAATATCAGTGAAAACTGTTATTTTCACAAGTCACTTGCAATGTTATAACAATAAAATAAACATATGAGCCCCTTTCGACAAGCAATACAAGTGTTTAACTTTTTAAAAAATCGCTTCAATTTGAACAATCTCCTTTGAAACCTATTTTTACTCCGGCAGGCTGGTAAAGGGTGTCTATTTTCTTTCTTTCCTTTTGCAACCAGAACGTCTTTTCCTTCAACAAAGTTACATTTATAAACATAAAACCCTCCGACATTGGTTTCATATCGGTATCTCACTGCTTCCTGTCCCGCAGTAGCAGCATGTGCATGTGTGTGTGTGTCCTCGTGAGCAGTTGATGAGAGTGTCCGTCCCTCTCAGCAGACCGGTAGGAAGAACAGCGACGACTCTGATGTCTCATCTAACAGATGTGACGTTACACAGACTAACTCTACCCAGTCCAGAGCCACGTGACTCGTTGGCAGGGACCGCCTTTTGTCCCGTCCCATTCACCGCCTTCACACATGCATCATGGAGGAGGCTTGAAATGTGTCACTGTGGTGTGGGGCATTAAAAATGTACTCCCAGCATGTTGTGTGAATTTGAGTCTTGCGGCGAGGCTATTCATGTGTGTGTGTGTGTGAGTGTGTGTGTGTGAGAGACAGCTGACCAAGATGATATTTGTACAGTACATGACTTTCAAAAGAGTTATGGAAAAGAAAGTAAAAAAACATGATCGCAAAGATTTGATGGCTGAACCTTTTTTAACAGGTCAATGAACCTTTTTGCTGATGCATACATATTGTAATAATGTTGTTTCTGTTTTTGTTCCTCTAAAGCACCTGCTTCCTAATGGGACCACTAAAACAGCTGAAGCGCATGTTTGAACCAAAAAGACTGATAGCCACCATCGTCATGCTGGTAAATACAAGTCTTGACGTTACTTTAAACTCTAAGTTGAGCCAGATGCTTCGCTAGAACCTCGTTTATATCTCGCTGTGTATTGGAGAGTAGTCCATACCTTAATATCGTGGGTTTTAGACACACTTTTCTCTCTAAATTCCTTTTGGACGCGAGGCCTCAATGCATTAACATTGTAGCTGCCTTCACCGACTCGACACGGATCGTTTTTTCTTAGTGCATTCAGTGGCTTTTGTTGTTAAAACTTAATATTTAATGTGAAATACTGAACAGAATCAAGTGTCCTATAGTGAAGGTCATTCTGCCAGCAGACAAGATAACCTTTCCTTTCTTCTTCCATCAGCTCTGCCTGGTCTTGACTCTTTGTGCAGTGTTTTGGGTAAGCAGTCCACACGTGGTCTTTGTTGTTTAAGTGCAGTGTTTTCCACGATTATAATAACCCTTATGTTTGTCTTTCTTTTACAGTGGCATAAAAAGGGGCTTGCTATCATCTTCTGTATTTTGCAGTTTCTGGCAATGACATGGTAAGTGTGACCAGCCGTCACTCCACTGTGGCTCAGTTATCAATTATTGTACTCGTCACTCATGAAGTGTAAATATCATATCATGGAAGTGTCGTATACAATTATTAGATTAGACACACATGTAAGATAATAGAAAAACTCAAATGGGTTGCCCTGGTTTCCATGAGCAGTCAGTGACATCTGCTTGACGTATCCGTAGAGTCAGTCATGTTGTCAGAAGACGGGCAGGTAGGTCGGTGTACTTTTGGCATGTAGAGGAAGAGGCGTTGCCAGTGTGGATGGACGGAGAGACTCTCAGGTGTTGCCGTCTGTGTTGCTGTTCTGGAGTCACTGGCAGAGGTATCGCAGGTAAACGGTTCATTGAGAATACGTGGCACCCCTGGGTCCTCGATTAGTTTTACCGATGGTAATGGGGCTGCATGGTGGTGGAGCCTCACAGCAGGAGGGATCCCGGTCTGGGTGGTCCGGCCCTGTGTGGCGTTTGCATGTTCTCCTCCCCGTGTCAGCGTGGGTTTTCTGGGTTCTCCGGCTTCCTCCCACAGTCCAAAGACATGATGCTCACGTTAATTGGATTCTAAATTGGCCAACGCGTGAATTTTTTTTAAAAACTGGTCTGACAAAGCGTCACCTTTTGGCTTTGAGAAATTTCATCGTACTAAGCAATCAATCCATTAACCGTAAATATATAACGTATCATAATGTAAACTTGTTTGGGTGCTAGCGTTCATACTGGTATAAGTATTGCTTTCTGACTTCTGCAGATAACTCTGACTCGATTGAGTAACGAGACCAACGGGGTTGGTCAGCTCCAACATGGCAGTGCATAGTGAGGCCTGTGAGTGATGTGTACGGCCATGTGAGCACTTGTATGTTCATTAATTTGAACATATTTGCACAGCAGTAACAAAAGGCTTTCAGGTTTGTGAATGTGCATAGAAACACAATCCCCCCCCCCCCCCCCCAGGAGGAGGGGAACAGACTATTCCATTGCATCACTGGAGCAGGACCCCGTCAGCTCCATCACTAGACTGCTGTTGCACCTACGTGTTGTACATTCACTTCCGTTCGGCCTGCTCTCTCAGAGGCATCACCATGGTAACCACAAGCCACACATCTCAAGCTCATTCCTAACAGACGGGGGGTGGGCAGAGTGCACTCCCACGCAGGCACTCCGACGTCTGTGTGAAGGTGGTTCTGGAATAAGTAGTCGACACACACAGGAGCAAAATCCTGTGAAGTGACCATAGGACACCGACGCACGACTGACTGACAAAACATTTCATGAACATACTTGTGTAGTTGACTTTATTTAGGTTATACAGGACTGTCTCAGAAAATTAGAATATTGTGATAAAGTTCTTTATTTTCTGTAATGCAATTAAAAAAACAAAAATGTCATGCATTCTGGATTCATTACAAATCAACTGAAATATTGCAAGCCTTTTATTCTTTTAATATTGCTGATTATGGCTTACAGCTTAAGAAAACTCTAAAATCCTATCTCATAAAATTTTAATATTTCCTCAGACCAAGTAAAAAAAAAGATTTATAACAGCTGAGTGTTTGTCAAGGCTCAGGAAACCCTTGCAGGTGTTTCGAGTTAATTAGACAATTCAAGTGATTTGTTTAATACCCTAGTATACTTTTTCATGATATTCTAATATTTAGAGATAGGATATTTGAGTTTTCTTAAGCTGTAAACCATAATCAGCAATAAATCAGAATAAAAGGCTTACAATATTTCAGTTGATTTGTAATGAATCCAGAATGCATGACATTTTTGTTTTTTTAATTGCATTACAGAAAATAAAGAACTTCATCACAATATTCTAATTTTCTGAGACAGTCCTGTATACTCGGGACATTCATGTGAGAGATGTCTCCAGCACAAGATGAGGGTTCCCTCCTAAAGCTCAGGCTCGGGGTGTAGTTAATCATCCAACTGCCGTACCAGATTCCTCACATATTTCAAATGTGTTTCAGGTGAGGTTTTTTTTTTTGTCCTTCCCTTCAGCAATAATCATTTCCAGGACGGGGTATTGTGTTTTTTGTTGTGCTCTGTGTTTGTCTACCAATCCATCTGGATTTATGAGTGTAAAGATTACTGTGTATCCAATTCCTTCACAATCAGTTTTGGTTAATCCCCTCGCAGAGCGCCCTTAAAGACCCTTCAGCCCAATAATTACTGCTTGACTTTGACCACACATTGTACATGTTGGCGTTCTGCTCATAAGGACGCCGTGATCAGGCCGCTAGTGAGACCTAAATCTACTATTAAATCCGGCATTCTTTGTGGTGATATTTTGTACCTTAATCTATAATCTCGTTTACGTCACATCATTACAATACAATGACGTCATTCAGACGAGCGTTGTTAATAAAACATGTGAACTTTCTGTTAAGATCCTGAGATCTCCAGCGATGACACGCTGAAATCCAGCAGAATGTGTTTGCAATCATCTACAAGACATGTTGAACATCTGTGTCATGATGACGCAGCTTTAGAAACATAACCGCTCGCTTCCATTATTTCACGAATGTGGCCCGAGAGCGGACACAAACCAAATCTAACGTTGAAGCCATCTTAGGGAAACGTTACACATTCATCAAATAATGTGATATACGTGCTAACAGAAATGTATTTTAAGAATATCTTTGAGGCAGTAACTTGCCGTTGTCGCCTCATCCTGACGTTTTTGTTTTTTTCTGTTCCAGGTATAGCATCTCTTACATTCCATTTGCCAGGTAAGACGACTTGATTGTATGATTTAATGTTTTGTCTGCGTTGACCTGAAGGTGATTTTAATGTAATGTCCAGTTATACGTGTTACTGATTGAACTCCATCTTTAAGAGCTACTATTCATATCTTCATAACGCTCTCTACAAACTAACTGGAGAGAATCCTGTGTGTGAACCTTCAATGAAAACATGTTTTCATTTATCTCAAAACACTGTTTGCCCCCAACATATGGCTGTAATTCCCCCCTCCCCCAACGACGAGTGCAAGCACTTAATGTCAAGCAAATGGCAGCTTGTTGTTTCACGCCCCTCTGTGCTTCAGCCCTGTGATGCTATTTGCTCCGTCTGTATTATCTGAATGAAATCATTTGTTTTTGCAATAATTTCTCTTTCAGACACATTTCCCTCAATATTTATCTCCCAAGTGTAGCTTTTAAATGACTTGTGATGAGCTTAAGTTGAGCTCAATAGGGTCGAAGCACAATGCGAAATTTTGATTAGATCAAGACCCAAATAGTCCGTCCTGCATAAGAGAAGAGGATCAACAACTCCCTCACTGGTCGTTCTCACCTACTGACTTGCTTGGTCTTTATTGTAGATAATGTGCAGTATAGAGCCTACCAGCATCCGAAATGTTAAAGCGAATTATTTAGTCATTTCTTCAGGGCACACTTTAGTAAAGAATTGGAACTAAAAGAAAATTCTCCCCGATACTCGGATGTTCACGTCTCGGGGTACCACCCCAGTGCTTTCCCCAAACCAAGCACAAGGTGTGATGTTGTTTTGTCAGTCCAGCTGTAAGAAGGGTTATGTCTCATTTAGTGAGAAGTCTGAAGCCCCCCCCCCACCGCTCCCAGCCCAAATGCCTTGTGTCTTTGGGCAACCCTATAATCTATGCTGACAGCTGAGAGACGTTCCATAGCCACCCAGAGTCCCCCTCCCCCAACCCAAATGCTTATCACAACACAAAGCTGGGACAAAGACCTTTTGCCGTGCCACCCTTCCAAAAACCAAATTCCAACAGGCAAATGTGATGGACCGACCTTGAGCTGAATTTTGAAATCCTGATAAACACTTATTTATTTGTGTCCTTTGTTGTTGTTGGTTTTTTTACCCTTTGTGTCAACACATTATTGTCTATTCGCTTTAAGTTTCTTACTTTAATCCATTTTTCATTTAATTTAGATTTGATCATGTATCTCTCTATTGTTTGCCACGGACCAGCATATTCTGATCACAGATCTCGTTCCCTCTGCGTGACGCATGAGACTGCAGTCTCTCCCTCCGCTGGTCAACCAGCTGATACCTGGTTAGCCACAACACCACATGGCCCCTGGACTTGATCTGTTAATGTGTTTTACTTTGTTGCCTATTTATAACCTTTAACACGAGATACAGAAACCTGCTGCACTTCCCACAGTGCTGTAAGGCTTGTGCTGCTCTGGTGTTTAATCAGAAATAAATCATCATTTATTTGTGTTTTTAGGGAAGCAAAATGGCACCAAGCCGTACGTGATTATATAAAAAATGCAAAAAATTAACTCATGCTGAATGAGAGGAAGAAGATGAGCATTCTGGTGTTGAATGTTTGTTTTGGGGACGAAGCAAAGCATTTGAAGGAGCGTGTCTCCTCTGTCCACCGACCTCCCCTCCTCCCTCCTAGACTGCTTATGATCCCCCCTTCTCCTTTTAACCTTGACTGGTCCCACACCTCCTCCACTGAAATTTCACCGTGGCTCGAGGCAAAGTCTGCATAGCAACGCACCGATGGCAAGAGGTGTGAGGGAAATGGAGCACGCAGCGACCGTCTGTGGTTTCCATGGCGATCGCTCGTATTGCATCATCCCTCAATGCCTATACCTGGAGAAAGGGAGCCCCCATAACTCGGAGCATGTGGTGCTTCCCAGCCAAATCACACTCACTTATTCATGACAAGCCCAGCACAAAACATCTAAACAAAAGGGCGGAAGTGCTCTTTATGTCGCTTTTAATTTTGTACGCATGACAAAATGTCATCTTTTTAGAACAACACTCAAACATTCCTTCATTGCTTTTCACCGCTTTTTGTCTTTGCATTGTTTATAATGCTGGTTTTTATTTTGTATTCACAGGGATGCTGTGATGAAATGCTTCACAACCTGTCTGAGTTAGGACTCCTTCGTCCTCAGTCAGTGAAGACTGGTCCTAATATGCAAACTGTAAGAACAGTCGCTCTGTAAAATATGCATCTGTGTTTATACACTATCTCCAGATTTCTACTATGGCTTGTTTCATACTGTGAATCCTCACTTTTTAAGTCCAGCTGAAGGGCTATAACTATAATCAGATTATAACATATTTTGCTTTTGCTATTGATGTGGAAGAGATGAGTGCATCTAATGCTTAATATATTTAGAGATATTCCTTTGTGTTTTTGAGGATTTTAAAACTATTTCAGTGCAGGGAATTAATTTTGACTGAGTGCCTTCACATTATTCATTCATAAATATATATATATATATGTATATATGTATACAGTGTTTGGTATATTCCTATGTATGCAGTAATGTTCTGTGTTCTCACACACAAGCATTATTAAAACACATTATTTCTGTTTACGGAACTGTGTGAGGCTCTCAGATGCTACTCCATGTTTATATATGATTATTTTCATTCATTGATAATGCACTGGAAATGTTGATGTCCACCCATTTGAAGTTTTTTTCCCAGTTCAAGAGAAATAATTAAAAAAAGCCGCTCCTGTCTAATCTGTTTCTCTGTTTGAACACACCTGCTGCCCTTCGCTCATCAAAATACATTAACATAGCTTCTCCTCTTTAAAGTTGATTTCATGCCAGATGTAGCAATCACCCCATTAATTCCACTTTTCTGAGCATTGTGCTTTTGATGTGACCCAATAACCCAGAATAGCTTGCATCTTGTTCCCTATATTGCTTCGGCATGTTGGCATAGCCTTTGAGGATGTGGTTGTCATGACAACCTCCTCCAGAAAATTCATAAAACCTCAACCTTCCCCCCATCTGTGGTGCAGATGTTCCCATTATCCTGATGAGGAGGTCTTTATTTGGTATTTTATATATTACTTGGACCTTTGGTATCATGTATGGCTAATATATTTGAAAGCAGTTTAATGGTCAATAGCGCTATAAAGTCTCAGGGCATCCTGTTTCCATTTGTGTTGGCTGCAGGATTTGCCCAAATAATAAGCTCACCGCCTCCTCGTTCTGCTTGACGCGACTGAACAACAGCATTGCACTTCCTGTTGTGCAGCCCACACATAGTTTCATTAGACGCTTGGATAATGTTACGTGTTGGTGTTGGATTAGCATGGACCAAATCTCCCCTCAGTAAGACTTTTTCAACCAACTTGGCAGGGACCCAGCAAATCCTTGAGCAATTAATCAGAGGGATAACATTCTGTTGAGTGGTTGATTTTGATTTCGGTTTTCTTTGCCTGCAATTTTTGGATTACAGCGAAGTTTAAGGATGATGGGAAAGAACCCTGACCTCATAAATCTGTTCAGTGTCAATACTGTTTCCTTTCTTTTTTACATCTAATCCATTGTTATATCAAAGAGGAGGGATCCCACGTCACCACGACAACCACAAGTCTGTGTCCCCCTCCAGCTTAATGGTCCAGCTCATCTTGTAAAAACCCTCCATCATACTTTTGTATTCCAATGTTGAGTCAGTGGCTGTTGACCTAAATACATTTTTGGTTTTGTTGAAAAAATTTCTGATAAAACTCAAGTCTTAGAAAGTCAAACACAAAAAAAGATGTAAGTATTAAACCACCATGGGCCCCCTGTTTTTCTTGTCTTTAAAGCAATTAATTTGTACACTATAATGTATATTGTCTTTCCCGGAAATCACTCGCATTGATAGAGTAATCACCAGAGCAGCTAAGTAATAAATGGTAAAATGTTTCAAAAACTGTAAAAGCTCAACATCCTCAGGCAGTCAGATAAACAGTCTAAAGACTACAGATTTGCAAGGTAGTATTGATTTCTCCTCTTACACTCGTATACATTAAGGAAACAAAATCATATCGAATCAATTCTCTGTCGGTGTGAAAGTGCAGCCATTAGCAAAACTGAGGAGAAATCTATATTGTTCTGGGTATTCCTCTGGATGTCTCCCAATGGCTGCATGGCTGAAAGAACAACAAAAGACCATCTTCATACATCATTTGATTGATATTTTAAATATTGACTGACTGAAAGCATTGAGCCAATGACATGTTTTGTTAGTTCAAGGACAGATGGAGTTGTTTTACAGCAGCAAGGACCAAATGGTATATCTTTATTTCCTTATAGTACATGTGAGGTATATCTATAAACTCAAGAATGTAAGTATGCGATGAAGAATGCACACGTATGTTTCTCAACTTGTTCACGTTAACACGCTGTTAGTGAAAAAGAATATAGACGAAATATTAGTCACATTTAAGAACCACGTTGATCTTAAACACATGTTCACTTAAAATATATATTCATTCACTGAATCACAATTATTTGACGATAAGTTATGTTTTTAGGCTTATAATATATATATTTTTAATGAGCATGTGCGTTTCCAATGACGGTGAATCAGCAGAGAGGCGCTGTGAGAAAAGATGAGAGGACCATCAGATGGATGTCGCTCATCGCTAAAAGGAAGTACTTGGAAATTATGGAATGACATCACCACCAAACCGTGCCTGGCTTTGTTTGGTGCTTTGCGTGACCACGCCTTCCTGCCAGCCCCACCATAAAGCAGCCAGGCCGTGAGTGTGCGCCAGTTGAACTCCAGTCAGTGCGGACAACAGGTGCACGACAACAGCCCCTCTTCACCTCGCTGTTGGATAATGCCCGCAGAGCGCCGCTGGTCGCTTTGCGCAGGACTTCCTCGCCATCTGCACTTTGAACATTTGCACGTTTTTCTATCCTGATCACTTCCAACCACAAAGATGCCTTTTCCGCCCATCAGCCTCCAACAGCGGATCTCCTCTCCGGGCAGGGAACTATTCGGGAAAAAGAAAGCCATCGGACTGCCTCCTCACACCGAGCACACCAGCAAATCTGGCGGAGAGAAAGGGGGGTCCGATAAAGAGAAGCAGTCCACTTCTTGGACGTCGGCGAATTTAAGGAATTTGGGGCGAAAAGCCCAGCAAGATAAGCGTAAAAGCTCCGCTCAGAAGGCAGGTGACGGTCAGGAGACCCAGGAAAAGAGCTCCTGGCTGACCATACCAAAACCTCAGGACTCATCCGAGAGAGTCAGGCGCTCCAGCTCCATGGACTCCGCCAGACACCTCAACGGCAAAGAGGAAGGGAAGAAGGAGATTCAGTTTACCCTCAGTCTCACACCTGAAGCCATTCTTGTCATCCAGAAGCGAAATCTAGAAAAGCAGATGATGGCAAAGCAACAGAAGTGTTGCGCCTCGGCAGACTTCCGCCACAAGCGAGTTTTTCCATCCAAAAAGACGCACGGGTCGACCAAGGGCTGCGCTCCTGTCGCCAAAGTGGAGTGCGCCGAGCAGGACATCACCGCCATCGTTAAGATATCTCTGTTGAACGATCAATACAAGTACGACGATGTGGAGTATGAGGAAGAGGATGGAGACGTGGACGAGACTGTCGTGAGGAAATGTAAAGAGTGGCTCAGAGGGGTCGAAAATGCCGCTGCTTTAGGAAAAGTCGACAAACTTTCTGCGCTCCCGCAACTTAAAGGCTGCTGACACCTGACATCTGAGCTTTCTCCCTTTTCTTTTTTTACACTGCAGACTGAAGGAATGATCAACTCGTGAAAAGGGTGCACCGATGCAGAAGGCCCGCTGCGATGGCGTCTTACATTTGAATGTTAGAAATGAAACGTTCACAAAGGAGGAACAAAACAACAAAAAACAGTCCAGAGGAATGTCAATTTGTTTCGGAATTATTTGCTAAGTTATGTCTCAAATAAATACACGCATTGAGGAAAATGAAAATAAGTCATCTGCATTGGACATGTGGCATTCAACAGAAATAAGATATTAAAGCTGAATTGCAACCAACAGTGCTTCTTATATGGTCACAGGAATGCAGCTTTGCGAGTTTAATGCCAGCGCAATGTGTTGTTACAGTTTGAACTGAATACCTTAATATTGTCGTCCTTTGCACATGGTTTTTGTTTCCAGTGGGATGCCTGTGGATTGGCAGGGGGTTTGCGTAAAGGGACGTGAACCCGTTCCTTTGTGCCGGAGAACAATACGCTGTCAACAGGCTTGATAGCGCCTGCTGCTGAAACCAAACTGGACTGTTTGTTTGTTCCTCTAATAAGAGGGTAATATCCTTTGTAGGGATTTATCAGCGATGTACAGTATTTAATATTTACAAAATATTTGTATGCCGACTGACGTTTTCTCAGCTGATGACTTTATGCCATTTGAAGTAAAATTGTTTGTTTTTTAAATTTTGCAAGTGTCACTTACCTTTTTTTAAAAGAAAATGTGTCTGGTTGCTCTTGAATAATTCTGTTCCACAATGCTGATGAGTCATTTCGACTTCTGGCCAGTGACCAGACTTCTTCTTTAAAGGATCCTTTGTTGCTACCTGAAGCCATTTGGACATTAGTGTTGCAAGCCTCTTATATTTCTCATTAAGCAGGGTTGACCAGTGTACTGAGGGGCCCAGGTGCATGATCCCTTCAGGAAATGACCTCCAGTCTGCTTTACCTGGGTCATATCAAACCAAGCAAAGCATGGAGCTACAACAAATAAACAGTGCTGCACCACAGATCTGGGGGACAGTTTCACCCAAAGTGGTAGAACTACATGGTTTGCAGCAACGGTATTCCCAGTTTTAATTTAGAGCTTAATCCTGACATTCCCACACGTATGTGGCACTCTGAGCTACAAAGAACCATGTGTTATACCTGCTGCAATGAACTTCATGAACTGCTCAGGGGGAAACAGCAGGCCAGGGACCAGTTGAGTGCGTAGAAACAAGCCAAACACATTTGAAGATACATTTAGCCTGTGTTGGTTCTCTTTAGCTGCCTTATACACTGTATTGTGCTGACCATTAAACCAGTGTGTGTGGGGCGGACAGCAATCACATGCCAGCCTTTGATACAAATGCAATCTTCATTCAGGGTCACAAACATATGCATGTGTACAGTGTGAAGGTTCTCCATTGTTCTCTGTAACTTGGTAACCGCAGTGTAGTAAACTCTGAAGTCACATGTTGGACAGAAGACGCCACAGTCGTCTGTCTTCAGGACATAATCGTTTGTTTGAAAAGTCCACCACCAACTGGTAAGCTATTTTTGTAAAAATGACTCAGGTAACATTGTTGTTGGATGTTATTTTGGAATTTGATGCCAATAATCTTTTCTCTGAAGGTCAATCGAGGAATTGCTATGAGATCTGAGTGCAAAGGCCTTCATCGATCCAGCACTCTGGATGCACACGTATTACCTGTTGCTGTCAGAAAGGTATTTCAAATAACCCACTCATCAATTCGTGAGAGTTTCATATTTTTATCCTGCTGCTATCCTGTTATTGTGGTCCAGGACGGGACATGACAGATTTGTCATCCATGTAATGTGAGTAAACAAACACGCTGCCAGAGTACGGCACATTGTCGCCATTCAGTGTCACAAAGTGTTTTTGTTGTCGCATGTTGCGGACTGAGATCATAGCTGAGCCCGTACCGTGTGTACCAAGACCCGGTCGGCCCTCCCGTGGTGATATTATACTGGCTCTGTGACCCAAAGTCTGGTAATCCTGCTCTATTGTGTCTTTTCAATCATGCCCTTGTTTATGTCCCTCTCTCTGGTATTCACTGCTGTCTGGTACGCCTGAAGCCAAGCTTGACTGTGTCTGTCTTGCGGGTGAGAGCCGCATTATCATGTCTGAAGTAGCTCAACTACTTGTATTTATTGGAAAAGTAGCATTTAAAGAAGCAGAAGCTGACAACAAGTTGAGATGGTTGGTCTTCATTCGTTGTTAGTTGTTCCCTTCCTTTTTTTTCATCTCTGCCTTCTTTCATTCTTTTGCCACAAGCTGCTCCTGTTCACACCTGCAGCATCTAATATCTTTATTTTCTATTTGTATCTGCAATGTCTCTACCTTTCTCTTCATGGATCAGGAGTCAAAAAAGAAGAATAAATGGCTGCAGCACCATGCTCACTATCTAGCAGAGTGACGTGGTACAGCAGGACAGCTGCATTATCCTCCACTGATTTATAGCGGCAGGGAGCGCAGATGGATGCCACCTTCGCCCCGTCACCGACACTTTGCACACAGCAGTGAGAGCAAAAGGACTGCTGGTCCCTTTACTCTGCCACGGCAGTATTACTGTGGCAACGGAGAAGATAAATCCCTCTTTTCCAGCAGCTTTTGTGAGAAAAGACAAAGCAGACACTTCCCAAACAGACTCGGCCATAAACTCCAATAATGTGGTCATTCAGTGGCAGCCAGCTAAGAACGAGGCATTCCCTGAGACGGGGCGACCTCATGAGAGAAGTCTTGGATCAGAGAGCACTGTCCCCCCATAAAACTTCAAGCATGTACATTTTTCATTTAAGGGTTATAAAAGTGAGCCTGTAGCTCCATGTTTTTGTTGTTAATCTTCTGTGGCATGCATCATGCTAGTCCCATTAGCATTCTTTGGTAACATGCTCCACATTTTGCATTATTTTCCATTTTACATGTTCTCTTTCTACTCAGGGGCAAGACAGCATTTTCTTCACAATGTAGGAGTTGAATTCTGCCTCTAAAACCTCTCTCTGCAACTTCTGTTGGGTACCCGTCTTTATCAGGATTAAATAAGGACACTGTCGCCCGATGATATACTTAGAGCAGATCACAGCCTTCCAAAATTGTTTCCCAGAGACATGCAGGAAATAATGTGAGGGCTTTGGAGAGGAGGTGGGCATATTCCTCCTCCGTATTTATTATTTATTTTTTTGTCTGGGTATTGCAAGAACACAATGTGAATCTGTTGTGTGGGAGGTTGCTTTTGGCAGATGACAGGGATTACCAAACATGCATTCTTTTTGTAATCGTCAGGCAAGCTGACTGACTCCCACAGCATCTAAATTGGGTTTTTACTGTTGACAGGCAGGGGATGAAGTCAAAACTGAGCCCCGGAGGAGGAAGGCAATGCGTAACATCGGTCCAGACCTGGACCAAGAGGCCAAGGCCAGGGGTCAGGCTCAGCTCGACCAGGTTGATAAATACTGAACATAAAAATTAAAAATAAACATTAATTGTCCCGAAAGCTCGATCATGCGATGAGAGATTGTTGTAGAAGGAAATACCCACTTCTCATTGTTTAGTCACCAATCAATGTACCATCTCATTATCTTTGTAGTCAACACTGAAGCACTGCCTGTATACCTTTAGCTCATTTCCTCTCAGGAAGTGTCCTTTCATTTCTGTGATTATCCTCCAGCGCCACCTAGAGGCGTACAGGAACATGCACCGTCTCCGAGACGCTCTCTGCCGCCGCTACGCTGCCCTGCTCACGGGCAAGGTTCGCTCCCAGAGAGCGCGTCTGCAGCGGAGCGACGAGGCAGCCACAGCGAAGGCACAGAAGGAAACTAAGCAGGTAAATCACTGGATGTTGACGTTGGTAGTCTGAGGGCTTTATCTGTGTGTGTCGCAGAGGTCAAGATATCTCTGACATTCAGTTTGAATGGTTTCAAGTGTTTTTTGCCTTGTAGTTATATTTCTCAATATGTAGTATATTATTTGTTAGGAAACACAAAATATGCAACACCTTCATCAATGGTGTCCATGCATAATGTTACTACACAACTATATGAAATTAACTATCCAGTCTCGAATATATGTCTTCTCTCTATGCACTACGACCGGGGTTATGTGATTATGTTCATCCATGGTCCAGGTTGTTTGAGCTATTCTTCTTCATTGCGGGATCTAAGGTCACAGTGGATTATTTTGTTGGTTTCTTTTTTTTCACATTCATTTTAAAATAAAATTGTTTAATATTTTTTTTTGGGTGGGGGGGGTATTTTTCTCAGGGCATTCTGTGTCCAAATAGCCCGGAGCAGTTGATTTGCATTTTTGGTCAGCATTAGATCTCACAATGTCATATTTATTAGGATTTACATGAGCCTTGATTTTACATTTGTAACTACTAGAGAAAATGTTTTGATGTAAACTGTAAAAATGTACAAGTCAACATTTCAGCTTCAGTCTGCAGGACAAGTATTTTGGAGGCCTATTTTGCTTCCAGGCTGCTGTTTTCCTAACTCTGTGTTACACGTTGTCTGGGCTCAAATACACAACCCTGCTAATCAAAGGCTCTGTTTTCACAGCATAGCCACTTTTTCTTTTACATGCATGTCATTGAAAACAATTACAGCTGCTGTTTACAACTTACTCCTGTGAGTCTTTGAGTCTTGCAAAATAAAGTCTGCTTCAGGGTTGATGAATGGGACTTTTGTAGTATGAACCTACTTAATTTAATGTTAACTAGCTGCAGATGAAACAAATCATTTGCAAGTGATGTTTCAGCAGTTCATCCATTCTATTGAAGCAAAGACAGGTCCTTATATTGTTTACATTAGAAACAACAGAATACCTGAAGAGTAAATTGAATCACCACTGAATTATTAATGTGGAAATTTATAGCATTACAAATTGTTATATATATTTTTTTTAATGTCTTATTTGAAATGTATTATGTTTATCAGTATGAGTGACCTTAAAACCACCAATTAAGATCGATGATTTGCAAAGTAAAATATGTCGACTCTATTAATTCATTTAAACATCAACAATAAGGTTTTACTAATTGTGACATGTCCCACTTAAGTTGTTGATAAGACTGATATTATTATGACATTTATACTATGACCTTCACTCTCATACATCCTTTCACTTCTTTATTCCTTTTCTTTTGTTTGTTTGGTTTTAGCAATTGTAGTTACCTGTTCTTGCATATAATTCTCCTTCTGCCGTCTGCTCGTCTCTGACGGTGTGAAAAGAGCAATAAGCTTTAGAGAGTGGCCGCATAGAGGGGGTCTAACATGAGAGAGATCCTGTCTTATCTGCCCCCCACCCACACACACACACACACACACACACACACCCTCCAGTAAAAGCAGAGCTTCGTCAGGAGGATGTAAATGTGCTCTCTAAGACTTGCACTTGGGGGAGGACAATAAGAGCACAATAAAGGTCTATAGAGGCCCTCCAGTAGGAATCCTACTTCAAATTGCCAAGCAAATGAAACTACCCGTTGTTTCCTCAGCTCAGATCGAGAGGCTGTGTTACAGACACAGAGGTGAGGCAGGACTAAAGCAGGCAAAGGCCAGAACACCTGCTGGGCCCTAATTGGTCCTTGCTCTTGTTAATGGCTTCCTGTGGCTGCGTGTTTACTTCTCATTTGTTCTGGGTACTCTGTTTCCCAGCACCTGAAACAAGGGAGGGTCTCTTGAAATATCTCTTCCCACAACAGATCTCCAACTGTCTCTCTCCCTCCTTCTCTTTTATTCTTCAGAAACAAAAGAAGTTGGCCTTCACCAAGCTGCAGCACAATGACTCATACCTGAAGGCCCTCCCCAAAACCAGCTACTACCTGGTAGGTTTTGTCCCAGTACTGACACTCAACGACACTTGACTTTAATCCATCATTGATTGGTTCATCTCTCCCTGTGACATTCATCAGTGTTCTGTCGCTGTATTTTTGTTCTCAGATCTTTGACCTCCAGAAGCAGTTAGCTGAGCGAGGACATCTGAGGAGCCACCACGACTTGGAGGACTTCTATCGCTGCATCAGATATAACTGCCCTCCATCTCAGCTACACAATAGTCTGGAGGATGTCAGGATAAGGAGTTGAGTAATTTAGTATATATATTTTTTTTAAATCCTTGATCTATTATGGAAAAACCCGTAGCTGTAATTTTTGTGTTGATGAAATGTTAACAGTGCTGGAAAGCAGACCTGCAGCTGATTTGATGACTCAACACAAGACTTCAGAGAAGCATCCCTGCACTGCTGAAGATAGAAGAGAGGAAGTTCTCTCCAGATGGAGACAACCTACACAGTAATACGACAGTATATTTTTTTGATTCTCATGGGTATTATTGACCATTCACCGATTATTCTGTGAAAGTAATCTTTATCTCTGCTGCTTTGATAATACAGCCTCCAGCATTAAGTACTTTTAAAGCAGCAGTTTGACACATTTCACACATCTGCTTTAAAGTGACACGTAGAGGTTTTGATATGTTTTTTTGTTAATATTATACAGCCGGATAAAATGATTGCGCTAATTATCTTTCAAATACATTTGAACAATTATATATATATATTTTTTTTTTTTTTTTATTTATTTTTTTATTGAAGAGAGTATATTCTGTGTATTTGAGAATCTACATGTCTGAAGTTGTATGTGTGAAAGATGCAGCTGGTGGAGGGCTGGCGGGGACATGGTACTCAGCTGTAGAGGCCTCCGGTCCACTGGGCCTCTGTTTGCTCCGCCTGTAAGAACCAACACAGACTCCACTGCAGGCTTGTTTAGCATTGGCCCTCCTGAAGGAGAGAGCTGATTACTCACGTAGAAGTGAGATGACCAAACACAAGCTGGATACTCCCCTCCTCGGGCGGTTGCTTTGACTCTTCAAACATCATCCGGGGGAAAATGTCGTAATTAAGCCCGCTGCAAAAGAAATATAGCAATTGAACCGGCGGTGTCACTTCATGCCAGCACTGCGAACAGATGCTGAACTGTTTGTCTCATTTGAGGCTGTATGGGCTTCCAGGCAAACGGTGTTCCACTCACCAAAACATGGCAGAGATAATCTGAGAGCCAACTTTCATGAAGATGTTGCTTATAACCGACACCGTCTTTCAACTTGACACAACTTTACACTTGAACTGACAATAAATTCTTTCAGGATTTTCCCTTCAGCTGATTTCCTTCAGCTGGAGTTGTCACCTAAAATTAATTGGAATTAAAATATCTTACAATGTTAGCATTTTCACTCAAACTGACTCTTGACTCTGCACTTACATTTAATTGGACACGTGTAACTTCATTCATTGTTCACATTTGACCTGTAACTTAAGCTTCTCTCAGCACATCCGTTTTAACTGCTATTTTCCTGAGGCCCAAGTGCAACTGCCACTTCAACAGTATTTTACTTTATTTCCTTTTCTTTATTGGAAATGATAATGAGCAGAAACTATTACGTTGAAAGCCCTTTGAAGAATTTTACTCTCAAAGGGCTTTCTGCAATTGTTTCTTAATTTCATAACACTGGCGATTAGCCAAAATGCTATGAGCATCAAATACAAAGTTCACAAGTCACACCATTCAATCCACTGATCTCCAATGCATGTAGTTCAGATCCACTTTACATGTGTGCACCTGCTCATATCCCCCTTGTGCCCTTTGGGTTTAGTGATGTCATGTTGTGAATGTATTACAGAACAGTGTCGGCCACTTTTTGTTAATTAGGGCCGAACTCTGTTTGGTAGAAGCACGTATGATGTTAGCACAACGCTGCCACCGTGAAACAGCTCATTGGCTCGGGGACATCAGGAGCTTAGAAGGCACGTGAAGGCTTGCGCTGACAAGTCCTCCATCAGTGTGAAAATCTCACCGCTCCACAGACTAACATGGCGAGTGAGCACGGGCACATTTCCCACATCCGTAAGAAATACCCGAAATATAAGCAATTAGAGCTGAAGCCAAAAAGTTACGCAGTCGACAAAGCCTTTGTTTATGCCTTTTAAGTAATGAGCCAAGTCATCCAATCTGTTCTGCTTTGTGGCTATTTATATGCTTATTATTAGCAGCTATGATTTATTGTGCAGTTGAGGCAGTAATTTGCTCTCGTTGTGGCCATCTGGTCATGGTCTCTTCAACATGTTGAATTTCACGAGTATGCATTACAGGTCTACAAAATGAGATTCACCAGACCATTCCTATAAACTGACTCCAACGATTGGAACTAGCACATAAGACAGGGTTGGTGTCGCTGCATCTTATTCAGTAGAATCTTGCTCGGCAACAATTTAATGAGTTATCATTAGTTGTTCATCATCAAGCTATGGCACTAGTACTGTACATATGACAGGTCCACATCCTCATTCCTCCACCTGCCTCCTCCTACTAGTGTTAGCGGGTCTGTTGCCTGCTGCTCTGTCCTGTGGGTAAACGCTGCCTTCTTGCTCAGGAGTTCTGTCTGGAGCCAGTTTGCACCCAGCAGACAAAGTGTGGTGTCACCTGTGTGCGCAGTGTTATTGGTGTGAGCTGCACCACACCATGCTACTCTTGAGAAGTAACACACCATTAGGAATATCTTAACAACCCAATATTTATTGTGCATGCATCACAGCCGTGAGGACGAGAAATACGTTCCTCAATCATTATCCATTAGGTTAAGTATCATGTTGATGGCTTCTCATCCTTCCCAACTGTAGAATTTACTATGTGTGTGTGTGTGTGTGTGTGTGTGTGTGTGTGTGTGTGTAGGTTATTACAGCAAGGGTCTGGTCCTGAGGAGATCTTTGGTGGCAGCCAGATGAAGGATGAAAATGAGCAAATGTTTCCCAAGGTTAGTGTCAAAACCACAGAGGCAGTAATCTTACTCTCCAGTCAGAGGCAAATACACCCGGAGCGGTGATCCCCCACTAACTCCTCAAACCGACTCTTTTCACCACCTGAATGTAAATTATGATTATATGGACCCAGTAGCAGGTGAAATGTGCCCCCTATGTGTTTGGTGCATGTGGCTGCAGTCTAACAAACAATAAACTTATTTTATTCCGTGCACAGAGTTAGATGAGAGGTTGATACCGTTCTCGGATGCGTGGCAAGGAATAGGCTCACCGTGCCGATGACCAAAAGAGCGAAGAGAAGAGTTTATGGTTTAAATCATGAAACTTGAGAAATAATATTAAGAGGCGCTGGAGGCATAGAGAGCGTTATTTCCCATCTTTCCAGTGTACAGAGATCAGGAGAGAACATTGGAGGTGAGGTTTAGGTGCTGAGATGAGCATATACGGACGAGCATGCAGGACTCATTTCTCTCTCACCTCCGTGTCAAACCGGGGGCCTGAGCAAACAGAGCATGAGCCTGGCGGGAGGGAAAGCCGGAGAAGGCAAACAGTGGTCAGACCAGACCGGTGGAAGCCAGCCGGCACGCAGAAGAATTACTCACCACAGCTCGGTGCTGACAGCTCAGGCCTGTCACACCATCCTGAAGGAGTCCTTCCAGGGTTCAGGCTGCGAGTGTTGGTGAGGATCCTTCCTGCATGTGTGGGAACAAGAAACACTTTACTTTAACTCAGAATAATATAAGACATTCAACCTTTCTAATACAGCGTCAGGGAGCCGGTGATCCACTCTGTGGTCCTTCTGAGGTCATATTTAGTTTTATTTTAATGATATTACATTACACTGATATGTTCTTTCATTATCTAATCCACTATATTTCTGGGATAAATGAATGAGGATGTATTGAAGGACAATACCAGTGTTTGACCATCTTTGAGCCCATCAAATATAGTTTATATGATAACTTTAGTGCTTTAGATACGTCAATGTGTTGTTCACAACACACAGTTTGCCATATGGCTTCCTTTCGTTGTACTATGATAATCAGCAAGCAAAGAAACTTATAGAATATAAATTTACATTTTTAAAATCCATTTACACGGATAAACTACATTAGCACGCAACAATGCCGAGTAAAATCAAAGCATACCTTACTGGGTGAAATGGAAATAAGTGGCGGCCTGAAAGGAGAATACCAGCATTTTAAAATACACTACACAACATTATAAATATGATGTAATGTTAAGTGATTTTAGGTAAATCTGTTAAAAGATAGAAAAACACTTTTTCCTTTTAGTTCTATCAAAGCAAACTGAATGCAGACTCGATTGTGTTCTCTGAAGTTTATTTGAGTTGCACCTACATTTCATCCTTTGAGGAATGAATGGGCTGGGGGATCTATATAGCACCATAGAGATCAATAACATTAATTCACAGTGCTGCAGGCCCACATCAGGAAGTAGCCGAGTGTGACAGTTAGCACTGGGTGGAGTGTTGGAGGAGGAGAGAGAGGCGCCAAACGAGACACTAGCATTGTGGGAAATGACACTGGCTGTGACACCTACGACTTTTACACCATGGTTACCTCATCTCGTATACAAGGGGTCTTCTCTTTTTAAATTACAAAACGAGTAATGGACAAGGAAATGATCGATAAATGTAATATGTGCCACCCACAGATGAAAGCCCCCACATTTGCAACCCTACAGCCTCACTTTATGAGGAGCTTCCAGGGCCGGATGCCTGATTTGATAGGTCAGCCGTCTTTTATTATCACTGTGTGGCCCCTCACAGAGGTAAACGCTGATGTTTACTACTTTGTCTCGATCACAGATTATCCCAGAGACTCTTGAGACGAGCGGGAAAGCGGAGATTTACTTGAGACGGCTCCGACGAATGCATGACCTGTGTTTGACAAACATGGCTTTCTCTAAAAGGTTGGTACTTCAGCAAGCAGGCAGACACATGAAGGAAATGCTGCATCGACATGGATGGTTAAACTCTTCTTCGATAAGTTTAGTTCAGGAGCACATTTAGAGAGACTTTCCACTGCTCTTTAAACTGAGGTTTGTTTTTCTCTGCTTGCTGTGAACTTTGCTCCAGACTGCTGGACAAGGAGACTGACTCTCTGAGCTGGCAGGAGGAGCGAGGCAACCGAGATTTGGTTAGTAACACAAACCAGCCACAACACAACACTGCGGAGCGCGATGGAAGCTAACACGTAGCTGCCACACACAATCTGCCTTAAACGTGTGTTTGTTTTTCCTTTGGAAGCCTCCACGGCAACAGGTCACACCGAATAAAGTTACCAGAAGGCAGTATTCATTTGTGAGCGTGACACTGCGGTACGACAGGTCTGGATGGAAATCATGTGTTTCGTGAATTGAGTAAAATACTTGTTCCCAAACTTGCTCCTCCGTAGATGCTTCCCGTCATTGACTCCACACAACGGAAGACGAGTCAAACCAACCAGCCGCCTCTCTGCTCTCAGAAACGGCCAAGAAGAGTCTGTAATGCGGGGCCCTCACATCCCCAGAAGCCCCGCACAATTACCTCTGCCAGGTGCATGGAGGCATACATGAATCATATTTATTTGTATTTGTTTCTTGGAGACACAAGTCTGATTGTCACTTGGCATTGTGCATGTGTGTGGGTGTTTTCTTGGCAGACACCCGTTTTCTGAGACTCTGGGTTGGGACACAGCAGTGTGCTGCCGTAAAACACCTGATCCTTTATCCATTGAAGATGTGTGTCAACAAAAGCATGTGAAGGTTAAACATATTTCTCCGATTCAATACATGTATTTGTTAAGATTGCATTGTTTGTTTTAAGATGACATTTCAGTTGTTTTTTCTATCTTCAGATAATTGATCGTGGGTTCAAGCTATGGAGAAACTACACAGAAAACACATCTGATTGAAGATATCACCACAATCACTTATGGTCCGCAATGTAATCTTATAACGTGATGTAACTAACATACGGGAAATACACAATTTGCATATTTTGTTTACATTACAAATGTGTTGATTCCATGTCACACTGCATGGTTAATGACTATTATACTTTTATAGTATCTTTAAATAACCTTTTCTTACTTTAAGACAATATTTGTATATGTTCGGCAATGACTTGAGTCATAATTTCTGAAATAAAAATGTTACTATAACATTTTACTGTTTGAGAATGATGCAATTGTTAAGGACGTGGTTATGGTACTTGAGTGTAATTGTCATCTATTTGCTATAGTATATATTTATATGGTAAATAATGTATTCATTAATTCATCTTAGGATCTTCTTCTTTCACCTAATTGACACAATGTTACCTCACAACACAGAACTGAAGACGTCACAGGTTTCTTGAAAATTGCCTAAACTGTCTTATCAAATCTACAAAAAAAGTGTCAACACATAAAGACATGTTGAGTTGTTATCATAAAAGTAGGTAATATTCCTTATAAAAAGCTCAAGAAAGCATCCTGGATCTAAATCTGAGACCTCAGGGGCTAAAAGACAGCCATGCTCAGCCGCCCACAGTGGTTTGGCTTCAGCAGGTGTGTCTTTGATCTAAGTGTCAATGTTTACAGGTCGATGTAATAAAGTGGGTTTCACTGCGTTATTCAAGAAGCTGCCATCCTGTGGACCTCAATGATATGGCTGCTCAGAGCCAATCGGTGGCAAGCCCGCAAAGATCAAAGAGGAGGCGAGCCAACCATCTCTGCTCCAGACACCCTTCCTGAGACGGAGCTTCTCTTCGGCCTATATATTTGGGAGCTGTTCGTGACGTCCAGTGTCCTGAGATAACTGATTGTCTTTGTGGAGACGCAAAAAGAGGAAAGCGGTTTAGTTTTTGGGAACTGTGACTATCTATTCAGCCCTGCATGGAGCTGCTTGGCAGGATGGCCACAGGCGCGGGTGAGTGTCCCGAGAAGGCCAGCCAAAGCCGGGTGGACCACCTCCTCAGTGCCGTGGAGAGTGAGCTTCTGGTTGGCAGCGAGAAGGGCGACCCCACGGAGAAGGAACTCAAACTATCCCTGGATGAGAACGAGCTTTGGCAGCAATTTAAGGATCTTACAAATGAAATGATAGTTACAAAGAATGGCAGGTGAGCTTAAATACAAACACACAGTATGCAATACCAGATCAAATAAAATATGAAGTACAACATAAATCATTCTTGATCGTTCTTTCTTTTTATTAAGACGCATGTTTCCGGTGCTGAAAGTGAACGTGTCTGGACTGGACCCGAATGCCATGTATTCTTTGTTGCTGGACTTTGTATCTGGAGACAATCACAGGTGGAAATACGTTAACGGGGAGTGGGTCCCTGGTGGTAAACCTGAACCTCAAACCCCCAGCTGCGTGTGCATTCACCCGGACTCTCCAAACTTTGGGGCGCATTGGATGAAAGCCCCCGTCTCCTTTTGTAAAGTCAAACTCACCAATAAACTCAACGGAGGAGGTCAGGCAAGTAGAAGAGACAATGCGCGATATTGTTGGACTTTCATTGTTTTTCCTCGGTAAAAAACATTTTCCATTTTATTTTTTTTAAACCACGAAATGAAAAAATATATAAACGTGGAAATGAAAACGACAAATCTGGCATATTAAATAACCATCTATGTATTTAACTTTTTTCTTTTCTTTTTCAGATAATGTTAAATTCTTTGCACAAGTACGAGCCCCGCGTTCATATCGTCCGGGTTGGAGGCCCGAGGAGGATGATCACCAGCCACTCTTTCCCAGAGACACAGTTCATTGCAGTAACAGCATACCAAAACGAAGAGGTTAGCAATACAATATATTAAAATCGTATTTTAAACTAAAATGACTCAATACATTAATATTGATTCTCGTATGCGCGCAAAATGTCTGCGTAATTTACGCACAGGATTTACGCACATAATTTTGTATACCTTTTATTTTCATTATTATTAATGCTCATGATTCTCTTCTCATTTATGTTTGGATTTTAGATAACTGCTCTTAAAATAAAGCATAACCCTTTTGCCAAGGCCTTCCTAGATGTGAAGGATAGGTAAGAGTTCCATTATTGATGTATTTGTAAATGTTTAGTTTAACATTGTTTAACCTATATCATCAACAATAAAAAATTTCAGAAGTGATCACAGAGACACAAGAGAAGATGCCATTGAAAACCAGCAGTCGACTTATTCTCAATGTGAGTATTGTGTTATTTCTTCTGATTTCATGTCACATTGTGGTGCTCATAGCTTTATTGTGTATCTTCTCATCCGTGGAAGCAGTAGGTGGTTGGTTTATTCCAGGCTCAGGCGGTCTTTGCCCTCCTGCCAGTCCTCACAGCCAGTTTGGGAGTCCCATCTCCCTCTCGCCATCCCACGGCTGTGAGCACTACTCCACCCTAAGAAACCACCGCTCTTCCCCCTACACCAGTCCGTATGCCCATCGGACCAACTCGCCCAGTGAGTGTTCTCTTCCTGCCTTTTCCGTCACACATCCAGGATTTACACCACTTCCTCCATGGCTATCAACAAGAAACGCAAACAAATGTCGCTGAGCACAGAATGTCTTGAATTCCTCTGGCTTTTGTGTGAGTGGAGCCACAAAGCTGTAAACGGTTGGGCTTCAGACGAGGAATGTATGGAGAGAATATTCACACGTTCGGCTATCATACTAATATCAGGGGGACAGGAAGTCTTGAATCATACAAAGCAACATGTTCACTCATATGATTTCTGACAAATATATTTGAAATCACGAGTGGCTGAATCTGCTAAACCCCAGTGCTTCTGTCGTGTGTTTCAGTCAGTTACTCCGATAACTCGCCAGCCTGTCTGTCGATGCTCTCGAGCCACGATAACTGGTCCAGTCTACAGATGCCAACACACTCCGGTATGATGCCCATGGCCCACAATTCCACCTCTGGTACCAACTCTAGGTTTGTGTTGTGATTTTTTAAAATTATATATTAACCACAAAGAATATGGCATAGACAGAAAAAATAGATCATTTACAAAACAAGAAAACAACTGTGAAAAGTTACAGGTAACAAGGCATTGGGATATTATCACAGGTGTAAGATACACAAAGTTAGACAGTAAACTCAATATGGTGAGAAAAGAAAAGACAAAAGCTTGTGTAGTATATCAGACATTGGTGGAGAGAAAAAACGACATACGTTGATGCATTTCTTGTTGTAATGATATTTTGTGCACGAGCTGTCCCCTCTTCACATTATGTTAAAAAAGTTAGATTTGTTTAATGTGTTTACACAAAATAATTGCACTTTTAACCTTTTGCATAAGTTTCACTTCCAATGAAAAGCTGAGTACGACGTCTTGTCTCCGTGTCTCTGTGCAGCCAGTACACCAGCCTGTGGTCGATGAGTAACTCGCCAATGACTCCCGGGTCCCAGAACGGGGGGATGAACAACGGCCTGAGCTCCCAGTTCCTCCGCGGGTCCAGCAGCCACTACCCGAGCCTGTCTCACTCAGACACAGCGCCCTCTACCGGTTCTCCTCTGTTCGACAGCGGCACAGCAACAGAAGTGCATGACACAAGTCAGTATGACGCCAACCCGCACGGGCGGCTGCCTTCAGCCTGGACTGATGTGACCCCTCCGTCCCTCTGATGGAAGCGTCTCTGCACGCTTTGGGACGGCCATGAAATAATGTCTGCAGGCTGTTTCATCTGCTGTGATCTAATGGAAGAATCCATCTCAAATAAAGTCCGTTTTATGTGTTGTCCAAATCAAATTTCACAGGCAAGATACTGTTTTCAGTTTTTGGACGTATATCTTCACTTCTTAATTAGTACTAATAACAACCTTTTGAGTTTTGAAAGGCTTTGAGTTGTTGAAGTAACCCGTCAATAAATCAGCAAGTGTTATATGTGTTTTCAACTCAAGAAATCAAATGAATATTGCCCTTATTTTTGGTCGATTTCCCTTTGAATTCAGCGTTTTCTTCAACATAGCAGGATGAACTTATCGTTTCATGTTTGTAAACCAAAAGCCCTTTATTTTGCTTATATTAAGCAGCGTAGCTTCATGAAAACACAGCAGAAGGCAAAAACAATTTGGGAAGTTGAAAAACATACATTAAGTAAGTGAGGTGTAGCATGTAAATAGACTATTGCTTTGTACCACAATGATGCCATTAAAGATATTATGTTTCACATTATTTTTTAAATGAAATGAAGTGGGGGGGGGGGGGTCTCATGTCAATATGCTGCAGACGATATACAACCTTCATTATACAACATGGCAATGTCTCTCAAGTGGCTGTTTTTAAGGGCCAGCTGGCAATAAAAACGGGGGCTTTGCTATACTCTGCGCTTTACGTTGTTTCAATTTTCCAAATTCCCCCAACTTGGTCACAGTGTTCTTTTCTTTTTTTGTGCCATCGTGATGGCACACCACACACCATGTAATTTAATTCACTGAAAAATAGGACGCATCCAGATTTTTGTCCCATTTATTTCATCCTTATAAACAATGTGTAGCTATATGAACTATCCTCCAGAGAGCATTTTTAAAAATCATAATCTCCACGGGTGGTTCACAAAGTCTGGTCCAGGTTTTAGATTAATGGAGGTCCCCAGGAACAATAAGGGAAAGCTTGATTTGGGAGTTCTTTGGTTCCTTGGGAGATAAAATTGGGTCAGTCGTCTAATTGAAATCTCATTAGTACTTTTTGCTAAGATTTTCATAATTTCTACAAAAATCACAGGAGCAATTCAGTTTATTTTATTTTGAATTCAATTGAGGAGCACCGGTTTGATCGAATAATGAACACCATGCAGATATTCGTAAACAGACCCCAAAATTCCCAATCTCTCAGAATCCCAATAGCCTGTTTGTTGGTTTGTTCTCTGTTCATGATCAAATGTACTGTGCTGGCAGAAGCTGTTGAAAAAGAACAACACAATATAAATGCAACATCAACTAAAGTTAACTGGATTTTCCAAAAACAACAAAATGCCTCCTGAATGCTCATATTATGCATGATTGAATATGACATGGAAACATTTTATTGGGTTTGTTTGATGTTTTTATTTGTCATTTATTAACATTGGTTATTACAATTTCTGTATTGTGATATAACTTGGAATGTTACCTTCAAAACTCAAACCCTTCTGCTTCCTTTTTGTGAGTAGAGAAGTGGAACCCCGGAGATCAACTCTCTGCTTTGGCCTTTTCACGTCTCCCTGACATGAGGGCACACATCTTCATTCAAGATATTGGCGACATATGGTCATCTCCTGTGTCATGGGTCTGGTGACGACTGGAAGTGCATTTATTCAGGGACCAACTTATGTCATAAGTTCTTTCAATACATCAAACTGCAAAGTTGAATAAAGCCTGTTTTTCACATTTAAATGCATATTCCAGTGATTCAATAAAGCTATATATTACTTAATATTAAAATAGAACAATACTTGAAAATTGAATGAGAAGCTTCAGAGGTAAAGAAAAGAATCGGACCATCTTCACTACAATTGACGATACTAAACACAACTATAGTGCTCATGCTAAGCGTAACCACCTATAAACTACATCCAAATAATGTGTTGATCAGACTTAAATGAAAACTACTCGGCTCATATTTGCATTATGGCTCCAGCCATCAGTCTTATAGTTCACAATAATTCAGCCCAGAAGATCAAGGCCAGTGTATATAAGGACATCATGACATCCTCCCACTCGTACAAGTAGCAACAACAGACCAACAGCAAGCAGCATACATCTAATCCTCCAACTGCATCTGTGGAGTATATGGTCTCTGTATGTGTCACCATGAGCTGTATGTCTGTGTACAGATATTCAATGTGAGTGGTAATATACGTATCAAATCCATCAACTCAGACAAGAAGATTCATTTCAGGTTCATTTCTTCATTTTTGTGCACTATTTTCTAAATAAATGCACTGCTGTTATTTAAAGGTTCATGTAAACTGATGTTAAATTGAATAGAAGAGCTGAAGTAAAAAGCATAGAATGATATAGTCATACTTGTGATTTGCTTTAAGAGCCAATTATGTCTTCATAGGGCATAATGTTTCAAGCGAGAAAAGATAATGGGACATCTGTCAAAAAAATCAGGGTATTTCTCTTAGCCTAATAATCCTATTATGATCCCAATGGGAAAAAAAGCTCTCTGTCAAAGCAGGGAGCATTGACGCAAGCATGTCTTGACGTCAGTAGCTGCAGTGAATGAGGGATGGGAGGGGGAGAGCCAGAGAGAGAGCCAGAGAGAGAGAGAGAGAGAGAGAGAGAGGCAGAGAGAGAGAGGCGTGTTTGCCTTCAGAAAATACCACGAAATATCAGCGTCATTGGCGCTCTTTGCAATAAATCCGCCGCGGATGTGCGCATACGGACGCACCAGCAGCAGCAACAAATAATAAAACACCCAGCTTATTATTTTCTAAACTATTTGCCCTGACATCCAAGTGAACACATTTAGAAGAAAAAGGACAGGCGTTGCTCTAGAAATCTAAACCATGATGTAGTTATTGGAATATGATCCCGTGACCCGTGTTCATAAATAAATCAGCATATGATAACATTTAGAGAGGAGGAAGAATGTTACGCAACTGGAGTCAGGCACCCAGCTGTGACCTCCATACAATAATGTGTGAATTTTATTTACCTTATACATGCTTCCTTTGGGCAATATTATCAGGAAACACTCCATAAACTTTCATTGTTATGCAGATGATACTCAACTATATTTATCGATAAAACCAGAGGAGAGCAACCAACTCGGTAAAATTCAAGCATGTCTTAAAGACATAAAAACATGGATGACCTGCAACTTCTTGATGTTAAACTCAGACAAAACCGAAGTAATTTTAATCGGCCCTGAGCACCTCAGAGATCAATTATCTGGTGATGTGGTTTCTGTAGACGGCATTGCCCTGGCATCCAACACCACTGTAAAGAATCTTGGCGTTATCTTTGATCGGGACTTGTCCTTTAACTCCCACGTAAAGCAAATCTCAAGGACTGCATTCTTTCATCTACGTAATATTTCAAAAAATCAGGCACATCTTGTCTCAAAAAGATGCAGAAAAATTGGTTCACGCGTTCGTTACTTCGAGACTGGATTACTGCAACTCCTTATTATCAGGCTGCTCTAATAAGTCTCTTAGGTCCCTCCAGTTGATCCAGAATGCTGCAGCTCGTGTTCTCACTAAAACTAAGAAAAGAGATCACATCACTCCTGCACTAGCTGCTCTGCACTGGCTCCCTGTAAAATCAAGAATCACTTTTAAATTCTTCTCTTAACGTACAAAGCCTTGATTGGTGATGCACCATCATATCTTAAGGAGCTTGTAGTACCATATTGCCCCACTAGAGAGCTACGCTCACTAAATGCGGGACTACTTGTAGTTCCTAGAGTCTTAAAAAGTAGAATGGGAGCCAGAGCCTTTAGTTATCAAGCTCCTCTTTTATGGAACCAGCTTCCAATTTCAGTCTGGGAGGCAGACAGTCACCTCATTTAAGAGTAGACTTAAGACTTTCCTCTTTGACAGAGCTTATAGTTAGGGCTGAATCAGGTTCACCTGGTCCAGCCCCTTGATATGCTGCTATAGGCTTATCAGAATCAGAAATCAGAATCAGAATCAGAAACAGGTTTATTGCCAAAGAATGTTCATGAGTCACAAACAAACGAGGAACTTTTTTTGGCGGAAGGTGCAAGAATCGCGCACCAAGACACCGAGGCGCCGTCCGCTGCCGGGGGACGTTTTAGGATGCACTGAGTACCTATCTCCTCTTTTTTCTCTCCTTAAGGATGAATTTTCATCTCTCAATCACACGTTACTAACTCTGCTTTCTCCCCGGAGTCCTTTTGACTTCACGTCTCATGGGGTCATCGGACCCTATGAGACGGCATAGATCCTATCTGCCTGATGGATCGTCTGGGTCGTGGAATTCCTGCTCATGACTACGCCACTGTCCTGTTGAGACTCCGCCCACTGTTGAGACTCCGCCCACTCCTCCTCCCCACCGCCATCTGCCTGATGGATCGTGGAGGTCTCCATCGTGGAATATGCCTACTATGAACTATTCATACACTCTGTCATATTCATTGAATGTATTTTAACTCTAAATCTGTCCTTCTGTACACATTACATCTATTGCATCTGTCCATCCTAGGAGAGGGATCCTCCTCTGTTGCTCTCCTGCAGGTTTCTTCCCTTTTCCCCCTGAAGGGTTATTTGGGAGTTTTTCCTGGTCCGATGTGAGGTTTTGGGGCAGGGATGTCTATGTGTACAGATTGTAAAGCACTCCGAGACAAATTTGTAATTTGTGAAATTGGGCTATACAAATAAACTGAATTGAATTGAATTGAAAGTAAAAGTCCGTGATAATCGGACGTGATGTGTGCAGTTGGATATTTGAGTGCACGTGCAGTCCATTGTTGCGTTGGTAAACGAGGAGCACGGATTGTTTTTCCTTCTCTCTGGCATTCAAGGCTGAGTCCACCCGAGGGGAAAACTGCCATCAAGCAATTTATAAGAGCCAGACCCGTGGCGTCAAAGCCTCCTCTCCTGTACGCGCAACACCACGACTCTCCTGCTACATTAATCACTGCGTTATTCTCACGTTACTCTAGCTCATTGGTGTGAAAGCAAACCTGGTCGTCCAACACTTACAACATGCGTGTTAGTTCGATTGATGTAACTCTGGCACATGGATTAGGAGGTTTTGCGAAAGCAGCGTCACAGACAAATCGAGTATTTTCTTCCCCACGTTGGACTGATGGTGTTGTGGAAGAGAAGGTAGGCTGCCGTACCGCGCGCTCCCCCCACACCACTTCTGCACTACATCGTCTCCAATTTGTCGCCGGGGTGGAATCCTCTCTTCCGTCACAGATGTTGCCGGAGAGCCTTTTCTACCAGCAACTTAGTGCGCAGCACAAATGCTGCCAAAGGGACACGCGCGTGTGCGTGCTTTAGCGAAACCACTTCCAGATAATCTCCGTTTATATTGGCCTATGCTCTGCAAGATACCCAAGAGTTCCCGTTGTGTCGGCTGTGCGTCATCTATGCCTGATTACACTTGCAGTCTGACGTCGCCGAGCCCCATTCAAGCTAAACGTCTCACACAACGTTGACAATCTAAATTGATATTCAAAAAGACAGGAAACGTAATGACGAAACCCACAACCTGGCAACCCACCTTAAGACGCGGATCAACAAGTTTCCTCCAGTGCGTAACTTCCATCTGAGCGGGGTTCGAGCCTCATCCCGCGACACGCACATGATCGAGAAAATCACCTCGTCGGCAAATATTTCTCATTTGTCAAGAGAAACGAGCTCCAGGACTGTCCCTGAATTCACGACTTTTCCAATAGCGGCGGGAATGCAGGAGCTGACCGGCAGCTCCATGCCTCGCTGCGTCTCCAGGTGCTCGACTGGCCACCGCATGGTCACTTTACGCACACCGCACGCTGAAAAGAGGACAAGAGGACATACCGAGAAGGGATCTGAATGAATGGGACTGAGATTTATTCGCGTTTCTCTTTCCGCCTCCCCCAGACTGTTGTTTGTGTTGTATATCCTGCCGGTTGAAGGTGTCTCGCGTTATCAGCAGCTATCGATTCAGCGGTGGATAGATCCATCACTCGAATAGGGAGCAGCAAATGTCGAAGAAACGGAAAGGTCCTGACGACCAGAACTTTGAGGAATCTCCGTCAGCAGGATGCAGCGACCAAGGTAGGAGTCATGGTCAGAAATGAGTGAAGGTTGAGCTGTTGCAAGAGTGCTGGCATGTGATACCTTCAGGGACTGCTTGGTGAAACAACAAAGCATGTCTTAGTAGGCACTACAGGTGTATTGATACCTTCAGGGATTGCTCGGTGAAACAACAGAGCATGTCTTAATATGAACTACAGGTTTGTTGATACCTTTAGGGACTGCTCGGTGAAACAACAGATCATTTCTTAAAATGAACTACATGTTAATTGCAAAGTCTGAGGCACCAGGACTTGGTCAAACCCTCTTGATGTGCAGCCACTACAGCTGCTGTATTTACAACATACAGTATTACAGACTTGTATCCTGAGAACATACTCGTATGTGTTGCTGCAGAATTACTTGTGGTACTCTCTCGTCAATCCTCAGTGGAGTCCCATTGTGTTTCTTCAGGTTCGGTTGCAGAACAGACTTTCACCGACAGCCACAGAAGGCAACAGTGGCATCCGAGTTGTTGCCACCGTATCACTCAGGCAATGAAGGACCTGTTGATTGAGAAACTGCATTATGGATGCTGCTTCACCGAGATTACTAGTTCCTGTTCAGTTGTCAACGCGGGGTGGATTTATTGTGTTGCAGCCTGTGAGTTCTGAGGGATGATCACAGCCAGAGCCCGGCGTGCAAGCGCCGCCTTTTATGTGCACACGAGAAAACAGAAATGCACTGTTGTCGATTCAGATCATAACTAGCAGCGCAGACCGAGCATTAAATGTACATTTCCATCGGTAAATGAAACACAATCAAATGCTTTACTTTACTTTCTTTAAATAATAGGAGAGCCATGATTGGCATTATAAACTGTACATTATCAATAGTGACATTGTTTATTCAGTGTGAGAATTGAATGCCAGATAAACAACTTTAAATATTCTAATATGAAACAATAGCAATAAATAGTAGGTTTGGTAAAAGACACAGACTTAAAGTGATTCAAAATGGTTTGTGTCTTTAGACATTTGGGGTCTCTTTGTTACCAAAAGATTAAAAAATTAGCACTTCATACAGAGGTTCTAGTCCAGGGGCATTGGTCATCGATAGGCCCGGTCAGTCATCCATGGTAACAATTCAGTTTCAATTCAGTTTATTTTGTACAGCCCATTATCACAAATTACCAATTTGGCTCAGCGGGATTTACAATCTGTACACATAGACATCCCTGTCCCAGGACCTCACATCGGATCAGGAAAAACTCCCAAGAAATAGAAAAAAAACCTTGCATCACATTCAATGAATATCATAGAGTGTATGAATAATTGGTAGTAGGCATGGACCATGATCCAGACCTCCGTTATCCATCAGGCAGATGGAGGTAGAGAGGAGGAGTGCATGTGCGGTGTCCCTACCTTCTGACTAGGGGGTTCACCAGAGGGGGCAATGCGCCATCCCTCTGGCCCCGACACTGATCAGCTGTCATTGACTAATGTGGATCCTGCATTGAGTAGTAGAGGGTTATTTTCCACTGCTGCTTACTTACTGACTGCTCTGCATTTAACAACAGACACACAACTCTCTCTCTCTCTCTCTCCACACTAACTGTTACAGGTCAGGTCCCTTTAAAATAAAACCCCCGTGTGTGGAAGTCCTAATCCAGTCGTGGGGATGATCATGATGATTGATTTAGTGCAACATATCACTCTGGTAAACGAAAGCCAGTCCTGTTCTTAGGTTCTGCCTTACTTTCCCCAAAGCCCTGTGGTCTGTGCCCGGTGTAGTTGAAAACATTGGTTCAGCACATCCTTTACTTTCAAATTCAAGTATTCTTTGTTTACAAGAGGCAGTTTTGGATTTGCGTCAATGGGCCGTGTGGCTGCTCTGACGCTGGCAGACGCATGACATGAGTTGTAAGTTCAAGGCCAAGAACAGCATCGTCCTCGAGCAGAGCGTCGTGCCTGCCTGTATGAATAGTGCTGGAGCCGTGGAAACGGCTTGAGCGCGGGTTCGACTTGTTTGGTGTTTCCTCTGCATCACATGATTGAAGTTTAAAGCTGCTTTGGTCATGCTTGGATTTGGGAAGTACATATCCCTAAGAAGCATGTAGACATCCTTTCATCTCAGATTGTCTTTTACTTTGTATCTCTTTTTAAAGACTACATGTGCCATCTTACCTCTGAAACCTTTGGAATTTAGAGTTTTGTTCAACGTAACTTTTTCAAATGTGACACTTAAAAGGATCTCTTCAGCCATTTTACCGAGAAACTCCTCTAGTAACGCCAAGGCAATGCAGATGGTTTTGTTTTTCACCTGCCCATGTTTTGAGATATACATCTCCCCACCCCAATAAGATAAAACGGAACGGGATTTAGTTTGTTGTGCACGAAGCAATGAAAAAGTTTCCATTGAAAAACATCTTCGGTCGAAAAGGTTCAATAAAAACTGTAGCAGTGATGTCTGTTGATTCTCTTTAAAAACATGTATTATTATAATATTTATTTAAAAGGGACCATGTACAGTTAAAACTGTACTGTAAAACATGTCACCATTTGATGCACTGTATACCAGAGTGTAGCTTCAGCTAATTTGCATCTGAAGTCCCTATTTTATTCTGGAAAGAGACATTGGAGTTGATTTTGTAATCAATGTAATGCCATTTTTCAATGCTGTGAGCACCACACATATGAGTCTGTTTACCTCCATTGTATTGGCGCGCAGGCAGAAGTCTCAAAACCCTCGACAAATGAAATCCCATTCATCTGTTTTTTTGTAACTTGAGTAAAGTGACCCTTTAAGAATTCAATACACACGCAAAGATGCAGTTGCGAAAATTCCAGTCAACATCATGGCTTCCTCGAGCCGACACACTTGTTTGTTTGCACTGAAGACGTGACCCGTTGGCATCACGGTCTTTGGCTCGGTATCTTTTTGGGTCCGTGCCCAAACGAGAGTTTCCCTTGGCTAACATGGAAGGAGAGCCGGGCGCTTCCTTCCCCGACTGCGCCTGGCATCTGTGACTGCTTGGGGGGTGCACACCCACGGAACCCCTCCTGCTCAAGGTTCTGCGTGCTTTGATGCCGGATGGCACCACTACATCGTACACAGCACACTGTCACAGCAAATGTACATTTGTAACTGAACGCTCGGATTATCATACACACTAATGATGCGTTCACACAGCTTTTGACGTGAACGCAGCATAAGGAGTAATTCAGGAAGAATGGAGAACTGCTTAATAAATAAAGAAATCAGGCAACCGTGCATTATTGCTTGAAACAAACCTCTTAAAATGAAATACAATTATTTGGATAGTTTTGTGATACAATTGTTTGTCCAAACTAAATGGCTGCTGGTAGAAATATAATAATGCTGCTTCTGTCGCTGCTCCGTTCATTACAATAATAATAATAATGCATTTCATTTTTATCGCACTCTTCCTTCAAAGAATCTCAGAGTGCCACACATATAGTGAAAACAAATAAAACCGATTAAAACATAGTTAAAGCAACCCATAAAAATAAAAAAATAAGAATGTAATAGCTGACAATAAATTAACTCAAGGTAAAAAATGCCTTCCTGAATAAAAAGGTTTTTAGGCCAGTCTTAAAAGAGTTCAGTGTCTGAGTTGCCCTCAGGTGGTCAGGGAGACCGTTCCACAAGCGTGGCGCTGCCGAGCAAAAGGCCCGGTCGCCCACGGTGCGGAGCTTGGTGTTGGGGACCCGAAGGAGCGAGCGGCCTGTGGATCTGAGGGTGCGGGTGGAGGTTAGGGGAGTGATAAGTTCTTGTAGGTAGGGGGGTGCATGTCCGTTGATGCATTTATATGTGAGTACTAGGACCTTTCAGTTAATCCGGAATGAAACAGGGAGCCAGTGCAGTGATTGGAGAATGGGTGATATGTGGTCATATTTCCGGACTCCCCTCAGGACCCTGGCAGCGCTGTTTTGGATATATTGTAGTTTGGTGATGTTCTTGTCTGTGATCCCAGTGTAGAGTGAGTTGCAGTAGTCCAGTCTTGAGGAGATAAAGGCGTGGACGAGCTTCTCTGCGTCTGACAGGGTTAAAGTGGGGCGGAGTTTGGAGATGTTTTTTAGATGATAAAAGGAGGTTTTGCACAGGAATTTTATATGGTCAGTAAAGGTCAGGTGGGGGTCAAACCGAACTCCCAGATTGGTGATTGTGGAGGAGAGGGGTATGACCTGACTGTCAAAGGTGAGATGAGTTATGGATGATGTCTGAACCTGGTGTCGAGTGCCAAAAAGGAGGGCTTCAGTTTTGCTGCTGTTTAGCTAGAGAAAGTTGTTGCTCATCCACGCCTTTATCTCCCCAAGACAGGCGGTGACACGTGACATGGCTGCAGAGGGGTTTGGGGCAGTTTTGATGTAAAGCTGTGTGTCGTCAGCATAACAATGGAAGGACATCCTATGTCTGCTGACGACACGGCCGAGGGGGAGCATGTAGATAATGAAGAGGATTGGTCCGAGCACCGACCCTTGTGGAACACCACAGGAGACTGGGAGCCGTCTGGACCTGCGTCTTCCCAGTGAAACATATTCAGTTCTGCCAGAAAGGTAGGACTGGAACCACTGGAGTGCAGAGTCTGATAGTCCAATGGTGGTGTGGAGGCGCTCTAGGAGGATGGTGTGATCCACTGTATCAAATGCAGCAGTCAGATCCAGGAGGATGAGGAGTGAGGGTGATCCTGCATCGGCTGACATCAGCAGGTCATTTGTCACCTTTAGTAAAGCTGTTTCAGTGCTGTGGGCTGAACGAAATCCTGACTGGAATTTTTCAAATAAGTTGTTGTTTTTGAGATGGTCTTGAAGTTGAGAAGCAACTACCTTCTCCAACACCTTGGACAGGAAGGCAAGGTTGGAGATAGGCCTGTAGTTGGCTAGAACCTCCGGGTCCAGGGTGGGCTTCTTCAGAATGGGACGGATGACAGCAACCTTGAGAGCAGGTGGGACACAGCCAGAGCGAAAGGAAAGGTTAACAACGTTGGTGATGAAAGGACTGAGAGTGGGGATATGTGACTTGAGCAGAGCAGTGGGAATGGGGTCCAGGGTACAGGTACAGGATTTCATATTTCTGAGGATTTTCTCGACATGGCTCTCCTGAACCTCAGCGAGATCTAGAGGAGACGGCACACTCGCAGAGAAGGTGTTGGTGTCAGAGAGAAGCAGAGATGGAGAGCTGGACATCGTAGAGCGGATGTTGTTGACCTTTGTTCTGAAGAAGTCAATGAAGCTGTTGCATTGCTCCTCTGTAGCCTCAGCTGAAGAGGATGGTTGTGGCTTCAGGAGATGATTTATTGTCGAAAAAAGCTGTTTAGAGTTTCCAGGGTTTTTATTGATTACGCTGGAATAGAACCGTGAGCGAGCATCCTTAAGGGAGTCGGAGTCGGCCCTTTGATGCTCACGGAAGGCCAGTTTATGGACAGTGAGCCCAGAGTGTCTGTAGCGTCGTTCTATGGCACGCCCAGCTGTTTTTATTTTCCGCAGCTCATGTGATTACAGAGGGCTCAGAGGTCACGCTCGGGTTTTCTCATGGAGATCGTTTTTCTTCACTCAGATATCCCCGGTGAGGCCAGGAGGGAAGGGGTAGAAACGGGGGCATTGAGATTCATATGAGGACCTCAATGCCTTTTTTGTCCTCCCTCTCGGTGTGCAGCCCGGACCTGTCCATGACAGGGTCTCCTGGGCGCCCCCTCCGGGCCCTAGCCCACCACCACTACAGCTGGTCAGCAGGCCTTCAGCTGTGCAAATGACCAGCTTTCTTCCATTAGAGTAAGATACCATCGGCATGAACCTTGATGTCTGAATACATTGCTCTTTTTCTTTCTTTCTTTGTTCCTCGTGAATGGCAATTTGAGATAATTAAGCCGGAAAGAGCATTAAGTAATATAGAACATAGAATATGGACTGGACGCTCTGCCTCTACAGCAATACACCAATAATATTAAGAGTAATGGAGATTTCCAGTCGGAAATCTCCACTGCCAAGACCATCTACCTCCATCTACCTCTGCCAAGACCAACCTATCTCGCTACAATGCAACAAGATAAATATTATATCTGCGTCATTGCACTTTAATCTCCATTGGCATTGTTGTTGTGTTTTATGTTTATATATACATGTATATATTTATATGTGTACATAGTAGTTACATGTGTGTCCTTGTTTTTTGTTTGTGTATTTCTGTGTAAGTACGTTCAGGCAACGGAAAAAAACAGTGAAATCCCCTGTACAGTATGTATACGTGTACCAGACCAATAAAGCTGATTTTGATATCAATAAAGGCATCTGCCTGCTGCTGAGGAAAACCATTCTGAAGAGAGCAGTGCCAGAGAACTGTAATTGTAAAGTTGTGGGTTGTAAAGTCACACAAAAAGTGAATATAATGTGGGGAATAAAAAAAGGGACTTTATATGATGGGAAGAGGGATAACAATGTAACTGTCATCTTTGTTTTCCTGTAACAGACCCATTAGAGAAAATAGTTGCCATACATCTTCTAACATTGGTGGTGCGCCCACATCTTTGACAGGACAGCAACAGCAACCTTACAAAATGGCCTCCACTCACAGGAACAAAAAGGCCTTGTTGCTCTGTGGCCAGCGAGAATTTCTCTTTCTCTTTGAATTTGAGTGTTGAGGGAATAGTTCCAGATCTTGTGGATTGGTTTGTCCTCATAGATTACACTGAGTGACGGCTCAGCGTCACACACTGTCCGAGCTTTCTATGCTTGTCTCTTTAGCTTGGCTTTTTACCCACGATGTGGAAAGTGCAGACGATTGTTTGCCACCATTGTGACGCCGCAGAGCACTTAGTGTACAAAACCACACGCAAGCTCACATACTTTCAAATGCTCACACATCCTCATGAATATTTGTATCCATGTTCTTCTCCGAATTGAACAGCCGCTCACAGCTTCCGTCTACGAGGGCCGTAGCCGCAGACAGGAACAAGCTCAAATTGTGCAAGAATACCACTTGTTGCAGGTCACAATAATTATTAATATAATTAGTATAGAAACAAGCTCTGAATAGACGTCTTCATCCGTCTCCTCAGACAGTCGGACACTAGGTGGAGCTAAAGTATTAAGATGAATGGAGGGAGGTCTTCACCATGGAGCAGACTCCTAGTAACTCTGGATTAACATATTTCTATTTTTCCCCTTCAAATTATTATTGTTATTTACAGACTTGGTGATTGTTGCTGAAAGGTTCCGCAAAAAAAAGATTCATGGGATCCTTTAATGGCAAAAGAAGTTTCACTGGCACAGTTTTTATGTCAACTAGCGGAAGGCAGAAAAATGGAAAAAAAAGCTTAATCCATCCTCTTGGATCAATGGATTAAGGGTTGTTCAATACACTGAGGTTATCGGTTTATAATGACACTTTAAACTTGACAGCAGGGCTGAAAACAAGGTTAAGTCTATTTAGAACAAGTTTTCATTCTAAAATACAATAAATCCGAAAAACAATGCTGTAGTTTCAAATCGAGTAAGGGCGAGACAAGGTTTGTGTGTGTGTGTGTGTGTGTGTGTGAGTGTGAGTGTGTGAGTGTGAGTGTGTGTTTAGTTCATGAATGGATTTAGTCCATGTGTTATCAGTAAACAGTCAGACCTGGCGTCTGGCTGCTGGGCCGTCTTGGCCTATTCTGATGTCTGCAGAGAGATTGACAGGCCTGTACGTCAGCACCCATATTTCTCACCCGTGATCGCTCTGACTTTGTTTGGCTTCTGATGAGGGCTGCAGGCAGCCAGCGACCGCTCGACCCCCCCGGCCACTCCCAACATTTTGCTCACTACGGACCTCCCTTTCTTTCTCTCTTTTGGAAGCATTTAAATTGGACACTTATCGTTCATACTTGCGTCACTCAATGTGCCGTTCTTCCCACCGAGCTTCAGTTCACAAAACAAATACAATGTAAGCATCCAATAATTACTGAGTAGCATTTTCTATACGAATGATCATTCTTATTTGTCCTGATAACATAACATCATGCAGGTTGTGGCTAAATTAAAGTTAGTACAAAATTATAAAATGTAAAAAAAATGATTAGATATTTTTATGTATTCATTTTGTAAATTGTTTGAGCTATGTTTTAAATATAACGTATTCTTGGTGTGTGTGTGTTAAAGTATAATCAAACAGTCAGTCAGCAGCTCCTCACTGTATACACATCGAACAGCGTCACACAAGAAATACTCACTGACGTGCTGTGTGACATCACTCAGCTGTAAGTAACGACCCGATCTGTGTGTTTGGTGGTTAAAAGGCTTCTGCTTGACCGGGACGTGGTGGGCTTCTCAGAGAGATCAACACACGAGTGGCAGCATCCAATAGCACCTAGGGAGGGTGTTTGCCTTTTGTAAAATCAGTAGGAGTGTGCATGTGTGCGTGTGTGTGTGTGTGTGTGTGTGTGTGTGTGTGTGTGTGTGTGTGTGTGTGTGTGTGTGTGTGTGTGTGTGTGTGTGTGTGTGTGTGTGTGTGTGAGTGAGTGAGTGAGAGAGCAGAGAGACGGTTTGTTGCAGCAATGAGAAGCATTCAGAGCTTTTACTTAAGTAAAATAAGTAATACCTCATTATAAAAAGCCTTCTTTTAGATATACTTTGTTATTTGTAAAAAATATGTTATTTAAAAATCTTTATTTAGATAAAACTGCTCATTGTGAAGCATGGCTCATTATATATAACATACAGCTAATAATTAGTGATTCATTAATATGTGCAGCGAATGTTGGTAAAAGTGGAGCCATTTCAACCTTATTAATTCTGGAGAGCCAAACAAATATATTAATAGATTAGACTTTGTTTTAACACTTTAAATCTGTAAAGTAACTTGTAACTTAAACTGTCAAATAAATATAGTGAAGTGAAAATATAATAATTTTCACCAAACTACAAAATTTAAATATCCCAGTAAAGGACGTTAAAATAACATGTTTTAGCTGTTATGTTGATATTTTTCGGACACTATTTGCAGCTGTTTGTGTGCTTTATGTATATGAGTGAGCTCAGCACGTCATCACACGTGGCCGCTCTCATGTGCACATCCGAGGAGACAAGTTCGACCCCCTGTTTTGCATGTTTTACAAGATTGCACAGTGAAGCGTTTCACATGGCTGAGTGACGTCAGCAAAGCAAATGAGCACTGTTTGTTTTGTTGTTGTTGTTTTCTTCGCCGAGCACTAAACTCTGACCACATGCTCATCATCATAATCATTCGCTAGAATTACAGATGTGATAATCTAGGTCAGAAGATACTGCCCGCTAATCTAAATAACCAGGATTTACATGTGAGAGACACATGCGAGTGTGTGTGTGCGTGTGCGTGTGTGTGTTTAAATAGTGTGTGTATCGGAGAGAAAGATGATGAAATATATGTATTTATCAATTTATTTCTGAATTTGTGAAATAAACAAGGCAGTTTATTTTCTCAAAACTGCACCTTTTGCGGGGGAGGGGGGGATTTTATTATCCCTAATTAATCGGCTGATGAAGTACACTGCAGAGATAATCCTGAGCAATACTATTTAATGCTATAATAATATAGCATGAATAGAACATGTAATACAATTCTGGACCGCTTGCTAGATTAGCAATGCATGCTTTGATACTGATGTAAGAAAGCCTTTTGGTTACTCTGGATATATCGGCTGTTGCATCAGCTGCCACAACGACGATGATGGTGATACTTTTTTATTAAGATCAACCTCTGCCAACCAATACAGTTAATTAAATGTTTAATTAATTCCAGTTTGTTTCCACCAGCAGACGTCTTTGTTGTTGTTGTTGTTGTTGTTGTTTTGAGGGGACGAAAGGAACGACATAAGTACCTGTGAACGACACGATGTTTATGTAAAGTACATTTGCATTTACTTTACATAAACATTAGCTAGATGGTGAACAGCTTGATGTTAGAATAATGTTTGTTTACACTGTCACTTTATGAGTAAATGTAAAAAGCTTCCTTCAATTTCAGCGCTGTATTTAAATTTTTTTAAGGGAATAACTATATTTGTTTAATAATGCACATGACTCACATCAAACCATGTATGTGTGTATGTGTGTGTTTGTGTGTGTGTGTGTGTGTGTCAAACACTCAAGCAGGCATAATTTGTGCCAGTTCTGTGACGTAGAGGACATGAGGCCCAGGTGGGTGCTGTGAGTGGCACTAACAGCATCTCCTGCTTGAGCCTGCCCCGTCTCTGACTTCATTGGCTGCAGCTCTGACGCAGATACACGCACTACCATCCTCCCTCCCTCCCTCCCTCCCTGCACATTTTCTTTTATCACATTTTTCTCTTTTTTTTACGCCCATTTAAAGGTTTTTTTCTTTTCTCTTTTGATTCATGTGCTTTCTGCAGCTCCCTCCACTGCAGCGCTCCACACGGCTCCACATTACAAATCTGCACGACCTGTCCGTTGATAGAAACCTTATCAACATGTCTTTAGTTATCAAGCTCCTCTTTTATGGAACCAGCTTCCAATTTCAGTCCGGGAGGCAGACACAGTCACCTCGTTTAAGAGTAGACTTAAGACCTTCCTCTTTGACAGAGCTTATAGTTAGGGCTGAATCAGGTTTGCCCTGGTCCAGCCCCTTGATATGCTGCTATAGGCTTATAGCTGCCGGGGGACGTTTTAGGATGCACTGAGTACCTTCTCAATCACTCTGCTTTCTCCCGGAAGTCCTTGACTTTCGTCTCATGGGGTCATCGGACCCTATGAGACGGCATAATCTGCCTGATGGATCGGGTCGTGGAATTCCTGCTCATGACTACGCCACTGTCCTGTTGAGACCTCCTCCTCCCACCGCCATCTGCCTGATGGATCGTGGAGGTCTCCATCGTGGAATATGCCTACTATGAACTATTCATATCATATTCATTGAATGTATTTTAACTCTAAATCTGTCCTTCTGTACATACATCTATTGCATCTGTCCATCCTAGGAGGACCTGAAGGGTTATTTGGGAGTTTTCCTGGTCCGATGTGAGGTTTTGGGGCAGGGATGTCTATGTGTACAGATTGTAAAGCACTCCGAGACAAATTTGTAATTTGTGAAATTGGGCTATACAAATAAACTGAATTGAAACTGAATTTCATTTCTAGTCATATTACCCCACGTTAATCCTCTTTCCTATTAAATTTAATTGTGCAGTGCAAGGTCTAAATCACAGAGCTTTAGAGGTGTAATATGGTCACATTCAATTTTTCAGCATGTGGCACACAAGCAGACAACGACATCCATGGTTTCAGTCAACTGCTGCATTAAAACTGTTAAAATGTGCAATAAAATATGTTCATCGTGGACCACGTCGTCACATAGTGTCCAACCACTGCCCAGTGTAGTTGCACAGCATATTTTTGTTAATGGCAATCATGTAGTTAACAAGCTCTAAATAAACAGAATATTGGAGAAAGAGAGTTTATATTTAGTTTGGAACTGCATTTTTCATTTTGCCAGGAAAAGAAAACATTAAATCTATCCCTGTTGGTCTCATATGCAGTATATACGTATATATATTGGCAAATTTACAAATATACTCAAACAAAAGAAAATGTAATTATTTAAAATATGATCTCAAAGGGAATTTGGGATAATTGTCAGAATTGACTCAACAACAATTGTCTCTACTGCTACAAAGTACAGCTGTAAATAGGTTATTTTTTGTTTAGAATACCTGAATATCACATTGCAGATATTGAAATATTGGTTTAACATTTTGTCTCTAGAAGTGTCCAATGAAGTGTCAAGCCTAAATGAAACTGGTATTTACTCAATTATGGCCTGCACCAAATTGGGTTGGATTATACGATCAATCTAATCAGTCTATATGCTGCTCCTGACCAGTCACACAGTGTCATCACTCCTTTCCCTTAGACTCTGGAGCAGCATTGGCAGGTAGAGATGGAGGCTGTCCTTGTGGTGACCCTGAAAGCCAGTCGTCAGGCTCCCATGTAGGCTGTGCTGTTGGGGCTACATGTGCAGAGGAAACCACGCAGACGGAATCATCCTCTATCACAAAACACACCATAATTAAATATACAACACTGTGTGTCAATTATGATCAGTCATTTCATTTAATGAACCCCGTTTCCTGTTGACAAGCCAGCGCTGCAGCTCTTCTGGCAGAACATGCAGGCAACTGAAGAGCAAAGGTATGTGAGTGGACACTTTCCCCTGGTCACTTGGAGACACAACATGTCAACCCTGCTGTATAATCTACACAGTGAGACCATGCTCTATTGTACTGGACTCTCACTTCCCTGCCACCATGTGGAAGGAAGTCCTCCAAGATACAGCTGAGTCTGTACAAGTAACAAGCCACAAACTGTGGGCTCCGGCCTACACGTCCACTGAGAAGATGAATCAAGCTCAGATGGACTCCTGCCAGCTACCAAACTGAAAGCAGCACCTACAGAACGAGTTATGTTGCCCCATGTCTGCCACACTGTTAAGAGGTTGAGTGTCACGTATAAATGCCTGAGTGTTTAATGTGTACATTTGGATCTCATTGAGAGCTTGGATCCAGATTATATTTAATTGCAACAAGGAGGAATCCATCAACGATCCTGTTGGGCAATCGAAACATTCCAAGTAGCATCTGGATTAAAATCATTCTGGTTCAACCCGACAATTGTACCACACTTTAGAGGTCCACAAGAAACACAGGTTAAGTCAACTGAGACCACTCTTTACTTGCTCTACTCACCTTCCTTCTCCTCTTGTACATTCGCAGTGGACCCACTAGATCCCTTTGACCAGGCTTGAAAAGTATTTGTCGAGGTTGTGGTAATCAAACACTCTCTGTGTGGACATTGACACCAATTTCCACAGAGGTGGGTGGCTGTGAAGCTGAGACACCACATCAATGTGATGCAGAGAACAGCTTCTCCTCTCATGCATTCATGCCTTCTTGTATTCTCCCTTTTGGTCCTGGTTGCCATTTTCTGAGAGAAACAGCAGCGACAAGCTTCAACATGCTACCAGCTAATGACATAATTACTTAAGAGCACTTGCAGCATAAAAATACATTTTAAAAAATGACATAATACATACGCAGTTCAGCAAGTTATGTCTTGTATTTGAATGTATTTCATGTCACAGCAACATGATGACAATGCTGATCAATTTTTATTTAATTCAATTGGTTAATTGCTGCAACCATTATAGGGCCAATTGTATTGTGTCAATCAGACTGATGGTGCAGTGAGAAGTCCAACAACATTTTTGAATTTTGGGATTATTTTGTGTGAAATGTATTTACTTAGGAAATTTAGGAAATTAATTAATGAATAATTAAAGATCCACATTTACAGTATTACCTGCAATTAGGAAATGTTCAATAGATGACCTGCAGTGTGTTTTGAAATGTACAGTATGTGTGTACTTTTATATATAATGACGTTATTCAAACTGTAACAAAATTAAATTGGTATTCGTTCCATGTTTAACACACACACATAAAGATGCATGCACATTTAATGTAGTGACCCTCTTCTGTATCACTAACATTGCCTGAAATATTCTATCCGGCTTTCTATCTAAGCAGACCAAGATTAAATCAGACCTTTTTTATTTATTTGTGTATGATCTTTTATTTTACAAGAACATGTCGAAGACCAGAGCAACACACACTGTATGTGGTTACAGACAAACAAAACACATAAACAATGTTACATCATGTCAATCTCAGAAAAGGTGCAAGCAGGAGAGCAGAAGAGAACAATGAGATGAATGGCTCTGATGTCCTAATGATGTCTTAGAAGAAGAAAAAACAGAAAGAGGTTCAGAACATTGAGCGGTAAACAAGATGTCATCTTCTCTCCTGGGACTGTGAGGACATTTGAGGGAGCAACAGACCCTTCCTCTGGGTAGGTCTAATACACGACAATCTGACAGCAGTTATTCAAAATAGCAATTATTAAGACAGAGGGCAGGCAATGATGTGCGGTGATTTGTGTTCCATTAGCCTAAATTATGCACCTATCTCACATTTGTCCTAATGGACCACAGTGCAATGACGTCCATTGACGTCACATTTCAGATGATCCGCATTGCAGTCGCATGCAAATGTGTGCATGGCAGGCTTTGTGTAAATGTGGAACTCCGCTTTTTTTAATGATTTCATTTTTCAACAAATGAGAGTAAACAGAGACAGTAATATGCTCATCGGTTGTTGAACTAGTTGCGAGCCAAGCTGTGAAGATGTGCATAACTCCCTCAGCCCCCCAGGGACCCTGTATTTTCATGGGCCTGCCTCTGACGTCAATGCTCCGGCTGTCTTGTGGATTGTCAGAACAGACTATTCAGTTGGGGGGAGGGGACTGGAAGTCTCTGTGGTGTGTGTCTGCCGCATGTGATGTGTGCGCGTGTGTGTGCCTTCGTGGATGTAACTATGCTCCTGTGTGTGTTCATGTTTGTGTGTGCTTGCATGTGATCTGTAAATGTTTCACTTACATCTGGGGCGTGTGTGTGTGCCGAGTGCAAAAAGCTTGTCCAGTGCTTTGAATCAGAAATGTGCTTAAGTGGATGAGGTCTGTAATGTGGGGGTAGGGGGGTACGTCTGTGTGTGTGAGCAAGCACACGCACACACACATTTGAAGATGTGCAGCTCTTATGTAGGGAGACTGAGGCCGTAGTCATCAGGGGGATGTTTGCTAAAAACAGCCGAGAGGGGAGAACAGTTTAAGCATGGCTGCCGTCCACTTCTCTCTTCAGTCAGCTGTTGATCCCCAGCGGATGACGGTGAAGCAGCGTGTTCACCAACAGCCAAAGAACATTCTACATGTGACACGCATGTTAAGATTTCACCTTCTTTCATCATCACCTTTTATGTTTCCATACATTTCTCTTCAACTGGTATGATTCCCGGATGGAAATGGGATTTGATGACAGGATAATGTTGTCAGGGGAAAGACTGCGCACTGCCTTTCCAAATTGATACAGATCAAGCCAGAGAGAACCCTGGAGCACATTTTGAGGTTTTCTTGGATCTGTGGTCACTTAGTTCATTTATTCCAACTGTTTCCGATCAAATAAAAAGATGCTTTGATGCACGTTGAGCCGCACAATCTATTTGTTGGCCAGTATGTCTGCCTATGATCTATGCTCTTCTGTAAATACATGATTTTTACATTACCGCTAATGAAGCACAATCAACAAGGGCCAGTGGTTGACTGTTAAAAATGTACTCAAGTACAATACATTAATAAAAATGTAACGTCAGAGGGAAATATTGTACACTTTACTCACAATTACTTAGTTATAAGTTGCATGGAATTTAAACAAAAGCTAAATTTAAATACTTTAAATTTGTGATGAGCTTAAAAAATATGTTGACCGTTAAAAATTAAATTACCCAACAAGAAATTAGACCTGAAAGGCTCCTAGCTTCTCAAAAGTGAGGATTACACATGTTTCCGTGTGTGAATAGTGGTGGAGATCGGACTGTTGGTTGGAGACAGCACTGTGCTCTCGCTGAGAAAACATGGGGAAAATATGATCGAGGTATAATTTGCTGGAATATTTTGGAAATAAACAATATATATCCTTTAAACATTCTGTCTGATACAAATTGATCGTATTTAAGAAAGGTGAACGTTACATCCTGTGTGTTTTTATGTGCATGTGTTCCCTCCTCTGCTGTGTGCATAGTGCTGATATCGGTGTGTCCGTTGTCAGAAACCAGCAATAGTTTTTTTACTATTAATAGTCAGAAGTAACGTACTAAAATGTGTTACTCTCAAGAAGAGACTATACAGCTGAACGTGCTCCTGTGACTGCATTACGACCACCATTTAAAATGAATAGTAATTGGATAAGGGCTGCACAATGGTGTAGTGGCTAGCACTGTCACCTCATGGCAAGAAGGACCCGGTCCTTCTGTGAGGAGTGTGCATGTTCTCCCCGTGGCAGCGTGGGTTCCCTCTGGGTTCTCCGGCTTCCTCCCACAGTCCAAAGACATTCAGCTCAGGTTAATTTGAGACTCTAAATCGCCCGTAAGTGTGAATGCGAACGTGAATAGTTGTCTGTCTACATATGTGCCCTGTGATAGACCGCCACCTGTCCAGGGTTTGGACCCGGCCTTCGCCCAATGTCAGCTGGGATCAATTCCAGCGCCCCTAAATTGGAGAAGCGGCTTGCATAATGGAATGGAAACAAATAATTGTATATATATATATATTTATATATATATATAATCAAAATCTTGAAATGTCAGCGTCACCTCCCCGCCAAAGATGCCTAGCTACCAGCAATGTGTCCCTAACAAAATGCTGTTTGCTTTGTGTACTTAAAATAGCACAGGTGACAGCTCAAAATGTGCTGTTGCATCTGTAACGTTTTCTAAGATAAGACTTATGTGTCTTAAAACAGAATGCATGCCATTGTTATGTGCAGAATAAAGCTGGAACTTTAGTGCAATTTATATTTCATGCCAATTGGGCTCACGAAACATAGTTGAAATGTCATCTTTATTTGACAGGTCACGCTGGTCAGTTCACTTCCTGTTATGTAATGATCATTGAGACTTGACAGCGGTTGCTCGGTGAGCAGAGAAGGGTTCACTGGTGGGTCACAGAGTTGTGGCCTCCCTTGTGATCTACTGCATTTCTCTATAAGTTCTCCATGCATAATTGTCCTTCATAAGCTCATAACTGTCGAGTCATGTGTACTTTGCTGGGAATGTTTTGAAGCATTTGTTTTGGGTCTTAATTCCCTTGGGGCTACTTGGAGTGCAGAGAGGACTCAGAGGTAAACCCTGAGGGAGCTCACTGAGCTCTCTGAGCTTCTTCAGCAATCTCCTTTATTTATTCATTGTCATTAGTTTCATAATCCAGAGTAAAATATCAATAATGTTAATATAAAAGGGATGAAAAGGTATGTGAATTTAAAAGACAAAATCTAAAAGATGTGTATCTATAAAAGGTTTACAAGTTGCTGCATGTTAATGTTTATATTTCACCTGAATAGCTGTTTTTATTTGGCTTTCCCCTGAGCGTAACCTTCACTTAACCTCCCAACTTCCTGGGCATTTAAAAATCGTATTCTATATTATTCCAAACAAACATGATGCACGCTTCAATGCATTACTATTATACTTTAAATAATAAAAAGGCAGCATTGTACATGTGAAATAAATGAAAATGAACGGATGTGCTACTGTAAGATGCATCCCTCATTTTAAGGGCTTTTCTCATTGGGCTGAAATTGGAGAGAACCCATTATGTTATACCTCTGAATGGACCAGCTGCTCGAAAGCGTAGGAATGCCAGTGATTGATAGCAGGAAGACTGACACAACCTGTCACAGCCCCCCCCCCCCCCCCCTCTCTCTCTCTCTCTCCTGATATGATCGGTATATGCAGTGGCCATGAGGGAGTCTGGCACACTGTATGCTGTATCATGTGGCCGACTTAGAGCTGTTGATGTGCAGTGTGAGCACTGATAACACAAGCACTCATCTACAAAGGTTGCAGAGATACAGAGCTCATTTCATTAGAACTTGATGTGGGATCATCACTTAAACTATTCACACAGATTTGTATTTTCTACGGATTTAATCGGGAATCATACCTTGTTTTGATATGTCGTGATATTTATTTTTACATTTAAATGGTCTAAGGTCTTAATGTGCTCTAACTTGTGTGTCGTTTTGCAATGTATGGCACAAAGTGAGTTCCCTAGCAGGACTGCGTTGCTCTGATATTGTCTCTTTCCTACATGGATATTATTAGCGGAAATAGAGATTGGGGGTGATGTATTGCTGTACAGTTAACAGGAACTACGTGTGGCCTTAAATACGTCAGAGACAGCTAAAGAGGTACAGGAAATCCTCTGACTAACACTTGAATCTGAAAAGAAAAAGAAGAAAGAACTTGCATTGGGGTAATTATACCACAATCGTGCCATTTTCTATTCTTTACTTTGTATAATCCAAATCATTATTCAGCATTCTTATAATTTTATCTGTGTATTCATCTTATATTTCTTTTCCTCCAGATTGTCTTAAGTCTGTGCAGAATGTATCATCTGGTTGACCTCAATTTGAGTTTAATTAGGTTATTTTTATAGTTATCTTTATGGGATTGGATATTATTAGTATAGGATGATAACTGTAGTCAAAATATTTAGTTGCACTGCAGATGTGCAGTTGTTTTCAGTAAAGGTTTACACACTGCTCTCGCTAAAAGAACGGACCACATTGATGTATTTCATTGTGCCAATTCAAGGCAATTTTTACAATTGTAATTCATGTAAAGGGTTTTGAATACATTCCTTTAGTAAATACAAATATCTGCAGATATTTCAAGTCAGGAGCTGAAATATCAACAGTGACTCAGAAATAGGCCGAAAGACAAATCATATTTACTTGAGACAAAAGAACTTTATGGCAAACATGAAGATAGATAAGACACAAATTAGACCTTGATCATTATTTAGAGTCTACACTTTATGTCACGCTCTCTTACACACATTGTTTGTATTTTCTCTACATGCTTTCCTCATGCTGCACCACAATGAAAGTATTTTCACAAGTTTCATAAATGTATTCATAAACATTTATATATTTTCCAGAAAAATTACTTTTCGTCTGCTCTATAAGAGGGACTGCTCTAAATGGTTATTGGACACTATCCATGCATACAATTTGTCTTGGAAGTACCCAATAATCTACAGATTGATCCCTGTTTTTAAATTATCTCTATCTGTGGTGGAGGTCAGAGGTCAGGGACGGAATTCAGTGCCTTGCTAAAATGTATGGCACAAAACAGCAAGATACTTAAACACTGAGCGGGACCTTTTTCAATTATTGCATGTGAAAGTCGACGCTGCATTAATTTGTCCTGCCACGCTGTAAATGTGGAGGCTGACGTCTCCTCCTTGACCACTGAGCTGCGGCTCAGAAAACAGCGTGTCTCTGGAGAGCACCGGGGTTATATGGCTCGGCCCCTTTACGCAGACACGTTCAGGGACGGGAACAGCAGTTCAGCAGCGTCAAGTTAGCGCGAAATACCGGAAACGAGGTTGATGTACCCTTCAAAATAACCGTTAAGTGGGTCGAAAAGGATGAATGAATTAATGTAATCTTTAAGCATTAGTGTTTTTTCGGCGATGACACATTTATAAGTGCCCTGTCATGGTATTTGTGAATGTTTAGAGGAAGCCTAATAGCTTAAACCAGTGTATTTAAAGGCCAATTTAGCCATAGGCATTCAAACTGCACGGTTACAGGAACTCCCTGAAAATGATTGCCTGATCTACTTACATTCTTGACACATTCTCGTTCCGTGCATTACAGGACAGCCCTACACCCTCATCATGCAGTGATTTGGACATTTACTTTGAAAAATATAGCAGAAGCTGTGCTAGATAACTGTGGCTGACTTGACACTGGCGCGCTCCTGTCTTTGCCTCTCTCCCCGTGTGCGTGTGTGTGCGCGTGTGCGTGTATACGCGTGTGTTGCGCGCGCGTGTTTTTTTTTACTCCAGTCCCTCTGTGTCTATGCGTTGCAGTCTCCGCTCCCCCAGTCTGTTGCTGCACATCCACAGCGGAGCCACCACGCCGAGGAGGCGGGCCGACTGTAGCTACACCTCGGCCAGCGGTGCTGGGTCATAGCGCTGGTGGAGGGGGGGCAGCACACTGCTCTTCTTGCCCTTCCAAAACCGTGCACAGCCTGAAGCATTGAGGACACCATCAGACCGACGCGTACTGGAATAGTTTTGGTTTTTGCCGAGACGCACCAAGTTGCAGCTGCAGAGGCGCACTTTTCTCCGTGGCACCTCTCTCCTCCTGCGCTCACAATCCGACATGGAAGATGGTCCGTCTTCAACAAGCTGTTTCAGAAGATTAACGGACTGTTTCCTGGATGCAAGTATGTGTTTTTTCCGTTTTATTACGAAACACTGATAAAGTGTGAAACAAAAACCCAAACTGAAATTTACGTGGAGTATAACAAGCTTTGATTGTCAGGTTCTGGGTCAGAATATGTTGGTCGTGCAGGCGTTCGTTATTTGCCCATGTGTCTCTCCAACTTTATGAATGACAGATTGATAGCTGGTTTACATGGGTGGGGACTTCAGTTGCGGGGGACCAGACGGGACTGCAATACGGACAAAGTAGCGTGTGTCTCTTCAGTCCCTTTTCATAAAGTAAAGAGCGGGGTTATGAATCCCATCTTGGATATGAGATATGAGCTATGACAGGTCTCCTGCAGCGGTGCTGCAATAAGACATCAAAAAGAGAAGCGAAGTCTACAGCTTGGCCGGAGTGAGGATATACAGTGTAAATGCTGTTTAGCCCAGGAATATATGAGTTCAATGCAATGATTCAGGAATCATGTTCTGACAGAAATTACTATATTTTTTACAACTATATTTAAAAAAAATTTATTTTATTCATTGCAATACTACGAGTTGTATATTCATACAGCATTCAATATATATATATGCTACTTTTTTGTCCGATTTAAATTCATTATGAGTTTTGCTTCAGCTGTTCTGCTTTTTTTGTTTGTTGTTATTTTCGTATTGTCCGAAATTTAACATTATTCCAATAAAATAAAATAAATAGTTTATTGGGAAATTGCTGCCAGAATAAGAAATAATATGCAAAAAGTTTAGTCAATGTGTTTTTTAAATTTTCAGTAAATATTGGCCTCTAATAATAAATTTCCTACTCAGTGGTCAATTTTCTTTTACTGTTGGAACTTCTACTTTGGGAGGTATTGTAATTTATAATTTCTGTGATTGTAACTTCCTCTGTGTGTGTGCCACATGAATAGCACTGCTCGTGGTTCCATCTGTATAAGTGGCACCCTCGGGTGACCTTTAGTGGCAACCCTGTAATAACCAGTTAGCCGTTTGGGTCATGGGATACTGAGTGATGCCAAAATACACACATAGCAGTCAACTGCAGTCATGGAATGTATTATTGATGTACAGTTTGTAGGAATCCCGCCCTCATAGTGACCAACAAAGGACAAAAATGTAAGAATACACAAAGCTTCCACACTTTTTGAATGAACTAAACAGCTATAGCTGCAGCTGACTAAATATCCAAATTGAAAATGTCTCTTCTGTGGGAATAAAAATGGTTTATCTTATTCTATGTTCAATTGTCTGGTACTATTTTCTAACACTATAATGTTCCCGATACATTGACCAGAGGAAAAGTTAATCATTTACCACCTGCTTCCAGTTTTATTGTAATGTTCATGATGTGAGTGTCACAGCTCACATGTATGCTGTAATGGTATAGCATACAGCTGTCAATTAATCTAGATTAAATGTAGGATTAATTAGACACACTCTTTGCCTTCTCATTGCACGTTTCCTTGTGATTGGTTTGGGATCAGGGAATTAGTTGATTATTTTTCACCATCACAAAAACACATGAGCACATATATTGTTTATCCCTCATCGTTTGTCCTTTCTGAAATGGGACTGCAGACAACGTGTTGGCTCATTCACGTCTGGCTGCTCATGTGATCCTCAGCATTGACTTGGTCTTGGGATATTATTAATAGCTGTTTGTAGCCTCACGTTGCGGTAAAATAAACACAGACGTGCATGTTTCTCTGCATTGTTTGTGGATAATGTGCTGAGATTCAGAGGTCAAACAGGGTCAGCACTAATGTGATCTCTCAGGCATTTTCAAACCCAATTGGTTGTCAACGAATTGCTTAACTTCGTGAAGAAGGCTTTATTGTCAGACAAGAAGTGCTCACGCTCGACATTTCCTGCTCCACCGCGTGTCTCCTCTCACACGGAGGACTCCACTCAGCATAGCCACTGAATATATAAATACATATAGTCCTTGATGTGAATAAATATGATCATGAATGCATGATTGAAATTTAAATGGCTAAATAATTCCAGACCAGACTGAGCACATGCCAAATAATCTCTTTGTGATTTGTCATCAGTGTTTAAACTCTCAGGGAATTCAAGCCAAAGAAAATGAGCGTGTAATGCAGTTTGAACCCTTTTTTAATGTCAAGATGTGTGCGGGACTGGATCAGTGCCAGGGCACAGTGCACGAGCTGATCATGGAGACGGATGACATTCTCCTCAAGGCGTCCATTGACCCCTCGTCAGCTTGCCTTGGGTCGGTATCTGAGGGGATGGGAAAAGGCCACATACGTGTAGATTTCTTTACAACTTGTCCTTGTGTCAAGGCTCATAAAAGAACGGGGCGCTGGAGAGGACGCACAGATCTGTGGTTCTCATTACCGGGTCCCCATTGGCCCCTCTGCAGAGCGGCTGCAGAGTTCAGCATCAGTCCAGATGTTCAGCGGGGAACATGACCCCTGGTCACTGATGTGGCTCAGGGGGTGGGGGGGCAGAGGCAGCGCAACATCAAACCACCAGTTTGAGTGAGATGTAAACTCCAAGGCAGCAACTGCAGCTTTAGTGTTGAGGCCCGCTGTCGTCGGCTGCGTGATCTACCGCCTCTGGCTGTCTTTCAGGGAATGCACAAGGAACTTTTGAGTGAATAATGTGAGTTGAAGGTGAAGGTCGGCCCGCGATGTGTCTGTAACTGCAGCTGGAGTGTTGCTGCTTCCCTTGTGACCACACTATTAGGCTGTGGATCAAGGGACATACCTTATCTACATCTCAGTTTGCCATTTATAGCCCTTACCCTTTACATCTAATGACCTGGACCATGGAGGTGGAAATAATGCGAATTACATTTCCATGGAAATCTCCACCTCTCTGTCTCTCTTGAGTGTTAGGAGTGCATGTTTGTGCAGCGGTGTTTGTTTTCACCATGTGGGGGGGCGTGTCTCTGGAAGTGATCGGACTGCAGTTAAAGTTCAGGGGGAAACAACATTTTCCTAATTTGACACCTTTACAATGGCTGACTCTTGATTGAGCTGCACTAGTCACTTCACCCGTGGCTACTGTGGAATGTGTGTGTGTGTGTGTTCACCTGCATTTGCACACACACACACACACACACACAGGTTCACCGGCACAGGCTCCATGAATAAATGAGTATAGCAGTGGGAGAGGAGTCAAAGCGTTTTCATCTTCAGTCTTTTTCCCTCTTTGCCGCTCACTGACTGTGTGCGTTGGACGCTGTGCTCTCGCCCGCCCAGAGATAAGATAAGAACCACATGCTCTTCCCACCTCCTGGCAAGGGAGTCCCAGGCGGACCTGCTGACGCACGCACTCACCCCTCCCCCACCCCTACCTCCCCTTTCCTGCCTCAGCCTCATGTCAGAAAAGTGAAAAGTAGTACCTTGGCAGCTTGCCCTTGACTCTGCCAGAAGGAGTGCGCTGCAAGAGAAGTGGTCTTTTCCCTTTTTCTCTCATGTGCGTTTTGCATCGATGTTGCAGAGGAGTAACGTCTCGCTCACTGAACATAAGCACCGTCGGGGTCGACCTCCGCTGTTGACATTGTCGCCCGACATCGATTGACAGGAGCGCTGAAGACACACGTTCACTTCTACTCAGACACTGTCCCACAGAGGGCCAACTGCTTCATGGGAAATAGAGATGAGTGATGGAGATCGGCTGTAGCTGGCCGTTGTTTTTAGGAGCTCTTATAATGTTCCTTTATCTGCATATGTGAGTTTATTGTTTTAATTAAACAAGCAGTCCCTCCAGAAATTAAAACTTTAACATTGCACTTTTGTGCAAATACATTTTCGCAAATATATCCATTTATATCCCTTTTCTACATAAAGTAGTGGTAACCTAAATAACTCAGGTCAAGATAAGTTACACGTCATTCTCAACTACAGTAATCATTTTCCTTTCAATTGCCTCAATGTCCTGTGAGCGTAGAAGTGTTATTCAACAGCTTTCCCCCCCAATATTGCATCCAACAACCTTCACCTAACATTTCTGACCTTAAAGTGAACCTTGATTTTGTGTCTTGCAATGCCGTATGACGTGTCTCACATGAAGACTTCGAGGCGATTGCCTGCATGCATTTTGAGTTTGAATGGAGTGTGTTTTACGAGTGGAGCCTTAACGCTTAATGGTGTCTAGACCTGCAGTGAGCCAATTGTGGGTTGTAGTCATTCAATCACACAAGACAGCAGTGGACATACCTGGCGGAGATCTGCACTCTCTGCAGCGTTCTAGTTTGGAAAGAGTTTGGTCCGACTGTAGACAAAAAATGTTGATCATCCATCATTATAACTTCAGCCGGTAAAGGCGTCCAGCGCATCCCCCATCTCCGTTTGTCAGCTCTCACATGAAGACCGAAGTGTTGTGGAGGCGTAAATCAAACGTAATGTTAAGTCGACGGACTAGTGGATACATGAAGTGGTGCCTTTCTTCACTGGGGTTTATTTTCCTTTTCATTCAGGAGCTTCCTATAAAGAGATGTAGCGTCAAAAACACTCTGGCTTGTTTCCCTCTCTTGTGTCATTGATAAATGTTCACCTGTTCTTTTGAGGACTTTTTGTGACTCAAATGAGATTCCACCATAACTGACTCAGGTTTTAAAGCTGATGTTCATCTCAATACCTTAAAGGTTCCTATACTAATAAAGCATGAACTAATATTTATTGAAAGCACATAGACTGTACTCGATGCCTGAAGTTCCACATAGATACCACAATCTGGTGCCACACACAATAAAGGTGCCCAGCCCAGGCTGTATACACATTCGCCGTCAAACAGGAGCATGTGGATACTGAAACTTGGACGTGAGAGCCCAGAGACCCAGGCACACTGAGACTGGTTTAGCCTTCTCTTCCCGGTCCCAGGGTGTGGTGTGCTGCATTTTAGATAAGTGTTATGCAACAAGACCACACTGAACATGAACTCAGGTTTAAGTTTTTACACTGGAAGTCCAAGTCGGAGTCAGGCACCAACATCTCTGCTAACTGGGCTGCTCAGAAACATGCTGCACAACGAGCTGCTTCCCATCTATATTTTTGTCTGAATGAGCGCCTTCATTGAGACTCAAACTCATTTAGGTGGGAAGTACGGAAGCACTGTATTTAAGTACATGCTAGATATCTGCCCCACTACATTTCAGAGGGAAATAGTATACTTGTTTCTCTACTGCATTTATCTGACAGCAAATACAGACTGTATATAAAAATAAGAATAACTTGAGAATTTCTTTTATTTGTAAAAGACTAAACCAGTGGTTCCCATCCGTTTTGGCGTATGATAGATGAGATCATTAACATAACCGCTCAAGGCCAAATATTTCACAAAAAAAGATTTGCGAAAATTCCATACTACGAATACAAAAGATTGTGCCCCACCTTATCAAAAATCTGGCAACCACAGAGATGTATCTTGTGACCATCTCCATGTTGTAATCATGGGACTTGGAATGGAATGATGAGGATTTGGACATATTTTGTTTGTTCATTTTGATTTGACAGGTCAGACATTGTGTTATTTTGTCTTGAGGATGCCGTTGTCTTCAGTAGAGTTGGCCCCAGCGGGAAGGACATTTTACTGAGGTAAAAGAAGAAGAAGAAAAAAACTCTGGCCAAACCAGTCACCAAGAGTTTGCTTCCACCACAACCGTCTCTCCCTCCTGATTGAGAGAGCACATGTGATCCCCAGTGGGGTAAACCATTCTGGACCACAGCCTGTGGGACATAGCTGGCTGCACCTTTGCTTCGCCGTCGCACTCACAGGCCCAGGACACTGACGCATATCCCACAGCTCTGAGTGTCACTGCGGTCACATTAAGTTGAGCTGCGGCTCCACAGTCTGAAGAAGGAACCAGAAGGAAAGTCTGTAAGGTCGACTGAAAGTATCAAGAATCTTCAGGAAAAAAGTGCCATCATTTCATCAGCGCTCTTGCATTTGCTTGAGAGGAAGTCGACCCCTTGAAGGTTTTCCTGTCATGTGCACGGGCTTCCGTTAATGCATCATGATATTGCATTACATTGCCCCTCCATAACATAGTTTAATAGAATATGTTTGGCGATAGTTAATATTTTTCTTAATGTCAAGTACAGTGAAAAGATCAAAACCAACCATCGATTTTGCTTCCTGAAATAATCATTAGAGCACAACAATGTTAAAACTATTTACTCCTGTTTGAATATGTTTGATTGATACTACAATGCCCACATGTTTTAATAGAACCACGTCCACTGTTTTTAGATTGAGTCTTCAGTAGGTACAAATGGGCTTGGAGGGGACAGTCAGAAAGTACTGGAACTGACTAAAACATTATTGGCTTTAGTCATTTTACAGAATGTTGACGATAACAAAAATAATAAAAATGGCCAGCCTTATCCTTTATACGCCTTGTACTGGTTAGTTTTGACCTATTTCTGAGATGGTAGTAAAAACTGAAATGTGGTCACACTTTCAATCCATTTTCAAAAGTGCATCAGCCAAAGCCAAAGTTAAGGGTTGCGTTCGGGGTCAGAAATGAATAGCGGCTGCTCTAGAGGGCCATTGCTCATTCTTTCGTGCAAGCTGGTAATTTTAAGCACAGGGATGTACCCAGGACACCATTATAGCAACCATATACAGGACTGTCTCAGAAAATTAGAATATTGTGATAAAGTTCTTTATTTTCTGTAATGCAATTAAAAAAACAAAAATGTCATGCATTCTGGATTCATTACAAATCAACTGAAATATTGCAAGCCTTTTATTCTTTTAATATTGCTGATTATGGCTTACAGCTTAAGAAAACTCTAAAATCCTATCTCATAAAATTGTAATATTTCCTCAGACCAAGTTAAAAAAAAGATTTATAACAGCTGAGTGTTTGTCAAGGCTCAGGAAACCCTTGCAGGTGTTTCGAGTTAATTAGACAATTCAAGTGATTTGTTTAATACCCTACTAGTATACTTTTTCATGATATTCTAATATTTAGAGATAGGATATTTGAGTTTTCTTAAGCTGTAAGCCATAATCAGCAATAAATCAGAATAAAAGGCTTGCAATATTTCAGTTGATTTGTAATGAATCCAGAATGCATGACATTTTTGTTTTTTTAATTGCATTACAGAAAATAAAGAACTTCATCACAATATTCTAATTTTCTGAGACAGTCCTGTATATGCACACAGTCAAATTCTAAGCACTGCCATTTGTTTTTGCCCCATAGAAATAGGACATTTTACTTTTTCTGTTCATGTGCACACATATGATAGCTAAATAATTTTCGACACAAAACCTGTCTTCATAAATTGATACAGCCTCCTTGTGTTTTATTTTTCATATTTTATAATGTCACTAATCACAGTAGGCTACCTTGTTTCAAATAGAACAAAGTCGTGAGGGTATTTTGCAGCGCTTCCATTTTACTCCTCTCTGTGTGTCTTTCAGTTCCTTGCAGCTCCACCCACCCCCCCTTAAGTTTCTCTGATTTATTAAGCCATATTCTGCCGATGTGCGTCAGAGCTGGCCAGGAGTCTCGTGAGGCGTTCCGTTCCTGAAGATCTGTGTCTCGTGTCTGGACAGCGTCAGACCGCAGCGTCCTCCACCCCTCAAACTTACCCCCACCTCTGTTTGCCTTATTTGCCTGCAACCGCAAGCCTGCTCGACCTACACACACATATATACACACACACACACACACACACACACAAACACACATACATATTTACACACACACACTGACCAGATGATGCATCGTAGCTGAAGATCAAATTATGTGTTCAAGGCGAATAGGTCGTAGGTGGATGCTCAGAATGTTTACTAGAATAAAAATACAATGAATTGCTTTTCCTTAAGTGCAAGTTTAAAAAAACATTCTAAATACATACAAGAGTTACCTGCAGCTGAAGTGGATGCTTCTATCTCCTGCATCTGGTTTTATTTTGTCATGTGGCACAACAGTCAGGTCTGTGCCACACAGTCTGCAGCCATTAATTACCCTGATATCATACTGGATTTTAGACAAACACACTCCACTGAGGAATATGTCCATGCTGTGTGTATGTTGTAGGTTGTGTGACTGCAGAACACCTGCCGTCCAGCTGTGTGTCCTCCTGTGCTTCACACTTGAAGGGGGGCTCCACAGATACTGCTGATAACCAGACATTTTGTGGGGGGAAAAACAAAAAACGATCTGTGATGTCTGAACCACGGCCTTATCTGCTAACAGATATAATTACTGTGTGCCATACCTTAAAATGTAAATGTATTCAGTTGCATTTCATGCCAGCATTGAGTTTGCAGTCTCATGGTGTGATGATGTCTCACGGCTGACTTTAGAGTCTTTGTTTTAGAAGCACCCCCCATTTGTACGAGTGACCTAAACATGATGGTTTGCCAGTGCATCACGACGGCCTCTCAGATGCCAGCGGCTGTATTAAAAACAACTTTCCCTCAACGATGGTCTGGCAAATGGCTTTTTTGACAACAAATACAGTAAACAGCAGCACTTAGCGAGCTCTCAAGAACCTAATTGCCTATTAAGCACAATCGAGTCCTCCTTTATCCAGCTGCCTCTGTTGGGGGCTTCTATCCCTGGAGACACAGATTTACAGTAAACATAATCGAACTAGCCCGGCCATCCGACAGCTTTAGCTGGAACATACGCGCTGCTGCGAGAAAAGTATGACCTTCGGCTGTTTCTAGTCTGTGCCTTTTGTTTGGGCGAATGTCTGGAACACTGTGGGCCTTTGGCAGCATGTCATATGACGTTTCCATCCTCTTATATCTTGTGTTTCTCTCGTCCACGCTTCTCTAGCATTTTTCATTATTTTGTGCAAAGTCTCCCAGAATATATAAATATATATATATTGTAATGTTTTACACGTTGATTAGTCATGAATAAAACTGTGTTGTGTTTGAGCTAAAATACGTTTCTATTCCTGTGATTTTCAGGCTTGACAGATGAGAAAGTGAAGGCCTACCTTTCGCTTCACCCGCAGATGCTGGATGACTTTGTGTTGGAGAGCGTGAGTGCAGAGACGTTGGACAGATGGCTGAAGAGGAAGACCAGCAGCAGGCCTGCAGGTATACACACATACACACACACACACACACACACACACACACACACAGAGGGGACAAACATGGAAACACACACATGCTGCGGCTCTCTGGATCACTGTGACATAATGATTGGATCAGCGGATTCCAGGATATCGACGAAGAGTTGTCATTTCAGGGATATTTTGCTTGGGTTAAATGCATTTACTTTTTAGCTCCATAATCTGATGAGTTCCCGTCTCGTCAACCACAAAGACAGGATGCAGCCACGTCAGTCGTTTGCTTTTATTGCGCTGAAAATCGAAAACCTTTTTTTCTTCAAGACCCAGGAATAACCTGCGTGTGCCTCTGCGGGTTGTATTTATCATCGCGGCCATATGCAGTACAAACCACTCATCTTCACATGTGTGTCCTTTAATCATCAGTGTGTGTGATAGACAGAAGAAAGGCAAAGGGAACGAGCCTGTCGGGTGTTTACGGGTCATTAGATGTGTTTGAGCGGGCCGAGTTAAGTCTGTTCTGTACGCTACACACACACACACACACACACACACACACACAGTGGACTGTTTCTCAGACCATCTGCATCCATCAAGGGCCCACAGGGCTGGCACTCTGCCCAGTCGAGCTGCTGACGTCAGAGGCGACCTCCAGAGACATGCAGCCGGCTGAAGGGGGCCCAGGGGAGGGGAAGGGATGATGGTGGTGAGGAGGGGGCGGGGGAGGGTTGCGCTGGCTCAGGGTGTGTGTGTGTTGAAGTGGAGTGGGAAGCTGGCGGACGACAGATTTTGTCACATTTCGGAGCTGTTGTTTTATATGATGTGTACAAACAGTTGCTTTTATTGCTGCCATGCAGAGACAGAGATTTCTCAAGTCGGAGCCTGCATTTGAAACAGTTTCCTGTATACTGTGTGTGTGTTCCTGTATACTGCATGTGTGTGTGTGTGTGTGTTTTCAGGTTGACAAGTACAAAATGGAGGCCCTCATGTTAATCATTCTTTACGGCGCCAACTAGGAACTCATTTCACCCATAGAGTAGGTCAGAGCAGGTGACGCCCATGTGAAAGAAAAACGCGGATTCACGAAACCTCACCGCAGCGCAGACATGCAAAAGACCATCGGCTTATACCTCTGTGTTTTTTTTGCCATTTTCAGTTATGATATGAGTCAGCTTTAAATTGCTCTTCAATCAAAAAATGTTAAAAAGCACATGAACGGTTACATTTACAAATAACTCATACTTAAAAAGACAGCACTTGTGGAGTAAACAATATTTGTATCCGTGGTGAAGGGCTGCTGAGTTGGTCTTAACCAAGTTGTTTGATTACTTAACAGAATGCAGTAACGATACTCAGCCACTAGCTCCGTGCAGTTGGGCTCTTGAGCTACACCAGAAGGGACCCCACTCTGAGTGAATCTCATTATGTTGCATGTCTTTCTCTTGGTGGATCTTAACCTCACATTAGTAATATCACTCCACAAGTCCACTTCCTCAGTTGGTGGACACTCGGGCACCGCTCTGGAGCCTTTCAGTGTCAACAGGCCTTGTTTAATTTCTGGTTCGTCCCACTGGCTAAACGATCGTTATGTTGATATTATGGCTGATAGATTTATTTGACACATTTCCCTGCTTGTTTTAATCAAGCTGGACCTCTCCTCTGTATGTATATGTGCTGATAAAAGTTGATAAAGATGGATTTTAAAGTCAATTGTTCGCAGTGACCCTTTTTAGAGATCCGATTGATCTTATCGTCGTTATGTGTGCAGCAGCAGCAGCAGCAGGACCTGTCATCATGTGATCGTCACTGAGATAGCCACAGCTTCCTGGAAGCAGTCCCTGCAGCCTGTCCCGTTCTCACTTATCATGTGATGGGCTACATTGGATAACATAAATCAGTTTGTTTGTATGCATAGACCCGAGTGTATGTAGTGTGTGTTTGTCCAAAGGCTGTGTTACTACCATGAGTACTACCATGAGTACAAGTAATCCCATAAGTACTACCATGAGTTATACCATAAGTAATACCATGAGTACTACCATCTCTACCATGAGTAATACCATAAGTAATACCATGAGTACTACCATCTCTACCATGAGTAATACCATAAGTAATACCATGAGTACTACGATGAGTTATACCTTATGTAATACCATGAGTACCACAATGAGTACTACCATGCGTACAAGTAATACCATAAGTACTACCATGAGTTATACCATAAGTAATACCATGAGTACTACCATCTCAACCATGAGTACTACCATAAGTAATACCATGAGTACTATGATGAGTTATACCATATTTAATACCATGAGTACCACAATGAGTACTACCATGCGTACTACCATGCGTATTACCATGAGTAATACCATGACTAAGTGTCATTCAAGTGCCACTGAAGCGCTAATCTGTTTTTATTCAAGGTATAGTCGGAAAAAATATTTTTTTTTAGTTTCCGGTGGAAGATGTAGAGACTTTCTGCTGTCCTGGTGTCAGTGGGGAGCTCGTTCCACCACTGAGGAGCCAGGACAGAAAACAGTCTGAATTTTGTCGAGTGATTAGCTCGCAGTGACGGAGTCACAAATCCCCACTGATGTCATTTGACATTACACCTCTCTTGACCAATGTCCCACTGGCAATGTTTACTTTACGCCACAAGCTGTTATTGTGTAATTAATAATTCCCAAACCGTGTGCTGATCCCATCTAGAGGTCCCTCGCTACTCACTAGCACGCACACACACACACACACATGCACACACAGTGAACATCTCCTGTATCTGTTCGTCAGACTGGGCCAGGCTTTTCAGCTCTGAATAGTCTGCTCATGCAAAGCTGTGAATGAAGGCTGGATGAAGTGCGTTAAAGTTTGAAATTGTTGGTATAATTCAAACGATGCACACACCTACATTCTTTCCTTCCATCCTTTGTGGATGTACAGTGTTTATATGTTGTGTTTAATGTACTCATCATATATCTCCTCATTACCTACATTTGTGAATGAGGAGGTTTAGTTCAGAAGCCCTATACAAATATTTCAATGTTTTAAATAATATGAAACAGGGAAAGTAGAACATAATCACATTTGATAGGCTGCAAACAGACTAAATCTGTCATGTTTGGATTAATAAATACCGTAAGTGATGAATCAGCACCAATCTGAACATCAATCACAAGATGAATACCCCTGACATGACGGTCCCCGTCTCATTGTGAATAGAGAACGTTGTTCAGCAGCTGATGCCGTTTCTCAGATGTGTTTGGACGGCAGTCGCATGCAGACAAATATGTGCTTGTGTAGCAGAACCTCACAACCCCTCCTCTGTGATAAGAGCTGTCTCACCTGCAGGGCTTTACATCAGGAGGGAGGAAGGGGCCTTCGGCACAGCCCTCAGTTTAAAACACATTCTCCATAATGTTTCGCCAGACGTATCTTTCTAAAAGTTGTTGATAATTGTTGACACTTTTACAACAACTACCTGTTTTCTGAATTCTCATTGAGATCTCTGTTTAAAGAGTGACCTGAGTGCAGATGAGCATAACAAGTGGAGGACTAAGCAGAGGGACTGGAAGGCCTCAGCCGGGCTGCTGATGTGTTCTGGGTGCTTTTCCAAATAGTTTCTCACCATGTCTCATCAAACAAGAGACCTTTGTGCTTATGTGAACTGAGGGACACACTTTCAGAGTTCAAGGTGCTACATTTGATATTCGGAGCATTAATATAGCAGCAAAACACAAATTTGCTCTAGATATAATAATGTCCACCTGAGCAGAGAATGAAGTTGCATGTTAGTGCACGTGAGTGTGCCCCGCTGGCTAGCTCACGGCCACCGTTCTGCTGTTGGGAGTCAATTGAAATGCTCCCAATCTCGTATTTAGCACCTTTTAAGTCAGGCGTCTTTTTTCTTTCACTGTGGTTTCCAAAAATACTCAGAGAGACCTTTTTTTTTTACGACTGCACGATTACGCCACAAATGATAATGAATCAGATTAATCATTAACTGTCCAACTTTCAGTATTTATTTCTATCTACACGTCTACTACTGATACATGTCAGCTTAAACACGCACATCCTAGTGTTGCACGCCTGTCCAACATTTAGACATTTCCGGTTCAGAAACCGTTTCAATGGAGTGATAAAGTTACAAGACAACGTCTGTTCAGCCTCCGCTGCTTTCAGGAGAGTCGTGTTTAGTGTTCACTGCTAACTGAGCTGGCAGTATATTTTCTAGGAACATGTCGGCTCTGTCCTCCTGTGTTTACTAAAAGCAACAGTAGATTCCTGAAAATATGGGATGGCATTAGAACAGGCTGCTGGTCTGTGTCCCTGTGCTCGTGGCTGACCACATCGTATGGTGATAAACCACACAGACATGCACACACACACACACCTGTACATATACATTGCCTCTCGGCCCCAGGGGAAGCTGTGTTATAAGGTTTAAGTCTCCTGACACACACCTGATGAAACTAAGATGTTATTGTTGCAAAACTGGACAGACAATACTGTCCATTTTAGGTATTTGGAGTTTATTGTACAGTCCACACACATTCTTTCAACCAGAGTATAGCCAAACATACAATACAGTGTATTCCAGCAATTTTCTGGTTTCTAGGAAACCAGGAGAGTCATGCTGGACCTGCACCTGCTAAGTGCGTGCAAGGCCCTGCATGCTTATACTTTAACAAAACGGCTGGAACTGGTCGAACCAGGCAACTGGTTCAACAGTTTTAAATTTGCTTTTGTATTTCTGTGATTCCTAGGCACAGGAAGATTCTGCATCTTACCTAACAGAGCATATAGCCTACAAGTGCAAACGCTTCCTATTACCTTTGGGCTCCTTAGACCTCTTTAATGTGCGTACACATTGCTCAGTGCTCACCCTGTGGTTCCACTACGACCGCGACACATGAAAAGCCTTCAGAGATAGTTTGCCAGACTGTAGTTGTACCTGCAACACCACAAATCAGTCCTCCAGGAGGGTCCTTAACATGTGGGGGTAACCCACATATCCTAAAATACCTAAGGCTCGTATGTAGGACTTGGTGATATGATTGAAATATTGCTATTATAATATTTTGGGAAATTAATGCAACATTAAACAAATTCAAAGACAATGATCAGTGCAATGGATTATGTTCCACTTGTATGCATTACATCAACATTTTATTTTCAAGATGTCATGATATGCTCGTGTCATCACCACATTAATGTACTGATAAGATTACAGCATCAGTGTTGCTGAAGTCATTGACACTGCAACACCTCACAGTCATGTTAAGTGGCAGTGGGGAGAAGCAACAGCCCTAATATGGCCGCCTCCATCAACCGGCTTTACAACATACAAGGACACATCTCTGTTGTAGTACCAGCATGTTATATATTTGCCATTTCTGCAGGTGCATCTCCTATCAACCGGGTTGTTTCTGTTTCTGTCTACTTGCATTTGGTTTTGGAGAGTCTGGTGAGAGCTGAGAGTTCGGGTCATGGAGGGGGAAACAATGGTGTAATGCACACATAGCTTTTGGTTACAGGGGCAAATGTACATGTTGCTATCGAACACACCATAGACACAACATGCAGAATATTATACATTAAATCATCTGGTAAAAGGAGTGAGAAGTACATTTCCTGTTAGGTCTTTTCATCTTTAGATCCAAATCATTATTAACATTGTATATACATACATTATATACACCATACGTACGTACTGTACTATGTACACATCATATACCACATTACATCACACCTCATCACATTTCTACATCAAAGATAAGCAATTAAAGTAAGCAAAATGTGGCAACTGTAATTACCAGTTGTTCATATTCACTGTACAAGGCTCCTGTTACATTCAGTGCATTTATCAAATGAAGGGAAGAGTACGATTCGGTTGTTTTCTCAAAAAAGGTTTGCAACATTCTCAGTCGGTGACCTCTGCTCTAGTGTGCAGAGAACATAGACTACTACCTCTGGCAGGTTTCTAACAGACCTACTGTGTTTGTAAAATGTGTCCGTCAGAGGCGTTCATATCGGAATATGTTGTCCTCATCAAGTCATGAAAAAAGAAAGGTTCTGTGTGTTCTGCTCCTTTTTTCAAAGGGGTTTGAAGTCTTTTCAAGTTTAGCTCTCTGTCCTGTGATTGACGTCACGGCCGGCTGGGGGTCCGCTCTAAAATAGCTCTCAGGGCTAAGTTAGGAAACTCATCGCATGGAGGAGGAATGTTTAAAACAACAAACAATGTAGCTGGCTGTAATTTCTTCCTTCACATCTTTGTTGGTTTGTTTCAACAGAGGGCCAGCTCAAGTCAGCACTTCAGTAGATGTTTCTAAAAGATTACTCATCTTTTTGCATGGTTTGATCACATGGAGCGTTACCAAAGAGATCAGAGCGGTTACTGTTCTTGTGTGCTGTTGACCCCGTGTGTAATGAAGAAGCGCTTGTAGCTGTGTGAATGGTTTTAGTTTCTTCCCAAGTAGCACTCCCAGACTATAAATCCAGAAACTGTTGGGACTGGCTGAGGCTTTCATTATTATCACATACGTCAGTGTCCAAAGACAATAGCTATACGTCTCCTGTCTCTCCAACAGCCTGAAATCACACCAGGAATTTGCACTTGAGGCCACAACATGTTACACTTGTCCAGTTAGATTAATAACTCTCTTAATGCTGTTTTAAAAGGAACATCATTCAAGCGTGCGTCTCCACACTATCAAAGACAGTTAAAGTATTCATCCATAATGTATGCATCATGCATTTTAATGCTTCATATACTTCTATCTTCTTTTATCATCTTCTTGAGGACTGGTTTGGCTTTTCTGTTGCTTTCGCTGCCGTGACTCTGTGAAGCCAACTTTCCAACAGACGGGTCAGATTTCTGTGTTGCTTTTCAGCTTTTTAATGCAGACAATGTTGCTTGTTGGGCCGGCGTGCCCTTTTTCAGCAATGACTGCCTGAATATTTGCATACTTACACGGACTGAATGAAGTGTTTTGCTCCATGGCACATTGGAAAGGGCTGTGAGAGAGGAGGGAGTTTCTTAACGGACAGTTGGACCGGGTTATTAACACAAACAACACTTGAATCAAATCTTTTTCCCGAACCAATTATAGTTTAAGCATAACTACTACAACATGTGTTTATGTTGTATATGAACATAGTGTAACAACAGTAAGAAGAGTCCTAAGGTCTACAGACTCAGTTAGGCTGCGATTAATATTAAAAGTATGCTCACATTGGCCAACATAAGCTACTGATCATACAAGACCAAGCAGTGGCAACATTCCTGAGTGTATTAAAAACTGCAAGGATGCATTTTATTGATTTTGAATGAATGTTTTTATGTTGTTTCAAGCTGTATTTTAACATTGTGATCTTTTTCTTTCCAGATGACACATCAAATAAAGAAGTCAGCAGGGTAGGTGTTAGTTTCATTTTGTTCAAGTGCACATATTTATATGACGAGGCACATGCAGCTTCTCCTCATAGCTTCCAACACAGTAGATACTATTTTATGTTATGTGCTCACTCATCCCTAAAGCTAACCAAAGTAAATGATTGAGTTTGTATTCAAGAATAGAAACTATGGCTGAACAGACTGCTGTCATTCACTCACACCAAACATATGCTGCTGGTGTACTCAAGATGCAGATGCTACTATGCTCTTTGACAACAGTTCTGTTAGTCCATGTGCTTACTTTCTATAGAACAGTGATGTTGTCTCATAATTAAAATAATGGCGTAGTTTACAAATTCATACCTGTGAATGATTCGCTAGGATGCAGCACAATAGTGATGCTTGTGATATTAACATTAGAGTTGACGGCCAGGCTCTGAGAGCTTTCAGGTCAGCATCAAACAGATGATTCATAAAAATAATAGGAAACAACATGAATCCTTGCTGCATTGTACACGCGTCATGTGTGACACAGCGGAAGGAAGTGAATGTTCACACCTCTGTCATCTTGACACCTACATGCCCCTAAGAGGCCTGATGTCAGTGCCCACAGCAGGGCCCTGGAGCTGGGGGGGGGGGGAGACGAGGGGCACGCGACCTCTCAGTGCGTCATCCATAAATACGTCTGTGCAAACAGGATGTGGGAGGATAGAAGGCGTCCCGTAGGGGAGACTTTCTAGTACGCCACTCTCCCCGCCGTCCTGCCCTCACCCTCTCTGCAGGCGCAGAAATAGATGGCTCTCTGGCCCCGTACAAGGCAGAAGGTCTGCCTCTTACATAACCATACTTTTAAGCTGAGGCTGAGCAGCAGAGCTTGCCAGGGCTTTAATCAGAGCTGTGGGGCACCGGTGGCCTCCTCTCGGGACTCTGGGGGTGATCCCTGGGCCTCGAATGCAGCAGTGAAGGGGAGTGTAAGGGTGGGGTGCTGGGTAATGTTGGGATGAATGGCTGTGTCTTTGTGAATGGCAAGAAGATAATCCTCTTTCCTTGAAAAAAATCAAATCCTCCCATTGGAGTTCGTGGCTAGCTGCATTAGACCGGGTGTCGTACGTCTTGCTGCATTTTTTTCATTTACCGTAAACTCAGTGTTTATGCAAAATTGTGAAGTTGCAATTTGTGTGTGCCTTGTGTCCACCAGTACCAGGACACAAATGTGCAGGGCGTGGTGTTTGAACTCAACAGCTACATGGAGCAGCGCCTGGACACTGGAGGAGACAACAAACTCCTGCTCTATGAGTTGTGCAGCATCATCAAAACAGGTAGACGTCAAACATCTCCCTATGACACAGGGATCGATCACTTATGTGACACTCAGTCAATTTTCTGTACTTTTCTGACATTGAATGACACTGAATTTCCCGCAATAGTGAACCTCAACCTATTCTGCCCCAAGGAAAAGAAATATATATATAAAGTGAGCAGCAGATATTATTTGTAAAGAAATAGCCCCAGTTTTTCTTCCCATTCAGCTGGGCAAACTAAATCAAAATAGGGAAATGTACCCATGTCTTTATAAATGATCGTTGGTTAGTTTGATAGTTTGTTAACATTTGAGTTCAAAGTCACACAATATAATATGTTGCATGTTCTAAATAAATTGAAGGATTAATTTCACCCAAATGACGCGACTCATTAACTTCCTGATCATCAGCGTGTTCACTGATGCTCCTCCAGTCTCCCTGTTGTGACATTGTTTGATAATATGATCTATATATCTGTGTGAAATGGGACTGGAAAGGAGGACTGGGAATGAGATGAACTGGATGGCAGTCAAAGCCCTCGGTCAGAGTGCCCTTGTCGTTATGTGGGACATTGCTAATAGATTGTTATTAGTTGTATTTGGGCTGCTTTGTCCCTTTCTATGCTTTTACTCTCAGTTATGCCTGCCATTTATTGTTGGACACATCTATAATAGAGAACTTAACACACTAACAGCTAATGTCAGTTATTAATGGACTGTCTGACCTGACCTGTGTTTCTCTTATTGCTACAGCAACAAAAGCTGATGGATTTGAACTTTACTTCTTGGGAGAATGCAACAATGTAAGTGCAGAGGACATGTGGTAAATACATTGTATACACTAATGATGATGTGGTTCTGTAATTTACATTTCCTTTTCACCATTTCTGTTTACCTCTCTGTCCTCGTCTATGCTTCTCATTAGAGTTTATGTTTGTTCAATCCAACGGGGGCCAAGGACGGCCCTCCAAGCCTCATCCCCTCTGGCCCCATCGCATTTGGGACAACCGTTGCCGCTCATGTTGCCAAGACTCACACAACACTGCTCATAGAGGACATCATGGGGGTGAGGCTGTTTTTCTGTATCCAGCACACTCATCATAGGAATCTAACATTTCATGACTGTGATGTCATGCTATATGTCCTCGTTAATGCTCCTTTCTCATCACCACCTGGTTCCCTGTGCTCAGCACCTTCAAGCTATACAACAAAACCCTAACATTTGCATCTTCAACTACATTAGTTGATGCAGCAGCTACACTGACCTCCTTTGCTGAAGTCATTTGCACTTCAGGTGATAATGACCTTCACCGGTCTGTGTTTTGCAGGACGAGCGCTTCCCCGACGGCACAGGGCAGGACTCAGGGATCCATGTTAACTCTGTCCTGTGCCTTCCCATCATCACTGCCATCGGGGACCTCATTGCCATCCTGGAGCTGCATCGGCAGTGGGGCAAAGAGCCCTTCAACCTTAGCCACCAGGAGGTCAGTCTGACCCAGACAAAACACACCAAGAGTTGGATCCTGGAGCAGTTAGCCTGGCATTCACCTTAATCTGGATCTGTTTAAGATCTCTATTAGATTTCTGGGGTTTAGGTGATTGTGTAAATACTGAGTAGTTCTCCATTGTTGTCTCCAAGCACTTTCTGTTAGTTGCTCATGAAATACGTGCATGAGCAAGACAATTATTAGAAATACAGGCTGCTGAAGTAAGTATAGTCACAGGGAATACACTTTGAAAATTCACACTTGAAATTCAAAACTTTACAACAAAACATCTTCCAGCATTTTTGTAAATTAATCAAATATGAGTGAGCGAAATACAGCCGGTTACGTGGCCCGTTTTTCACTTAAAAATATCTATGTAACACTTTTAGGAGTATGAGACCGCCTGGTGTGCAGAACAGATACTTATGTTGATTTTAATGATGTTTAAAATAAAAAATAAAAAACGAGCATTTCTTTGGAGCTAATATTTACTTTCTTTTCCAGGTTGCCACAGCTAATTTAGCATGGGCATCAGTTGCCATACATAAAGTACAGGTGAGCAAAGTTGACTGTAATATATTTTATTAAAGACTTGTCTGAGAGTGAGGAGAAACCTACTCCTCCCATTTCTTATGATATTGGATGACTTTGTGTGTTCTGGTTCTGCACTTTGCACAATTCACTGTGCACAAGAACTGGGTTGCGCTGAGCCCAGTCCAATCAACTCGGCCATAGATTTAACAAACAGCTCCCCAAGGACGTCATTATGCCTGAGGGCTGCTTTCTTACAAACATATGACATAACAGCTCAGATAAGCAGCGGTGGCCACAGTGGAACTCTGAGCCTCAGTGAGCCGAGCAGCACTGCAGCTCACTTCTGGGTTAGCTGATCGCTTCTTTGTTGCTACTCAAACTCTTGGCGGGGGCCAACAGCCGAGTGTGTAGACATCAAGTTGGTTTGTTGACAGAACAAGCAGGATGCTGTTTCGGCTCTGTGAGAAATGTGTGACACCTCTGGGTGCCGGGTCGTGATGACCTATTTTTCTTTTGGTTCTAGGTGTGCCGAGACCTCGCCAAACAGACTGAGCTCAATGACTTCCTACTAGATGTGTCAAAGTAAGAGCTGCTGTTGGGACAGTTTACCTATCATTAAATGAATACATATCAAAGGTGTATGAACACAATGTCCTTATTTTAGTCTTAAGTTTGACAAAAATAATATGGGCTCGAAAGTGAGTTAGTGAGTTTACAGTAAGAATTAGGTCAAACAACGTTATGCTTAACCAATAGAAAGAAATGACTGCATTTTATGCAACTTAGCTTTCATGTCTTGAATGTGAATGTCATCAGAGCTTCCCATTTGTCAACATCTCAATGCGCCATTTCTTTTCTCACAGAACATACTTTGATAACATTGTGGCAATAGATTCTCTACTTGAACATATTATGGTGAGTGTGATTTCTGCAAGTATGTGTTCATTCCCTTTATCTTTCAAGGCTACACATCCTGGGAGTGTGTGTCAGTTGATGTGTGTTCAAAAGAGTAGTAGTGATGCTGTTATACAGACACACACAGGCTGTTGTAATACCTAAGGAGCACTGATAATATATCCTAATGTTGGCATTAAAATAATAACACTTATCATCGTAATAATTATTTGTTATCAATAAAAGAGATTTACAGACATACTAAGACATGTTTAGACTTGGCTCAAATAGTTCAGTATGCGATATATTTAAAAACAATCTGGTTGATCTCGTTTTCTACTAAAACCCACCTCTCTGTTTGTATGTATTTGTTACCTTGTGACTGTGGTGTCATCTCAGGTCATTCAAGTAATCAGTTTCAAACTGGCATGAATTTGAATGAACTGTAGTTAGTTATACTCTGTGTTTCTACATTTAACTTTACATCCAAAAGTAAAACTTTAAACTGCAGTTATGTGATCCGATTAAGGAGGATTTAAGTTAAATGTGCTAGATGCAATCTTTCATGTTTTTTGTTTTTTTCAGTTCTTTCAAACCCAAAGTGTTGCTAATAGTGTTTTTTCCCCGGTGTTGTTTTTGCAGATATATGCAAAAAACCTGGTGAATGCGGACAGGTGCGCTCTCTTCCAGGTAGATCACAACAACAAAGAACTGTACTCTGACCTGTTCGATATTGGGGAAGAGAAAGAAGGCAAACCTGTCTTTCGGAAAACCAAAGAAATTAGGTGTGTAAGATTGACCCTTTTCTCCTTCATTCTGCTAAACAGTATACTTAATCTTTAAAAAGTGCTGTGTTCTATTTGTATCTACATTTAAATATATTTTTTGGGATACAGATTTCCATATATGTTTATTTTGAATGAGTAGAAAAGTTTAAACTCATTTTCAAATGTTTTTTTTGTCTCCACACATTCAACTGTTCTGCTCTGCTCTTTCCCTGTAGGTTTTCTATTGACAAGGGAATAGCTGGCCAAGTGGCTCAGACAGGGGAAGTCTTAAATATCCCAGATGCCTATGCAGACCCCCGGTTCAACCGGTAAAAGCCATTTTTACTTATCTCCTTCCCTGAACTATGAGGAGGTGTCTATGTAATTAACTGAAGTCGAAGTTGGGTTGTGACTTGTCCCAGACAATTCTTCTTCAGTTGACTTTGCTTATACTCCTGTATTTAAGCTAAAACACTGCAGCCATACTACTCATATATAGCATCTACCATATATATTTCACAATATAAGCTCACTTGAAGAAAATCTATGATGAAGTTGCATTAACATACTGTATTTCTGTGTGTCTTCCTTGACAGAGAGGTGGACCTCAAAACCGGCTACACCACGCGGAACATCCTGTGCATGCCCATCGTGAGCAAGGGGACCGTTATAGGTGTGGTGCAGATGGTGAACAAGCTAAGCGGCAGTGCCTTCACTAAAACAGACGAGAACAACTTTAAGATGTTTGCTGTCTTTTGTGCTCTGGCCTTACACTGTGCAAATGTGAGTCAAGTGAATAAGTCCTAAGATGCAAAAGAATAGCTGATTTTCTCCCAACAGCAAAGACATAATCGATTGATCTCATTTCACATGCCTGCTCTTTAATACATTGAATATTATGTAGTACTTCTTCACCATGAATACTTGATTGTTATTTTTAGAAAGCTGCACCGTACCTAGTTGCCTCATCACTGCCCTTAATTCATTCTGTAGCTGGAAGGCTGGTTTCAGCTGTTACTCGGCTGTGGGTAACAGCTATTATTTGTCAAAGGACACGTTTTATTTATTTTTCAAGGTTGACAATGATCGTGCCAAAAGCTTCTATTTAAAGTGTGCATTGCCCAAAATACGAATAAAAGCATATTTTTTGCTAGCAATGATTATTCCTTGCAAGCAACACACAGACGTTTAGCGTTGTGTGGTCTGCCTGTCGAAGCCTTCTCCCCTCGGCGGGGCGTGACTCACAGTGCGACAAACGTACGCAGGAGCGGCGTCACAAAGTTGGTTTTAAAATTGATGAGGCGTGTTAATATTTTAGGACAAGCAGTCTGCATCCGTCCTCTGACAGGATTTATGTTTTGGTGTAATTTATGCCCCACGTCTCCAGGAAACTTGCTCGGCCTGGCTCCTGATCTACGCTGATTTATGGTGGAAGGTGTGAGGCTTGGCGCCTGTACCTGTCTTATTCCTGTCTGGATAGGGGACAGGGATACAAACCAGATGTGGAGACTCTTTTTGAGACAGATAAAATACGATACAGGACTGTTGTAAATAACTTAACTTGGGTCGACCCTTTTGGAAATTCCAATGGTGATACTTAAAGAATTCAACAAAGATATGAGATATCTTCTCCGGGTGTTTGTAGCATTCTGTCTCAACATTTTACAGACTTATTCCTGTTCCGTGTGTCTGCAGATGTACCACAGGATCCGGCACTCTGAATGCATTTACAGAGTGACGATGGAAAAGCTGTCTTATCACAGCATCTGCACATCAGAAGAATGGAAGACCCTCACCCAGCTCAACCTCCCCACTCCCATTTATAAAGAGATCGAAATGTGAGTGCCCTTTTCACGTTCAGGTTTTGGTCATTATCTCTGCCGTGTCCCTGAGTGTGGTTGAGCCACCTGTCTGTAAAGTGACGATGACTGAGTCCAGAAGCTTGGCATAAACACGGCACGTTTATTTATAGAGCACATGTCAGCCACAAGGCAATTCAAAGGGCTTTACATAAAACATGCCAAAGAAACACATGATAGACATTTAAGTACAATTAAAAACAGTCAACAGGCTAGACAGGTTTTAAATAAATGAATAAAGACAGCGAAAAACCCAAATGTCTTCAGCCTTGATTTAAAAGAAGTGAGAGTTTTCTGTGAGTCTGTTCCAGCTATATGGTGCATAGAAACTAAACGCTGCATGGACACATTTTTCCAAGTCAGGAAGACGTAGGTCTTCTGGAGGACAACTTGACAGTTTAACACACCTCAGAAGTACCCTTATATGTCCCACTGTGTGCTGGACACTAATTTAAGTCTCTCCTCTCCCCCCGTCGTCCCTCCTCCAGGTTCCAATTTGACATTAGCCCCTTTGAGGAGATCTGGCCCGCTGTGTTTATCTTCATGGTTCATAACTCGTGTGGAAAGACCAGGTACGGTTTCACTGGGATCATTTCAGTGTCAGCTCAAAGTTCTGGTTGATCGGTTGTTAACCGTCTGTCCTTCCCACATGAAGCTTTGAGCTGGAGAAGCTGTGTCGGTTCACCATGTCCGTACGGAAGAACTACCGCCGTGTTCCCTACCACAACTGGAAGCACGCAGTGACAGTGGCACAGTGTATGTTCGCCATCCTGCAGAAAACCTCTGGGATGTTCACAGAGCTGGAGGTTTGCTTCCCATTGGGTCTGGGTTTTACTGCTCCAAGATGCAATTACAGAAAAGCAAGATCAGAAACTGGGGTCCTTTGTGATTTTACATTTTTTTCTTTCTTGTTGTTCCGCTCTGGTCTACAGAAAAAAGGTCTGTTGATCGCCTGCTTGTGCCATGATCTGGACCATCGGGGTTACAGCAACTCATACCTGCAGAAGTTTGACCATCCTCTGGCTGCTCTGTACTCCAGCTCCACCATGGAGCAGCACCACTTCTCTCAGACCGTCTCCATCCTACAGGTAGAGAGCTCTATTATGAAGAACGTTCATTTATCATGGAATGATGTGCTTTAATGTTTTTTTTAAACCTTTTTACCTAAAACATAACTACATGTCTAAAGACTTGCAGATAGTGGGGAAAGACATGGGAATATCACATGTGAAATAATTGCTGATATAATAAAATGAAATACAACATACAGCAGCAAGGAGAGGGTGACAACAATGGACAAATGTTATGAGAAAAGCAGAAAGCAGGTCATCATTTGAATACTTCTAATAAAGAGAGATGACCACTTACAATTGCATATATTTAAATAGTGCAAAGTCTTTGGCGATTGTACACCCCCACCAGTGTCTGGTGGGGGTGTAGAAGAAGAGAGTTGCTGTAACCCGATGAAGAATGATGAGCAGGACTGATGCTGACTGGAGGAGCCCGGGGTGGAGGACTGACAGCAGCAGAGAGGAGAACATATTTTTAAAGATTGCCAACAATGCTGTGATTGGCTTACAGAACTGCGCTGCCTCCGATTGGTTCATTCATCGTGTACGCCCCAATCAGCTGATGGAGTAATCGCTGCAAGACTAAGAGACTGCTAATGAATGAACAAGAGTGTAAAGAGTGTCGTCCTGACTGAACTTCCGCTTGAGCTTCATTTAAATGAACATTTCTTTTCTCAAAAACGTCTGCTTACACACACATATTAAGAACTACAGATACAAAGAAAGGATTATATGTATATATTTAGTTCTGACTGCCCTCTTTACATCCAGGATCTGCAAGATTGCCTGTGATGAATGTGAGATGACAACCTGTTGTGGTCTAGCTGAGATGAACGCCTGATAAGTGGAGCTTTTGCTTTTTTATTGTTCTCTTTGTTTCTCATAGCTAGAAGGGCACAATATTTTCTCCAACCTGAATTCCAGCGAGTACGAGCAGGTGCTAGAAATCATCCGTAAGGCCATCATCGCCACGGACCTCGCCCTGTACTTCAACAACCACCAGCAGCTGACGGAGATGCTGACCTCGAGTGTGCTGGACTTGAGCAACCACTCACACAGGTGAGCTCACGACTCACTCTGGTGCACAGGTCAAGTCAAGGTCACATCGCATAGCTTCAGACGCAGACGTGGTGAACATGAACGGCACACTGAGTTTCTCCTCACGGCTATAACGAGGCTCTGCTTCCCTCCAGGGACCGTGTGATTGGTCTGATGATGACAGCATGTGACCTGTGTTCTGTTACCAAGCAATGGCAAATCACACGAATCACAGCCAATGACATCTATGCTGAGTTCTGGTCAGAGGTAGGCTAGGATACTGCTGGGGTTTAAGCAGTCCGACAGTTTGTGAAGGTCTAGTGGTCAGAAGATTTGCCACGGTATGCAAAAATAGCCGTCAACTTCTCTCTTTCCGTTGTTCGCCCACAGGGAGATGAGATGAAGAAGATTGGGTTGCAGCCGATCCCTATGATGGACAGAGATAAGAAGGACGAGGTTCCCCAAGGCCAAGTATGACCAGCACTTTTACTCATGTGTCTCTGATGGGGCTCAAACTCAAAACCTTTCACACAAGTCGGAGTACTAAAGTGGAAATAATTCATTTAAATTAAATTAATTCTCCAATAACCAGTATAATCACTTTATAGATAACAATATAACAACTTTAAGCATAGATTTCATTTTTACCATTCTTCCAGAATCAGGAAGTCCCGACTGTAGTTTAATAAACTTTGCATATTGATAAACGATAAGGGTTAAACCATTCGCGAGAACTATTTTTGGAACCAACAATAATAGCCTGATAATATAGAAAGGTCATAAGAGTATAAAAATGTGATAATAATTTTTGTATTAAATATAATGACCTTCAAATATGTTTTAAATGGATTAGGTACAACTTTAAAAGATACTTATTGTCCATCCCCTACACACCCATAGTCCACCCACTCACCCATACAGACATATGCAGAATACAGTTTGGGGATTTCACTTAAACGACATACACAGGCCTTAATTATACTAACTACTAAGTATTAAACTGCCATTTTACGTGCATGATTTATGAGGATTGATGAACAAAATTAAAACAAAGTTATTATGTGGGAATTTGCCTCCAAAACACATGATTTTCAGTATATTTATTTTCTATAACTCAAAAAAACACAGACAAAAGAAAAGATTTGAAGTGTGTTGCATCTAATATTCATTTATTTGAGTGTTTTTTTAAATGTTAATACCAACTCCTTTCAAACGTTCTTTTCTTCAGGTGGGATTCTACAATGCTGTTGCAATTCCATGTTACACAACACTAGCGGAGCTTTTCCCTCCATCCAGTCCTCTTCTGAATGCCTGCAAGTAAGTATTCAAAGCTACAATTTGAAAGTATGGAGGAAAGTCTTGTTCACCGTGCAAGACTGTGAGGTGACAGAGTGGATCTAGCGTATGTGAAGCAGTAAAAGATTATGTAACTATCTAATTGTAGAAGTTTTCATTTCTATCTTTTTGTGAAATAGGTTAAAGACAAAAAAAATTATCAAAATGCCACTTCAAACAATATCGTCTTGCCGATTTGACGTCTAATATTACCAACAATGTGCTGCACATAAGAATTTCACGAACCGATTATACTTGTATAAAAGGGGATGTGACAATAAAAAACTTGAAACTTGAAAGAGCAAGAAGTGACGTGCGTGCTGACCTCGTCTGCCCGGCAGCAGTAAGCCAAACAAATAGAGGCGATAAGAAGTGTGTGTATAGGCATACATTCCACTTAAAATACAAACAAAACACACATTACTGCACTGATATTGGATTAAACAAACCTGTGCTCAAATTTTCAGAAAAACATATTCAGATAAATACATCTCAAAAGGCATTGTAGTAACAGGAAACAGTGTGCATGTCTATGTGTCGGTTTTCACAGTCAATAAGAGTGTATGGATTGTATTTATATGTGTAATTTCAGCTGGTTGTAGTGTACAGGATCATATGCCCGCCCTCCCGGGGTAACCCGGCTGGTCTTTAAAACGTTGCGACCTTGATTCGCGGGGAATGCAAACAAAGTGAGCAGTGTAATATTTAAGCCCGGCTGTACGTCAGCAGCGGGCCTTGGGTGGGCAGCGGGCCGAGACCCCGTGGAGCCCGGCTGCTTGTTGTGGGATCTGCCACAGAAGTGTAAACTGCATCCGTCTGGCTCAGCGAATGCAGCAAAGGGCAGCACTTTCTGCACTTGTGTGTCAGGCTTAATTCTAGCATGGAGGGGAAGAGGTTACTCGTGACAACGAGGCCTGGTGGGACGGCTACAGCAGATGACTGATGAACCCCAGTGACGTGTGTTGGACCCTGGTCCACATGTTGTCATTTAGTACAGTTTGGTGTGGTTTACCGCAGCGCTTGTATTGTTCTTGCAATGTGTTGACATTTAAGTTGGATCTTTTTAGTACCATCATTTACATTCTGAATATGTTGATATTCTGATATTTCTGTTTTAATATCACTGCTAAAGTTGCATAATGTCAGCCTTGTTGTCCGTGCCACGTCGAACATCAGACGCACACCCTTGTGGCAGCAAAGTGCTATTCTTTTGTGTGATCACTAGCGAGCCCCATCAGTAGTTCCAGGAGTGCGTTTCATTTCCACTCAAGACAACTTGAGATCTTATACATGTGGTAATAATAGCGCTTTCAAATCAAAGTGTTATGATTAGGTCATAATGTAAGAAAATAACATTTAATTCACAGTATGTTTTGTTTTAAATAACTGTCTTACATTATGTTGTCCTATTATGGATGGCGTTTGCATGTAATAAATGCCGACATGATTCTTGGCCATGTCTTTTCAGCAAGAAATGAATGTTTCTGTACAGCACCCTGATTGTGAAACGACGACATGCCGAGTCTGAATGTGATGGAGGTGTTTTGTGTTTGCAGGGAGAACCTGGGCCAGTGGGAGAAGATATCGCGGGGAGAGATGCAGGACATAGTGCCCAAACGGCTCTGTGATTCAGACCCTGTCAAGGTGGACAACTGACTTGCTGGCCCACCAAAGGAATACAACTAGAATCCTGCTACCGACCTGGTACTTAGGAGGGGGGGGGGGGGGAGCCCACATCCTGTGTTAGCAGGAGACGGATCAGCTAAAGGCGACTGGACTTTGAAAACACACAGTTACCTCATTGGGTGACGGAGGTGTCAACACTGACGGTTTCATCGATCCCAGAGACTGACAGACAGCCGATGGGGAGGAGCTTCAACCCATCGCTCAACATCCACTCAGCTTGGGAATGAATTTGGTCGAATGGAACATGTGCCGTTTTGGTTATGTTATTTTTTGGCAGTTTTATGTTATGATTCCTGTTTTTTTGTATGAGCTGATTCTTTAACGGTCTCGTATTTGCAGAGGCCTTACTCTGAACCTTTCACAGGCTAGAAATATGTGAAATATTGTTGTTGGTTCAGGCTTTTTTTGAAATGGTACTGTTTGCCTTCTGTGGTAGGTTTATTGTACGCACACTACTTCACCAAGGTATTTCCAGAGACAGAAGGAATGTGAAGAGCAAATGTATGGTTTAATTCCACCTTAATGAGAAGGTGGATGCCGGAATGTTTTTTTTATTACTTTTTGAGCAAAAATCCTTTGCAGTACTTGAATAAAAACATACAGCCTATTCTACGTGGAGAAATCCACCACAGCATATTTTACAAAACCTGGATGAACCGTGGCGAGAGGGTTTAGATAGTGGGGCCACTTGTGAACATAGTCACAAGAGAGTCACAATGTTTCTCCCTGAAGTGGACCCCACAGCACTGCCCCGGGCCCCTCCTGGCATTTAGGAACCTGCTGCATAGTGCATCCATCTTTCTTCTGATGAGCAGAACCTGAGCCCAGGTCAGCAGAAACATTGCGTGCTGGAAGCAAGGAAGACGAATAGCATCAGTTATAGTATAGTTGTGTGCAGGCTTATAGTATTGTGAGCCGATTGAACTTTTATTGTCGCAACATTTTTTCACACCACTATCACGTCACAAATTATTTCAGGCAACAATCTGGTTTCGCCTTTTTAATCAGTAATCATTTCTACGACCATGAATAAAACACAAGTAAAATGAGGAAGCTGCACAAGTTGGTTAAGGGTCCCGGAAGATTCGAAAGAGTTCTTTGTTTGCAGTGACACAGCAAACGTTTTACATGTGGACGACTTTATGGAATGATGAGACAGCAGCCAGATTCGCTACACAAGGTTACGGTATGAATTAAATAAATGGCGAGGGGTGGAATAGATCGCAGACGATACAGTGAAAGTGAGTTGCCGTTTCAAAGTGTGAAACCTTTATGACACTTTTTTGCTGATGATGCTCAGCAGCTCACCAGGCTCAACAGCGGTCAGCTTCATATTTTCACATCATGTCAAACCTTTTCAGCTAAATGTGCATCATATGTCTATCTCTGGGATTGCAACTCAAGAATGCTAGGTTGACTTTCTGCAAGTGTGTCACAGAAGTTCCCCTCATTTCCATGGCCTGCCCTCCGTCACGCTCACTCCCCGACGCCATGCAAGGGGGGAACATTTGGACTTGTTCAAAAGAGTTTCCGAGATCTTCCAAAAGACAATTATTTTCAGTCTGAAACCGTCATTCGAATGGACATTGTCCCTCCGAGACTGAAATTACCGCTCAAAGAATTTGTTTTACAATTGGTACTGTGGCTCCCAAATGGTGTGAATGTGCATTCTGATGAATGATTTGTTGATGGCAGATCCTCGATGGTGGCATGTGGGTCAGTGCGCCATCAGTTTTCATGATGTGCTGTCTTACTTTTTAGAATTACTTCCAGTAAGCTTCAACCAAGAGCAACAATTAGCATGCACCTCAACTGAACTTGATATCTAACTTTGCAGAATACGGTAGTACGTGTATATTGTGTGCAATCTAGGAATTAGTTTGTACGGATTGAAACGTATGCTCTAATGGCGCTAAACTGAAAGGCAGATGTGCACTTTCAGACTGTGCGCTCGTGTGTGTGTGGGGGGGGGGGGGGGGGGGGAGAGAACAGCCCCTACCACTCCAACCCCACCTGAGAACATTGATAAGTCCATAACACTGCACTGTCCCTTCTACTTCTCCGCACGAGTTATATGTCATTGTCTGCACTATGTTTGGCTTATGATCTTTATCATTATTATTATTATTGATGATTATTATTATTGCTATTATTACTATTGTTATTTTCTTAATTAGAGTTCAATTTAAATTAACTTATATTTTTTATACAAAGAGAAATAATGTTGGTCTTTTTGTTTTGTACAAATTAAACATTAAGATAAACAAAACGGTCCAGACAAGTTACTGTTACCCATAATAATTGCGGAATGTCTCAACTGTAAACGTAAGAGCAGTAGCCCAAATTACTTTTATTAAATACCTGGAAAATACATGTCGCTTGCAGATCATTCTTTATTTCCTGTTATTATTATCTGTTTGCTTTCACTTCACTGTTAACGCAGACGTTTTTATTGATGGAGCTGCAGAGATGGCGTTGGGTGACAATGCATCAATCTTGATTGGTCAGCAAATGTTTGCACTTAATCAGGTCTATTTATTTAATTATCCAAGACATAAGACGGGGTCAAATATTGTAAACTTTTGTAAAGGTGAAAATATAAATAACTGGCAATGGTGAAATACCCTCCCTTCATTTCTTGTTGGCGTAACTGAGATACGAAGTAACGTCTGTGTTGAACGTTGTGCATGCAGAATAGTTGATGAAAATGAGCACCACCCCATTTAAAAACTAAATTAGCAAATAAATGTGTCACATGACCGTGGCCCTATTTCTAGCCTGCTAATATGTGATCATACATTTCACTCTTCTAACCTCTCAAATCAGAGTTTCTGGTAGGTTCGCCATGTATATTGTGCCCTAGATCCAGCAAATGTACCTCCATTCATCCCATTCTCGTGAACTCTGGCACAAACGCCCACTTGGACTCAAGGATGAATGAATTAGGATGTTGTCAAAGATTATAGATTCACTGTGACCTCAGAAAACATGTTTTGGGCTAAAACTCAAAGAATTCATGACAATTTCACACAAATGTGAAATTGTCTGATGACAATTTGGAAAAACATGGCCGTAAACTGCAACATGACTGTTTGGTGGAGACGAGGCACTAATTCTAGTTTAGTGTTTTAAAAACAGCAGCAAACAGACCCTGAGGTTGGAAGGCATCCTCTGGCTTTCTCCAAATCTAAACTTGCCTGAAATAAATACAAAGGGTGACGGTTCCTTTTTTTCATTACTCAGGGCTCAATAGTTTCCACCTTTTTATCCCCAGTGTGCAATTGATTCTGTATGGTGCTATTAAATAAATACATTCCCAAATAGAAGCTCTTTAATAAATGCCTGCTTGAGAAAACAAACTCTGCAAGATCTACAATTGAAGTCACTGGCTCTTTAATTAAGTGTTTTACTTAATGCATACATTTGTAAATGGACTTGGGTATTACATATACACAATCAACAACAATGCATCCTCAAACTACTGGCAAGTAAGCCAGTAGGAGCCACTTCCATCCTGCACTTCATTTTATATTATTGCCTCAAATGTTAATGGGGGAAACAATAATGCAAGTTAATGCAAACTCCATTGTAGCCCTACTTGTTTCAATGAAGCAGAACATGTTACACTGTCTCTGCCAAAATGCACAACTTTGGCATCTGCTTACCGATTGTGGTCGTTCAAGCCCAAAGGTCAACTTTTACTCTCTTTCCATTCCTCCCTCTCTTTTGCTGTAGTCTAAACTCACTACCGTGTGTTTACTTGCACATAATAGCCCAATTATTGTGAATAACCAAATAATAGTTCAGTGATTGAAGAATTTACAGGAGTGTTGAAGTTGTCAGATTTCCCCAATAACCACATTTACATCATTTTTTTTGGTAATTGGGTTACTTCCTGTGTGCAAGATTGGTTGGAAGTCCACAGGATTCATCTAAATGTCACAAATTAAGAAAACAAGGAAAGGGGATGATTTTGTTGTAGTCTATTGTTCTGGAAGGTAGGGGCAGTTCTGTTATTTGCACTAAGAGACCACAGGTCATGTGTTTGGTGTCTGGCTCATAACTGAATCCAAAACACATGCTAGGCTTGTTTATTGAATAACGTGACAATTGTTATTGTTTTGTGGATTTTTTTTGGTCAGAACTCAGCCTTTTCTATTTGACACCCATACTTAATTAAATAGGTCTGTGCTTGGATAGGTTTGCAAAATAAAGTGGAATGGGGTTACGGGAAGGAGGGTTTGGGACTCAGGGAAGCCCCCGCTTGCCGTTTTTCATGGCCTGCAAATAATCCAATCCGCCCCTGCAGCCTGCTGCCTGAACTCCATACCTGCCATCACACAGTGTGTGCGATTGTGAGCGATATGGGTGTGTGTGACACACACCCATATCGCTCACAATGTGCCCAAGTGCACCTGAAGTCTCATGAGTCCGATTATTATCAAAACACTGAACGCAACGCGCTCCGGTCTCCTTGGCGACGGAGCAGAGCACCGACTGAAGAAAGTTTGTTTCGTGGTGACTCCGCACGAAACTCCACTTAGCTGACAGGTGAGGTCCTTCTTCAAGCTTTCTGCGTGCGTGCTCTTGTCCACAAACTCCCACCGCGTCATAGCAACATATGTAACGTAATGTACAAAGATATTAAACACTGTTTTTGTATGGCGACTCGGGATTGTGGAAAACCGATTCGATCCATTCGCAGACGCATTCGCGCTGGTACGATAATTGATTCACTTTACCTCAATTTGTGTTCACAATTTAGAGCATTGTTATTCGCCTATGTCGTGCCCTTTAGGCCTAATTGTCAACTAAGCAATTAATGTTAAATTAATCACACTTCCGCTGCGTAATGTAGGACGTTTATTGTCACTGTGTGTGACTTTCACCACACTTTGCAGCACTGTGTCGTCCCTTCACAGCCATGTCCTACAGATGTAAGCCTGAGAGCTTCAGGAGCGACATCCACGGGCTGCTGCTGGCTGCTGAAGCTGGTCAGAAGGCTGATATCCTGACCTACTCCTCAGGTCATCTTGGGCCCCGCAGTCTGGTCCAGAGTCAGCCTCACAGGGAGACAAAGCAGTCTTTCTGGGGGATGTGTCAGGGCTTAGAAGAAACCCCAAACCAGACACGGGCAAAGGCCCTGACCTATGTAAAGAAGAAAGCGTGCCCCTTTGAGTTCTCCACTGACACTGCTGAGTCTGATGTCTCAAGGTCACGACGGGGTCAGGCGACTGATCGCTCATCACATGCAGACAAAACCGAAGATATATGTCTACCGAAGATAGCGAACTGTTCCTTAAACTCTCTGCCGCTCCAGCCGAGAGCCTTCTCCCAGAAAGAGGCGAACTCTTCATCTGATCCGGTGGGGAAACAGCCTTCTGACCAGAAAGGCCTGAGTAATGAAGGCCAGTCAAAGTCAACACAACAGTTTGGCAGGCAAGTCAGAGCCAAGCAAGGCCTCTGGGCTGGAACACATGTTGCTGAGATGCATGAGAGGAAACTACAAAAGGTGAGACTGGTCACACACACCATGACTTCTAATTTAACCGTTGCGCAATTTTCCTAATTTGAGAGATGGCCGTTTGAAATGTCCTCTCAAACTCTTGCAGAAGGTGTGCTCACATCTTAACTTGCGTAACGTCTCGTGTGTGTTCCTGTCATACCCAGGAGCTGAGGAGGTTGTCAGCGCAAAGCTGGCCCAGCAGAGCCCGCCTTGCGGTGTTCAGTGACGTCTTTGATGACGTATGTGAAGGCTCGCCAGTATTTGGACGCATCCTCAGGGAAATTAAGGTTTTTCCATTTCCTCTGTACCCACAAGCACATTTTTAGCATGTGTCGTCAGACGCTTTTCAGTTCTATTAGAGCCAAGAGAGATTGAGTCCCTGGTGTAGCAAGCGGAAGTGGAGCAACCACTGCAACTGGTCATGATCCGTCGGGTAGCAGGTCACCACTGGGCAACGGTTGCACTACTGCTCATTCACAAGAAACGTCTCGGGGTCACGCGCGATTATAGCTGTTATGCAATGTCGTAATGTGTGTGTTGTGACAGGCCCATGAGCAGTACATTTAAGTATATTATTGTTTCCAAATACATTGGTTAGGTTTGGATACAAAGATACATCATTTAAAATACATAGTGAAATAATGTTTTCTTTTTTCTTCCAGACAGATTATGATTTGTATGCCAACCACTTGATGGCTTCCCAATCATTACGACACAAGAAGGTAAAGCACACTGCTCATAATGTATTCAAAAAAATGCATGAGAGAAGGCCTGAGAAATGTTTGTGGCTTTCTGGCTTAATTTCCCGTCAACAGCATTGTGACTCCCTTCTGTGGGTGTCAGCTGATTAACAACCAGCATAACATACAGTAATGGCTGTATGTTTACAGGGTTATCTATTGTTGTCGAGATTATTAAGATTATAAAGCGTGGGCACTTTCAAAGTCTTGAAAATGCCTTTCACACTGTGTGAATGTCGCTCTCGAAAAGAGGAAACATTAGCGCAAAGTTGAATCCAAAGTCTTTTCATTGTAACGGTTCATAACAAAGGTCACTCTTGTCACAGGGCCTGTCATCGTTTCCATGGTAATATGTCCATTATAAACTGATCTCAGAGCGTCATGTGATATGTTTTCAGTGGAGCGAGAATAACCTCATGGGTTTTTTAACATAGCAGAATATGTTTATGGGGTCATGACAGATTTTGCAATGTCTTGGAGCCTCGAATAACTTTCTCAAAAACCACAGAGCCAAGAATTTTTCTTAAGCATCTTTTGTGTTTTTTGGGGGAATACAAGCGTACATATGTTTTTGTTGTTCTGGTGCAGTCGCTGGGGACTTCCCTCAGATATCTTGGCAATGACAAAGGAAGGCAAATGGAGTTGAAGGATGCTATAAAAGAGGTTTTCCGGCTGGAGCAAGAATTCCAGAGAGCTCAGGAGGAGAATAAACGGTACTGCGAAGATCCGCTTCCGAAAAAAATCCAAATAGATATAATAGTATACTGTCTCATTATTTTAAGCAGGTTTGTTCCTTTGTAACCTCAGAGTCCGAGATGAATCACATAATGTTCCAGCTACCAAAGGCCCGGAGGACAGTGACATGACGAGTAAGTCTCAAGACGACCCTGGTACATAATCATTGGTTCGCACGTCGGGTGTATTACCCTGCAGGCCACAGCACATGCTAACTTCTAAAGTCCTGTGTCTCTGATGTGGACGGCCTGAACAAATAATTACTTTGTCACACCAACAGGCATGAAGAGTTGTTTTTTTTGTTTCAGTGAGTCAGCTGTGACTTTATAATGCCTGCAGGGATCTTGATGTACAGATACTTCCTACAGTGCATTGACGCTCGGCTCTTCTGTGCTTGGACAGACACACCTCTGTCAGGGCTGCATGACGGAGGAACTGCCGACGGCTCCACCAGCAGTGTCCAATCCAAGAGGCTCCAGGTGCTGATCACATGGCGGGAGAACCAACAGCTGGAGGAGGAGCTTAAGGAGAAGCCGGTCTCCTTTGGTACAACCACGGCCACTGAGCTGTGCATCAAAGATGTAAAGGTGCAGGGAGATGAACATCTGGGATACTCATATATTCTGCCCTGTTCTTCACATGTTTATCACTGTTGAGCATAAACATGTGAGCATTAATTTAGCCTTTGCGCTCTTTCAGAATTAAAATTAAAACAAGAAGTGTACAGTAATTGTTGTGTGCTAAAAATGCATATGGCTGGATGTTTTCTTTCCAGACTGAGATAATGAGACTGATAGCTTCAAATGACCGTCTGAAGACCACCAACAAGGCACGGCAGTTTGACCTCTGACAATCTTTTCTTTATGCAATAACGATTTGAAATGCATGTCCTGCTATGTGATACTTTGTATTGTTCCCTACAGGATTTGGGAAACAACATAAACATGGTGCTGAACAGAGAGAAAGCAAGCAAGGCCATGAGACGGTACATGTTCTACTGCACATACTTGACACTTGACTCAGAGGCTTGTGACTCTGTTTTATCTGCTGTTGTTTTCTTGTGTTTCACCACTAGTGCATTGTGGGACGAAATACACTGTGATCGACAGACGGAGAGTGAAATGCTTCATCAGCAAGCGGACCAGTTGATCATTTCTTGAGATGGATGTTCCAAAGTGCAATAAAATTGTCTTTGTCTGGAAATAACACCCTAGATCATTGCTCAATAATAATAATAATCCTAAATAGCGCTTCTCTAAGCACACAAAGTCACTTTACAGTCCAGAGTCCAGTAGTCATACACACACAGTCATACCGGTGGTGGTAAGCTACATCAGTAGCCACAGCTGCCCTGGGGCAGACTGACGGAAGCGAGGCAGCCAATCAGCGCCTACGGCCCCTCCGACCACCACCAACATTCATTCGATGCGGTGCATGTCTTTATGATGGTGGGGGAAACCGGAGAACCCGGAGTAAACCAACGCAGACACGAGGAGAACATGCAAACTCCACGCAGAAAGGACCTGGAACGACCGGAATTCGAACCCAGGGCCTTCTTGCTGTGAGGCGACAGTGCTAACCACTGAGCCACCGGTGGCTCAAGCAATTAATAACACAATGTACAAATACTACATAAACAGTCAAATGTAAATACAATTTAAAAGTAGTCATTATGCAGAGTAGCCTCTAAGTTGTAATCTATTATTACTGTCTTATTGTTCCTGATACAACATTTTAGAACATTTTGATGTTGGAGGTGAAGCTAATATTAGCTACCTTATATACCATTAGTTTAATCTATAATAATACATCATATTTTAAAAGATATGTTGTGCATGTAAAAACTTGATTGACATGTTAACTGATACTATGCTAATATCATTCTACTAGTACTATTGTGTTAAATTACGGAAGTGAAGTAAAAAGTACAATATGTTCCTCTGAAATGTGGTAACATTGAAGTATTTACTGTATAAAGAATATAAATTTCAATACAGCCTTGAGTAATTGTATTTAGTTAGAGGATGTCATGTTTCATAGTTTCCAGCAATCCATCCGTCAACGAACAGCTGTCAATTTAACTTTTTGAGACCCAGAGCAGTCCAATTAGTATTTTGTTAATATGAACAACTTCCACATTGAGGTAAAAATCTAATAATATATGTGGAGCCTGGAGCGATTAGAATATGTTAATGAATTGAAAAGAGAACTGTTTTAAAGCAGAAACAAATCCTGGATATTATCCCATACATCTTTTTCTGTTTATATGTGTGGAGCGGCATATGATCCATATATGAACATGATGCCACAGACGATTCGGAGGATATTAAGTAATTCTCTCATTGCTGTCCACAAAAGACAATGGTACATCATTAATTATTACAGATTGAATGAGACATTGGAGGGAAACACCTGAAACTACATGAGCTCCTTCACAGCTGGAGACCTCTAAAAAGGTCAAAATAATCCGGAGCATTGGGAGCACATTACTCTCCAATCACAAGATGGCAGCAGAGTCCTGGCAAGTGAAGACAATAATGTGTGAGGTTATGTGATGAGAACCGGCTTTCCCTTTGAGCCAACTAAAGGCTGCGGGGTTGCCAAGGAGCCCTAAACTCATGCATTGTTTGCTAAATTGACTGATGGACAGACCTGGCAACCCTATGTACCTACAATAAATTGGTACTTGTTGTTAAATGGTAACCAGAAGTCTTCTCTTGTGGAAGTAGGACAAGCTGCAGGTCCACAGCACTACAGGAAACACCTCCTACACACAAAAATACCAAAATACTTGAGCGCCAAAACTAATTTGTTGTGTGTCAGCACTCAGCATAAACACACAAACACAAACACCGCTTGGTTCGGTTCAGGAAGAAGGGAGACGTTTGCCTTGAAGGCTTTCTGTTCATTTTAACCCAAAACATGATATTATCCTACCCTTAACTACCGAGTTGTGTTGCCCAAACCGATGGACGTGTATGGTAGAGGGTAAACTTCTCCCATGTCCTTTTTATTCCCGGAATCTATCGTCACGGAACAAAACCAGTGTGTTGTGCAGATCGGGCAAACCCCCGACCCCTGAGTAAAGTCAGTGTAAATGATGTCATTAAACCCTAAACTTGCATTACTTACACTTAGCTTGTGACATTCATCGTATACAAAAAACACACAAATTACAAAAAACTAAAATGTATCGTCTTTCTCAGGAGTATTGTTTCTGTCTGGCAACCGGCTTCGTCCTGGTTCTGGATTACCTTTGCCTCCCTCAGGTGGGCCCAGCAATATGACCTGGGCCTCAAGCGGCATTATGTTCATACACTAAGCAGCAGCCTCTATATTATATAGCCTACTATAGGAATAATTCATTACTAATCTAGTTTTTTTTTCGCTGTCTTCACTGAAACAGAAAAAGTTGAGAGTGGTATTCAGCAATTGGGCCTATGGGGTCAAGGGTCAAATGTACAGCGCTGTTTTCTTTTCTTCTTACAGTTGTGTTTATGTTTTTTCTCTCTAGGTCCTGTCTGCATGTCTATAGCTGGACCTCTTTGTGTATTTTGCATCTTTGTGGCATACAACTTGTGGACATGATCCACTTTTAGATGCTTCAGCATTTATTCTGCATTTCCCCTCGGCCCTTTCTATCCTAATGCCAGATCCTTCTGTGGGTGGTGATCGCCTCGAGACTCAACCTTTAGTAAATGAGCTTATCTCAATTTGTTCTGAATGTTGTCTTAATCTTTATGTGGATGATATGGCAATATACTCGTCTAAAATGAATTACAAAACAAATTAGCTTTTCAGTCTACTTTTAGTACTCTACGACACTGGTCCGCAGCAAATTAATTTCTAGTAATTAGTGTTGCAACTGATCATAAAGTTCACGGTTTTGATTGGATCACTGATCAGAATCACAAAATTTCAGATCTTTAATGATCCATACTGGTGTCTGATTATAGCAGCAGGTCTACAAGGCTCCAGACAATTTATTTTTTGCCACCGTCCCAAACATAATTTAAATCTCTCTGGACCCATCACATATTCCAAATATTATCCTTTTACTTTGTTGTTTCTTCATAAAAACACTTAAAATAATAAGAAAATATAAGATGGTATTTTTTTCACTCTTGTCATTGGTAGTTTTAATGATGTGTTATGAACTGTACATAGCTAATGTACACAAGTCACAATTCCTTCTCTAATACCTTCAAATAACTGGATTTATTCAAGTTTCTCACCAACACTCCATTTTATGAGATTAAATGTCAAGGCATGATGATAACATTATAATTGACCTTCGCTCAATACTTATTCATCGATCCACAAACGGCAGATTTAGTTACTTCCATGATTGCAGTGATGATAAACATCCAGTCACAGAGATCGGCCGGCCACCATGTTGGCTCGCAGTACTTCGATACGGCCACCAGGTGGCAACAGACAGCGACAAGTGTGACATCGTTCTACTTGCCTGAGCCGGAAGAATCTCATCAGATTTATGTATTTCAATGTTTTGGAGAGATTTTAGTTTGGGCTATATTGAACACAATTGTGTTTTGAAGCAAAACTCCCAGTAAACAGTCAACATTTAAACTAAACACGGAGACCGCCTGAGAATAACTATATCAATTGAATAATAAATGTGTTTTTTACTGTATCTTTATCATTTCTATGCATTTTACGATCTCAGTTGTAGTAAAAAAAAAGTAGTAGAATAAATCCAGTTGCACCATTAATCTTGGTCATAATGCCTTTTAAATATAAATGTAGATTACATACTAGGCTAGACTAGAAATGTATTGCATTTCAGTTTCCTCTGGAATAGTAATATTAGTATGTTAACTTACAAGGGATTCATATTTCTTAGCTTTCTACTATTCAAAGGTGACCGTAAATATGCATTTACCATTATGGTTGAGGAGATTTTACTGATCATTTATGTTACACTCATTTTTGGTATATCATTATTATTCAACATGTCCAAATGGTGCTTGTTTTTGTATTAGTGTCATTGAAGACCGCCTAAAAACAAGATGGGACCCCTTGACTAACCTTTTTCAGTTGTGTTGGAAGTCAGGTGCTTTTGTTTCACGTGTGTAGATTTGCGGCCTCTATGGATGACATTGAAGAGTTATAAAAAGTATAGGACGTAATTAATTGCACAGTTGTCGAAAAAAGTCAAATAAATGTTGGAGTATAATGTGTCGAAACAAAGTCAAAGAAAGTCGTCAAATGAAACAAAAAAAGAAAAAATATAATATCTATTTTTAATAAGTCATAGTATAGCGAATACAAAAATCATAGTACTGTTTTTCTACAGAAGACATAAAATAAGAGTTTTAAGCAACTGTTATGTTGAAAAAATAATAGTTTAGTTTGCATTTCAAAGCCCCAAAGCTGCAGATTTATAATAGATAGACATTGTGTTGCTCATATTGCTTTCAGGTGTAGGGCAGATAGCAGGGCAATATTAGAGCAAACTCACTTGAACTAAACTTATTTGTTGTGTTGAAGAATCACAGAGAATAAGAGGATTATAGTAATTATTGAAGCTTTCTTTGGATTGATAGAGGGTGACCTTTGCCCCCAACATGACAACGTGCCTTGCTGTCTGCTCAAACCTAATCAGAGCTCAAAGTCTGCTCACTGGCTTGCAGGTCCAGTAGGAGCAGTGTGTCTGTGTCACTGTCTCTTCTCATCCTGTGAACAACACCTCGCCTTGTGGCCTCCTGCTTGAATCGTCTCCGCTTCAACACCATGCTGCTTCGGGCTGTAGTCCTGCTCTTCCTCTGCGTGTCCACGGGCATGTGTGCCACTTTAGGCCACTACCTGATTGAGCCAGTGGAGGAGGTGCCTCCTGTGGAGGAGGTGCCTCCTGTGGACTCGGCTGCTGTTGCTGATGGTGTAGCAGCTGAAGAAGCTGCAGCTCCTGCAGATACCCAGCTAGGCAATCCACCTGCAGTTGAGGAACCTGCAGCCACTTCCATTTTTGATGAAAATCTATTGGCTAAAATAGTGACAGCGAATAACCCTTCAGCTGACACACCAAAAGCGGATGTCCCAGTAGCAGATGGAGCAACAGCCGAAGAGCCAGAGACAGACAGTGACAGGCCTGCTGGAAACCCCCCTGCTATGGAAGCTGGTGACGCCGATCATCAGGACAACGACATCAGACCAATCGAGACCAACCAGTCGCCAGAGGAACCCGTGGCAGACGAAAACGATAACAGCTGGAGCCTCAACTCAATTAGAAATAGTTTCCAGAGTATCCATGGATACTTTGGGTCGCTGGTGGAGCTGGCAGGGGGACAAAACGGTGTGTGTCAGTACCGCTGCAGATATGGTAAGAACGAATCTAATGAATGAATATACTGTTATTTTACTGAGAATCCCAAGGATGTTAGTGCCCTGGAGGTGGGACTCAGTGATAGCTAGATTGTTCGAGTTGTTGATCAAAAGACTTAAAATAAAAATAGTCAGAGCACCTGTTTCACAGTATGTGTTTGTTGATTATTATGTTGACCACGTTCCATATTCCTACTGCTTTGATGCATTTGTTTTCTTTTTATGTGTCAAATCAATCCGTCTGCTATCAGTTTATCAGCTTCTTATTTACATCATGTGGCTGATAGAGAAACCCGAATACATTCCTGTTATCAGTGTGAGAGGTAGACGTACCTGCGGTTACACAACCAACACCGATGTACTCAAACAGAAGTGACATCTTATCTGTGAAACGACACACCCAAAAACAGAGATATGGTGTTCATCCCTGACTGGGAGTCCATGACGACATTAGTTGGTTGATGGGCCTTCACTTCACTTTTTAAAATGATACCGGTACTTCTCTGTTTTCTTAGAAGAACCTGCTCGACCTCGTCCCGGCTTCCAGCACCCGGAGCCGAACGGCTGCAGCTCGTCACTGGTGGGATTCCAGGTGAATGCAGTTGTAGGTCACCTGTTTATAAGAACCACAGCATTAACCATAATGGCTGGGCTCTATGTTCTGTAGTATTAAGCTGTACTGACAGCAGTTCTTTCTTTTCACAGCTTGACCTGGGGATCCCTGCTATGACAACGTGCTGTAACCAACATGACATGTGCTACGACACTTGCGGCACAAACAAGTACGACTGTGACTCAGAGTTTCGCTTGTGTCTGCATGGCATCTGCGCCGACCTTAAGAAGAGTCTGGGCTTCGTGTCGAAGGTTCAATGTGAGTGAATTTTGCTATCTACAGATATCTAGGGTGGAACCAGGAACATCTCAAATACATTGTGAGTCAGCAAAAAATTCTAACAAACTCTGCCTCCTTCCCAGCCCTAATTTCTCCGTCTTTCCTCCTCAGCCTGTGAGTCAATGGTAGACGCTCTCCACAGCACAGTGGGGACTCTGGGTTGCAGGCCTTACATGAACAGCCAGAGGGCAGCATGTATCTGCGAGGATGAAGAGAGGGATGAACTGTGAGAGGGACACTCTGGACAAACTCCCTGGATGCTTTTGCAGACTAATAACTGAGTCACAGGCATTTCTCCAGTTTATGCTGTGTATTTATAGGCTTTTGCCAAAGAGGATATACTTAACAAGAGCCCACTTGAGATTCATAGCCATGGAGGAAAAAAGAAAAAAGAAAAGCATTGGACAATGCAGATAAACAGTTTCTCAAGTTTTATTCAGAGGCAGTACTGGCATATATCTGAATATTACTTTCATTATGTTCATTAACTGTTTATGCATGTTGTACTCTTCATACTCCATTTCATTGTTGCCAATTTTTAGGCCTCTATGACACCATTACCATACATTTATTTAATGACTCCAAATACATTGGCTGATGGGAAGAATATTGCAGTTGGTTTAATTTCCTCTAGATTGAATGACATTACATTACATTACATGTCATTTAGCAGACGCTTTTATCCAAAGCGACTTACAATAAGTATCATTTATTTACTAAGGTACACATGGTTTGTTGTGTGCAGCTATTTGTCAAGATGGTATGCTCAAAGTCAGTGTCATGTAGATGTGATAGCTATTACAGCTACGAATTTGAATTCAGTTATTTACCAGTAATTTGATGCGTTTTTATGAATGAATACATGACTAATTGCAGTTTAACTGACATGTCTAATTATAGATTGACAGTGATGAATCATTGGCATCATTTGCAGGCACGCCCTACCGCTATCTCTTTCCCGCCACAGTGGGATGTGTGACGTGATGCCTCGATTAAACAGAGGGAATGAGTGAACATGCCTTGATGGGTGTATTTCTCAATTCAGTAATGGTGTGAAATATAAACCACTTCCATGAATCCACAAAGTCTTTCAACTGAAATATAGCCTGAGAAAGGCCTGAAAGTGTGACCTAGAAAAACACCCTTCACACTTTAGTTGTTACAAATTAACTGCGGTGCATCAGAATGATTTATATCAAAAATGGAATTTGCTTCAATGTCAGCACATTTGGCTGCAAGGCAAAGTGGCAAAGACACAAAGAATGAAGCAGAATCCAAGTGATCTACATCCCTGTGACTGACACTGGAACGTACATAGGAGTAAAGACGAGTGTGTATACTGTACATATGCATGTATATGTGTATGTGAAGGACTTTTAAATAATATGATACATAAACTGGAATGGTCAGTTCATCTCCTTTCATCTAAATGATACTGTGATTGTAATTCAGCTGCTGCTCTGCTCGCATGACGCTGGTTATTTTGCATGTTTGAGTCAGTTAGCATCAGTTCGCTTGTTAGCATTAGTCAGGCAAGATGAAGATGGGGCCTCCAGTCAGTGTGTGCTGCTCCTGAGGTTCTCCGGTCCGAACCGTTCGGCGGACACGTCCTCGACAGCGCTTAGCGCAGTGGGAGTCTCCTGCCCCGCACACCAACACATGGCAGTGGAGGAACACTTGCTGTGAACGGAGGAGACAAGCTTGTTTTGAGTAGATGGAGGAGAACACAACGCGAGGACACTGCTCCCTCAGATGGTGCAGGCATACAGTCTTTACAGTATCGTGCTACACAGACATAAGCTCACACACACTTGCCAGCTGGCTCCCAGCGTGCTTTTTTTGACTCACTCGGTTGTCCTTGCCAATGAACTTGAAGACGGAGACCTGGTAGTGCTTGGAGAGCTGGTCCTTTCATGAGTGCTGTGTCACTGTTTCATCAGAGATACAGCTGGGGAATAAGACAAAGAGGGTAATTAAGTCATAAATGCAGTTTACATGCAGTTTATATCTTCACATAATCCTCTTTATCAAGGTTAGCAGCCCTGCAGGTCCTAAAATAAAAGGATTCAAGAAAAAATCAAATATTTTCCGATGGCTTTCCTGTTGATGTAGAGTTTCTATAAATACATTATTGGTAGTCAGCCACAGTGGGCGGCTACAAAACACTTCACTCTCTGTGTAGCAGAGGATGTATTTTTAAACACATACATGACACCTGCACATGTACAAGTAGTTGTTAACTTGGTATAGTTTGAATCTTATTATTATATATTGTAGCATTAGAGGGTGCCAAAACAATGAATTCAAGAAAGTCATGTATACATTTGTGCAGCATTGCTATCTTCTGGATCAAGGCATTTGCTGCTAAGTCATGTGGCATTTAAACTTCCACTTCATTCACCCGTCTTTGATGAGATAATACTTGAGGGCCTGGTCAGCTCTGGGCCCCGGTGTGGCGAAGCAGCTCTCTACCAGTGCAGAGAGACCCTCCTCCCTCTCCTTCGGCTCCACCCCAAAGAACAGGGAGTCGTGCAGGCGCAGCTGGGGTGGGGTGCGGTAGGGCTCTGAGAACTCTGCGCTCCTGAAGAGCTCCAGGGAGAAGGGGAAGACTCCCTCACTGTGGCCTGCCAGCTCAAGGGCTGAGCTGTGCTGACTGGCCTGGTATCTGTCTGACACCTGGTATTCCCTGGGGAACTCGCAGGTGACCGGGAGCACTAACTTGCTGGTGCGAACTATCAAGTCCCCGCTGCTGCCCGGGCTGCTCCGAGGGAGGCCTGTCACCAGGTTGGTTCCCACGATCTTGTCATCTGTCACCTGGGGGACAACATTCTGTTTACGGCAACCTCACACAACCCACGATTAAGGCACAGCTCGTTAAAAATATAAAATGATCAACTATGGCTTCAAGCTCAAATGGTAGAGACTAAACCCTGAGTACATTCAGTCGAACAGGTTTTCAACCAACGCGTCGGACCTCCACCACTGTGCCGCAGGTCTTGAGGCTGAAGCTGAGGTTGATGTGTGTGCCATTGGAGACACCTCGACAAGACGAGTTGGAAAGGGAGAGCTCCAGTCCTCCTTCAAGGTCTTTAGGAACGGACAACAATAGAGCTGGAATCACACTGGACTGCCACTGCAGGAAAAGGAGACAAAGGTATGGTTTATTATTACGGCCCTCATGGCACACATCGTGAGACGTGCATGGATGGATGTCAACTTTTGCTTTCCTTTGCTACCAAAAAGGACATTGAGGAAATGGTCTGCAAGCAACATATCTTTGTGCACCCCCCCCAAAAGGTTGTTTGATTATTATCCCCTGCTGATAAAGGTAACGATCCTCCCTGACATAGATAACCCTGCACTGAAATGTTGGGAATTCAGTTATGACCAGAGGGAATGCATGTTGGTCAAATCTCAACTATCAAGAACATCTTTTCAGATGAATGCGCACATCTCTGTGTCAGCTTGTGCCACACACACACACACACACACACACACACACACACACACACACACTGATACACACCCTGACATGTGCGTTTATCCTCTCCCAGCTCCAGCCCTCTGGGACAGTGGCACTGATAAGAATCCAGCATCGAGGAGCAGCCATGGCTGCAGTCTCCATTGTTGACATGACAGCCTGCTATCTCTGCATGAAGCCACACAGATACCAAGAAAAAATATGAATTGTGTGCTTCCCTGGGTTATATTTGTACAATGTTGACTGGTGTGTCATGAACATCACAACACAGATGTGTCCATCGTCGTCAAGCACGCGACCCGACCCACACTCGCAGCGCCAGGAGCCTTTGGTGTTCACACACACCTCTGCACAGCCACCGTTTCCCTTTCCACATTCGTTGAGATCTGAAAATAGGACACACACCACAGCTGGGTCAGATATTATTATCAGATGAGCACTGGTTTAGTACCAGATCGGTGGAGTTCATCACCTTGAGGCAAATCACTGAGTGTTCATGGAAGGAAGAATGGGCTTTAAAGGAGGACTGGAAAATAAATAATGATAGGTGAAATAAAAGGATGAGCTAAAGGGAGAGTTCCAAGGAGTGAGGAAAGAGAGTGAGTGAAGATTGAGAGAGGAAGAAATCATTTCCGAGCCAGTGGAGGGCAGATTTGGTTGATGGGTGAACAATGAGATTGTGTGGTTTTCAGGCGAGGTTCCCTCTGCTGGCGTGTCACCCATCATTAGGTAACATCCAGTGTAACGCACGCACACGCAACACACACACACACACACACGCGTCTTTGCAGGGAATGCCCCGATATCTGAATATATATTTGCATGTAAATAGGAATAGCCGCCTATCCATATTTAGGAATGCGTTAGTCAAAACAATGGTGAGGACACTGTAAAGCCAGACTGATTGCTTTCTCTTATTATTGTCTTTCAGAAACCATTTCCAGCCTATCGGTCTTCCACTTCGGTGACACAACGTATCCGCCCTCTCTCTTCCTCCCTCTCTGTCCGCCTCACCCAGGCATGTCTGTCGGTCCGGTCCCAGCACAGTTCCAGGTGCACAGCGGCAGTCAGACTCGGGACATTCGGGAGCTGAGCAGTCCACCTCATCACAGATGTCATAGAAATCTAGGTGACACACAAAACACATTTAACACAACAAAAGACAAGAAAGGGAAAGTCAAAAATTTACTTTTCACATATCACACAGGAACACTCACGGCCACAGTACACATGGAAGCAGACTGAGGGTCTGGGCAGGCGATAGACAAAATATCCTGCTTTACAGGCCTTCACATCTATACTGGCGTTCCAGTGGCAGCAGTCGTCGTTGAAGCTGGCACAAACCGGCAGGGTGACGATGCCTTCGTGGGGATGAGGGTGGCTGCCGTTGAGCCAGATAGGAGCATGCGTGCCACAGTGGTCCTCAGAGATGCAGAAGGTGGGCATGGCATCCCCGGCCATGCCCGTGAAGCGGTACCATTCTCCCGACACGTGGCTGTCACAAAGGGGCCCGCCGGATGACTGGTTGACGAGGTAGTCTGTGTTCCTCCAAGGGTCATTCAGGCTGATGTAGGCAGAGCATGGGTCCAGGGCTGCGGGGCAAAGACAGATGAAAGACTTGCACATGCTTTAGAAAAGACCATGCACGCGATGTAAATATGTGTTTAAGATAAGCAGGATGAGCTGGAGAGGCTGGTTGGACAATGTATGCAGTCTGAAAGGTGGAAAGTACTATTTGCTCAATTCAATTCAATTCAGTTCATTTGTATAGCCCAATTTCACAAATTACAAATTTGTCTCGGAGTGCTTTACAATCTGTACACATAGACATCCCTGCCCCAAAACCTCACATCGGACCAGGAAAAACTCCCAAATAACCCTTCAGGGGGAAAAAAAGGGAAGAAACCTGGAGGAGAGCAACAGAGGAGGATCCCTCTCCTAGGATGGACAGATGCAATAGATGTAATGTGTACAGAAGGACAGATTTAGAGTTAAAATACATTCAATGAATATGACAGAGTGTATGAATAGTTCATAGTAGGCATATTCCACGATGGAGACCTCCACGATCCATCAGGCAGATGGCGGTGGGGAGGAGGAGTGCGGAGTCTCAACAGGACAGTGGCGTAGTCATGAGCAGGAATTCCCGACCCAGACGATCCATCAGGCAGATGGGATCTATGCCGTCTCATAGGGTCCGATGACCCCATGAGACGTAAAGTCAAAAGGACTTCCGGGGAGAAAGCAGAGTTAGTAACGTGTGATTGAGAGATGAAAATTCATCCTTAAGGAGAGAAAAAAGAGGAGATAGGTACTCAGTGCATCCTAAAACGTCCCCCGGCAGCTATAAGCCTATAGCAGCATATCAAGGGGCTGGACCAGGGCAAACCTGATTCAGCCCTAACTATAAGCTCTGTCAAAGAGGAAGGTCTTAAGTCTACTCTTAAACGAGGTGACTGTGTCTGCCTCCCGGACTGAAATTGGAAGCTGGTTCCATAAAAGAGGCGTCAAGTAAGTACAAAAATAAGAACTTGACTTGAGTATTTTAATTTTAAGCTACACTTAATATTTCTAGTCCACTAGATTTCAGAGCTAAATATTTTCGGGTTTACACTTTTCCAGTTTAAGACTATATACAAACAACAAACCTGATAAATGTGCATGTTCTCCCCGTGGCAACGTGGGTTCCCTCCGGGTTCCTCCCACAGTCCAAAGACATGCAGGTTAATTGATGTCTAAATTGCCCGTAGGTGTGAATGTGAGCATGAATGCTTTTCTGTCTCTGTGTGCCCTGAGATGGACTGGCGCCCTGTCCAGGGTGAACCCCGCCTTCGCCCAATGTCAGCTGGGAATCGGCTCCAACGCCCCGCTATATAAGCGGTTTGGAACATCAATTTATTGAAGGTGAAATACATTTTGTTTTTGGTGCTCACAAGAACAAAAATAAATAAAATGAAGAGACATTAAAAACAGTGTCTCCACTTGAAACATGAACAACAAACAACGCCTTTGGAACTGGTGGTGGACCATTGCTGCTCGTCCTTCCCCATATCTCTCTCCCCTCATTCCCTCAAGGGTCAATTCTTTACGAAAGGCATACAATGCCCACAAAAACAAGGCCCTGCTGCTGTTACTACTCGTAATAAACCACATACCTTACTGCCAATAGCTTTCCAGAAGAAGTAGTTCCAATGACAAATGGAAATCTCAGAAACCCAAACTACCTGCATGGATAGATACCTCTGTGTGCCCCAATGTGAGATTACCTTTTTATTTGGTGAAGTGATCCTTAAATCTTTTGCTCAGTCCATAGAAAAGACGTATATCCCTTGCTTTGTACTTCTACACCAGTCACTTGAGCAGAGCTGTTGCCATGAAGCAGACCTTTGAACCGTAATGACTAAAAGCCAACGGTTTGTACACACAGAACTCTGAATGCAGTCCAGTCAGGGGCGAGCGACTCTTTTCACTACAGCCAGCTCTGCAGAATCTGGAGAACAACTGAATGAGCAGAGTAAACAAAGTGCAGCCAAAACAATCAATAGTTTCTCCTTATCTTCCTGCCAGCTCAACAGTGTAATTAGGAGGTACACATAAAACAAAAGGAAAGAAGAACAGGCGAGGGTTGATGGGAGTGGGCAAAGTGGGCATGGGTGAGAGTAAGTGTTATTCACTGAGAATTAGCTAAATCAGCTGGGTTGAAGAAACCGTGGCAGTAAAGAATCGTCAGCGTTAGACCAACAAACAAGACACAGGACACTTTACGAGAGCAGTAACCCCCAAACTCCAGGCCTTCCATTACCTTGGATTGCTAGACATTAAAAATCAATTGTTAACGCTTTCCCGCACCTTGTGCGAAAGGTGCTCACACCTAATGGAGGCCGAGGTTGACCAGAAGTTTACGGTAACTGTTCCTTTCCTCCTATCTGCTTTCACAAGTAACCATCAAAACACACAGGCACATATTTCAAATCCTGTTAAGAAGTTCCTGAGTTCCTGAAAGCTGTCAAGAAATATGTGTGTGAGATGGGACTCATTTCTGTGAGCATAAGTGATGTCACACACACATTATCGTCACCCTTCATCCTCTAATAGACAGTCCATCTTGTCACTACTGGCTGCTCCAATAAAAGCAGATCAATCCTCGGCCCGGGCCCACTGACAGCTTAAACGACCCGTTTTGGAGACGTACGACTGTCCAACTGTGTTCTAGCTCAGGCAGCACAGAAGGGGCAGAGGACATAGCTGACTCATGCGGGTGAATGCTAATGTGGACATTAAATCTTCCAGATGGGGCTTGAATAACTTACGATGGCTATTAAGGGATTGTGGAGCCGAGTCTGACCCGAGTCAGCATCCAGCCTCGTATCTGCACCAATGAAAATGAAAACCCAAAATAAACAGAGTCCAACCATATTGTTCTTCCTAATTAATATTAATGATCCTTTTTGTGAAATGATAAAGCGGTCAATTATCTACTTTTCCTACTCTCTGAAAATCATGTGAAGAGATGAAAACCAACAATGAATTGATCCTACTAACACCTGTACGCCCCCAGTGCCACCCAGTATTGGCCAAAAGCCATTAAGCCACACAGTTGCATTGGACAACATCTGTGTTCATTAAAGATTCCACGTGCAACACACTGTTGCTGTAACACTCACTTGAGCATCAAATGCTTGTTAATCCGCTGTTGAAAATAGTCCCTGCAAAATGCATTATGTATCCCAGTTTAGAAACATTTGCTGAAAGCTACGAGGTCCAGCTGCTGTAGGAACGTACGACGCTTAAATAAATGAAGTGTATGTGTGACTAACATCTTCAGAGGAAAGACAAAGGCTTGGGGCTGATTGTGGGGCTGTTAAGGGAAGTCCGACAGTACTGGATGACGGACATTATTCGTTCTGCTCATTTTAAAAGATTTGTTGACAACAACAATTATATAGAGGTCCTGGGACAGGGATGTCGTATGTGCACAGATTGTAAAGCCCTCTGAATGTGTGATCTTGGGCTATATAAAATAAACTGAATTGAATTGAATAAAACAATGTCAACCTTTCTTCTTTAATTTAAAGTAAAAAAATACTGCAACTCATATTGCCGTACAAAAATTCAAATATTATTGTGAAAAAGGAGATACCTGCTTGTTCGAAAGTGAGAACATGACAAATGGTATACTCACCTACACCTGCAGCTGCACCACTCTCCAGCAGCAGACTTGTAATCACCCAAAAAAGCATGATGTGTTGTCTCTGTATTGACTCCCTGATACTCAGGCCTAAGGTCTCCACGCGTCTCTTCTCCTTCATCCTCAGGGGAAGCCTGTCTTTAATAGGCGCCTCTTATCGGCATGTGTCATTTTGTTGTCTGTCTGCCTCACCTTGACCCCTTGACCTTTTGTTCCCCACATCCAATGACAGGACCATCCTCCCATTGTTTCAGTTGGTGCAGTCTTCACACTCTGCTCCCTCAATCCTCACACACATGACTTTAAACTAACAAACATAATATATGCATTTTTCTTGCAGTCATGCTGTGAAACAGTTTGATAGTGGCCTTTTATGTTAATGTATTCTTGATTTAAAGGGAGTGGACCCCTGAGCAATGATATAATCTGCCACGGCATTAAATCAATCCGATTAATCTCCTTAGTTTGTGCTGATGCAGGTCACGTCATGGCAACGCAGAGGTTCTGCGCACCTGTGGTGCAGAGTATCTGGCAGTAGAGTGAATACGTTCTCATCTAACGAATAACTTTGTTGCCAGACATTGTCTAAAGCTTGATCCTTATAATTTAGAAAGCCCCCAAACTAAGCTGATGCTTGTGGTTTTTGTTTCCCATAATGTAATTAAATCAATGAAGACTTTAATCCAGCAGACTCTTGAAAGAAATGAGGCGGAACATGCCCGTCTTCTTCTGTGATTACTCCGGGCAATTAGACGGCACCAGCCAGTAAACAGTTTGTTTTAGTGGCTTTGCTCCACTGAAACCGTATTGGGTTCAAATTATTTGTTTTTTCCGCCACGCTCCAGGCGAGGCATATGGATGGCAAATCAATCTATAGGTCGATGACAGATTGTACTGAAATATATTTCTGCATCAAGATTCATGGCCCGCAGAGCCAGGTAACTTTGGTGATCCCTGAACTTTTACTCTTGCGCAACCTGGAGTTTGACCTTTTGGGCTTTTATAGAATTCATGCAGCGCTTAGATGAATTTGACCACCTTGGTGATCCCATGACTTTACAGAGTATCATCAGGTTCAACATTGTCAGATTTTTTTTTTTTTACCAAATAGCTGAAGAACAAATGAACCTTCCCATAAGCCCCAGCTGTACTTTGTGTGTAGTGCCACTAACATAGCCCACGCAGCATACACGTGTTAAATTTAAAAAATGTAAAATCTGGTTTTATATGTTTTCTTTTGCCATTGCCTTTTTTCAAAATACACTTTTAGATTTCATAACCATGCTTCAAGTACCTATTGTATTATCTATCTCATAGGATGTCCTGTACAGGAAGAGCTGGAGGCCAAGGCAAGCCAGAGGAGGTGGTCCAACCTTGAAATGCTGCTTCTTGAACATTAATCCTTTCAGTGACAACAACAGATGCTTCAACTGGACCAACGTCTCCAAAACCTGGATAAGGATTTTATTGATAATTGAATTACATTTCTCTTTTATACATATTTCATAAATGGTACAGCATTTTACATTTTTCTTTTTCGCCAACATTACAGCATCATGTCAACAGAAGAAAAACGGACAAGAAAAACAAAATAAAAAAAGTTGTCAGATTGGAGTACAAGATCATTTTCAATCCTATATTCCGCTTCACTCTTTAGGCATTTTAAACATCTTATTGTAAGTGCACACAAACAAGATATTAAAAACATAACACACATTCAAAGAATAGAATAATAATGTCGCTTTGGGAGAAAAAAGCCTGAGAGTGGATGAAAATGCCACTAGAGAGGGGTGAGAGTTGGAGGTGTTCCCCGATAAGTTAACAGTGCGCCTGACACTTTTCCTTTGGACTCAGATTCAGGACGTTAGTAACTGAGGTCAAGAGAAGTACTTCCTTATAGGAGGCTTTCTTTTCTCCATTTATTGGGGCGTGTAAATGCACGTTGAGGCAGGGGTTCATGGGAGTAAGTAAACAAGGTGAGGATATGAGTGGGGTTTGATGTGGGTTTGAGCAGTTGGTTGGCTGGGATTTAAGTCAGATTTGGCAGGGCAGATTTGGCAGGGCAGATTCTAACGATGCAGCCCTGTCCGCTGCCCTTCATAACTAGGAACCTTTACAATCAACGTTCTTAAATTATCTTTGCAGTTTTTTTGTTTGTTTTTTTGGATAAATCATCTTTTTTGTTTTCACATAATTTCTCATGTAGACATACATTCATGCAACACCCTCTTTATAATAAAGTTTCCCTATATTTGATATATTTCATTTAGTAAAAAGTAAACAAGAACAAAAAAGAACAAAGACAAAGGCAATAAACGGTGGATGGCGTGATAAAAAGGAGGAGGTGATGATGTTGAGAAGTGTTGTGTAGAAACAGCTGAGGGGAGGATCTCTCACCTGCCACAGTACATCTCCAAGCAAGCTAAATGGCCGGTGTGTGAGAGTGTATTTGTGTGTGTTTGTGTGCGAGGATGTGTGGAGAATTTGGCCTATCCTGGAAAATGAAGTTGGATGAGGGTGGAATTGATTTCTATTGACAGTCAGTTGTTGAGGGAACAGCATTCATGAATAAAGCGATCTGAACTTTGTCCCCGCTGTACTCACTGATCCCCACGTGGAGTCAACACACACACACATGTTCAAAGACACACAGCAAGATTGATTCTCACTTCCAAACATTCAAATTTAAACCTCCCCAATATTAAGGTGTCTTTCCAGACAGGTGATTAACTTTCTCAATGATCTCATCATTGCGGTTTACCAATTTGCTACACTATTGATACTTTTAAAATCATTAATCCGCCAAAAGACACAATTTCCCTTAGAGACAACACACACACACACACACAAACAGATTAGACCAAATCCTGCCTTGAGATCGGCATGGCTAACTTTTGATTTGACCTAAAATCCTGGACTCTAATGGAAAATCTGCAGTGGAACACATCAATCTCTTCAGTGGGATTCAGTCAACTTTCCACACGCGACACGCACTCAGGATCTTGCACTAGAGTCTATGTTCAGGGGCGTCATGTGATTTCTCTCTGCAGTTGATCTACAGCAGTTCAGAGCGTAAACGAATGATTTTCAGAGCTTTTTCTTTTTTTGTGGACATAAATGCGGCCGGAGAGAGGGCCTTCCAATCCGGAACCTGAACAGGAAACTAAGTAAAGCTGAATAAAAGTTCTTTCAGTTACCATTTCCCCCCAAAAATGGACAACACAAACATATGGCTACATTTAACGTATCAAGGGGATGAGACTGAGCTAGATGTGGCAAAGAAAAGTGTCCAGTTAAGGACAAAATTGCAATAATGCTCCTACACATTCACAAATCTCTACTAAGGGCATACCACAGCATGCAGTCTTCCCTGCCTTGTCATTGAGGGAGCAGGGGGGCATTACAGCAATAGTAGGAGGCGAATACTTTTATGAATCAAATCCACGATTGTTTTTGTGATTTGGTCTATATGCTTTGTGAGGGAGAATCTTTAAAAATAACTCACTTGTTGAAATGCACATTACATGCTGTTAAAATAATGGCCAGGTCACTTATAATCTGGAAATATCAATTATACACCTCCGAGAACAATACCATTGATTAGACAAAGAGGAAATACGTGATATTTGAAAATAGGGATATTGAACTGCAAGCAATTTGCTCAAATGCTGCTCCTGTTGCATCTGCTCTCCTTTGAAGCCGCTCAGTTCCTCCCATATCGTAAATGATAAAGTGCCAGTGGGTTTGTCTAAGACAACGGTCACTGCACGTTGTTAACCTTTCATTATTTTAAGCATTTCTGCAGCAATCTTTGTATTCATGAGCTGATTATAGAGGTCAAGGATGGCATTATTCTACGTTCCAATGGGTTAAGGGTCACCCTGAATTGGCTTCAACAATGTGTGTGTCCCCCCCCCCACCCCCCCGCAGCCCCCTTTGGTGACCATGCACAGGATCCTTACGACCTGCCTGGATGTAGTTACTGTAAAATACATTGTGTGTGTTTGGCAAGATATGTAATAGTTAGTTCAAGCTATCGATGCATACATTGTAATGCTCTTTGTGTGTGCAGATGTTGGGCTGTTAGCGGGGCTCCTTCATGGCAGGAGATCTTCAGAGGATGTTAATTGATGAAAGGATGTTCGTAAGAGAGCTCCTCACCCCACTAAAAAAAAAACTAGCCTCGGGTCATCTGTTTAATTGATTGTATACATATATATATATATTTATATTATTTTCATAACAAATATACTATGGCTTTCAAAATAAAAAGTGCCAAAATATTTTTTTTTTGGGAATAAAAGAACACACAGTGATGTTGTTGTCGGTAGTACTCTCATACTTGCACAGACCGGGCCGCTATAGGACGTCAACAGGAAGAGGAAACAAGGCGTCGTCATGCCTCTATCCTGCGAGTCGAAACAGGCCCCTGACAAAGGTCTCACTGGGAGGGACAGCTGTCCGTCACCCGGTGAAGGCGTGGCCCAGGGAGGGAGAGGCAGCAGGGTTCAGCCACAGGAAGACGAAAGTCCCCCTGATGGAGCGACCGCCGTCAGGACTTTCTTGTAAACTTTGGGATAGAGACTCTTTCTGGAGCCTGTCCCAACCAAGAGTGTGTGTGTGTGTGTGTGTGTGTGTTGACAGTTTGACTGCTAGAGGAAGCAGGACTACACTGCTGTGTCGACCTGCAGAGTGGCCAGTGTCGGTGTCCCAGTATACCCTGAAAGTCCCATGCACTCACACACACAGACAAGCACACAGACACACACACACACACACACTCAACAGTGACTGCCCCTCTGCATGTCCTCTGCTCTGCAGTGTCCAGAGGTGTGATAATTCCTGTTTGCCCCCTGAAGTTCCCTGCAGGCTGTCCCTCCAGAGACTTGAGGCATATCCATAGTAGCCCAGTTTAATTTCTTCATCATCATTGTCCTTTTCGTCACTCACCATCCGTCGGCTGTGAGAGTGTTTCAGTTCCTCGTACTCTCGCCATTCTTCTTTGTCTTTTAGCGGTTTTCAATTGCAATTCCAACTGGAGTTTTCAGTCAGGAAAGTTAAAAGAAAGAAGAAGAAAAAGAAAAAAAGGAGAAAAAACTAACTCCCACAGTCAAGACCGGGATGGGATTATTGGGTGTGGAAGGAATGGGGGAGGGAGGAGTCTTAGGAACGAGTTGGGGGTAAAACGGGGGAGGGGGGGTGCTGGATGGAAGAGGGAAAGGGGGTGGTAGGAGTTGAGAGAGGAGGAAGTCACTCTTTTCATCAATTTTTACTGCCGATGAGCTGCTGAACTGGGAGCTGGAGTTGGAGCGGGTCCCGAAGACGCTTCAGATCCAACTCCACCTGGAGAGGGGAGCAGGGAAGAGTTTAACACGTAAGTTTGCGAGGATGGGTATGAAACCGGGTCTTTGTACAGACGTTACAAAAGTATTGAACTGTACAATGTGACAATCCCCGGTGAGACTGCAGGGCTCATTGTACAACACAAAACACATCCAGTTTTCATCAAGCGACTGTACCTCAGCGATGTCATCCTTCAGCTTGTTGTACTTCTCAACTTCAAAGCGTGTTCTTTTCATCCCCTTGTGGAAGAACAGCAGAAACTGCCTGTCTCTAGCGTCAGGGTAAAGGTACTCCTGCGGGTGATGAAGAGACACAGATGGAGCACTTTGTAAAAGGGAGCATTTTAATCAGAATCAGAATCAGAATCAGAAACAGTTTTATTGCCAGGAATGTTTACACAAACGAGGAATTTTTTTTGGTGGAAGGTGCAACATTTGGACATGACAAACAAACAACAATCAACACGACAGAAAGACAACAAATAATGTGAAAGTGTTTGGGTGTATAACAGGTGTATTCTGCATTCTGTTCACTAGGGTCAAATCACACCAGCGAGAAATTCATCATCAAATGGACTTGTGTCCTTGGAGTTAAAAGCTAGGGGTAACTTATGAATGCTGAACCCTGTGTCTAGACTTTTAAATAGCTAAACATATTACCATTGAATGCAGAGCTATTGGATTTCTTTACTGGAATGCTTTGTTCCCTAGATGTTAAAATAGTTTCATGGTATTGAAGAGGACAACTTCCAGAAAAGAGTCAATCAAGTTTGTTGGCTCGGAAAAGCACTTAAAACACAGGTGTGCCCACCAGATGGAGGGTTATTATTATGATTAATATGAAAACCTTTACGATAAACCAGCTCATTCTTTGATGTGCAAATTGTCATAAAATCTTTAAATTGCTTATTTAATAAATTAATGAATAAATAATTAATTGACTATCTAAATATGTTTGTTGCTTCCAGTTTTTTGTCGATCAACTAACCATTTCAGCCCTCACCCAAAAAGCAGCAGAAGCTCCATATACAGTCAAACTTGACTTCAAACGTGAATGTATGCATATGTATCGTATGCTTGTCTTGTGGCATCGCGTCTTACCTGGCGTGTAAGAACAAAGTAGGCGTACATGGCCATGGCCGTGCCATAAGTGATAAAGTAGGTGACGGGTTCCATGATATCCCAAGAGTACTCCCACCAGGTGAGCCGGGCCAGGATGCCAAACTGGGTGGCCATGTACGCCATGCCGCCCCACAGCACCCAGGTGGTACGCCGCTGAGCCTTCTTATTCAGTTCCTCCTTCACCTGCCAATCCACAAGTGAAGAAGCAAGCAGACAGTTTAAATGGAATAAAAGAAATGGATGTGTATTGAGAATGTAGAGAGGAGGAAAGGCATTATTGATCATTTTTTTGCAGAGAGCAGCTATTATACGTTGTTTTTTTCAGACCCTTGAAACCCCATAATTAAGAAGGCTCAACCGGTCAGACCGTCTTTAAATCAGTAATCCTTGATGGCTGAGAGGAAACAAGGCCTGATGATAACATCAAAAATAAATAAATCCGCAGATAAGAGGATTAGAGACGTAAAAATTCGGAGCGACTATAGCTCCGCTTGGCTTTGATTGAAAGTTGTGCAAGAATATGCAACTTATTAATTTGCAAGTTCACTTGTTTTTAACTGTTCAATTATCTGTCATTGGCTGGTTAAAAAAGAGCAGCATTGAACTACTACCACTAACCAACACATCAGTAAAGTCAAAGGAAGTCCGACCTGCTCTAAGGGGCGGAGTTGAGAGTTGAGGTCCTCCAGCCGTCCAATGAGCTCACGCTCCTTGCCGAGTTGGTGCTCTTCGATGCGCAGGGTGGTGTAGAGCTGCTGCACCAGAAACTTGACGTCATTCAGCCTTTCTGCCTCCTCGTGGGGCAGCAGCTCTGAAGCAAACACACAAATGAAAACACACGCACAAAAAAACGTTAACGCGATCCACTTGCTGCCAATAAAACAATTTCTTCTTATTGGTAGCGACCCCAACCGTGAGCAAGCGGCCTTTTCTCTGCCAGCCCTCACCTCTCCTCGGTGGCCGCACGAGGTGCGTGGCGTCATTGATAACGAGCTTGAAATCATCCAGCAGCAGGATGTCGATGCCTGTGGAGGAGGCGACCCTCGCTCCATCTGGAGAGAGAGAGACGCATGAGAAGTGTGTGTGGAGGGGGGAGAGCCCTGATGGGCAGCCACTTCAGATATCCATGAAGTCCTTTGTTAATCAGGCTTGTTGCTGTCTGATTATCATGAGAGCTAAAAATGCACTTGCACACGAAGAGTAAGCTTCAAGTCCCAGTTGTTCCTGTATAACCAACCCTCTGTGCAGAGCAGCAGGCTTAAAATTAAATTATTTCATGGTGCATGCAGTGATATTACATTCGGATACAAAGCCACTGCGGCGGGAAAACTACCTGCATCAAAACACAAGAACACTTGAAAGCATGTGGATGCATCACCTGCTGGGGTAAAAGGATGCAGCACTGGAGTGTGTGTGCCCAGGGCTCGTGTGTGTGTGTGTGTGTGTGTGTGTGTGTGTGTGAGAACATACCCGTGGAGTAGATGGCTACCCGGTCGATGCCTCTGTCCTCCGCCTGGAGCTGTTGCAGGAACACACCCACACAGTCACTGAGCGGCTTCAGGGTGAACTGACAGCGCTCTCGCCGGGACGGCAAACAGACTGAGATCACCGGCAGCCCGTTCTGATACACCACCGTCACCTCTGTGAGGGGGTGTCAGGCAAGAAAAATGACAAATGTCACACAAGGAGAAAATGTGAAGATGACACCCCAAGGTCGTAACTGAAGCGGAGGAATGAGCTTTCATGGAGATGATGCTTCTGATTTAATAGGGATGCAACAGCAGATTTGTTCAGCTCTAGTTAGTCATGGCATTGTGTGTACAGAAGAGTGAATTAATTACTAATGCTAAAAAAAAAAAATACTTCTGTCTGTTTGGAACTTTAATTCTTGCAATTTGACCATATAATCTAGGGACCTCCAACTAACTCCAACATAAGAGTCTCACACTGACAGTGCTAACTGGGGGCTTCTTATTTAGATTGATGACACAGAGGAGTGTGGATTGAAACCCAGCAGGGGGCAGTACAACAAAAGAGCTCCACTTACTAGAGCCAATCCCCAAATACAAACCCTTCATTATCTATCGTTATGTCATCAATCCAATTTGGTTCCCAAAGTACAATACTGGAATCACTGTTTTGAGCTTTATGACACGTTAGTGAACTCTTCTGTGCCAGACAATATCTAATAGGCTCTCGCTGCGTTAAACACTGCAACTGTATCTGCAAAAAGGAACCAATTCCAAAGCCATTTGTAAATCCTTCATGAATTTTGATTCAACAGATGACGAAATCATATTCATCAATGTGTTCACACACTTGCAAGTCCAGGCTTATACATGTAGACACAGAAATATACTGAAGGCATGCAGACTATTGGTCTGAAAGCAAACTCTGGTTATAATGAGCCGGCGCAGCTTATACTATTATCATGCTGAGTATGACAGAGCCATGGATTAACGCTGAGAGCTGAGAGCTGAGAGCCCAAGGCGGTCCAAGGTGATCCAAGCTGCGGCACCAAACAACCTGGGCCTGCCGCTCGGGACCACTGCAGTGAATCAGCAGATTTTTGCTTGAGCTCGCACCCGAAAGTGAAGGATCATCATCCGGCACAGGCAGTACCGGCTGGGCTCTGTCTCGAGCGTGTCTCTTGACCAGGTTCAAAGACGCAGGGGTGCAGACATTGTATTTCACACCCACTTCTTCATTACGGTGACAATTTGAAACCTTGCCCCGAGCGTCATACGCGTTCCTGCACCTGTTCCTTGTCCTCCACTATCCTGTCACCACAGGCACGTTGGGTAAAGTGTGAAGATCCTTTGCCCATCTCTGCTTCTATCCTACAGCTATCAAGGCTTTAAAATCCCATCAGTATGTTCTGCAACGCCTGCCGCCTACTCCTCCTCCTCCTCCTCCTCTCAGCCCCCCTACCCCTCTCTTCCTCCCTCTGTTCAGTTCACACTCTCCATCTCTTCCCGCCTCTCGCACAGACAAGCAGATGCTTCTCCGAGACCGATTCCATTTTAATGACTACTGACTGTTAATTTCAAATGAGCCTCTGGTGTCTGATCAATGCAGCATTCCCCTAAAGCGAAGAACTCATGTGTGTCGGACAAGGCTTGATGTGGGGAACCCTTGATGCTCACGTGGACAGAAACAAACTGAATGGAGTGAGAGGAGGCAAGGACTTACCCTCTGGAGCAGTGGAGGAACACAACAGTCTCTGGCCTTGCCATGATGGGGCGCGCCTCCCAACCTGCAGACAGGACGACAAGAGTGCAACAACCTGGTTATTCCACTTGAACACAGACTTTTCATGACTCATGTTTGCGTCATCGGAAGTGTGCCGTGAGCCGATGGGTGACACTGAGCAGCAACATGACACGACCAGTGGCGGTGCGTCCATAGGGGGCGCTAGGGCGCCGCCCCTCTTAAAATGTTGAGATGAAAAAAAAAAAATACATCCTATCAAAAAACATTATATGCCAAATCATTTAAATAGTAAATATACCGTGTTGACGCGCTAAATGTGTGTGGGAGACATCAGCTTGTCAACAACCACTTAAGTTAATGTGAAAAAATATAATATATCGCCACTCATTATCACGGAGAGAAGCCCCTCCCCATTTTCGGGACACCGGCCCAACGTGTGTGTACGGGAGCGAGCAAACATTTCAGTCGTTTCGGCAAGGACGGCTTCTCATTGGCGGATGAAACGTGAATCTTGGGGCACAAAAATGTGCGCTCATTGGCCAATGACATCGTTTTATTATTTCACGTGACTGGACTATTCGGCAGATCAGAGACCAGTATCTTCCCTCAGCCAGAGAGCTCCACGGAGCTACGGGAGCAAGCTGCTAACTGGAGCTGTCAGCTGGTGCTCAGTGTGTAATGCACTGTTTAGTTTCTCCTGTCTGTTGTTCCAAAGTCCTGGGACTGAAACTCTCTGGACTACAACGGGGTGAGGGATCTAAAGAGCTGCAGACAAGTGTAAAGCACGAATCTTGCCGCAGTTATCTAGCTAAGAGCATGAAGCTAACTCGCTAACAGCCTGAAGCTAACCCTGTTTGCAGAGCAGCAGAAGGAGACCGAACTGGCATCGAAACACAACGAAGAAGTTCTGAAAAACAGACACATTCCCTCAAGAATAATGGGAACAGGCTGGTTACATACATGATTGACTTTAACCAGAGAGTTATTGAGAAGTTTGACCACTTTAAAGAGAGGAGGCTACTTTTCTTTAGACGTAGTGGGTCTACTCTGTCACCCAATGTAACATGTGATCTCTTTCTGACTCTATTCTGCTCTGAACCTCTTTCATGTGACGGTGAAACTGTTTTATTTTGCAAACCTCTGAAACCCAACCCAATGTTTCTTAAAGCTGCTCTGAACCTCTCATGCCCAAAGTTACAGTGTGTTGATAGTTGTTATTGGACAGTGTTGAGCACGCTGTGTTCTTGAAATAAAGCTTTGTTTTTTACAATATTCTACTCAAAACCTCTTTTCTTCTCATTGTTGAGTGCTATTTAAACTGCGCCCCCCCCCAAAAAAAATGTCACCAGCCGCCACTGGACACGACCCTGCTCGAGGCCTTGTACTTCTGTAATTGTTCATTTGCAAGATTGACTATACGGTTTATGTTACAAAATGGCTTCATCTGTTCCAGTTTCTAGAAATGCTCTGATATCCAGGCTGGAGCCACAACCATGAAGCACAGTTTCAACTGCAGCTTCCTGGTAACAGATTTTATGATGGGATGCACACACACACACAAAAAAAACTCAGTGACACACACTCCTAAATACACCAGCACTCAGACATAGTAACCACTAGTTGGAGGAAACCACCACAGAAAGAAAACAGGTAAATGCTGCCTGTAAAACAACAACAGTATATAGAGTTCAGTATGAATTCTCCACTTGTGTAACAGCCTGGAGTGAGCGAGGAAGGGAGGAAGACGAACAGAGCTTGGGAAAACCCTCCTTTTTTTCTAATGCTGTTGTAACCCGGCAGTAGGAGTGACTGCACGTGTTTCGAATTACAGAGCGTGTCATGTTTTCTGCCGAGTGGCGATGGAGCCTTTTAAGGCATGCGACGACAGGTTGTCAGAACTCCTCACATTACACAGAATAATTGGGAGTGAGGAGGCATGGGGGGGTTTTAGTTATGAGCACGCGCACAAACAAAATCTGCTTCCACTGCACATGGAAAATGAAAAGGTTACGTTTCTCTCCCAAATGGCCCTGGCGTGTGACATTGTTGTGCTATCCTGCAAATACAGCACAGAGTGTAAAGCATCACATTCATTAATCCTTCAATTTCCCAGGGCATCTTTCACACTCAATGCTCTGTCAAACCGGCACTGTATTAATAACAGATTTACAATATGTACACAGTCAGATAGTGAGCAAATAATCAACGTCGGAGAGTCAAGATCAATGTTTGTACAGGCGGCCAGTGTCTTCCACCATCGACCTGACGACCACAGTAGCCAATCAAGTGCTCTCGATTAAATGTCAAAGCTCTCAATCAGGATGTGGGAGGGATAAATGTGTCGACGAACGCAAATAATGACCCACCACTCTCACTTTCTTGCCCACATGGACATTGTTGTGATTTTCCAATAGTTGACCATTACTGACATGAATTAGTGATGCGGCGCTAACCAGTCCGCTGTCGGTTCACCACTGCAATGCTCCACTGACTATCCTCCATGCAGAGGCTCAGCGAGGGTCCACAGTTGGAGGCCTTGCTGAGTCGTCATTATTTTGGTGTTGCCTTCTTGTTGGAGCCCGCAAGAGAAAATAAAAATGTCTTCAAATGTAAAAATCAAATTGAAGAGGTCTGAAAGCATTTATAAAAAGTATCTGCTACCACTGCAGCAGCACAGTGATCCAAGGGGTGTACGCTCTGGCTTCTGACACCACCAAGAGATCCAGCATTGCTTTGCTCATTCAGAAACTTCTCAGATACTTGAAACCAGATTTTCCCCGAGAACACAACCTACAACGTCCACTGGCTCCCCGAATCAGGGCAGTGTAACGCTCCAGAAAGAATGTGGCACTGGGGTACATGGAGATCCATATTTGGAGTGACATGCATGTGCGAATACATCTCTGCTTGCAAGTAGTGTGTGCCCGTGAGTGAAAGTGAGTGTGTCCACCCGTCTGTTTGTCAGCGGTAGTTGCAGCGAGACTGAGAAGAGCACCCCCCCCCCCCTCCCTCCCCCTCGGCACACAGCCACTGAAAAGCTGCCTGAAATATTTAACATCGCAGCAGTCAACAGCACAGCAACCTTGGAATCAATGTCATGCGGGTGTAAGAGAGGGAGTGGAAGAAAGGAACGGGCATCGACGATGACTGGGAAGATGAACAGATGAGCTGGAGGAGAGAAAGAGGTGTGGACGACAAGAGAGAATGCGAGGATAAATGGAGCGGCAGCAGGGGAGCGATAGAGTTAAATGAAGGCTGGAGTAAAGCGGCACGAGTCACAAGTGCGCTTGCATTTCTAACCATGTGATGCATATATACTGTACCCTGCAACAGACCATAACTCCCCACTGAAACATGACCGTACCGTGGGTTGGAAGCGGGGATGGTGGCAAGAGAGCGAGAGAGAGAGAGGAGGGGATAAAGGGAAACAGAGGCAGGAGAAAAGCTGCCGGGAGTGTGGATAAAAGGCAAGGGAGGGAGGAGAGGAGAAGAGCAGTAGACTTGCTTGGAGGAGAAGAGGATGGAGGGAGAAGAGGAGGAGGAGGAGGGGATTGCTGATCACTGCAGTAAAGGAATCCCTCGTCTAGAAAGGGGGGTTGCCCCTCGTCTTCGCTCACCTCTCCTCCTCCTCTCCCCCCCCCCCCCCCCCATCCTTCTCTATCCTACTCACACTGAATCCTGATGTGCTGGTTTTGATCTACTATCAATTCTCATCTGCACTGCGCTTTAAATTCCGCTGCATTTCATCATACCACACCCGTGCATTTTCCTTTAATAAAAACACAACATACAATTTAAAAATGTTAAAGGCACATCAAGCGATCAATACACAATTGTGTTGCTTTAGTAGCAGCCCAGGCGGTCCTTCCCTGCTCTCAGCGTAACGCAGTAACACATACATGAGGTATGATATCGATCCGCAGTTAAGATCAACGCTGCTCATACAGTACGGCCGGAACAATCTCACAAAGACGGGCCAGGTTTGAGTGGGAAAGAACCTCCACACATCCACACTGCATCAACCCGAGGGAGGGAATCCAACTCCGAGAGTGAAACTGCTGCAGCTCTTCCTACTATCAATATCTCCCCCATGTGTGAACGCGTCGCTTTGCTGTGGTGGAGTCGAGCAACATAATGAAATTCCTGCCTTTGCTTCACTAGTAGAAATTATCTATGCAGAGCAATGTGGAAGATTTATCCGGTCCCTCCTCCGGTAAGCAGAGACGCTTTGAGTGTGGAATGAAATTAGTGCCTGAAGATAAACTGGATTGTTTTAGTGGTTCTGGGACAAACTGTGTGATGTCATAAATGATCATGTTACAATGTTCATAGTGTATTGCCAACCTTTTTAGTCAGACAATTAGCCATGTTAGACTAACTCTAGTACCCCTTCACTTACCACGTGTCCTTTGGAACAGATCTTTAACTGGATGTTACATTAATACATTCGATATCTTGTAAGCTTATAATCGCGTTTTCATACATCCATTACTTTGTAGTAACTATTTTAATAGTTTATTCAGTACTTTAAGCTTTAAGCTGGTTTAGACCTCTGTTTGTATTGTTTACTTGCTCTCATAGCACCACATCACTTATGTTCAGGTGTTACAGATGACTCAATATATGGAAAAATACGTTATTTCAATCAAATAATAATTGTGTTTTTTTATTATTTTAAATGTATTAAATCTTTCTTCAATTCAATTAAAATTTCAATTAGATTTTTGAAATATCACAAATCAAAAACTTGCCTCAGAGGGCTTCAGAGAGCTGTCCAACATGTGACATGCTCTGTCCTTGAACCCTCAGCCCTGATAATGATAGCTCTGTTGTTGCGGCTGGATCCGAACACAAAATGACACAGCAGTTTAAAGACCTCTTCTTCCTCACAACACATCCGTTTATCTCCAAACACACCAAAGGGCAAATCCGGCTGCCGAGCTTGGCATGCAGCGTGGCCGTGTGGGGGAGTGTTACAGACACCAGTGATGAGGAATATTGTCGTTGACATAATTCCCATTTCATGGTGCCCTTCAGGGGGAGAGGAAACCTCCGCCATTTATCTACACAATGGCTGCATCCTTCTATGTGGTAATGTGCTGTCCTGGGCCACGCCTACGGGCCAGATAACGGCTAGTCATTCAGGGAATCCTTCCCATTATAGGCATCACTGCACGGATGTATCTAAATCATCTTTTAATGCTTAAAATCTTCTCTTTTTCCCCCCAATTCCTTTCACTGGTGAAAGTCATAACGTCAGGATGGATTTACAATCAAAAGGACCTGGGATCAATTTCCCATCATCGCAGTCGTTTGATAAAGGCAAGTGTCAAGGAGACCATCATGCTACTATGACGGAGCGGGGAAAGGACTATGTTCAAGTTGGGGTCAGTGGGGGGTTATTGTATGTATAATGATAATAGAAACTGGAATAGATGAATATGAATACAGTCTAGAATGACAGGACAGACAGGAGCCAGGGAGTGAACGCAGTTTACAGCACGTCACCAATAATAAGCTGTGAAAACACATTTCTTCTCAGCTAAGGATTAGTTGATGTTGATTGTTAAAAGTATGCGAATGTATTTTAAGAACTATTGGAAATATGCCATGTCTACTGTCTCAGCTGTTGGGAGGAATGTGTGTGGACAACGCTCTCATTCATGAAGTGAGTGATGTTTTTTTTTTTTGCATATGGGTTTCTATCTTTATTTATCTTTTAAAGCATATTAGGAGACTGGTGGTTGTTTCCATTAAAATAATGATTTTGTGTGATGTGCAGTATTTCCAAATTGATCCCTGCCAAGACACAAAGGATTATTTGTTGAATAACATAAAATTGTGAACATGTCCATGATAAACGGTGATTAGATGATTAAAAAAAGTCTAGTTTCTGTTGACTGATGCACTGATTGATGGACTACTGGCCTGAATTCCCTCACACTGAGGGAAAAATGTAATAAACAATGTGCTGTCTCACATCTTCTACGGTATACATCATATATAACAGTCATAAATTGGCAGTGCAGGCTGTCCAGCGTTCTGCCACATGCCACCTCTTCCCCGTCCCCTGCTCCGGAGGTGAGGTCCTGCCCACTCGGCTCCTTGCAGCCCACACTTCCCCACAGTGGGGTTTACAAGTCGAAAAGCACAGCTGCATTCAAAGGCGCACACAATTCCCTGCACGCACACACCCACACTCTCCGTACACTCAGAAATACAGACAACAGCACATACACACCGGGATGAGCAGGCACTCAGCAGTGGAGGTACAGAAGAAAGTGTGACAGTAATCTCTCAGTCATTTCTTCCGCCTCAGCGCCGCCGAGCTTATGTAACAAATGAAACAGAATCGGCCTTTTCTGTTGCCTGTGTTCCTCGTCTCGTAAAAGCCATTAACGGATATGAAATCTGCAGTCACATCCTTCAACGGCGGGGTATTAAGTAATCTCCGCTCACACGTCGGGGGGGAACCGGTGACAAAGCACAGCGATACAACAAGCCTGTACCAATCTGACCGCCCCACTGCAATGCAGAGGTGATCGTGAAAGCAATTTCAAACATCAAAGCCCCACACCAGTTCCAGCAAGACATCAATACATTCAGATGTATCTTTTATTCCATTTCAATACATTCAGACCGCCAGACAAGCTTTAATTAATTAATACCAGCTCATAGCGTGCTTAATCCGTGGGATAACATTTCAGCTGTGAATGAATCCGTCACTTGACACGTGCGCTACTTCAGCCCATGTGGACCCTCAGTCACACCCCCACCACTAAACCCCTCCCAGGGACCAACAACACTGGAGCCAGATGCATTATTAAACAGCAGTGCAGTCGTTCGCGACAGCGCTCGGCCGTTGTGCTTCCCAGCTCTGCTCCTCGCAAGACTCCATCTGGCTGAGGGAGTCGGTCTGGGATTTTCTGACTTCCTCGGGTCACTTTTGAGACCAAAGCAGTGCAGAATCTCAAAACGGTGTTTGCATGCATAATGCGTACACATAAATATTGTATGTGTGTGCATGTGGTCAGTCTGCAGACCCCCTTTGATTGCTCATTCAGCAGATGGCACTGGCTGCTCGTGTCGGTGTAAATTGCACTACAGGTCACGCGACACTCAGGCCCTCATCTATTGTGTCGCAGACAAGATGAAGGAACGCCTCCTTGCTCTCCTTGTCGCCAGTGTGCTGCACTTTGCCATTGTCTGCTGGGGGAGCAGCATCGGAGCCGGTGACACCAGCCGTCTTAACAAACTGGTTAGGAAGGCTGGCTCCATCATCGGCTGCCAGCTGGAGCACCTGGAACAGGTGGTGGAGAGGAGGTCGTTGAAGAAACTGGTGTCCATATTGGACAACCCGGACCACCCTCTCCACCACCTCCTACAGGGACAGAGGAGTACTTTCTCCAGACGTCTCCTCACGCTCCGCTGCCACAAGGAGAGATACAGGAGAACATTCCTGCCGACGGCTATGAGGCTCTACAACAGTTCACCTCTTGCCAGATCACCCTAACCCTTCTTATATTTTGTGTTTTGTTTTTTTTATTCTTGTGTGTTGCTGCTACTGACTCGACAAATTTCCCCTTGGGGATTAATAAAGTATATATCTATCTATCTATCTATCTTTTTGCCGACCTCCCACTCGCTTTATCAGATCTTCCCTTTGAACGCGATCGAGGCCCCTCGCGAACATGCCTCGAAGGAAGGCATGCAAATCCAGACACCACTCTGCATACTTACTCACTGGCCGTTGGCCTCAACAACCCTAAGCCTCTAGAGTGTGAAAAGGTTCCTGCAGCTCCACACCAGTCACTGCTGCCGACTGCTGAATAAGCACTATTCACCTCTTATCCTCCTCGCTCTCTTTCTTTCTCCTCCGACCCCTGCTAGTGTCCTTGCTATCAACCTATACTCTCCACCGTTATCGCTATTCTCTTGGGAATCACAACTCTGTGTGCTAAGCTACATTTTTCCCCATTGTTTTTGGTTGCCGTTATCGTCGTAAATGCTGCAGCACTTGTTTTATATTGAGGGATATATTATAGCGCCCCTTTGTGCTCGCTAACGCAGCACAGTGGTCCTGTGCGACCACTTCAGGCCACAGAGAAATGCCGATATTCTGCAGAGCTTTATAAAAATGTTTGGCCAATGGAATAGTCTTTCAAATTGCCATAATATCTAGGTGTGAGATAAAAAACGGTCCATTAAAGAGGGACAAAGCACAACTTTTCAAAGGAGTAATGTGGCAAAAACCTTCTCCTCCAGGTATTAAGCTCAAGAGTTCAGAGCAGATGCATTAGTACTAGGTCATCACCGATGCATCTCTCATCTGGGGTGCTGAAGGGTGAAAGATGCTCCACTTCTCCCTGCTGCTTCATCTCTTGCCATGCTTTTCGGGGGAAAGAGCCACACACACAACTACAAACACACACAAACATAAACTTTCTGCCTTAATCTAATCTTTTTAAATGTATATAATTATTCTGTTTGCAAAACAAGTTTCAACATCTTGCTGTTGAGGTCACAAAAACACACTTTAACTTTATTTCCCAGGTTATTCCAGGTATACAGAAAATCTATTGGCAAGCAGTTTGATAATGGATTGATAGTCATGTATAATGGGTTGTGGGACTTTGTTCAAAGAAAACAAGCACTTAAAATATGTCTCCATTACAAAGTGTACATAATCAGTATTTAGCATTTCATGAATGATAATTCCCAGGCAAGTTCTTGAATTACAAAAAGTGTCTATTTCTTTGATTCTTAGCAGATTCATCCCCGGAGTGACAATATCACACTGAATCTAAATGTACGTGTATCATGATGGTGTGTACAGAATATCCTGAGTTAGGACAAAAAAATGTGATGCACATTACAGCAAGTGGGCCTGAGGGGCTTTTAAGTACCTATATAATACGGGTAGATAAAAATCAAGCATTCTGATTGGTTGAGAGTGAGTCACGAGGTGTACTTTATTCGTCCATAATGTCCGACAGCTATTTACGTTTATCTGAGCGTTCCATATCAGTGCGCACTCAAAATAACAATAACGGTAGATTTTACACGACCGTTAGTTGTCGGTTCAAGCTCGACAGTTACAAATATGTTTCTGTGAAATTTGATATTTTGGGGGAAATGACTTTAGATGAGTGGTTAGTCGAAGAGGAAACTTCAGGTTGACGTCATGAGAGAGAAGAAAGAAAGTGAGACCTATGAAATGTTGCACAATGAAAAAAACACTGTCAGCCAAACGAAGTGAGCAATGAACTGCTTCACCAACTGGTGAAGAGAAACCAGTAGACCTGAAAACCAGAACCAGAGACGATATGAATGAAATACTGTAGACCTGAAGACCAGAACCAGAGACGATATGAATGAAATACTGTAGACCTGAAGACCAGAACCAGAGAAGGTATGAATTAAATACTGTAGACCTGAAGACCAGAACCAGAGAAGGTATGAATGAAATACTGCGGGATGATTTATATGGCACTGTCTGCAATGTAAAGGGAGACCACTAGGGGATCAGCAGTTACGGCTGAACGTTGAGTCGGTGCTGGTGTTTGATGAAGCGCGTTCACCTCCGTGAACAAAGTTGGAAACATATTCACAGATTCTGACTATTGTCTCTCGGCTACTGAAATGCGATACACAACATTTGGTGGCGACAACTATTTTGTGCTGAAAGGCAGCTTACTATTTCCTGATATATATTCATAACGTCGCACGCAACCGTATTATAAAAGCAATAAGGGACTCGAGGCAGTACTTTGGCGTCAATAATGTCCTTTTCAAGGTTTTTTTTACAACACCCTTGAAGCGGACATTATTGACGCCAAAGTACTGCCTTGAGTAACTTATTGCTTAATTACAACCTCCATGAGCTGTGCATTGCAGCCACTGATGCAGCTCAATCTGTTGACTGGAGAGATGTAGGGGGGAAACTAAATCTACTGTGAACGGCACTCCAAAATATGAAAACATGAAAACCTCTGTTAAAGAGAAAATAGTCTCTGAACTGTAATCAACAAATGTATCCATAATAAAAAGAACTACTGTCAACAGAAGAAAATCTACATTTCTATACGACATCCTTACCGTACTCCTTCATAAAAAGGTGTTGAGAGTACTAAGAAGGAGAATCAACAGTGTTCACCTTTCAGTTAATCTCAATAGGGACTGGCTGGTTAATTAGATGTCAGCTGAGACTAAACATATGGCTCAAAGGTGAAGATGTCAAATTAACATTTCAAGGCAGCCAGGTCGCTATTAATCTCGATCTGGTTGTGCTAGTCCTTCCTGTTATTCGAAGTTTTGCAGTGAGCGATGAGATGAAGTGAGATTTTCTGGATCAGTGGCGACGCTGCTTTCCCCTGCAGGCACTGAAACAACTCACACCGTCCGGCTACAGGACAGATGGAGGCGAAGGGAAAAATGTAATTGCGCAATTATTTTATTTGTAGAAATGTTGGTTCATATAAAGACCGCCATCCCCTCCCTGCACACTGACAACCAGAAGAGGATTTGGGGAAGTTGTAATCATTTTACAGCTGCTACCATAAATGGTCAAAAATCAGCTAGGAGTGCAGCGTTACCAATATTCCCATGGTGCAGAGATAACCCTGTGAGAGCCTGTGCGGTGATATTCAGGCCACTGTGATTTCCTTGTGGAGCTGGTATTTATGGAGCGGGGCCTGGGAATGCTCCACTTGAGGAACTTTGACCGTGCTCTCCCGATGTCTGCGCCGCTGTCCAACTATCTGCAGCATTAGCGATCTGATCTCTTCAGTAAACGCTCCGTGGAGAGGACAAGCGCGTCTGTACTAAGCTGAATCCACAGAATTAAAACTGGACACAGACTTGACCAGGCACTGCCGAAGGGAGGCTGCGGCACATCGACTGGCCTCGACAGAGCTCTCTTTGCTGGAACAAAAGCTACATTGATTTCAGTCTTTTCTCACGACAATAAGGATTTTAAAGTTTGGAGCACACAAAGTAGTGAACACGACTGACACAAATGAGAAAGTACATATGTCAGGATGGATTTTTCGCCCAGTATATATGAATGACTGGTCCCAACCTTTGCTTCCACTGAGCCCCTTTCCTGCTCTGCTCAGCTTGGAGAAACTGTCCACCACCATTGGCTCAAGTCTGCAGCTGCTCCCTTGACCTGCACTGGGCACTGCTTCTGTGGTGGTCAGAATACAACTGAACCAGTGGCTGCTAGTTTGCAAATGGAGTAGCGTAGGAGTGTTTCCCATTTAGAGCCAAGGTTGCAGCGGTAAATCCATATTTTAAGATCTGTGTCACACAGAAGTAGTAAAATGTATTCATAGCACCTGGCTTACAGAGAAGAATATAGAGTATCTCATCTTTACTTCAACTCCAAATACTTGCAAGTTGATACAAGATGATACAACTGCCTAGACCACAGCCATATTTGTTACACAATCCCATCGGTATGGACTTGACTGTAAATAATGCTGATTACTGGTGGAAGACTGTTCAGAATATAATTTTCATAGGATTCTCCAGAGTAGTTTTTCACGTCTCAAAGTGGTCCTGGATCAGTATCTAGGAGCCACAACAGACACAGTCCCCTGAGCTGTGTCTAATTAAGTCGGCTGATATTAATGCCGGATCACAACGCATGGCTGATGACGACGTTCAAGATCGCTCCCATCCACGCTCATCTCGCCTCTAGCTCTTCCTCTCATCTCTGCCCTTTCATGTCCCCTAAATGACATCATGACCTTAACTTGAAGTGTGCTCCTCAGCCTCCCCAATGCTCTGAATACACAGTCACTGTATCCTTCTGTCCTTTGAGCTTCCATTCAGAATATCTTAATCCTCATCACCAGAATGATGTCCGCTGCGCCGCCGTTCCTCCTCGAAAAACCTCCAATGTGATTTCATTTTGCCGTCTCTCCCGAGGGCCCGACCCTCCACTGGCATTGTTCCTGCCCGTTTCCCCTCTCGACCCCTCACTGCAGGAGTCAGTCGATCTGGGAATGAGCTCAGGCAAGGGCACCGAAATATCCCATCACGGTGCCTCCCACAACGAGATAATTGTTATAATAATAAGAATGTTAAGTGAGCCTCAAAGGGCTGCTGTTAGGACAGATTATTAGAGGTTGAACCGCTACATCACTGTGTTTCTGGAACGTAGAAAACCCTTTTGATGTCAGCCCAATACACCTTTAAACCCAGACGCTTAAAAAAAAAAGATAATTTCTTCAGTATTTGCTGATATGAATTTCATTTGGGGGGTTATTTCATCTTATATTGCAGGTAATAAGATGTCACGCAATTTAAAATTGCAGCTGCAAATGTCATCTTGTCTCATCAACTTCTCAAATTCAAAAGCCCAAGGTCTTTCTGGAGAGTCATCTTGCAGCTTTTCAGCAGTGTCCAAACACGCGCACACATACACACCAACACACACACACACACACACACACACTCTTGTCACAGTGTGATTAAAGCATCAATGCGGGGAAAATAAGACTCCCATAAATACCATAAATATCATATTCTAACGATGTTATTCTACTTCTGAGACTACTTACGATTTACTTTATTGTACTATATAGGGTTGTAGATACAGATTCAAGATTCAAGATGTTTTATTTGTCACATACACACACAGGGTGTGCAGTGAAATGAAAGTGGCAATGCTCAGCAGGAATGTGCAAGGGCAACAAGTACACACTATTTACAATAAAAAACAACACAATATTTACAGTAAGTGTGTGTGTGTGTGTGTGTGTGTGTGTGCCTAAGAGGGGCAGTTATGTGGGTCTATGTGGGGGTCCTGGTGAGGTCGGAGTTCACAATCCTGATGGCCTGAGGAAAGAAACTCCGTCTCAGTCTCTCTGTTCTTGCAGCGTGACTACGGAGGCGCCTGCCTGACCGCAGCAGCTGAAACAGTCTGTTGTTGGGGTGGTGAGGATCCTTCATGATCCTGCCGGCTCTGGTTCTGCACCTCCTGGTGTACAAGTCCTGCAGGGTGGGGAGTGTAGTTCCAATAGTGCGCTCAGCCGAACGCACTACTCTCTGCAGAGCCTTCCTGTCCTGAGCGGAGCAGTTGCCAAACCAGGCTGTGATGCTTCCTGTCAGGACGCTCTCTACAGCTCCAGAGTAGAAGGACTGAAGGATCCTCTGGGAAACTTTAAATTTCCTCAGCTGCCTGAGGTGGTAGAGGCGCTGCCTTGCCTTTCTCACCAGAGTGTCTGTGTTTGTTGACCATGTCAGATCCTCGGTGATGTGGACTCCCAGGTATTTATACCCGCTCACCCTCTCCACAGTAGTCCCGTTACAACCTGGTCATTAGGTGCTAAACTGAATGCTCTACTTTGTTTTCCTTGGATATCTATGACGTCTCAATAGAGATGGAGAAATCCATGAAAACAAGTCGGCCCAGTTTTTCAGGAATACCCGGTTGTTCTTTTAAGATTATCATAAACTTTTACACAATAATGATGACTCGCCGAGCAAAATCAATGAAACTTTAAGGTGTGAACACTAATGGGTTTGCTCAAACAGATAACCGAGGAAAATGTCTGAAAGGAAATCTGCTTTCATCTTGAAATACTTTATGTGGATTTTGTGATCAAGTCCAGATCCGACAATTGTCATAAACGACTGTTGAAACCAACTTTTTTCATAAAAGAGTGTAGTGATCAAAATTAAAAGTTGTAACCATAACGTCTTCATGTCTGTGCTCTGAAACTTCTTCAGTGGGGATTATTTCATTTGGGATCCACAGAACACTTCTGTCACCTTGCAGACCCTCAGACTGAAAAAATAAACAGAAATAAGAATCTCAATAAATCGTCTTTTCATGCAATTTCTTGTGTGGAATATCTGTGAAAGACACCAACAAAGACACACACGAATAGATCAATAATATTATTAGATGCAGTGTTGGTATCTCAGCCTTGCAGGAAGTTATAATCCTCACAGAGGCTCCCGGTATCTGTGTGTCCTGATGGTATAATCAATTTGATTTGAAGTATTTATTCCTGCACTTCTTTCACACAGCATTGCCACACTGACAAAGAGCAGTTTGGATACATTAAGACTGGACTGAGCTTTTAGTTTCATCTCCTATCTAATGGCAACAAATCTGATAACAGGCAATTGTTATGACTCATTTCACGTTGCATTGCCACTCAAAACCAATCATTATTATAATAATTATTTTAGCAACATCCCATTTAAGTGTCGAGTTAATCAAAGCGGAGCAACTCTGCAAGTGGATTTTAGAATTGTAAACCAATGACACTAACTAAAGAAAACAGTCCTGCCCCTGTGGGAGAGTCAAGGTTGTACAGAACAATCAGACGAGGCTTCAGCACAAGCAGCTTCGATTGTGAGCCGTTGGGATAAGTTGGACACAGCTTGACATGTGGGCTCTATATTCAAGTCAAGCCTGAGGAAACAAGTCAAAATCTGGGGTTTTCAAAGTCTGAAAGACGCTTCCCCCTGTGCTGAGTATGAATGGATGGATGAGGAAGATGAGAAGAGTTTTGATATTCCAGGAATATACGAACAAAGTAGATTGGACATTGATGATACTCGGGGAGGTTCTGCTGGTGAGTTCTCGCAAGCCCTTGAAAATCCGGAGGAGAAGGTCTAAATCTCGCGTCAGGCCGAACACATATCCGCAGCAGATCTCCAAGGTGAACAGCCTCTGGCGTGTTAGATTAAGGCTGGTAAGAGATTTATGGAGAAAAATAAGTATGATATTCACACACTATATCTAAAGAAAACGGGATCTCATCTATGTATCAATATGTGAAAGAAGGAGTACGTTTTTCACTCAAATTGCACTCCGTATCTTCCACTCACGTTTCTCACTCCAATCCACTTGAGTGAGATGAAACCTCTGGTTCATTTGGTCTAACTGAATGAAAGCTGGCAACCGGCATGGTAGTGCATGACCCTATAAAAGCAGAATGATTGTTTACAGTGGATGTATGAACCGCATGCACAACCGGAGCAAAACCTTTATTGCCTTTCCTCTCAGTCTCCTTGCTGATATAATACAACAACAACAACAACACAATTCAGGTTTTAAAATGAGCGCTGATGGAAAAATAATTTGTGACAGCATTCAAATTAGACTCACTGGGTGATGAGCAAGTTTGGACTAGCAATTCCAAAGTGTATAGCCGATCAGAGTAAAGGAATGGCGTGGCACAAACTCTTGAGTTGATGCCGAAAAAAAGAGAAACACACACAAAGAAAGAGAAATGCACTCCAAAAAGAGTTGAAGGGGACTCGGGGAGTTGAATGCATCATTTTAACAGAGCAACATGGCTCTCTTCATAACACACCTGCGGATGAATTTCTTTCCTGCCACCAGGAGAAACATTACACGACTGGGCTGATGCTTTCTCAGGGGGAAAAGAGCGCTTCCGCTGACACGGACAGGCTTGGTGAAGACATGAGGCAGGGAACAGGTTCAAAGTGCCCGTCAAGTGGGACTGGCTCTAGAGACACCTCCCCACGCCCAACCCTTCTGCTGAGTCCACAGTCGCACAACGAGCGACACCGCCGTCGGCTATTTTCATTGGAAGCCCGTGGCATGAAGCCACAGACTGACACCCAACGCTTATCGCTGGGCGGCTCATGTGACGCCCAACAAATCAAAGTAGAGCTAGTCTCAACTTCTTTCAGCAGTGAAGCGGCAACAAGTCATATGTTTTTGGTTTACCCTCTTCTGGTCCACTTTTTTTTTTTTTTTCAAACATTGATATTTAACAGCATCAACACTTCAACGGCGACCGGCCCACAATGCAGCTGCCCACGCTTGGCCCTTTTAATGCTCATGTTAACATTATGCTCCTCTTTTTTCATCCATCTCGCCTTCACTCCATCCACCAATGTACCATGCGATGTTTTCTTGCTATTACACATTGCGTAACATCAAGTGTATAAACTGGCAAGTTTCCAGTGAGGAACCAACAACTCGTGTCCTCATAGTTTAGACTTCTCCATTCATTCTTCGGTGTGACATTTGTCAACTTCTCCAAATTGCCTCTCCCATCTGTAGGAGCTGAGTCGCAGATGGGTCGAGAGGTCCATGCATGAAAAGTGTTGCTGAGAACGGCTGTGTGTGTGTGTGTGTGTGTGTGTGTGTGTGTGTGTGTGTGTGTGTGTGTGTGTGTGTGTGACCCATCAGGCCCTATGGGACGCTGCAGCTAAACTGATGGATGCCAAGAAGCAATAGTGAGGAGGAGGAGGGGGGGGGGGCAGAGGGGGTGCTGACTTAGCCAAGAAAAGCACAAGTGTCTGTACTGCAGCAATGCAAGAGGGGTAAGGAAGAGGAATGTCTATGAAATAGTAAATAGTGAAAAATGGGGAGAAAACAATGCAGGACACAAATGGCAGCCATGGTTAGAGACAATGTTTGCAAGACTTACAACTTTATGTCTCTTGATTTTCATTCCACTGCTGATCTACCCTCCTTCTACTGCAGTCATGACAGTGCCATTTTCCGCCCTACCTAGAGGCAACAAGTCCTGGCAAGGCAACCACTCCCTGCTGAACCTCCGGCGTCTCCTCCCTCCCCCAGTCCTCTGAACAAACAGCTGTCCCTCTGGAGGCCAGGAGGCAAGGACAGGGACACTCGGGACACTCAGGATTATCGTCCAGCTCCCTCGCAGCTTTGTTGTGTCACCCGTTGTGAACAAGGCCTTGCTAGGATAACCCACAGCTGATGTTTTGACTTCCCAGCAGCGGGAGTAATGAACACATTTCCTCTGTTCTTTTTCTCCGACCTTCCCCCCCCCAATGGCCTGCCGAGTGGCCTGCTGCAGTGAAAAGTAAACACAGAAGAGGAAAAGCGCTGCTCCTTTTTCACTGTGCAGCCGCCCCCACCGAGTGCAAATCTGTGCTCGCCTTCTCCATTTCATACAGCCCAATGACACTTAAAAACACATGCACCAACACAAACAAAGCACACTGAACATACACTAGCTCATCAATGCGAGCGCAGAAGGAAAAGGGGATGGGCTAATGCACTGCGATCCATAGTCGAAGGATTGCAAGCACTCAAGGAACAAAGATCCTGTTCTCATCATAACATTTTCATTCCGTGCAAGCTACTTGGTGATCCCGAGAGCATTAAATGGTGAAGATTATACACACTTAACCTTGAGCTGATCTTTTTTTAACATAATGCTCCTGCTTCATTGGATTCTAGCTGGACCGTACTCACAGAAATACCAAGTGCAAAGAGTTGTGGTCAGACCAAGCCAAGTTGGAGAAGTCATTTTGCCAGATCTTATGATCGGGTCGTCATGTTCTTTTGGACGGTCGCTGATGTGACACCTTGAGAACAGTGTTGTACTTAACCCTCAAGGAACATCATGTCGGAACCAGGTTAATTCACAAGTTACCATAATCAGAGTTATTTATTGCGCACACAAATCACAACAGAATAAAGTCAAAATTAGTTGACAATTATTTAAATATTTTAGGAATAAAAAGACAACTTGAGGTGACATTTGTCAACTGCTGTTGAGCATCAGTGTGTCGCTGATAGGGTGACTGAACACAGCATAAGGGTAGAGGGCTTGAGGAGGAGGTGTTGTTCTCCTAACGGTAGCACTGGCTTAGCACACTGGGGTTCAGACTCCTCAGTAGTTTGTGAAGGCAGAACTAGTGGGATTATGCAATGGCGACAAAGTCTCAAAAAAGCGGTCAAGCAGGGAAGTGACGGTGCTGGTTCTGACAGTTCAGAGTCAGACGGACCTTTCAACGCGAAGTGGCGCCATTTACAGCAAGAAAATGAAAAGCTGTTACTCAGTGAGTTTGTTACGGGCTGTCCCCGGGCCAGAGGAACCACGAAGGCCGTGTGGGCCAGGTGGTCTTTCATTGTTGCAGTGTAGTTACCTGCACTGGAGAGTGTTTCTTGAGATAATCTGCTTGGTACACAGTGGTGCATGGTTTGAAACGTTTAAAAACCACTGATCTAGTACTCTTTTTTTTTTTTACTATTGGATATTGTAATTTGAATTGTTGCAGATTAGCCACATCTGAAATACACTGCATGTGAAAAATACATATTTAAATCTAGATATTTGCAAAATCCAAAGATAAAAATATATATTGTACTGTTTAGGCGTAATGTAGACTCCAGGTGAGATCTACAATGAAAGGATGTGTCAATATTAATGTATTTTTGTTATTTCGCATCTGTTCTAAACCACACGAGCCTCCAGACTACTGACACGAGCGGTGTGGAAAACCACACATTCGAGTACTTTCAACAATGTGTTGCTCTGTCTCTGCAACGCAACACTGCAGAGAGACAAATCCAACGCTTGCTGGATTGCACCACCGTGTGATCCAACAACAGATGGCAATAGTCAATCAAATTTATATTCAATTTAAAAGCGCCATGCGTGCCAGGTAGTGGCTGGTGTATTAAACGTCTGCACAACTTATGTGTTTATGAGCAGATTTAGGAATAAAGAAAACCGGAAAAACTCCCTCATGTAGCACTAATCATTAGTTGCAATACGTTTTTGTGGTGTGCACACACATATATTATATTTCTATGTCTCTCACACACACACACACACACATACACACACGTTGAATGACCTGGTTTGCCTTCACAACGAAGCCACGTCACCGAAAATAGCTTGTTCTCATTTGTTACATTGACACATTTCATTTGCAAAACTTGTTGGCGTTTATAATACAAATACGAATTTGTCAAATTGTTGATTTGCAAGCAGTATTAAGGTTTGATGGCAAGCCGGCATCTGGCAACACACGCTGCTTTATGTCAACACTGAATCAAAGTAACAACGCCCCAGCGGAGAGGCCACTTTGAATAGTGGAATTTGTGCATACATTTGAATATATTTCGTCAAATAATGGCTTTATTAAAAGGCTGCCGTACCGCGACCTTGTCAACCTTCAAAGGAGTCTCGGCTAAATAGGTCTTGCATGCTAATCACTGGAAAAATAATAGAAGCAACAGATTAATTCTAGCCAAAACAGGGACACGTGGTGGAGGATCAATTGGATTTAGATGACAGGTGTTTTAGTCGTTGACATCAATCCAAAAACACACAAGGCTGCCAACAGACACCGTTTTTGCTGAATGTGGAATTTAGCACACAGTTTCGGTCTTTCAGCACTTAAAAAAGGTCACAGCGTAATAAAAGTATCCATCGCCACTGACTGTGTAGTTAGCAGCTTCTTAAGGCAGAATGACTGCCATTATACAATAGGACAATATTGATCAGACATTTAAAACAATCGGAGATGATGACACAACCCTATTCTGACTTTACAAATGACTTTAAAAACTGAGTGATGAAGGCTTTCGATAGTGCTGACGATGCTGGTTCTCTCAGCGTATTAAAAAGCTTTGGATTGACGCGCTGTCCACATCAATGAGCCAGACACACACATCCAACTTTTTCAAATCAATATGGATCTGTTCTAGACGCTGGAGGGTACAATAATCAATAATGTCAAAAAATTTAAATGACAAAGTATTTTCAGTTCCTTTACCACACATGGATGCAGACACACACACACACACTAACCTGTGGAGACAGGGCAGTGGGAGGCTGGGTGAAGAGTGTGGAGTGGGCTGCAGGCCGGAGGCCATGTGATCTCCTGACAGTCTGACAGGTGAAAGGAGCAGACAGTACCTCCTGCTGAAGAGCACAAGACACAAACAGTCAATATAAACAAGTTGGGGAGCATCACGGTAAACGCCACGTGGAAACAAAGTGTTTGGGATATTCACAATAAAGTAGAAAATAGCAAACCGTGTGCTATTTTCACAACGGTGCACCATCAGGACCCAGTATGTTACAATGAGCTAAAAAGAGGCTTAACATAATGGAGTGTGGAAGTGGTAGTTGTATGATCTATTCCCCACACAGGCCAGGGCAATGTCATCTCTGCAGCTATTTTTGTGTGGCTGGAGCTGTGCGTGCAACAGTCGCGCTGTCATGTGAAGCGTCTTGCGTACGCTGGGGGAGGCAGCTTCCGCTGCTGTGACCGTCAATCAGATGAAAGAGCTGACCAGCCTGCAGCTGCTCCTCAGACCATTAATACAACAGGACTAGCAGCAAGGTATTTATTCACTAAATATCCATTCGTAGGTTGATTGCAAGGGGACTTTTGTCATATGACGGGAAAAGCAAGCACAAAATACAGTTGCTTCGATGATTCTGGAGACGCGCATTTGTTTGGATGTGTGTGCGTGTGTGTGTGTGTGTTTTTGTGAGGGGGGCAGGGTGTCACGGTAAACTTAGAATGACTAAAATGATTCCACCTTCAAGTTAGTGTACACTATGTTCCCTGCCTCCCAGCTCTCCCTGAGGAAAGGTAAGATGGAGTAGCTCTCCCATCAGAAAACACAGAGAGCACCTTGACTACGCCCACTGAACAACAGCTAGGGCAGCTCATGAAACATTCATATTAGACCCATGCATTTGGGCTTGTTTTGCCTCTAGGGGGGGGTCGGACCACAGACACTTTCAGAAAACAAGCCAGGACCTTAACACTCCACGAACTTGCCCCCGGCTTTCTACGGTGAGCAATAACAACAACAAAAGGTCAGACGTGATTACATTTTCAAAACCATCCACCATCCCCAGTGCATTTAGGAGGTGACGCCTTCAACATATCAGAAAGTTAGTTACTTGATTTACTCATATGAAATCTGCAGGTGCTAAACAGTTTTTAAAATGTGTGAAAGACGGCAGGTGCAAACCAGAAAATGTGCAAATTTCTTTCTTTTCAGCTGTATTAAAATAACAGGTTTGCAAATAGTGTTTTTCACCACACCAGTTTTTCTGATTGTGCCAGAACTCAGGATTTCTTATCACTTTTTTCTCAAAAAGCTGAACTTTTCTCAATCATGTTTTGGAATAGTTTGACACTTTTTACTCGCCGAGAGTTAAATGTGAGGATAAACACCACTCATTATGACTGTACTTTGAATATGAAGCGACAGCCAGCGGCCGCTTAGCTTAGCACAAGGGCTGAGAACATGAGAAAATGGGTTCATAATATAAGCTATCCTTCCATCGAGGCCGAAGTCCTTCCCATCATGCATCGGCTCGAAGAGGCTTTGTAAACACAGGAAAGGTTGCGGCACTAACACACTGGATTCCAGCTGTGACGTGTACAGTTATCCACTCAGCCACCGTGCTCACGGTAAATGTAAGCCATGCGTTAATTAATCAATAGTAATCACTGAAACAGCCTGTAATAAGGAGGTCGGCACGAGGAGCCTCGGTTTAGCAGTAATTGTCTAATTACATATTTGCTGTGTGTCCTTTCCGCAAGCAGAGCTCCAACCTATATAAATAGATGTGGGATTAACACCGTTATAATGACTTTCAGTCTTAGTAAATAAAATATAATAAAAAGTAGATTATGTCCATTTAATTTTTTCTCTATTGGTAACAGTTATGAATATATCTTTACACAACAAACCATTTACATAAGGGTAAATTAGGTCTACAGTTTCTCTCACATTAATAGGCTATTGTCAGCATCCGGGCCTGTGAAGGTTCAGCACAGGTCAACCTCGGACATGAGCTTCCCTGCAGAGCTGCTGGGAGAACTAGCCCTGATGACACTTATTTTGTCTTTCAGCTTCGCAAATGAGCAGAGGTAACTCTTGAACTGTTGAGGACAGTTAATAAAAAGCACTCTCCATGGTTCGTTACCGTGCTTGATTGACATGGCCTGGAGCTTTTGAACAGAGTGTCTTCAGCATTAGATAGGATAATGGACCGTGGTTCTAAAACGGCATGATGCAGCAGAATTATTGCCTCCTCCTTATCTTTGCCAATTCAGACTTACAGCATCAACTCATAGGAGAGGCCTGGATTCAAAACTCAAGGGACTTGAAAAAGTGTCCATGGACTGCCAAGAGATTCTCCTCTGGTCTGCTATACTGTAGAGGAGCAACTATATTTCATTAAATTGTTGACGATGTAATGTGGGAATTTACTGAGGCGAGTTCTCTGCCAAACAACCAAACAGACTCATTTTCATTCTGGCAGCAAATTCAAGATGCGGCAATACATTTACCAAAATAATAAGGCTGAATGGGTCAATATGCTACTATTTGAAAAACACTGCAGGTTTACTTATTGTGAAATAACTGTGAGGCTAAGGTGTTTTAAAAAATACAGCACAACATCAAATTCTGTGTTTATTTTTGCACAACCACATGCTAAGTATAACAAAGATATTCAAATAGAATTCAGTAATACGTAAAAGATTTTTTTTTTTTAAGATATCACAATAATGTAATATCATTCATGCGAGACCACAAAAGTGTCCACAGACTGGTAAACACAGAACAAATGTGGACTGAAATGTGTGTGGAACAAAATAAAACGTTACAAAGTCAAAGCAAGGGGGTTAATGATTCACAAGCTTTAATGTTATTCCACGATGTGACACATATACTACCATGTAGACCTATAGGAGTTGTTTCTGCGTCTGTTCCCGGTCTATTTCTGTTGATTACATTGCCACAGAGGAATACAACTGCTCTCTCTCTCGATACCAACCACAACACACACACACGGTAGAATCCTATACCGAATGAACGCACACTCAAGACCCACCACCTAATTCTCCCGATACGAGAGGCCTCTGCTGACAACTTCTCTTTGTGGACAAACACAATAAGCAACACACAGGTCAAAACAAATGATCGGGGCATCGCTGCAGTTAAAAGTTGAACTGTGTGAAACCGACCGACTCCGCAGCAATTGTACTGAATTGGATTGAATTCCAAAACATTGAATTATTATCATGAGGAAATTCAAAGTCATATTTTCCAACAGTGGCGCAAGAGAGGACCATATTGAAGATGTATTTCATACGCTTTTCATACGTATCAATCAGCCACGTCACGTGTCATACTCTGTCATAGTGCGGAAATTAGCGACCACTGGCTAATAGATCGACTTCGAAAGGTCACAGACACGTCAGACCTAAACCTAAGCTCTTCTCAGGTAACGCCAATCCCACCGCCTACGTATCCATCATGCTTGCCATGTAGTCAGTCTGATGCGTTTGACACCTGAGTGCCACCTGATCCACTGAGTGTTTACAAGAGTCTGAGTCCAGACTCCAGCATTTTGTCACCTCTGCACATTACCCTGGCCTGAACTGACGTGATCCCCGGCAGCCGTAATTACTGGAAAGGAGTCATCAGAACGCTCAGATGTCTCTTGATGCAACAGCTTGACTAATGGTTCATCTTAGATGTCACAGACCATGCTAAGTTAAGGGCCAGTGGAATGGGCCTGAGGGTGTGGTAAAGAAGTGTCAGTCTCTGTTTATCAGCACCGTCTACCAGAGAAATAATCTGTATTCAACATTTCACATTCACAATAAAAGCTTAGGGAATCCAGATGGGGGTAATTTGTATAAAAACAATTATCCAATATTTTAAACTTTCCTTGTCACGTTACACCTAGACCTGACACTTGAGCTTATGTGCACATGCTGAAGAGGCCAAAAACTGGCTTCTAAATAAAAAACACAAGCCTCTCAGTTATAGAAATAATATGACAAAGGGGTCAAGCAGGTCATGATGTGACCATGGCTATTATTTTTGGCTTACCTCAGTATTGCCCATTGCATTTATATGCATGTTTATTCAAATAAAACAGTCACCGACATGACACAATAATAAACATCAGGATTTTATTCACCACTATAAGACTATTTCATTTTATTTATTGTTGGTTTCATTTTATTTTCATTTTTATTTTAAATATTTAAGTCACATTCCAATTCCATGTGTCTGTATATTCTTAAGAATTAAAGTTCATTGTTCTTTCAAATATCTTTTAAATATATTATCATTATATCAGTGCCATTAAATGGTCTTGAAATGACAATATCGTTTATCGCAATTATTTAACAAGACTTGGGAATGCCATTTGTTCAATGTTAAGTGAGTTAACAAGACGAAAAAGAAAAGATGCGTGGCGGCCATTTTTACCGACACCATATCCTCTTGCCCTCAAATATACAGAGCTATTTAATACTGCATGTTGATTACATATACACTATTACATGTCTCTTATATGTTCTCTTTGAAGTCAGCAGGCTCTTCAATGCTGCAACTTCTTCCAAAGAAAGCAACATCTATTGTAGCATGTAAGTGATTCACATTCTGATCGGGGGCTATCTCTGCCCATTCTCTTATCTTTCTTTCACAGTTTCTCTTCCGGCCTAGAAGGAGAAAGGCAGTCAACCCTCGGGAGATGTGGGAGAGAGAGCAGGAGGGGTGAGGGATGGAGAAAGTGGGGAGGCTGCTAGCAATCACCCGCCACAGAGAGCAGAGATGAGAGAGTGAGATAGGAGAAGGGAAGAGGAAAGTTACATGAAATTTCCAACACATTAAGCACACCATTCTATCCAGTGCCTGCACATGGTTAAAGAGGGGTTGAGTGGGTGGGAGTGGCTGTTGAGTGGCCACTATCAAATGAAAGTATTTTACAGCTTAGGAGAACTGATCCAGTTACAGGGATTCCCCATTTGTTCCCTGTTGTCAGGCAGACATATAAAGGATAGAGAGGAATAACCTGTCCAGGTACAGCCAACGAGAGGTGAAGGACTCAAACTAACAACGTCCTAGACACAGTGAGACTCCCGTGGAGCCCAAAGGTGAACCTCTTCTCTCAAGGACATGCAGACATTTGTTTGTACGCCTGCGGATGTACAAGTGGGTGGTTGTGTGAGCTGTGCTGCAAGGCTGAAAGAAGAAATGACCGGAGCCGTGCTGCAGGGTTCCTGCAAACCAATATAAAATTTATTTAACCAGGAAAAGCTTCATTGAGATAGAAAACTCTCCTTTACAGGATGATATATGCCAAACAGAAGAGGAGAGGGCTGCACAGTCAGTGACCGCCTTCGCCATTAATCACTGGAGAAATGTGACGCAACCACATCCCACCATGTATTCACGGAGACACACATATACGCAAGCAGGGTCATTGAGGCTGGCGGGGTTGTGCAGAGAGAGAGGTTGACAGCTTCGCAGCTCCTGCTGCAGCAGAGATAAATGGGCGGGCTGAAAACTGCCTTCATTCAGAATGGAATATGTCAACAAAGCAGCATCATCCCCAGGTGTCTGGGGGACTCTAAGAGGAGGAGAACAGACGAAAAAAAGGAAAGGAAAGCAGGGGTAGACTAGGACAGACTAATAGAGCTGTGCAGGCAGCACAGAGGCCGATACATGCTAGAAAGAAGTCAGACATCTTCCATAAAACATATTGGTCTGATTCATTGCCCCAGGTGTTAACTCTATAAAGCTCAGAATGGTGGGGAGAGCAACACGATACCATTGTTGGTATTGTTGCACCAGAATGGCCTGGAAATGTCAGAACAAACATTGCTGACTTTTAAAGGCCCTCTTCCATTGAGCCTACAGTCCAGTATACAAGATAGAACTGAATAAGAAGTGAGGAATGTAAAAAGATGTTGTAAGGAATGTGCCGTTTGCTTCATCTCATACAAAAAGACACATACGTGTCCGAGCAAGCTGTGAAGACCAAGCTGATGATCAGCGGTACTGAGAGTAGGAGCGTAGGCGTGAGGGGGAGGAAGCACAGGCAAATGAGAGAGAGAGAGAGAGACGGAGTGAGTGAGCATTAGAGAGGAGAAACAAATCTGTGTGTGTGTGTGTGTGAGTGTGTAGGTCTCGGTTTGTGTGTGTAGTCATTACAAAGTAATCACTCCTTAGCATCAGTGAGCCACAAATAGCAAGAACCACCTACTTACCCATTTCTATATGAATAAATAACCTTAAGAAATTATAATATTGGAACAGAAAATGGCACATTTTATCTTCAGTCAATACCAACATTCTATGTTTACACAATTTGGTATAAACACTGTGACACAGCCAACTGTTGTGTATATTAAGCAAACTGTGGCTTACACTCAGTATGGTCGGCTCCCCATCTAAGTGGCTTTAATTCTACGTTGCCAGCAGAAAGGCAATGAGTCCTGTATTCACACAGTGTGGGTCTTCTAAGGTTGTAATAGGTTATTTTGATTCTGCACATGTAAATAGAGGAAGTCTTATGCTTTAAATTAATACATATAGAAAGATATTATAAATAGGAGATATTAGGAAGAATATTATGACTGTACTGTGAATTTATTTTGAAGCATAAGGGAAATACACTGGTTTCTGTATTAACTGTATGTAATGATACATGAAAATGGCAAGAGTAATGTTTATATGTATGCCGCATGGGAATGAATAATGTTTATAATTTCAGAGATGTCACATTAATGGAAGCCGGTTGAAACCCGAGATGTTACTTTAATCCAGAGAGTAAAATACTGGGCTTATATGGCTTTAAGAAAATGAGAAAGTGTTGCATATTTTGAAGAACAAATGACTAATCTTTGAGGATAGGTGATTGGCTGTTAAATCCGAATATACTGTCCGTGTGATGGGGAGATCGCTCTCTGGTCCTTGACTTGTGTCAGACAGACCTACTTGCCTTCGTTTCCTGCTTGTAGCCTGTGGAGGAACAGTCAGTTCGACCATCGAATCGTGAGCTTTAATTGTTTGTTAAACTTCTTGCCATTAAATATTGTTAAACTGAACCCATTGCATCCTGATCCGGATTTTCATCGAGCTCGAGACGCCCAGTATTCAGAACTCTTTCAGTCTCTTTAGAAAAGGAAGCACTTTGCTAACAAAATCCGCTGCTGCATGAGCACAAAGGGACAACCACACCTTGTCCACACAATGTGTCTCTGCAGGTAAGTCCAACTCCAGCTGTGCAACCATCAGCACATCTCCAGGGACACGACTTCTTCTGGCCTCCTGCTGGTTGAGTCTGGAGACTGGCTTCCCAACACTGCAGCTCAGCTTTAACTTCAAGTTGAGCCTGTACTGTAACTTTGTGTCTAACTTGATCGCCATGCAGCGGATGTTGCCGTTCACTTTTACACTTGGATCCGTAGGCTTCACCTTCTAACAATATCTTTTGAACCCGTCTTCACTGCTGAGTCAGTTTGACGTTGTGGATTTATCCTTCAAATGCTTTTTGGAGACCCTTGTGTCTGCTTCTCTATGAAAATCGTTTTCTTTTACAGAAATTTGACAATATTTCTTCAAGGAGTGCAGTTAGTGACAGTGTGTGCTCCATAATAGCTCTGAGAGCTTGACGGAGTAGCAGCGAGGTTGTTGCCTCCACCTGCAGTTTTCGATTGATTGTTGTGAATGCTCCAATAAATAGATGTAAATAAATAACACATAGATTGATGATACGTTCCGTGACATTTTCTCTTCCCCTCCCCGAATATATTTTTCTTCTTCGCAACAAATCTGGTGATCCTGCGAATACCCTGAGAGGTGAGAACGACTGCTCGAGTCTCCCACACCAACAAAATGTTGCAAAATGCTTGTCATGTCACGAGTCTGGTGGAACTGAGGATAGGGTTAGCTGAGTTTTATGTTTGTATTTTTCCCTCTGGCTTTTTGTAAAATAGCAGGCAGGGATTTTGCCCATCTAACAGCAACAGATCATATAAGTGTGTGTGCGACGACCCCTGACCTTTCCTGCCAGTCTGTCCGTCATGTTTTCCAGATACCTGGTGGCAGGGGATCGTTAAGGCCAACTGGGAACACCTGGGTCCGGTGTTCCCAGTTGGCCCTGACTGCTACTGCTGTCTCATTGTTGTGGTTTAAGAGCCGGGTCATAAGAACACTTACACAGATCCATTTGAATACAACTGTGTTTTTTCATTAGAACGTTTATCAAGTGGTTGAGAATCACATTTGCATTTCAAAGATTTCCTTTAATTTTTTAAGTCAAGGGGCTACCGGATAACCCAACGCTTCCACCCACAACCCTTGGCTGAAGGGCTTCTCCTTTCACCTGCAGTATGTCCTTCTTAAACCGGCTCATTATAGCACACTTGATTTTTGGGCATTGTGAGGCTGTATATCATTTCCACTGCACCCATCAGAAAGTAACAGGGCTAACCTGCAATATCGTGGCCCTGCTTATGGAGCTGCTCTTTGTTCGACATTATTAATGCGAATGGATCACGCCGTCCAGCTCCTTCACATCAAACATTTACCATCCGCAGGGCAAAGCATCATTGAGGGCCTTGACCAATCGGGATAATCGTTGCTGACTCTTTTTTTCTTCTCATTGCAGTACCATTGAAGCAAACCACACCTGTCAAACGCTTAACTGCCCTGCTCACGTCACAGGTGCTGATACCAGTACAGGTATCACAATCATTCTGATTTCATTACAGTAGTGGTCCCGTAGCTTTTGCTCCACCAGAATCTGGGGAGCACAGTCGCCATCATTCTGATGAATAAATGCCACTCTGTTTGAATGAGGTAATGTGAGGAAACAAATGGTTCCTAGACTCCCACTCGCCATATTCCTTTTTCCCTTGGGGCTTTTGTGACAATTGTAAATTAAGTTAAACATTCAACAGCAGTAACTCTCTTCCATTTATATTTGACATACGGATTTATATTAAATGTTGCATCAAAGGAAATATACATTTGAAGGAAAGCCTCAAAGACAATTCAATAATTCAAGACCCGAATCAACACCACCGGTGCATGTCTTCCACAGAGGCGACTGAATGGAGGTAGTGCAGGACAGCAACCCACGGGAACTGTACCGTATGCTGGACAGTTTTGCATAAGAAGCAGAGAACAGGAGACAATGAGATGAATAACCTTCAATTCTCTGTTAGAAAAAGGACATCTTCAGTGTGCAAATTGTTACCCAGGCAACAGCAGCACCAGGACTTTTGAAACGCTCCAGAAACCTGTGCATTTACTTCTCTTCTCTCCTGCACTTTGTAGCCTTGGTCTCTTAAAGGGAGATTTACTCGCATCTTCCTAATGTCGGTGTAAAAAGACTGCCTCATACATTGTGAATTCAGAAACGTTGCCTAAGGCAGCAAAAACAAAAGAAGAAGCTTTGTAATGGTGTTGCTATTACTTGTCGAAAAAGGAGACGCTCTTAACCTAATCTCTAACTCCCCTACTCTCCCCCCCCTTGCTTTTTTCTCCCTCCATCCCCCTCTTCCCATCCAGTTCATGTTTAGGTTGGGCTTTCCCGAGGGTTCCCCTCAGGACCTGGGTTGATAAAGGCTCTGGCAGAGCGAGTTGAAAGCTCAGCTGGAGGTGCTTCACTGATCTGCGCTGCTGCTTCGCTCAGCCTTTCTGCCTCATCATCACTGCTTAACTATTTTCCCTGGGAAAAAAACAACCGGGCTGATAACTGGTGACTGTCTGGCTGAATGACAGGCATTTTTTTTTTCCATGCAGCGGGTGTATGGAGGAATAGGTCGGACGGTGACCTTTATCTGACAAGCATATGATTGTCTTCTCTCTGCGAATAACAGAGAAGACATGGGGCTCTGGTGCTGATGTGCTACCCAGCAGAGACACAAATAACTGGGTCAGAGAGAAGTGGATCAGCTTTTATATTTGCACAGTGGAAAGAGCGTCCGTTTTTTTGTATTTCATTGCAACTGGAATGGCAAACAACCCTGCCCTAAATCAATACCCTGGAGACGACAGTTACACTCCGTTACCCACATTAGCAGAACAGGGAAGTGAAACAATTCAAACAATTCAATATAGCTACCACATGCTAGACACGTGGCCACTTTTAATTACTTTGAGAGCAAGCTCATGGAGCGCAAGAATAGTGTGGCACGTGACTCATAGAGGATGCCAGTGGTGTCAGCCTCAGATGCTCCTACTCTCAGAGAAAACAATATTTCAAACTGCATTTGTGAGTCTGACTGTCTGTGCATGTGGGTGGTAAGAAGCGAGACAGAATGATATAAACTTCACAAACAATGGTTTCCAGCTGTCTATTTAATGTTGTTTCCAAAATGGTGGAAGCTGCTGCAGTGCTTGGAGTCGACTCAGACATCTGCAACCAGAAGAGAGGAACACACTTGTTGTAATTTGCCTGTTTCCAGACTGCTATGGCAACGCTGTCCTGACAATATGTAATGCAAATACATACTTTTTTGCTGAATCGCCAAGAATCCTGTCGTCGTCAATGGCTCGACTCTCTGATCACACAGCCACGGCCCCCGGAGGAGCGTCTCCATGGAAATACATTTTCCAACAAAGTCTCCTCTCCACCATCTCCTCCGCCCTATTTATAGAACGGTGGGGCACTAGCTTGCTGGCGAAGGATGACTAACCGTATAGTGAGAATGGGAACGTCTCGTATCTCCACAGTGCTCGTCTTCCTGCTCGCAGCTTCATATCAAATCAAAAGGCTTTGAACGGGCGTTCAGCACAAACAGCTGACACAAAATCCCCCTGTTCCCCCCCCGAGGGAACGCAGGTCTTAAGCGTGTGAAGTTGTGGGGAAGCAGGTGTGCGTTTCAAGTTGATGCAAGGGCCGCAGGTTAGGCGCACATTAAAGCCAGACAGCAGCGTTACGGCGGGGGTCTCTGCGGCCCGTTGCTTTTTGACCTCCCTCTGTGGAATGAGGATGAGAGAACCACGGGCGTTTTTTTAGGTCAACAGCTTCTTCCCCCCCCCCCCCGTCCCAATCAGGTCACGGGTGAGAGGCAAATGTGTCTGTGCGCCAAAGCATGTGGTGGAAAATGAATAAATAAAAAGATAGATATATCTCATTCTAGGTCTGAGCTCGACGAGTGTACGGCTATCGCTGACAGTGCAGCGCAGTCTCAGCCTATCGAGGGAGCAACAAAAAGAGCTCCGTCTCAGTGCCTTCAAGGAAACAGTCTGAAAACACTGTGGCAAGGGACAGATGCTCCCCAGTTGTGCAGATAGCGCTAATTATCATTAGGCTCCACGAGCGTCATGCTTATTATTACCACACTGCAGTGGCACCACAAAGAGGAGCTCCTGCACACGGCGTGGCGTTAACTCGATGACGGAGAACAACAATTAGGATCGTCGGCTTTCATTATCAAGACACAGTCACTCTCAATGACTGCTAACGAGACCACGGGTCGCCATCATGGTAGCGCTGCTGCTGCTGCCGTCGAGGTTGTTACTGGATACATCTCCTTTTAAATGCCCTTGTGAAGTTCGGTGACAATGTATTTGTGGGACAATATATTTATTAATTTTAAAAAGGGGTTTTTCTGCACATTATATAATGCGGGGGCAATTCCTTTAATGTGGTATCTTTGGTTGTATTAAGTCAATGTGGTTCAACTTGAGTAAACTTATTGGATGAAATAACCGTACAGTCATGTGACAGCTTTTATAGTATAAATTATAACTGAATGCTGCTATGGATCATTTCTCTCGCGATGTACAGAAGTTTTGTGACAGAAAAGCATCTGAGATGATATCAATCAGTGTAGGGGATTGGAAAGTTGAGAATATAGATTCAGTCAACACTAATGCCACATCAATATCGCAGACAAATATCGCAGGCTTTGCAATACTTGCAATAAAATTGATTATCTGGTCAATACCTCCAGTCCATAGAAACAAAGAATACACTTAACTTGACAAAGGCTCTAGTCTAGATAAAAGGCAGCCGTACCCCCACCACCACCACCACCACTTCTATACTACATATAATCTGACCCATCTCATACAACCTCAGCTGAGTTCTATGAAACAGGGATGCTTATTCCCCTTGTGTCTCCAAACCACTGATCCACTACGGATTTAAGTTAATTAAAAGAGACACAGCTCAAAGCTCAGACTCCTGATTCATTTAAAACTTGCAGTTAAGTAGTCAGAGGAGACCGGCAACCTATCTAGAGGAAAGCTATTAGAGTCTTCACCATGCAGAGCTGCAGAAAAACTGTACATGAACACCAAAAGCACTTAGCTTGTGATTGAGAAATGTTTGGCTTGTCTCTCTGGTCAAGCTAATCATTACAGATAACACAATATGACTTGAGGGTTTAGAGTCCATTGTTTGGTGGAGATGTACATATTTGTTTGTTTTCTCCATGGTGAACCCACCCCCACCCACCTCCCCAGGTACTTGAGCTTACCTTGGCACTGCTAAAACCTGGGTAATTACAGTGCAAACAAACTTGGCGCCAGGCTGAAGGCTCTTTAACTCCCTGTGTGCGCTCGGAGTTTGATCAATGTCACTTCACTTCTGGTAACATGATGACCATCAATCAGAAAAGACAGACGGCTAGATTCAGGCTTGGAAGGACATTTGGAATAAAGGAACCGTTTAGTGAGTCAGCAAAAAGGGGACTCAAAGCTCCCGAGAAAAGGGACATCAGAGCCTCACTCCAGCATACTATGTTGGTTGTGGGTGGCAGACATCTCATTTCCTGTCATGACCATCCAGACCACACGACGTCTCTGAGCAGCTGCCAAGTTATTTCATGTTTAAAAGACCCCCTGACCTGTTTCTTGGTTAGGAGCGTGCTGAATTCTCATGATCGAGGGCACTTGAACCCATAATCAAAGCCCCATCTGCAGCCGTGTTAATGCGTAGATATTGGTCTCAATTCATAGAATCGTGGTTATATTACATTACATGTAATTTAGCTGACGCTTTTATCCAAAGAGACTTACAATCATGATACATTCATACACCGTAGACACAGCTACAGGGCGTAATTCAGGATTAAGTGTCTTGCTCAAGGACACATGGACTAAGGCAGGGATCAAACCGCCAACCCCCTGATTGAAAGACGGACCTGCTAACCACTTACCCACAGTCGACGTAACTTTAGTTTTCTTGTCTATACAAGCCATAACAGCCTGACTGTGATTCACACCATCGCCCAGCCAACAATTGATGGGGTGGGTGGGTGTGGCGTTGCCTCGAAGGGGCATGACGAACCATCAATAGTTCAAAAATACTGGATATTCTCTCGAAAAAAAGATAAATATTTGTTTCCTGTAATGAACACTAGACCGGGAGCAGGATCATTTGATCGTCCTACTCCTAACAGTGTTCAAGCTTTATGTGTTGAATGTGTTCCCTTCCTCATTAAAATTATTGAAAAGTCAACTTCCCCTCCCTTCGCTGGTGCGATACAACATTACTTGGCATGTTTTTGCGACCAACTTTAGAGCAGGTAAAATAGCGTGAAACCATCGCAAAGAAGTTGCGATGCATATCCTTAAGTTTGCTCAAGATAATACTGAGGGTCATTAGGGGGTTAACAAAATCCAGAGAGACTTTAAAATTACCTTTCTAGAAATTGTGGAGATCGTAAGACAATGTTATGCTACAATACTTTTATAACAAATGTACCTTTTTTTGTCATTATACATCTTTTGAATTTGGTTTAATCGAGAGAATGTGTCATTGTTCCTAAAATATCCTTTCACGCCTTAAGGAGACATTTTCTCTCGGCACAAAGCGTACAGTATATTACGCATTTTGAATATAATATTCAATTCAATTCAGTTTATTTGTATAGCCCAATTTCACAAATTTGTCTCGGAGTGCTTTACAATCTGTACACATAGACATCCCTGCCCCAAAACCTCGCATCGGACCAGGAAAAACTCCCAAATAACCCTTCAGGGGGAAAAAAAGGGAAGAAACCTTCAGGAGAGCAACAGAGGAGGATCCCTCTCCAGGATGGACAGATGCAATAGATGTAATGTGTACAGAAGGACAGATTGAGAGTTTAAATACATTCAATGAATGTGACAGAGTGTATATCTGTAGCTAATGACTGCCAGCCACCACGGGAGAAAAAGTAACAACAAGCGGCAGCCTGCTTGGCAACAGGCCTTACTAAGCCGCCACGGAGAGAGAGCTTTCCTCTCAAGTCGACACACACGCACGCGTCTCCCAGTAGCCCCAATGACCTCCATACATCCTGTTTAACCGTGACCAGCAAAGCCCTCGTCTCCCTTGCAAACCAACGGCAGTACGTATCACAGCGCTGATGAACTCTGAAGTGCAGGCAGATTTCCCTCGAGCAGAGCCGCCTTGTCTGTCCCCAGATCTCAACTGGCTTTACCAGAAGAGACACTGGCCCGCACGCTCAAATCAGAGGGGCCTACAATGATGAAACAAACTCCCATTATTAACCCCGTACACTGTAGTATGTCGATCCAGCAGAATCAAAAGTAAAACTTACAAACTAGTTTGAGTGTGTGTTCAAGTTTGGGTTTAAGTTTGCAAGGGTCACCTTTGAATTTGACCCATTTAGTTATGTTGGCACTTTATTTGCAAGGCTTTCAAATTTTCGTCTGCTATCTTGGTTAAACTTTAAAGTAATGGAGCAGAATTGTGTGCTTGAATGCCCAGTAATACATTACTTATTCCTACAGCTAAGCAATTATATGTATACACCAATAATTTACAGAGTAATTATACTCAAATGTGTTGTCGGGATCCTAAATGCCCATGTATCATCATCATATATGGATCTAATTAGTTGTATTCTTCTTAAAAAACGGTAGCAGTTTGGAGGTTGCTGATATTCACAACTATCTTGAAATTGGTAGTTCTACCCAATAAAATAAAAAATAGAAACACTTTATCAAGCATTTTTTACCTACGCATCTACTCATTAAAAATAGAGAAATCGCCTTCAGAGTCAAACTCCAATTTCCAAGCCAATTGTATTAATAATCCTTTCGCTTGTGCTGGCGGTGAGACTGGGGAGCTGTAATGAGAAGCAGCCCAGAGAAAAAGGTGAAACTTAGGGCGAGGGAATCCTCACAACCCACAATCACAACATCATTCCTCAACAATACAGCCATTACTCCATCAGCCAAACAGCAGCCATTCATACAAGATGTCACCAATTCCAATTAGGAGCTGCCTCGCTGTTAACAGCTAGCAGTTTCTCCTCTCTTCCCGCCATGATTCTCCTCTTGCTGCACTGCCCTGATAGGATTATTTTCTTCTTTAAACCAGGGATGAACCGATACTGATATTGGCCGATACAGAATCAAATCGAGCATCGAGGTCAAAGAGGCCGATCTATTTAATTATATTCTATGTGGTTACTATAAACAATATATACTGGGATTTTAAATCCTGTTAAGGTGTTGACCAGTTTGTTGCTTCATGAAAAAGGCTTAAGCTGCGTTCACACCAAAAGCGTTGCGAATATTCACAATGCTTTACTCACATGAGTTTACTCACTTGACCGTTTGTGGCTTTTCGATTCACTCGCGCGAGGGGCGGGGCTTATCTATGTGGCTTTACTCCGCGGAAACAGTTATCATTTCCTTCATCCACCACGGAAGAACTAACCACTAGTTCTGATTTGTTCTGATTTGTACTTGTTGTGGACATGCCACAAACATCGGGACATCCAACGCCCTCGTGTTTGGGTTCATAACATCACCCGTAGGCTCACACGTGACTTTCACCTCTTCTTCTGAATAACTGTCTCTTCCGTCGCTACTAGAGCAGCAGCAGCCAGTTAGATTCACCAACGGCGGACTGTCTCAACGCCGATTGGCTTTTGCAACTCGGCATTAGGAGAGCGATATTCACGCATGAAAGAATGATCCCAGTCAAAGCTTATGAATTAAACACCAGTAACTTATCGGTCCTCTGCATCAGTTGATAACCAAAATCCAGGTATCACTGTTGGTATCGAGACTGAAAGTCAGATCTGTCCAATTCAATAAACCAGCATAATGTAAATAAGTGGGAGCAGATTTTGGGTTCAACGCTGTTTAATGGTGTTGATATGAGAAGCTCAACACACTGTCATCAAGTTTGTTTTCTTACAATAGTACAAAGTCTACCTAATGTTGACTCAATGTATTGGCTTTCAACAAGAATGTAAACCTGCAGCTTAGAGACATTTCAATGGCTCAATTGTCACAACCTACTGTGTCAATATCCCCGGAGCCTCGACTCTACCGCTTGTATTCATTCACGATGAACTTGAATAAACAAGGGTATAAACAATCGATACTACCTGAAGAAGAGGTCGACGCCACGACCCCGTCTCTCACTAATGAGCTTCGTATTGGACAGTGTGGATATTTTGCAGGGCAAAGTTCTGTCAAACTGAACTCGGAGAAGAAAACAAGGTGAGATCGATTTGCAAAGGGAAGCAAATGCTTCTTGTCACTTTTCTCACTGAAATGAACGAGGCGAGAGTTTTGGTTTGCCGTCTCCTTGAAAGGATCCGGTAGAGTTACACCTCCAACAAGAAGACGTGGAGAAAACCACACGAGTGCCCTCAGGTAAGATACTAACATACACACATAATGCTTGTTTTGACTTCAAGGTGATCTTACTTGTAAGGCTGACTCCCTGCACCTCGTGTTTTAACTGTGTTGCTCCTGTGTAATTTCTGACCAAACTAATTGTTACAATACAATAAATGAAGAAAACATCCAAGCCCAAAGATGCCCACAACAACACAAGTAGCACTTGCAGTGTCTAAACTGCTAAATGAATACTGTACGGCATACAGCACTATACAAAACTGTTCCATACTTAGTCCTGCGATACTTAATAGTTGCAGTGCTCGTCGCTGTGTGTCGGAGACTAACTGCTATGGACCCACTGACTCACCCAAAAAGGACGGCAGAACCACCTCAATCAGAAAATGCTTTCACATAACTGTCACACATGACAGATCATATGGGACGAGCTGACCTTCATCGAAGCCAAATCTGCCCCGTCTAATTTGCGCTGCTCATTTGGACCTGGCATTGCCACAGATTAGTTTTGCCATCCCTATAATGAGCCCGACCTCGTATCTGTTGACATGAAAGGCTGTGCCGCTGGTGGCCTTCAGGTACTGCTCACCTGCCCTCCTGGCAGAGGACGCCACCAGCGCAGCATCCCAGAGATGAGAGTGGGTAACCAAGCGGCGCCTCTATCCATCCATCATCACATTACACACGTTGGCCTAGTTTAATGTCCTTTCCAGACTTCACTGGAGACACGCTGGGCCACACAGACGTACGGGAAGCAGCTAATTAGTCGACGCCACCGGCAGACATTCACCAGTCATTTACCACGTCACGGGTGAAATCCCTTCCAGAGGAATAATGAGGACTTTTCCCCTCACAATAGTCTCATCTACTTACAACGCTACCACATCTCTAAGATGAACAGCAGATTAAACATTGTTGCAAAGAGTCAAAGCATTAAGCATTTCAGGAAGCTGAACTCTCTCCCCACTCTCCCACTCCTTTGTCAAATGCTGCAAAAACTCTGTCTGGCTGTTGCTACTGTACAGACGCAGTCTTTTTTTGTCGTTCTTAATTTGTCAAATGTATGTTGTCTTAATGTTATTTGCTGTTGACTGTTTGAAATGTATTTATTACTTTATTACTATTATTTTACTTTATGTCGGACAAAAGAGACAAATGTATTTTTCAATTTTCTCGCTGTTTAACATTGGAAAATTGACAATAAAGATAACTTTGAACTTTACTTTTTTTTTTTATAACTACTGTATATACATATAAAGAGACGGTTGGGCGTAACGCAGCCAGGTTTGCTGGACACAAATAAATACGGATATTAAATACTAGTCCTGAACCTGCTCGCCTTCCAGAGCAGTTCTTTTTGACCGCAGGGCAAACAGCTGGTGAGCATGCCGAGCAGGTGCAGCAATGGGATGAACTGTGTGCACAGGGAAATTAGAAGAAGCAAGCGCAGGGGAAACAGGTCACGCGCTTGCATATGTCTGGAGGATGAGCGAAGCCGAGAAAAGCAAGTGACAAAGAGAGTTTTTCCCCGTATGCCCATAAATCAGCTGAAAATATGCAGTCAAAGAATGACAAAATGCACAGCTGTTCATGGGGCATGTGTGAACATAGCTGCTGTGTAACCTGTTTCAGCCATAAGATGTTGCAATGTGCTTATCATCACTACACAATCACAACAAAGTTGTCTGAAATTTGAATTTGAATCACTGAGCGCTCATCTCTCAGACTTGGCAACCTAGTTGCATTGGAAAGATGATGGAAGATCTGGAGAAAAATGTCAAAAAAGGGTGCAGCATAAAAAATACGCCACCCTCGGTTTCCTGCCGGGTCAGCCGTACAACACCCAGACCATGGCAGACATTGGGAATTACTCTGGCTGTGCGTGAGCTGACAGGCTCTCTGTCAGAAACACAGACACTCAAGCCGTCCGCATTTCACCACTGTCCTAAGATGACAAAACACACTTGTCATTTTATACCATGTGGGAGGCAAGTCGTGGCATTTTCACGACAGTGCCATGAGATGTCAAGACTTACCCGCTTTCATTCAGGCCACGTGACCAGCTACACAGCCGGACTTGTTTCAGGCAAATTCCAAACGTGTTTTCAATGAACTGGCAGAATATTAAAGACATTAAACAGGGTTGTGTGACCGTCTTTGAGGTGCTCAACGTAACTGCCAAGTTGTCCCAGGCCCGTTACCAAACAGAGTTTTACTTCAATTTGAGTAAATGTTCATTTTGAAATGTTTTCTGTCACTGCTCTATGTATGTACAGTATGTATGCAAGTGTGATTTTTTTTTCTCACAATAATACCTCTCCACTGTTTTCTTTTAATTAGGAATGGCAAGAATGATGGGTAACACAGCAGATGTGTGATGATGATCAAATGATTAATGTATGCATGTTCACTCTAAGTCCACCTTTCACCTTACCTTCTTTCCTCATCCCACTGCCCACGCACAAACATATGAGAGCAAACAGCAGCACAATAAAAGCGACACACGGCTTTACTAACAAACAAAGGATATATAGCAACATTGCCTCGTTTCATGGAAAACTGCTCCCACATATCAAAAACACAAAACAAACAGGGGTCACACAGCTTTATTCCAGATTTGCCTGGCCACTGGAGTTTAGCCAAAAGGACAAACACAACAAAGGGAACAACATCATTCTGTACCTGGACAATATGCCTGGCACAAGATGGGTTGCCTCTCCTCCATTTCCTGGTCATTGCTCTGCAGCCCACTATCTAAAACTAATCCAGACACTTAGGAGGTGGGCAGTCACTTGTGGACTGAGCAAATCAGTTGTTGTTGTTGTTGTTGGGGACAGAAGTGGAATTGGCTAAGAGCAGAGTTGCTTATTCTGAATGAGTATGTGCAGGATTAGTTCGATAAGGCTCAAGATGACCACACTTGTTTGGTTCTTCAAGTCTTTTACAACAAAGTAAAAAAGCACTTGACAAAGCCATTATTTATACTGTACACTTTACCCATGCCAGTTTATACTGTATGCAAATGGTGAACATGTAAGCATATAAAGAGCAGTAGGAGGAACATGGCACATGGCCAGAATCTAAATCCAGTAACAAATCAATCATATTTGTAATCATACCTTTGACTGACTGAAATTCTATCGCCTCACTTTGCCAAGCAGGAGTGTATGAAACAGTGCAGGAAACCGATCAATTTTCTCACCCACAACAGAAAAACTTCTAAGTTGCACTTCACGCCCATTCAAATGTGCTCTGTGTCCATGGTAATCGAATATCAATGAAAAGATGGAACAGTGCAGCTGCACTGACCAAAGATTATTACGGGTCCTTTCCATTAAGGAACCAGACATGGAAGGATAAGACCTGCAATCATCATAAACCATGATTATCATAAACAGCCAATCCAGCTTTATTTTACATTCAGGAGAAGGTTATTGACCTGCCAATCATCAGACCCTTAAGGGAGAAAATTTAATAATGACTTCACCTTGAACGAATGAATGACAGCTAATGAAACATTTCATTCATTATTTCATGCTAGGACATTTGGTCCTTCATACAATGTGCATTTTACATTCATGAAACGGCCTGTGTGGACAGGTTTATCAATCATTCAACCATCTTATCACCGCTCGAACTGACAACAGCCACAAGCTGATAGTCACTCTCTTATCACACTAATCTGGATAACTTCCTTACTGAGCCTGTGAAGGCAGCAGGGATGAATTAGTCTACTCTGACACTGATTTGAATAAAAGCCAAGAGCCGGCCTCGACCCCCTGGCCTCTAGCACCACAGCCACAAACTGCTCAGCTTTAATGAACAAGACGCCTCAAAAAGAAATAAATCACTTAAGAAAACGTGAATTGATTTAACTTTCTTTTTTATCTCAACCTATATTTTAGATATATGGACATATTATTCTGTAGAAAACCCAATTTCAACCTTTGATTTATAGCCCCTTTTACAAGCCTTGTTGATTCGCAATGACTCAATTGGCCTACCAAGACAGCAGCATTTTGTATGACAGCTGACTCAATAGTAATCTGGTGCAGGTTAATTGTGAGCCTTGAAGCCCACAGCCTGCTTTGCATCCCTGGAGAGTTGACCCACCTCTGCTGCACATCGTTACTGAAGCAGCAGTCAGAGCTGTTAAGTCCACTCACTGCTGAAAATGAAGCTCCAGACAGCATATTTGGGTCATACATGTCCCGCTAACAGACACTACCTGCTTAATGGAAACTCATAAGTATGCGTCCCACTGCAGCTTTACAGACACAAGTCTAGAAACAGAGAGTGCCCACTCTGCAGTGAAGGACAATGAATCACTACATCCTCCAGCATCTGGACTCCCGAGGAACCTACGCCAGGATCCTGTTTGTGGACTTCAGCTCTGCCTTCAATTCCATCATCCCGTCCCTGTTGCAGGACAAGCTCTCCCAGCTGCACGTGCCCGACTCCACCTGCAGGTGGATCACAGACTTCCTGACCGACAGGAAGCAGCACGTGAGGCTGGGGAAACACGTCTCAGGCTCCCGGACCACCAGCACGGGTTCCCCCCAAGGCTGTGTTCTCTCCCCTCTGCTGTTCTCCCTGTACACCAACAGCTGCACCTCCAGTCACCAGTCCGTCAAGCTCCTAAAGTTCACGGATGACACCACCCTCATTGGACTCATCTCTGGCGGGGACGAGACCGCCTACAGGTGGGAGACTGACCACCTGGTGACCTGGTGCAGCCAGAACAACCTGGAGCTCAACGCTCTGAAGACAGTGGAGATGGTTGTGGATTTCAGGAGGAATGCAGCCCCACCCGCCCCTCTCATCCTGTGTGACTCCCCCGTCGGCTGTGGAGTCCTACCGCTTCCTGGGCTCCATCATCTCCCAGGACCTCAAGTGGGAGCTGAACATCGGCTCCATCTCCAAGAAGGCCCAGCAGAGGATGTTCTTCCTGAGGCAGCTGAGGAAATTCAACCTGCCAGGGAAGATGATGGTACAGTTCTACACGGCCATCGTTGAGTCCATCATCTGCTCCTCCATCACCGTCTGGCACCCTGCAGCCACAGCCAAAGACAAGCGCAGGCTGCAGAGCATCATCCGCTCGGCCGAGAGGGTTATCGGCTGCAATCTGCCTTCCCTCCAGGTCCTGTTCACTTCCAGGTCACTGAAGCGGGCCAGAAAGATTGTCGCCGACCCTCCCACCCTGGACACTCCTGTTCGAGTCCCTCCCTCGGGAGGAGGCTGCGTCCATCATGGCCACGACCTCCCGCCACACCAATAGCTTTTTCCGACGGCGGTCGGGCTCATCAATGGACCCCGGGACTGACTGACTGTCACCCCCAGGACTACCACCTCTTCTTCCACCTTCCTCTCTCCTCCTTCTTCCCGCTCCTTCCTCTTCCTCCTCCTCCCTCTTCCTCCCACTCCTCCTCCCTCCTTGCGTTGATTGTTGTTTGTCATGTCCAAATGTTGCACCTTCCACCAAAAAAAATTCCTCGTTTGTTTGTGAAAACATTCATTCTTTGGCAATAAACCTGTTTCTGATTCTGATTCTGATTCTGAATACAGAGGCTCGTCTGTCACGCGGCGACAGGCCCCCGTAAGGAGCTGCAGCAGCAACGCTTCGATGGACAAAGACCCAATATGACAGGCAGATAAAACTACAACCTGTGTAGGCTGGAATAGAATGAAAATCTATTAGAGCCAACTCTGCTAAGACACAGCGAGCCGCAACCCTGTTTAATCATTTAAGGTAAATAGGCCCTACGTATTGTGAAAGAGAGGAGAATAGTACCTCCCCACAGGGGGCAAATGTGTTCCAACGTTATAGTTCACAGGGCGAACGCACCGGGGGACAGATTGGACCACGCAAATCTATTCTGACAACTATGTAACCTCCATGGTAGCCATATAACTCCACATGGCCCGTGAAGTGTGTGTACAAGGGGGAGGCAGAGGGAAAACACAAGAACGAGTGAAAGGTTATCGCAAGATAAATATAGAGGAAGAAAAAAAGGGGGGGGGGAAATGGAGGTAAAGAAAACTCACATGACATCCCAGCAGTATTGTACAGTGAGAGGGACATTGTGCCATGTGACTTCCTCATTATTGCTATCCAAATCATCCTGTGCCTCACCTCCCTCCTCAGGCAGCTACCGTAGAGGCTCGGACTTTGGAGGCAGTGGGTCACAGGGGCAGGAACAAGATGTGCAACCAATTATTTGTAAGAACATACATGCTCTGGTTATTGGGAGCATTTCGGGGAGTTTGTTTTGAGGCTTCGTGCTTTGCTACAGTGGCTTTGTGAATGACCTGCAAGGGTTTTGCAGGGAAACACAGGATCTCCCAGCTGAATGGGGAAACACCCACAGGAAGGGGAGCGACAGCAGGCTGGATGGCTGAGTCTGACATCATCCCCAATAGTATGCGCTTGCATGTTCCTGCAAAGTCTCATATATATGTTCGAGTACACGAGTACACAACAATCAGTCTCTCACTCGGCACAACTGTAGTGATCCTCTGTAGCTGTGGACAGACGTTCATTATCCTGAGTTGTTCTGCAGCAGCAGCAACACACACACACACACACACACACACATACACAGACGCTGCAGCTCACACACACCAGGTAGAAGCAGAGAGATGAGGGGGAACCATCGGTTATGGACGCGGTCATCCATCCAAACCGTTCCCGAAGCTGCAGCCTCGTCCTCATTGCAACAGCACACGCATAAGACACCCATCCCCTTTCCGTCGTTGATCAGACCGATCCCAACATCTACTGCAGAAACAATCCCACATCTCAAACGGAATCGCATTCAAATTCACACAGACAGCAACCAGAAGAAGAAGAAAAAAAATATGCCTGCAAAGTTGAAGGACGCGAGAGCCGTGAGGCGTTGTGTGGAAGCGGGGCAGAGTGTCTGAAGGCTGGTTACAGTAAACGGCGGGGCAGCGCCGGTGGGGTGTTGATGGGCTGAACAAAAAAAACAAAAAAGAACTGCATTGCCTGTGTCAAAGCGCTATACGTCCCACTGTGGATATAAACAACCACACGACACCGGGTCGGGATACACATCATGACTCATCTAGTGCCTCACCTTTCCGTGAAGCGCAATCAGAAGGAAAGACATGAACGGAAATTCTTGAGGCTAGTTAGCTTTACTTCCTTAGCCAGCCCAGCCGCCACCGTCGCTCTCTCTCCGGGTCCAGCCAGCCTGCCTGCCCGGTCCTACATCTCTCCCCGTGCGCACCAGACGTCCTGGGACTTACCGGTCTTATGTGCTGATGATGTCGCTGTGAAGAGACGGCAAGTGCGGGGAGGCAGCCGGCCACCGCTCCGCTGCTCCGGGACAACAGGAGTACTGATCTGCACACTTTCGCAGCCATCTCTGGAGTGAAAGCTCGCCGGGAAGGAGACTGCTGCGGGCGGAACGAGACGCACGGAAGGGAAGAGGGAGGGTCGTGGGCGGGCTGCGGGGCTGGACTACGGCTTCGCACACATGCCCAGTGTTGCGCCAGTGTGCAAATGACACGCCGCTTTCGTGCTGGCTAATTCAAAACAAGCGTGCACAGACTGCATGGCATGGCATTTGTCGCACCAACAGAAGAAGAAGAAAAAACGCCCGTAACTCAGCCTCTCTGTTGCAAGTCACGAAAGTGTGATCGCCATGCAGCAATGTAAAGGAATCACCAGGGCGCGCAGATGTGCCATTAAACACAAGGACAGTGGTGGCCTAAAGTGTTGTGTTTGAAAGCACGACGAGTAAAAGTGTCTGTTCACTCCATTTCAGCAGATATAATATTAAACACAAAGTGTCAGGGTTTTCTGTTTCAACAGTATCTACGATCTCTATATGTCAGTGGGAGAACACTGCAAGATAAATGAGGGGAACCCAACAGTTGTGTGATCGTATTAAAGCGAACACAGCGGGAGATAGGACACAACAACTGTCCTTCCCTCAGTGTTGGTTACGACCAGCACAGCTGTCACTCCCAGCAGTGAAATAAATATAGGATATTAAAACACGCCACTACAAAAGCAGTCCAACTCATTTGTATCAAATACATCTAAAATAAAATAACGATATTCATTCAATTAAATTAATTTGTGTTTGTCCTACTCAAAATATAAACTAACTAGAACGGGCACTCGGTAGAGCGCATACCTTCGCATATCACAAGATTGGGCATTGAATTATGAACATTTTGGCATTAGTTGCATGCCAATTGGACAAAAATGTATCGTGCTATGGTAAAAAAAGATTTTGACCTTTCCATGACCTTGACCTTTGACCCGATTGATCCCAAAATCTAATCAAATGGTCCCCGGATAATAACCAATCATCCCACCAAATTCCATGTGATTCAAGAAGATTTGACCTGTTCATGACCTTTGACCTTGACCTTTGACCCGATCGATCCCAAAATCTAATCAACTGGTCCCCGGATAATAAACAATCATCCCACCAAATTGCATGCGATTCGGTTCAATACTTTTTGAGTTTTGCGAATAACACGCATACAAATAAATAAATAAATAAATACACGGTAACTAACTAAAAAAATACACAAACTCCACACAGAAGGAACGCCCGAGCCTCTGGCTGTGAGGCGACAGTGCTAGCCACTACACCACAATGCAGCCCTGAAAGCGTCTTCACCTCATGCAAACAACTGATTTTCAGAAGGCGCATGCGCAAAGGGTAGTCTTCAATGAAACACATTTATTTTGAGTTGATATGCACACCATCTAACCTAAATAAATCTAATAAATGAAAGTATTCATACATTTTGTGTTACACCCATTAAATATAAATATCTATTTGTGTAATTGATTTATTTAAATTTATCAAACAATATTTAAATGTGTCACCTCTAAGAAGGGCTTGAATCGTTTTTGTGAGGGTAACCTAAATAAATCTAATAAATGAAAGTATTCCTACATTTTGTGTTACACCCATTCAATATAAATATCTTCGTTTTGTAATTGATTTATTTAAATGTATCAAACAATATTTAAATGTGTCACCTCTAAGAAGGGCTTGAATCGTTTTTTTGAGTGCAGGCAATAGAACTTCTGAAGGTGTCTGAGACATCTTGGCAGACACCAACAGTGTCTGATACTGGCTCGTCCTCGAGTCACTCTGTGTTCCTAAGGAGCAGCCTACAGGATCACATCTAATTGCAATGATCCTCAGTGACTTTTAAACTACTTCCTGATGCACAAGCATTTGTCCATGAGTCTCCAAAATAGCAGATCAGGAGGGCGAGCACATATAGTGTGTATTGTTTTCTCCAGATTCAGTCAACCACTCGTTGTCAGTCAACCACAACATGTCGTTAATAAGAGTGTTAATGGATCCATTAGGTCAAGGAGACTCCCCTAAGTGGAATGTAACATGTTATCCTAACCTTTGACCTATAGCCTGTCACACAGTGCCGCCTGCCACACCTGTATTGGTCAAGAGATAAACCAGATAGCATGGCCTACTGTAACTCTTGAATTATTAATGCACAAGAGCACATTTTGTAACTTTTACGTTATGATTGATACGATAACATGCCTTCATGCCATGGCTTAAGCTTTGGAGAATGAGCAATAGGCACATTATCAATATGATTCTAATACTTCGTACTTAAATTGTAATCTTATCTTTTGTTTGTTTGTGAAATGCAGTAATAAAATGGCATTGCTCCAGAACTCATTGCAGTTCCTCCTTTACATTTTCAGGTGCAGTGCATCGAGCTGTGTGGCCGATACAATTTAAATGCAAATTCCCAGCCATAGCCACAGCCTCAAGGCTGCTTCGATTTGCAAAGCGAATCTTTGTGCGGTGCCAAATACTACCAGGCACTGGTTGACATAACGCTAAACATTTACAGTATCATACTAGGACAGTGTGTCATGTATATGGTCAACACTGCAAACAAGAATATGCCGCGGTAATCAAATCCTTTAACATATGAAGAAGTTTCTCATGAATTACAACATTAAATAAGTGCAATCAGCTCATAAAAAGAAGCTATGGAAATGGTAATTACTGATATCAAACCTCAATATCTGAGTTTGTTGGATCCTGATGCAAGCTTTTACACCAAATGGATTTGATTCTATTCTCATCTATTCCCATGTCCAATAAAACACTTTAATATATAAGTAATTACACAAGATTACACAAACTATATATATATACATATAGTACCAAGTGCATGATTATTGTTATATGAAATATAAATAATCAGCAAATGAGCAATTTCCCAGGACAAATATTCAACTACGATAGTAAAAACAAAAATTAAACAAATTAATTTTGGACAGACACTGATTTTCATTTTAAAATGTTCATCATAAATTTCAGTTTCAAAGGCATTAATGTTCTGAATTATACAAGTAAACAATATGAGCATGGGAAATTCACATGAATGCAATTCAAATATAATCTTTGCCGACACTATTCGTTTTTCACAGTTTTAAAAAAGAGAGAATTAAATGGGTTTTTATTGAGCACAAGAAAAGGTGTGCATGTGTGTGTGTGTGTGTGTGTGTGTGTGTGTGTGTGTGTGTGTGTGTGTTTGTGTGCATATCCTTGCATGCATGCTTGAAATGTTTCCAGCAGCATGAAATAGCCCCTCCCATGGGTCTACCAAAAAGGCAATGCCCAAAGTAAGCATGCGTGGGTGTATAACTATTTCATCACACCACCATCTCATGTAAGCACATACCTAATCAGGCAGTGTATGCTGCCTTTTCTTTTTTCTTTTTGTCTTGCTTCCTCTGACACATTTGATGGCTCACAGACACCACACAACAATATAACTGCTGAAACTTGAGCCTGCTTTTGTCTGCAGGTCTTAACTTGACCATCTTTCACCGCTATAGACAGCTTTTGGATCAAGTTTCACCGTAGTTTTCACTCGACAAAGCAGCACAGCTGCGGGCTTATCTTGGGTGCACAGAAACGCAGAAAGCTAGCACTCCCATATGGATTAAGTGGGTTCTTAATGTAGCACTCAACAGTGAGACACCCTCTTCGTCTAAGTCACATGGGTAGCAACACTGTCATTAGGTTTAAAAACAGTTGAACAGAAGTGGCTCTTCTGCAGGCCCATTTTATCACCTGCGCCACCTTTGCACCACCACAATGGCAGGATGGATGTAATCGACATGTAATGCTTTTGTTAAGATTACCGTTGCAATTCAGCGCCAAGACTGCAGGGTAAACAGTTACCTTATGTGCATAACCTTCAATCCAAATAAAGTCAGTCAATTGGAAAGTACGGATTTAAACTTGAGTAATAGAAAGCTGTGGTCTCATTTAAGGATTCCACAACTCAGTTAGTTGATGCCTAACTTCTAATAGGCCAGGGCAGCAACCCTACAATATGAAAAGACACCCTGGACATGGTGACAGATTTTTGAAAAACACTCTGGTCATGAATACGTGAGCAGCAATTCTTAGTATGTGTTTTGTATGTGGAACAGAGTGCTGGACTATGGGGTGCTGATTAGTTCCATTATCCAAACCTGTATTTCTTTAGGACAATTTTAAGGGCTGATCTGTATTGTGTTTTGCACATTTATGAGAAAAATAAAAGACTGACATAGCGATTGTGAACAAGATGAATGGCTTTAAATCAGAGAAAAATGCACTGTGATTATGGGCATCTCGACTGTGGTGAGTTCATTACTTTTGTTAAGCTATTAAAATTCAATATGAATTTTCAATAGTTGACAATAACATATTGTGTGGCCCATGATTAAAAAAGAAGTAAGAAAGAGAGGGGGAGAGTGAAGAGGAGGAGGAGGAGGAGGAGGAGGAGGAGGAGAGGGTATTAAAACTGCTTTAACAGAAGATGGTGGAAAAAGACAAATAGATTAGTGAAGACAATCATTTAGAATAAGGTAAGCGGAGATATTAGTTGCAATGTATGTATTTTGTATCAGTGTGCTTTTGACTTTACTGACACATCACTGAAAAGTGGCCTGACCTTTTCGACCACAGGCCCAATTGTTATGGTAATAGTTTTGTGAATTATAGAGACAGAATGCTCGGTTTATAATCCACTTCGACAGCAGTGTTACATTTCTAAATGCAACACAATCTTATTCTTTTTTAATATAAGGAATGCTCAAAGGAGAAACATTTAGCTCAGTTTTCACTGTTTATACCTTGAATCAATCTAAAGTCATAACACCTGCTGGCTTTATGTATCACACCCAACAAAGTGTCACCAATAATGTGATGATCTCATACTACAGAGGAATGCAGGACTGGTGTAATAACATTCTGTAGTTTAAGAGACGTTTGTGGGATGAGTTGTCATAAACAGCATGCTAAATAAGGAGTGTCAAACACACTGAGCAGAGAAGATGTATAGCTGTTTCCAACGTGCCCCCTCCTGCTTTTAAACATAAAAGGCTCTTCTGAAAGTACCCGACTGATGTTTGGATTTCACCAAAAATCCACAGCTGTATAGCATTGTAAATATTATCTTTGCTGTATTCATAACTTCATTAACATACAGTCACCAAGCTGAAATTTGATCTGCACTTCCACTGGATGTGACGATGCAACATCCCCAGTCGACTCAGCAGCTCCACAGCTTTTTGGTTCACATTATGCATTCAGGACAGCAAATATGTATTCCATGCAACAATTACAACTGCCACGCGGCCACGAGGCTAGCCATTTAGTTTTGATACATTTTTACACTGGAGCTTTTTCAAGGCATGAATGCAGCAGAGACCCCCTTTCTCCCAGCACAATTCAGGCATGTTCTTAAAATGGATGTTTTTTTAATCAGAAATAGAACTGCCTGAGCTGAATAAATCAAAGCATACCAAATAAACAGTTTATTCATTGAAAGCAAATGCTAAATATTCTATGATAGTTCGACACACAGTTATCCAATAATAAAAAGAAAATACCTTTTCAATACAATGCCATGCCAATTAGTCAATAATAACAGATTGGATTTCTTTAGCTCGATGTGCTTTTAGGGAACCATTTTCTTCATATTGGGAACTGTTTGCCTTTTGTTGATGGCCAAAATGTAAGACCTATTAAGTACTCAGCTCTTACATTTGGGGAGAGGCTGTGCTGAATAGGAGCTTCCAATTGCAGCTAGCTAATGACATTAATTGAAAGACGCTCCAGACATTTGGTGTGGGGCCGTTCACGCGGTAGTTACACGCACCCCAAGCAGCGGTGGGACAGAGCCCGTCTGAACTGCATGGGGCGGGGTGCGCGTGCGTGTGGCCCCGCCCCTGTGTCTCCGCGCCGTCGTTACTCAACGCGGAACTGCTGTTGACGCTGCGGAGCATCTCTGCAGACACAAGAGGGGAAGACAACACGCCAGAGACTTTTTGTTTGCATCATTCGGGACTGACGGGCGTTTCGTGTCGTCGCTAACGTGAGTAACTGTGGCGCGACGTGACGCCAAGTGTGTGTGTGTTAGCGATGAAGTCCTCGGGCAGCGAACAGGAGACGTCATGGTCGCCGTTAGCTTGCTAGCTAGCGTTAGCTGCCCTGGTAAACAATTAGACTGCTAGACTCGACAGCTGCGCGCTGTCACGCCACCACGAACGTGTGAGACACAATTAGGACCGGCTTGGGAAACATAGAGCTAATGTTATGGCAGTCAAACAGCTAAACACTATAGCACCGCTAGCTGACGGCTCCGAGGAGGTCAACTTCTCGGCTAAAAACAAAATATTGGGGTCCTTGTCTGTCATGTGAACAACTTTTCGGGTTTCCGTTCTGACACGTTGTCATTATTATCTTTTTGACCATTATGTATTTGCCACGTTAAAGATGGATATATCTAACTAGGTGAGTGTTCCGTGTTGAATGTTGGCGTCAAACACCCTTATGTCATCAGCTGCTTGTCGTGCGCTAACTTCTGCTGACCTGGGAACGGTTTCACGTGAACCTTGCAGGTTAGGACCCCTGGGTGCCTCTGGACCCCTGGGTGCCTCTGGACTCCGGTTTTCTAGCATGACCAAACTGAGCGTCCAGGTCTGTTAAGGCCGTGGCACAATAAACGTGTTGGACCATTCATTTGTGACGTATACATATAAGTTAGCTAACATACAAGTGTTCGTAACCTTCTTTTGACAAATTCACCTGCAGCCCACACAGTCAGTGTTTGAAATGGCTAACTATCATGTGAGGCACCACCCTGTCCACCAACCTTCGAGTGGAGACCTGTTGTCTATATGTCATGTGTGTTATCCTGATGCATTTACAGGTAATAATTCCAAACAGTGGATACGTGAGGGTTGCTAAACATTTTAACACGGTAGTTTTTGTTTTAACAAATTACTTTGTAAGATAGTTGTCATAATAACTCACAAGCAAGTCACATACCTGCCTACAACTCTAAAACGGTTTAAAAGTGTCCAAATAAGATGGGTAGAAGGCAGACATGCAAACTTATCTTTGTCTGTGCACCTTGTACTCCTGACAATAATCCCCACTTTCTCTTTTTATTCACCGCTCTGGGGCAGAAAACATCCCCAAGAAACAGAGGAGCTGCAACGTTTAGCATCCTGGAGAGGATGCAAACCCTCACTCCTTTGTGAGGGCATAATACATAATTTTTAGTACCTCTGGCTTTTGAAGTGACACTGCCCACTTCTTTTTTCTTTCCTTTTATTGTTTGTAGGATGCAAGTACAGAGAGGTGTTCACACAACATACACACTTATGTTTCTCTTGTAGGCCTCTCAACACACACCTCTCAGGAGGTGGACAATGTTAATGACCAACAGTGATATTGGTTTACCAGGTCCCAGGTCAGTTTCAGGTCCTAGCATACTAGATTGAAAAGGCTGGATGTGATTCTGGATTGTGTGGGACTAGCTTTACTGTAACAGACAGGTAGGATTGGATGTAAACTATAGCAGGCATCCATTGTAAATAATAATTTGTCTGTAAACACAGCTTGAGAAAATGTAATGGCATATTGTAGTCCCTGAATCTCCCTCAACAATTGTTCATTGCTGTGTGTTTTTTAATGTATGGTCTTCAAAAGAGATTGATCTCCCAAAGGTATTTTAATAACACAGTCCCCTTCAGTGCCCTGCGAGCTACAGGAGTTGTAGCTGTATTCTGGCTCAGTTTTTTTTAAATTTAGGATAGCTTTCACATTCCCAGTGTCTCCTGCTTCAAAAGGTTCTGTCAAGCTGATGAGATAAAAGCTGCAAAAATCTATTTTCTTTACAAGCGCCGAGCTTCAAACTGGGGATTTAACAGATCGTGAGTAATTTTCACTTTGAAAAGAATTAATTTAAGCTCAGTTGAAATATTCATAGACACAGGAAAACATCAATTGTGTTGGCCTCAATGGGCGGTCCTCAGTCAAACACCCCGAGGAAAACAATTCAGAGTTTTTGTCCTTTTGCCTCTTGTTAGGCTTGTTGTGGCATATGTGTGTACATATCTGTGGTTGAGATGAGTCACGTTTTCCAGTTGAACATGAAACCATCTAATTGCATTTTAAGCAGATCTAATATGGGCATCAATAAAGTCATTTGAATTTTTTTTTAGAAATGATTCCCTCAAATCATAATTTCTCTTTGTTATGAAACAGACATGGCTAATTGTTCATAGCTTTTGGTACTTATTCACTTAACTTGACGCGCTCATTTGGTGAAATTATCCAAAGTGACTTACAATGAGTGCATTAAAACACATCGTAGCAAGAGCTAGAGATCACCCAGCATTGAAAGTGTATCCTCCTTTTCAACAAATAAACATTCAGAATAAGTGCTTAAAGATTTTTATGTGCCATCGACTCATTCAAGTGGGTCTGTTTCACTGAAAAGGTTTCTTTGTCTCACTTATGTCAATATTACCTTTGGCACCAGTAAGCAGCCGTCTCCAGCCACCTATATTGCTGTGTATGCAATGCTTTCTGTTCCCCTCAGCCCCAATAGTAATGGGCTGCCAAACGCTCCTATTAGCATGTGCCATATCATCTGTCTTTCTCCTGAAACGGTTTGACATTCGATGTCTGAATAGTTGATAGGATATCAACATGTGGCAGCTTTGGGTCTCAGTGGAATGAACTTGTCTGTCCCATCCTTGGTTCACACAGGGGAGCTACAGACACACACCAGTGTCCCCTTGCTTAATTGTTTATCACCTTTCTATGACATCAAGCGACAGTCTGATTGAAAACGAAGTTCTGGAGCTTAGCTGCACTGGTTGCAATTAGTTTTTATCTTTTCTTTCTGTTGTTTATTAATTGAGGTCTGTGAGGATTCCAGGACATTAATGCATTCATTGACTTTTAAAGGTACAGTTTTGCCTGCAGCATAGTGTGAAGATGGATCCCATGAGAGCACTGCTATTGTTCTAAGCTTTGCCTCTTGAGATAAGTGTTAATTAGTTTTTGGGTCAAATTCTCCAAATCCCTACTGAAGACCTTGTGGCTTATGACTGCAGAAGGACAGACATGCGGTGTCAGCACTTCTGTGTTGTGTGGTTTCAAACCGATTTATCCACCTATTTGCCAATACTTGCAATAACAGAATGCAGAAGGTAATGTTTTGATCGCCGTGTATTTATTTATTTATTTGTATGTGTGTTATTCGCATAACAAAAAAAGTTTTTAACCGAATCGCATGAAATTTGGTAGGATGATTGGCTATTATCCGGGGAGCATTTGATTAGATTTTGGGATCGATCGGGTCAAGGTCGTGGATAGGTCAACATCTTCTTTTTACCATAGCACGGTCAATTTCTATCCAATTGGCATGCAACTAATGACAACATGTTCATAAATCAATGCCCAATCTTGTGCTATGCGAAGGTATGCGCTCTACCGAGTGCCCATTCTAGTTTGCCATGTTTCATTACTTTTTTCTTTAATGACAACAACATTGGAGAATGTCAATTAATTTTTGGAAAGTACAGTCCTGTGTAGGCCCTGTTAAGATTGTCATCGGTTTCACTGCTCCCTTTCCTCTTTTCTCTGCAGAATGTTCCGCTTGCGGGCGCTGTCCGCAGTGTCGGTGGGGCTAGCGCAGTTGTCCCGGCGCTACCACAGTGGGGCGGTGCGAGGCTCCGACCGGAGGAGGCTGATGCTGGCAGCCTTTGCTGGTGTAACTGCTGTATCTGCTACTGCTGGACTGCTCTGGAAAAGGTAAGTCTGGGCCAAGTAATGCACCTGTGTGCTTCTTTGTTGCACTGAGAACATGGTAATGGCCTTCTGATACTTTGATTCAATTCAATTTTAAAAAACCTAATTTGTCCCTCAAGGGGCCAAGCTGGTTTGAATATAATAACAAAAACACAAATCATTCATTCATACACATAGAAATAACTACCAAATAAGGTTAGTGTAAAGATGTGTACAGTGTATCTAATGTCATGCCAACTTGTTCACCAACCCCAAAGTCAGTGTTGCTTTCACAACTGTAAAGGGAACCAACCCATACAGCTGCTTACCTGCATTCCTGCTGCCAAGCCACAACCACAAGTGTGTCACAATTCTTTTCCCACTTTTTTTAATGGATTTCCATTACAAAGGAAGCTTTTTTTTTTGTTAAGGCAAAACGGTGGAACGGTTGTTTATGTGAGAGCTCCATGGGGACAGAATGACTGCTGCAGGAGGCACAGTGATGGATGGACTCATCCAGACCTTCACCCCAGGCTTCATTCTCCTTGTGTCCCGTTAAACTGAATTATTCAGCCGACCCCTGACAGACTGTGCTATTCATTGTTATTATTATTACTATTTCAATATTCAATTTAGTTGAAAAAAAATGGTCACGTGGGAGTTTGCCTCGGTAGACTCCTCTGCAGACAAAACAAAGTGCAGAACGTAATCCCTTACTCATCATTACCTCTCTGTTTTTACCTGTGAATCATTATAGATATAGTCCATACTTAGCTGCATAATCACTACACACTTCCTTGATTCTACTTGGTCCCGGAGCAAAACACAAAAGAGAAATTGCAATACTAAATCTTCTTTGTAAATTACATAGAAATGTCTATCAGATGTTAAAACGTTTCCAATCTGGGTTATTTTTCCTGAAAACTAGTGCATATGCAGAGGCAGCGTCCTCCGTTCGACACTCTGACCAAGCAGGCGGAGAGGGGGTTGATTTTGTGAGGGATGCAGCCGCTGAGACGGAGTCCGAGAAATCGGTGGAGGCCAGCAGTGCAGACGAAGAAGCAAATGAAGGCGGTGAGGAGAAGAAAAAGAAGCCACGCTCTGGATTCCGTGACCGCAAGGTAATCAATAAACAATAATCATTCAGAAAGTCCAGTATTTAATTCACCTCCAGAATGGTGTTTTGAAAGCCCTCCCAATCAATGTCCAATATGCAAACGGCAGTATATTTTTGACAGAATTTTTTAAGGTAATTGGCATGCATTGCTGCTGTCGTAAACAACAGGAATGAGCCACCCGTAAGATTTTATTGCTCTTAATTAGGCAGCAGATGACAAATGACAAACAGAAGAAGACAATGTTGTCATGGTAAGTGAGGGCATAAATGGCTGAAAGCTGAAAAGAAGGGGCTTGGTTCTACATCAGTGTGGGTAATGCAGAGATCAGTGGCCTGTAAATCTGAAGAGATGACATCCAGAGAGAGATGACAGCGTGTCCCAGGCTCCCTGGCATTTCCACACGACTGTCCTCTTACCTCTCATCCATACACTGATGCTTGTCCCCTCTGAGGGGGCATGCTCTTGGTGATTTCCCTATAGTCCAATACGGTCTGCTAAAGAGCGGGAAGTAGTTTGATAACAGTCTGTGCGACTCTCTCACTCTTTCTGTTATCAAATTGAACTGGATAACAACGTAAAAAAAGTTGAAGCTGTAAAATGAATTCTTCCACAGCGAGCTTGTGTGGATAATCATTCAATGTCACATGAACTAACAATCTGAGGATTTACATGGCTGAGCTCAGCTCCCAAACATACGGTCAGTTTCCCAGTTTTGCTGCGTCTGCTAGGAACGTTTCTGCCGAAAGGCAAATTGCTTTGTCAAGGCAAACATTGACGAGGCTAATTTGTGTAACAGAGCTGAGTACATTTGTTTTTTGTATTTTCCAATACTGTTGGACTTAAGTACCGCTCTGTGTGTTTTATCTCCTTTTACAATATCCTTTCAGTCTGACTGATGCTACATTACTTCCTCTTTTGATTACGTGATAGTTGAGTCCGGAGGTCCCCATCAGGACGGGCATCTTGTTTTCCTGCCGCCACCTGCTTCTTTATTCTGGTCTCTCCTTCCCCGTCTCCACACTCTGTTAACTTTGCTTCAGATCGTTTACCTTTGGACACACAGGATTGGAATACTGCTCGGTCTTTGATTTGGTCGAGGTCTCGGTATGTTGGAGGGGTGCCCGTGCCTAATGTATGAGATTGAGTGACATTAATTGTGGCTCCTGTCTGGTGCGCAGGTGATGGAATATGAGAACAGGATAAGAGCCTACTCAACCCCAGACAAGATTTTTCGCTACTTTTCAACGCTGAAGGTCATCGGCGAGCATGGAGATGCTGAGGTTTACATGACGCCCCAGGACTTCATACGTTCCATCACACCTAACGAGAAGCAGCCTGAGAGTGAGTCTCCTCTCTTTCTTTCTTAACCGTTGCTTCATCTCCATCACTGACTGCGTTGCTTCGAATCGCATGCCAGTCATTTTCAAGGGATTTCACAGCGTTTGTCCCCTGCTCCATCCAGCTACAGGGACACTCGGCACACGCCTGGCAGTTCCCGACTGATGACAGTTCATGGTATAACTGTCCCACTGACTGTGTTCACAAATATGCGGGAGGGGGGGGGGGGGGCGAGTGACGGGGCTGTGCGATCACGCTGAGTTGAGAGACTCGCGACACAGCAGTTGGTGCATCAATTAACAAGTCGAAACCAGAGCAGATCTCAGGCGGCACACATGGCGCGAGAGAGAGATATTTGATCTAAAGCCATGAGAGGGTTGGTGAGGCGCAGAGCTTAATTTGGCATAGACATTATTCAGCACCACGCTTGTCCTTAATTAAAATTCATTTAGATTGATACGACATGGGAGTACACAAGGCTCCATCTCAGACTTGTGGTCGAATGGTACAGAATGTGAGGGCCATTAAATCCCGCACATTCACCCACAGTAACGGAGGCAAGCCTACAGTTGTCACTTAATAAGGACTTAGCGGGTCCTGCTCACCTCAGCACTTCCTATGTTAACTCAAGACGTGGCCTAGCTGGGCCAGCATTGGCCTTCCATTCTTAGACCCAGTAACTTGCCTCCTCACTTTACCCCACAACTCTTCCTTTATGTATACAAGGACAGATACGGGAGAACATTCTTGCCAACTGCAATTAGTCTGTCCAATAAATTCAATTCAATTCAATTCAGTTTATTTGTATAGCCCAATTTCACAAATTACAAATTTGTCTCGGAGTGCTTTACAATCTGTACACATAGACATCCCTGCCCCAAAACCTCACATCGGACCAGGAAAAACTCCCAAATAACCCTTCAGGGGGAAAAAAAGGGAAGAAACCTGGAGGAGAGCAACAGAGGAGGATCCCTCTCCTAGGATGGACAGATGCAATAGATGTAATGTGTACAGAAGGACATATTTAGAGTTAAAATACATTCAATGAATATGACAGAGTGTATGAATAGTTCATAGTAGGCATATTCCACGATGGAGACCTCCACGATCCATCAGGCAGATGGCGGTGGGGAGGAGGAGTGGGCGGAGTCTCAACAGGACAGTGGCGTAGTCATGAGCAGGAATTCCATGACCCAGACGATCCATCAGGCAGATAGATCTATGCCGTCTCATAGGGTCCGATGACCCCATGAGACGTAAAGTCAAAAGGACTTCCGGGGAGAAAGCAGAGTTAGTAACGTGTGATTGAGAGATGAAAATTCATCCTTAAGGAGAGAAAAAAGAGGAGATAGGTACTCAGTGCATCCTAAAACGTCACACGGCAGCTATAAGCCTATAGCAGCATATCAAGGGGCTGGACCAGGGCAAACCTGATTCAGCCCTAACTATAAGCTCTGTCAAAGAGGAAGGTCTTAAGTCTACTCTTAAACGAGGTGACTGTGTCTGCCTCCCGGACTGAAATTGGAAGCTGGTTCCATAAAGAGGAGCTTGATAACTAAAGGCTCTGGCTCCCATTCTACTTTTTAAGACTCTAGGAACTACAAGTAGTCCCGCATTTAGTGAGCGTAGCTCTCTAGTGGGGCAATATGGTACGACAAGCTCCTTAAGATATGATGGAGCATCACCAATCAAGGCTTTGTAGGTTAAGAGAAGAATTTTAAAAGTGATTCTTGATTTTACTGGGAGCCAGTGCAGAGCAGCTAGTGCAGGAGTGATGTGATCTCTTTTCTTAGTTTTAGTGAGAACACGAGCTGCAGCATTCTGGATCAACTGGAGGGACCTAAGAGATTTATTAGAGCAGCCTGCTAATAAGGAGTTGCAGTAATCCAGTCTCAAGTAACGAACGCGTGAACCAATTTTTCTGCATCTTTTGAGACAAGATGTGCCTGATTTTTGAAATATTACGTAGATGAAAGAATGCAGTCCTTGAGATTTGCTTTACGTGGGAGTTAAAGGACAAGTCCCGATCAAAGATAACGCCAAGATTCTTTACAGTGGTGTTGGATGCCAGGGCAATGCCGTCTACAGAATCCACATCACCAGATAATTGATCTCTGAGGTGCTCAGGGCCGATTAAAATTACTTGGTTTTGTCTGAGTTTAACATCAAGAAGTTGCAGGTCATCCATGTTTTATGTCTTTAAGACATGCTTGAATGTTACAGAGTTGGTTGCTCTCCTCTGGTTTTATCGATAAATATAGTTGAGTGTCATCTGCATAACAATGAAAGTTTATGGAGTGTTTCCTGATAATATTGCCCAAAGGAAGCATGTATAAGGTAAATAAAATTGGTCCAAGCACAGAACCTTGTGGAACTCCGTGATTAACGTTGGTGGTTATCGGGCCGTCATCGTTTACAAATACAAACTGAGATCGATCTGATAAATAGGATTTAAACCAAATTAGTGCCGTGCCTGAAATGCCAATCGACTGCTCCAGTCTCTGTAACAGGATGTCATGGTCAATGGTGTCGAATGCAGCACTAAGGTCTAACAAGACCAGGACAGAGAGGAGTCCTTTATCTGCTGCCATTAAGAGGTCATTTGTAATTTTCACCAGTGCCGTCTCGGTGCTGTGGTGTTTTCTAAATCCTGATTGAAATTTCTCAAATAAACTATTATGATGTAGAAAGTCGCACAACTGATTTGCGACCACTTTCTCAAGGATCTTGGAGAGGAAGGTGAGGTTAGAGATCGGTCTGTAGTTAGCCAATACCTCTGGATCCAGAGTGGGCTTCTTCAGGAGAGGTTTAATAACAGCCACCTTGAAGGAGTGTGGTACGTGGCCTGTTAGCAGAGACACATTGATAATATCTAATAGAGAGCCGCCAATTAAAGGCAAAACGTCTTTAAGCAGCCTCGTCGGGATGGGGTCCAAGAGACAGGTAGGCGTGTTGAAGTAGAAACCGTTGAAAATAATTGGTCACGGTTGATAGGAGAAAATCCTCAAATATACACCAGGGCATACAGCGGTTTCCAAGGCCATTCCACTTGAGAACAGATTGGCACTGGTTATGGGCAAGAGATTATTAATCTTGTCCCTAATAGTTAAAATCTTTTCATTAAAGAAGTTCATAAAGTCATTACCACTAAGGTTTATAGGAATGCTCGGCTCCACAGAGCTGTGACTCTCTGTCAGCCTGGCTACAGTGCTGAAGAGAAACCTGGGGTTGTTTTATTTTTTCTATTATTGATGAGTAATAGGCTGCTCTGGCATTACGGAGGGCCTTCTTATATGTTTTAAGACTATCTCGCCAAACTAAGCGGGATTCTTGAGATTAGTTGAACGCCATATGCGTTCAAGCTTTCGTGACGCTTGCTTCAGTTTGCGGGTCTGAGGGTTATACCAGGAGCAAACCTCCTCTTCCTCACTGTCTTCTTCTTCAGAGGGGCTATCGAGTCCAGTGTCATTCTCAGAGAACCTATGGCACTGTCAACAAGATGATCAATCTGGGACGGACTAAAGTTAGACCAGGAGTCCTCTGTTATATTGAGACGTGGTATCGAATCAAATACAGAAGGAATCGCTTCTTTAAATTTAGCTACAGCACTATCAGTTAGACATCTAGTGTAGAAACTTTTGACTAACGGAGTACACTCCGGTAGTATAAATTCAAAAGTTATGAGGTTGTGGTCTGACAGAAGAGGATTCTGTGGGAAGGCGTTCAAATGCTCAATGTCAACGCCATAAGTAAGAACAAGATCAAGCGTGTGGCCAAAGCTGTGAGTGGGTTTCTGTACTCTCTGACAGAAGCCAATCGAGTCCAACAAGGAGATGAATGCAGCACTAAGGCAATCATTATCAACATCCACATGGATATTAAAATCTCCAACAATAATAACTTTATCGGTTTTAAGAACCAAACTTGATATAAATTCTGAGAATTCAGATATAAACTCTGAATATGGACCTGGTGGCGGGTACAGAATCACAAATCGAATTGGCTGTAGTGTTTTCCAGGTTGGATGTGAAAGACTAAGAACAAGGCTTTCAAATGAGGTGTAGTGTAATTTTGGTTGAGGATTAATTAATAGGCTCGATTCAAAGATGGCTGCTACTCCACCTCCTCGACCGGTGCCTCGAGGAATGTGAGTATTAATATGACTTGGAGGAGTCGATTCATTCAGGCAGACATATTCTTCATGGCTCAGCCAGGTTTCAGTTAGGCAACATAAATCAATGTGATTATCTGATATTAAATCATTCAGTAACACAGCTTTAGATGACAGAGATCGAATATTTAGGAGACCACATTTAATAGACCTATTTTGTTGCACTGCTGAAATAATTGTGTTAACTTGTATAAGGTTATTGTGTACGACTCCTCTTCTGCTTACTTTTGATTTATTTAATTGAAGTGGCCGTGGGACAGACACAGTCTCTACTCTAAAGTCAAGGGTGGGTAACTGCTCGAATGGAAGAGCAGAGAAGGGTGTTAAACTACAACTCTGCTCCCGGTTCCTGATCTGAACCCTGGGTTGTCATAGATTAAGTCCGGTGATCAACTTGGTCATATTCGCAGAAATGAGACGCGCTCCGTCCAACGTGGGATGAATGCCGTCTCTCCTCATCAGATCAGGTTTTCCCCAGAAAGTCTTCCAGTTGTCTGCGTAGCCCACATTATTCGCTGGGCACCACCTCGACAGCCAGCGGTTGAAAGACGACATTCGGCTATACAATTCGTCTGTCTGCAAATTTGGGAGAGGGCCAGAGAAAATTACGGTGTCCGACAACGTCTTGGCATAAGCACACACCGATTCCACATTAATTTTAGTGAGTTCCGGCGTCATTACCACCGGCGTGTATTACAATCTGACTGTATCTCCGCTTATCCTTAGCCAGCAGCTTCAAACAAGACTCCACGTCGCCCGCTCTGGCCCCCGGGAGGCACACGACTCTGGTCCGTGGCTTCGCTATTTTCACGTTCCTGACTATAGAGCTCCCGATAACCAGGGTGTGTTCCTCAGCGGGTGTGTCGCTGAGCAGGAAAAACTGGTTCAAACGTGAAGTGGTTGGTGCACAGCGGGCTTCTGTGTAGACTTACGACTCCTGCGAACAGTTACCCAACCATCCGGCTGCACGGTTACCGCGGGCACAGCTAACAGCTGACTGTAGCTCCGCGCCGACTACGGGAGAGGGCGGGCTAACTAGCATAGCTGTCTGAGCTTCGATAGCGCGGAGCCGTGCATCTAACCCACTTAGACCTGCCTCCAACCTAGCAAATAAACTACACTTGTTGCATGTATCGTTATCATTAAGGGAGGCAGGGGGATAACTATACATGAGACACACTGAGCAAGAGGGAGCGGGAGGGAGAGAAGAAGAAGTCATGCTCGCTGTTGAGCTGGCAACCAAAGCTTACCGGAAGAGTGAGATGATGCGTTCAGGAGCAGCTGGGAAAATCCAACAGATCCAATACGAACAACCTCTGGCCAGATCCCCCTCAAATAGAACATCAATAAATCCTGCACCGCTTTAACTTTATACTTTAGATGCACTTTATATTTTTATGTTTATATTTTCATTTCCCTTATTATTCAATTTCTTAGATGTAATATGTCCTGCCCTGCTATTTATTCTATTGTATTGTATATATGTAAACATGTTTGCTGCTGCTTCAAGAAATTTCCCCCTCGGGAGGAAAACTGGAATTTAAGTAATGATGAGCTGAGCTCTGTCGGACGAGAGAAGGTTCAGCGAAGCAGATGGAAAAGCCAATAGAATCTGAAGTTTTCTTCAAAGGCAGCGACTTCAAGCGAAGTTAACCAACTGGCTCCCCAGTCAATAAAAAAAAGAATTTAAAGAAAGATTACGCCTTCGTTGCTGATTAGTCTGCGTTTGTGGTTTGAATGCTCTGCTGAGTCCCTGGCCCCAGGCACGTGCACAGATAGAGCCCTAGTGGTGCTCAAGCACCAGCCCCTTTGCCCTGGATGAGAAAAGTGCCCTTTTTGCTGGAGACACGTTTTTTTTATTCATCCGTATTTAAGAATAAAAGTTACTCTTTCTGTCATCAAGTCCCCCAAAATGTGTTTTAATCTCCGACGGGGCATTTATTTGAGTTATTGTGAGAATTTCGCCCCGACCTGCTCCTCGGCGCTCACGAGCCCCCCCCTCCACTGCCCCCCCCCCCGCCGCGCCCCTCCCTCCTCCACTTCCTCCTCCGCGCAGTGCTTCTCGCGCCAACCAAACGGCTGCACCTCCTTCTCCTCTGACCCGCAGCACCAGACACACAGGTCATGACGGTGTTTGTCCCCTGACGTTGTTTTGTGATAAATCAACCACAACATTAGCGCTGCTGAAAACATGACGTCACAACTTGTCCGACGTTTCCTAAAAAAATAAACAAACAAAAACTCCATAATTTCAAAGCCTCATCCAGCTGTTTACTGACGTTAGTTATGTTTAGGGAATAGAGAGAGGAGAGAGAGAGAGAGAGAGGGAGAGAGAGAAAAGAGAGAGAGGGAGAGAGAATTCTTATTCCGTTCTATATAACGGGCTAGTTTAGGATTTGCGTGGCCAGACTGAAAAAAAATCATAAGGCCTCTCTTGTTCAGAGGGCCGGGCCAAATGTGGAGGCGGGCCGTATCCGGCCCACGGGCCTTAGTTTGAGGACCACTGCTCTTGGCTGTTGATGTCTATCAATATCGCTCATTTTGAAAATGACGTAAGAGGGCAATACGGATCCGTATCAGACCAGCGAGGAGGGCAATATGTGGCTGGCATGGCGACCCATTAGCCAATCAGAACGCTTGTACTGTTGTTGCTATATAATAATTCATCTTTATTCATAAAGAAAATGTAAGCGAGCGGTCTGATGCTGCCCAGAGGAAACGCAGGTCGAGGACAGCATCATCAGTGTATTGATGCTTATGCTTCAACTCTGTCAGATTTTTTTTTTGGCATTGGGTGTCCTTTTTTTTGGTTTGAACACCTGCCCCCCAAAATGTCTGTGCACGTGCCTGCCTGGCCCTTATATGATGAATAAACCATGACCCTGATTAAAAACAATCACTACTTATACAAGAAATCTCTGTGTGGACAGGGTCTGTAAATATATAGCATGTGTATACTGCACGGTAGACCTAAGGGTTCCTTGTTAAGTTGAATTTGTAATGCATGACGAGGTTGTTCCCTCTGCCCTTAGCAGAATAGATTGTGGATCAGTGAGGAATGCTGGGAGACCAGTTGCGTCCGATTTAAATTCAAGCAAAACAGGGCTGCCTCTTTTAAGTGCATTTGGCATTTGTTTGCCTGGCATCTGGGCAATAAATGTGTCCCTCGGCTTCGTGATCCAGCCCCTTATTTGATAAATGTATTGATTGTGTTGACTGACCTGCAGTTTAAGGATTACTGAAGGTGGGAGGCTATTTTCAGAGGTCTTAGGTGATGAGGTTGTCTGTAATGCCGATGAAGCCAAGTTCAGTTTAATGAGATTATATTCTAATCATTACTTGTTTCAGCAGGTCACGGTGCTACTAGTCTTCCGGCGTGATAATAAGAGCTTGTGTCAATGCATATTGCATATTTTAGATAATTTTGTAACACTGCATGCTTCATTTAACAGATTAGAATTGTTGCTTCACACAGGAGCTTCGAAATTAATCACCTTAACAAAGTTTTTGGTTTAAATTTCATTATTTGGAGGTATGGTTGTCATTTTCACACAAAGTTCACAGCTCATGTTTGAAATATATTTAATTAAAGAGAAAATCACATTTCAAATCATTCTGGCAGGGAGAAGAATTATATTCAGCCACAGGAAGAATTGCTGCCTTCTGCATAGAAAGACCTTCCACAGACCAGTGGCCGGTGATGACTCCTCGTTTATCAACTGATCCAGATGTGTGTTTCATTGAGTTAGTACCAAAACACCCAGACTCTTTGAGATACTCATTTGAGTCATTCCTGTATAAATATACATATACACGAGAACACAGTCTTTCTTGGTATGCTGGTAGAGAACATGGTTTTAACTGATGATCTGAAGAGTTGAAGCTGAATGCTGCTAATAGTTTATTTTAAAGAATTTGATCATTGGAAATGGGTTGTTAATGACTATTATTAATCTCCTGCACGTCAGTGATTATGAAGTGTTCAGTAATGACACCATGTAAATAATTTTTCTCTGCTTCATGCAAGGCATATATTTGGATGCTAATGCTGTGTAACTGCTCTGCCTCACACCTAGTTTGTTATACATATTTGTGTCATCTGAACATCTCTTTATATTTTCTCTTTTTTTTCAGATCTAGGCCTGGATCAGTTCATTGTGAAGCGATTTGATGGAAAGGTAAGAAGTGGGAAGAGGTTACATTTAGCAATATTCAGATGCAGGGTATTATGCCTCAGAAACATTTTATCCCTAGTTTATAAGTTCAGTAAATTCAGAAATATACTGCAATCAGTATTGCACTTCCCAGAAAGCTTTGAAATAACATATTTGTACGGGCGATTTCTTTTCCCGGTCTTTCAGAGGCGTTTATTTCCCAAAATGGCAATAATTGCTGAGAAAATACCCCCCCAAAAATGTTTCTTTTATCTAAACTAATTACCCATGGTGGTGTCTGGCCATTAAGACAATTTCAGTTATGTGCTGAAGGTTTTAGATATTTTTCTTTGCAACGAACCCAATACTACAGAGGTGAATATATCAATTAGTTTTTTGTGCCTTAAAGCATGGAAAAATGTAATTTAAAAAACAATAACATGGCTTTGCAGAAACAATATTTATTATTATTTGCAGAAATTAATTTAACACAAAATCCAAGAAACATAGCTATGGAAATGTAAGACTGCATTTCTGGGTCTACTTTGTTTGTTGGATGCCTTTCTGTGGATATCCTGTACACAAGCTGAGATGCATCCATTGCCGGTACAAGTTTTACAGGAGAACAAATGTGAATGACACAAAACATCTAAGTGCGTGTTTAGAAAATGTGCTCTCCCTTTCCTCAACATTGAAGTTAAAGAATGTTGTTTTTCACAGACAATACCCTTTATGCTCTGTTTATCTTTTTTCATGTCTTTGCTTCAGCTCCTGCTTTTCTGTCTTCTTCTCAATCGTCACCTCATGTTATTTTCCAGTCACATTAATTGGAACTAGAGCAGAATGTCTTGCTTTCCAAGGGTAGGCTAATGACGTATATTGTTTTCAACCTACACCTGGATCCGATGTGCCTTCAGTTGGTTACGCCTGGTGCATAGCAGCCTGGCTCTTTAACAGATCAGCTTCACACTTAATCATCAAGAGGGACAAGTACAAAGTGTGTCTGCCCAGTCCATAATGACCCATTCAAAGACTTAAAGACAATAACAGCATTTAACTTTGGACAAGCTCACCCTCCACCTCTGGCCTCAGGCTGGCTTTAAAACGATCCCTGTTCTCTAAACGCTACCATCGTTCTGTTCAGTCAGGAAAATAGATGCCATCAATATAAATCATCAAACATCATTACTTTCATTCTGGCTTTCCTTGATATTGATTTGTGACCATTACTGCCCTCTCAGTGATCCCATAGTGCATCTCTCACACCCAGGAGCCAACCATCCTGATTCATTTAGCATTGGCTAATCTGAAGTGTGATGATTGTAATTTCTAACCTCATTAGAAAATCCATCAGCCCCCAGACTGGTATAATGATGAATACAGTCTGTACCACATCTCCATATTGTCGTCGGATGAATCACACCAAGTCAGTGTGGCTAAAGACGGGACTCTTTGTCACAACTTCCTCTTCTTGCTTTCTTCGGCACTCGATAGCTATTCTCATGTTTAGAGAAAGTCCCCGGAACTTTGACTCACCCATATTTCAGATTAGCCTCAGAGCCTGGGCTATTCATTAATCGAAAGTCAAAGTGAAATTCCGCGGTGTCCTGAAATCATAATGGAACACACTTTTACGGCCCTTTTCTGCTTATGTCAATGTTGTCCCTATCTCCAGGCCTCCCTTATTTGCCTAGCAAATCCCTTTCCTCTGGTACTGTATTTAGCTTGTATAGTCGCTGATATTTTCCTGCCAAGGCAAGAGTGACCCAAGAGCTCCACCCCCCCCCCCCCCCCCGGCTCTGCCCAACCCCTTTTTGCCCTGAGACCCGTGCCTCCTCCTCATTGGCTTGAAGACCTCCCTAGCTCGTTGGCAGAGGAATAAGCTCTTACGTTTTTCCTGCCATGAAATCTAGTTCAAATGAAACTTAAACCTGCAGAGAATTAAAAGGCGCAATATATGTAGTGTGCAATTCATGGAGTTGATGGAGGGTGTGGTGAAGTACAAGCGAAACAATTCATCTGGGGGTCGGGGGGTAAAATGACGGATCGGGCCCCGTCTACATCCGGGATATGGTCACACCGTACACCCCGGCACGTTCGCTCCGCTCGGCAACAGCCAACCGACTTGTGACTCCTGCACCTCGAGCTAATCACTCTACATCCAGACTGTTTGCTGTCCTGGCTCCTCAGTGGTGGAACGAGCTCCCCACTGACACCAGGACAGCAGAAAGTCTCTACATCTTCCGCCGGAGACTGAAAACACACCTTTTCCGACTATATCTGGATTAAAACACAGATTAGCACTTCAGTGGCACTTAAATAGCACTTACTTATGGTACTTTTGTAGTTCGACTATGTTGAGGAAATGTTACTTCCTGTATTCTTGTTGTTCTTAGTTTGTACTCTAGGTTGAAATGCACTTATTGTAAATCGCTTTGGATAAAAGCGTCTGCTAAATGACATGTAATGTAATCTGGGGGTCGGGGGGTAAAATGAAAGCTAAGGTCAACGGCAAAGAGGTGTGCAGTATTGTAACATGAGAGATCTTTTAATAAAAGACCTCTGTCTCTTCCGCCCCATAGTTTGATTTAAAAATAGCCACGCCAACTGAGAGATTTGTCATATGCACACAGTTTGACTGCAGCTGAGTGGAAGAGTGTTTAAAAGTGTGTGTTATAAACCTCTCACTTCTCTCCACCCCGTGCCCTCCCGCTGACACTCATTTGGTTCAGTCTGTATGTAAACGCATAGAGTTGTTTCACAACTGTTGTTCATATTGACCCACCACGTTTATTTAATTTTTTATTTTCCTGTCCATAAAAACAGTTATTTGAGAAGTCGTGAAATGTCATTGTTTTTGTTTGCTCAACCAATTGTTTTATTACCCCTTTCTCTCTCTGCATTGTCTTCTGTCCCCCTAATCATGTGGGCATGCTTTTTGCTGCCGCAGTCTTATGTTGATGTCACCTGACGTTGCCATTGTTAACTGTTGAGTATTTGTTCGTGCTCTTATCAGCCGTCTTCTCTCATTCACATAATGAGTAATCCCTCCATTTTTTTCTCTCTTCCCTTCCTTGTGAATAACCATCATCCTCAAACTCAACCCATCTCCCAAAATCCTTAATTTTACGCTGTCTCCTCCCCCCAATCATTCCATCTACTGATTACCCATTCTCCACTCCCCACCGTCCCTCCTCTCCTCTTCTGTCCCCCTCTCGCCCTCCTCATCTCCTTCCCGTTCTGCCCCTCCCTCTCTGCAGGACTTCTGGCAGGTATGGGGCGTGTGCCGAGCAGCATGTGTGCACCTGAATGAAAAACTGCACTTTGTATTCTCTACCTACTCCCTCTTCTTCTGTCTCTGGATTGTTTTCTGTCTTGTTATTACTCACTCTCTCACTCCTCTGTAGTAATATGGAGGGCATAGCTTGTTAGTGTTGTTAGTCCAGGGGAACAGCTAAATAAGTAGTGTTTCTGTACTTCCCACATCTCAGCTTCAGCAAGTGTGAAACCGGAGTCACAGTCTCGGTTGAGTTTGTGACGCGTATAGGACGGCAGCCAAACTGTGCTTTAATTTCAATGAATCATTTGGAACAAGAAATCAGTGGACTGGCAATAAAATGTTGAATTTACATTTAGCTTTTCTCTCACAGGGTATACGTGCTGTAGGTGCTGAACACAGCTTGATGGGGGAAGGACTGAAGTGGACCACCACTGTATTTTCTCATATGATGAGGCTGAATATATCATGGCAATGGAAAGAATTGTGGCCATGGGTTAAGTCCGATAATACACTTGGATGTACTTTTAAAAAATAACATATTAGGATGAGGAAATGCCACTCTGCCTTTTCTGTTAGATTTATATACGAGGACACTTAAACCGCTTATAGCACTTACATAAATGTGTATGAGTCAGTTCATTTGAGCATTTACTTGCTACTAGTTTCCAGAGATGCTCCAAAATGTTTCACCAGAGTGCGCTGGAGAAACCTTTTGTGATGTCAAATGCTTCTGATATACACATTTATATTGGTACATGTAAATAAATGGTCCTTGACCTCTAAGCTTTATCCTTTGGCCTTTGAGCAGGTCTGAATGCCACGGTGGTCGGGATGACGCAAAGATAAGCCAAAGGGCGGGTTGCAACCTGTGCCCCTCATACTGCCGGGGAGTGTCAGAAACAGAAATAGGCACACCCCGTTGTGTGTGTGCACTTGTATGCAAACTCAAACTCTGCATTGTTGTGAGACGGTGCCCTTTGTACAGCGTGTTGGAGGCAGCTGCATGCCAGGCCTTCCCTGCTGAATTATTGAAAGTGAAGACTTTATACATTGCCTCTACAGGGATTATTAAACACTGCAGCACTTCGACATCATATACACCCTGGCCAGTGCCCCAAAGTAAAGTTAAGATAAATGTATTGTCAAATTCTAAGAGGAAAAAGTCCTGCAAAGCTGAGATGTGCAGCTAAAAGTATTCATTAATCAGGTCAACGCCCAAGCATAGCAGAGCTGTTCCCCTGCACTTCCTCAGTCTTGCTTTAAAAACACACCTTTTCCTCCTCATCCCTTCTATGAAATATCAGCTCTAGCTTTTCACATGCTTTGGCACTCTAGCCTTTTTCCCAGCATGCACTGCTCTATTGCCTGTGCCTCACAGAGAAAGTAGCTGGTGGTGGCGCCCTGTCTCTGCGCATGGTGGCCTCACCGGATTGTTTTGGACCCAGGAAATGTCTGTTAGCTCAACGTCGAGGCTGTGTGGATGTGCTCGATAGCCCTCATAAATTCATCCTCTGGATTGTCCGGATGTCAGTGCTGCATGATTTCTGTAGAGCATGGGTTAGAGTCACTGAAGGCAGGACATCGAAAATGTATCCAAACTGTTCCCACATGCCAGTGAAGTCTGCCGTGTGACCAGCGACGACCGAGAGCGGACGCCTGTCACCGGGAGAGCGAGGGGGGCTGCTCCAATGAAGACGAGCCTCTTGTCACATACATTTTTGTCCCGTTCACTCTTTCTGATTTCACAGGAAACTCCCAGGGGCCGCTGTTTGGACAGTCGCCGCTCTATTACTCCATCTTGCCACACTGTCTTCTATTCTCACATGCTTTCTCTGCCCTCTCTGTCAATGTGGGTCCCTATAAGGCTAACGCACACAAACAGTCACACTCACACCGAGTCTTTCTCCGTCTCTCGCTGCTCTCCTAATCTACGGTGATAGAGTCGTGTTGTCTGTACTCATGCTCAGCTCATGCGGTTCCTCCTCTCCCCTTGTGAGACAGCTGCCATTCCTCAGTGGCTGAAGTCTGTTTATTGAGCGTTCCACATCAGGGTACATTATTCTGATGGTGTTCCCAGGAGTTACTAACGGTACACCTGCTTTGCAGTGGCCCTTGGGACTAGAGGTGGGAAAGATAATTCATCAGTGTTCTCTCCGCCCGCCTACAGACTGCAGTGATTTGGTCCCAAAGTATCATCACATACACAAGCAGAATGTATTCACTCTTGATCACTTGCGGATGAATTTTGGTTTTGTGTGTTTTGGTTCAAGGAGTAGGACAAAATAATTTAGTGTGTGTGGTTTTCTTTGGGACTTGGATGGAGCCGGTGCCCACGTTGTAGGTGGTGTAGCACAGGCCAGGTGCACTTACATGCTCACAGCCACCATTCAGAAATGTCAGGCGCAGGCCGGGTTGACTTTTCCCCTCGAGCAGGTCAGTCTGAATTCCCTTTCCCTTGAAACACTTCTTTCATTGAAGCTGTCAAAGTGACGGTAACCCCAGAGCTACCCCATCACACAGAGCCACGTAATGGTACTAGTCCATTATTAATGCATTTGTACCCTTAGCCCCGCCCCCCCCCCCCTCTTTCACTCACTCTGCGCTGTCCGTCTGTCACACTGGACACACACCGCTCTCTCTTTTGATCAGTATACACCTGCTGGTGCAGCGCTCCAGTACACCAAGGTCTAGTGAGGCTAACCTGTACACAAGATGAGAGGCCTCTCTGGGGACAGGCAGGACCCGAGCAGACAAAGAGAGTGGGAGCAGATCTCCTCTTTTTACAGGTTGAGCTTTCTGCTTTCATTGGCAGGACTCTGCCTCCGCACATACATTCATCTCTTTGTTGTGGAGACCTTGCAGACAAGAGAGTCTGATGACATTATCTGAGAAAAGTAATTTGCGTCTGTTGTAACACGAACTGTTTGGCTCATACATGCAGATCTTTCATCATCTTCTTCCCTCTTTTGCTCTCTCCTGTTGCGGGGATGTCTGCAGCTGCAGTGTTGGACAGAGTCACAGATCTAATCAATAATGAAGCACTGCAGCCGGTACAGAGGTATTAGAGGGGGCCCAGACTAAGCTGCCTTCATCTCCTCAGCCGAGCACAGAGCCACAAAGTGCTGGCAGAGCAGCGCGAATAACGAGACTGAAGCTAGCAGAAAATGGATGGGTGGCATGCAATATCATTTTAGTTTCCAAGCGTCGATGTTAGAATTCTGCAGTATGATGTGTTTAATTATGTCAAGCACAGTCACCACCTGTTTATTTTTTATTATTACGAGTTGATGCTGCTGGATGTCAGCGATGTGTTCCTTTAACAGTTCCCATCGGTTGATTTGATCATGTAATGTTGTTTATATGACAGATATGTCATTAAAGGTTTATGATGTGCACTTTGATGAAAGTAAGATAATACATTAATGCATTGATCATTTATTGAGAATGTTCTGTAGTCTGATATTCGCTAGAAACTATGGCCACTTAAAAATATAAAAACACAGAATTCTTCATTTTTGGATTCAACTATGCAGTCCAAGTTTCCAAGTGTGCCACATCTTCGTGGTGTGCTTAGAAAGTGTTTCTTAGTGAAATGTTCATGTGAAATTAGCAGAAAGAGACGATCTCTCTTTGCGTGCATGCCTCTGGCTCTACTTGGCGGGTCTGGGCCTCATTTGTTGGACTCTTATGTTTGAGTTAGATTCATTTTGGCCCGGGCAGCCCGATGGCTGCCCTGTCAGCCGCTGCACTGGAGAGAGTAGCCCTGGCCAAAGCCATAACCCCGGCTGTGTGCATATGAGAGCTGTACATTTGATTGCCCAGCCAGCGGCTCTGTCAGAACTGTGTTCCTGCCTCAGCTCACAGGCTAGTTGGGCTGTTCATCATCAACTGGCCCGTGAACTTGGCCAAAAAGTACCTGACACATGCAGACAAACATGACCACATGAGCAGGCTCAGGGCAGAGATTTAAAAAGAAATCACGCCCGCGTACACGGTCCGCTATGAAGTTGAGGCCGATTGACAGACGAAGCGTAAGCTGTTAATTAACTTGAGTGTTGCAGCAATTAGATTTACAGTCATTAGACGATCAGTGCTTTGGGAAAAATCTAAGATGGGTACAGACTCCGATGAAGTTGAGATCCTTTTAGTGATTGCGACCGCATATTTGAAAGGCATAATGTCCTCTGGGTGGATAAATCAAAACTGATGGAAGTATTCTTCTTTTTTTTTTTTAAAGATACAGAGTCCGTGAAATCAAGTAACAGAAGAGGGATCTCTTGTTGGTGTTTTACCAGTTATCTGAATTTAAATGCTATATTGTGCTGATGGAAGGCTTGTTGCCGGAGAACCTTTTAAGGCGAGCATCAGTGAAGGAAAGATGAAGAATGGAGAGTAGATGAGACGGGGTTTAACAGCGGAGCCACAAGCTCCATGGAAAGGCTTAAAAGCACCAGCACAGCGTGATGTACACGCTGCCATCCCTCGCTGTCTGCTGGAGAGAGTGCAGTGTTGCATCATACGATTGTTGGAGAGATTTACAGCATGATGGCACATTGTGTATGTGAGAGAGAGCAGGGAGTGAACGCTATACTGTGTGCTCAGCAGGGAAGTCTGTGGCTCCTAAAAGAGAGAATCTCTTCTTACAGGAACACGGGCTGCGGCAGAAGACTCAACGCTTTATGTCTGTGCGTTACTCGTATTTCCATCCACACCTTGAGATCTCTTTTAACAGCTGGCCAATTATATTTGCTATTTCGTTGAACATCATTTTGGCTATTCTGCGGGGGTGTGAATGACCCTGACACGGGACGCTGAAAAAGAGTCGTTATGCTTAATGTTCTGTGTGCCTCCGCTCTGATCATGATGCAGAGGCCCAGTGTGTTCATGACTCATGTTCATGTGTGTCGTTGTGTAGCTGTCTGTGCAGGCGTGAGCACACGCTTGCCTGTTGAAATACACATGTGCACGGTTGTGTGTTTTTTGGACTGGTGCTAGGACCAGTCGACGGCACCTGCCTCGAGGGCTGTCTCTCAGTGCCATTGTTCTTTTACTCACTTGTTACACATTTATTTTTTTCTGTGTGTGCACACCTGTCCCTTTCTAATATTCTATTGCACTCACCTGTATGTTTATACGACAAAGAATACACACGTTTCCTTTTGTTATCTCTCTCTGTCGGTCCCTGCCTCTCAACCGGTAGCACTGCTCCAAAAATAAAAATGTTTTCTCTCTCACCTCCCCCTCTCTCTCCCACTCCCTTCTCCCTTTTATACTGTTAATGTACTGTAGATGCCATCAATAATAAATGTGACAGTAGAAACCACTATATATATATATATATATATATAACAAACCAATTAGGGACAGTGATATATTTAAAAAGCTTAAACCAATTTTTTAGCAGCAACCTTTTGTTTATTATGAGGATGGAGTTGGTTTATGGGGAATAATTTGATGTAATGCTGTTAAGGGGCCACCAAATGTTTGTATTCAGTATTTATTTATGTTTTTCCCAATTAATTTAAGTCCACGTCTCTTTTAAGAGAGAACATGGGACTAGCTTTTACTTGCAAATTTCCTCGGCATACAGCTCCATTGACGATTCAGATAAACGGTTTAACTAATTGTTACAACCGGCTAGTTAGTGGAGCTGCATCACAGCTGCAGGGACGGCAAGACATCATTAAATTTGAGTGGTATCCCCAATGATCTTGTTTTGAGCAAGATACTGTGCGTGTGTGTGTGCGCGCCTGTGTCTGTGTGTGTACACTATGAATGCACATGCGTGTTTTTGTCGTTCAAGGCCCTGCTAAAGACAGCAGAGGCCACGCTGTTCTCTAACAGTTGTTTCTCCTCCTTCCTCCTCTGAATTGGACCTCTTACAGACGGAGGTAACTCCACATGGGCTAAGCGTGCCCCCCCCCCCCCCCAAAGGCATGCCCTGTCCGTCTGTCCACTGTTTGATGGAGCGTTTTTCGGACGCTGTCTTTTTAAGTCTCTATCACTGAGTGTTTAGTGTGCATGTGATTAAGTCACTCTTTCATGCAATGCTGTGATTATACACATGCTGACAGAAAAATGTGTGTGTGTGTGTGGAAGAGAGAGCTAAAGTCGCTTTGTTTTTAATGATTAATACGTTTGGGTTGTGTCATCTATGTCTATATTAATCAATAGTGTGTGTTTGTGCCACAGTCTCTCGTGATGTTTTTCCTCTGTCAATGTCACACTGTGAGTACGGCCTCTGGTTGATGACGTGTTTGGAACTGACGACACGAACTAATTGCTTGTTACTACAACCGTCTTGCCTGTACGGCTTCATGTGTATGCAGCATTTGCATGACTCTTATTGTGAAAAACCCTCTCTCTATGTTACTGAGTGTGGAAGTATATGAAGTGTGTACAATTCTCTATTTTGAACATAGTCAGACTCTCATTGAGCTGAACTCTCAGACACACACCACACACACACAATGCTTACACACTCACAAAGTCACCTGTAAAAGCTGTAAGACTTGTGCTGAATTATGTGAAATGTTTTTAATATAGCTTTTTCTTTTCCATAAACCTAAATGAGCAGAAGATCACCCAGGAGAGGGAGAAGTTTGCAGATGAGGACAGCATATTCTTCACATTGGGGGAATGTGGCCTTATCTCCTTCTCTGACTACATCTTCCTCACCACTGTGCTGTCCAGTAAGTACTTTGTTGACTGCACAGATCTAATACTGCATATACGACTCTAATACTGCATATACGACTCATCCCCTTCAATCCCACATCCTTCAAATCCACACATTGATCAGAAATCAAATCCAGAGAAGAGCTTTTCATTTCCTCCTCTGTGCGTTTTTTCTTCTGCATCAGTTTAAGATGGAAACAATGATATTTTCCGCCAGGTTCCGGAGCTGTCTCTGTTCAGTATGATTTCCAGTTCTGTCCAGGTTCATAATGTGTGTCTCCCAAGGTGATGTGGCTTTGGATCTAGTATTGGTGGTGAATACAGAGAGTAAATGTCACAGGAAATTACAGTTTATAGTCATGAAAATAAGGCTCTTACACTCCAATGTAAAGTCATATCCCTAGTTTATCTTAACCATTTAATCTAATCTGTTCATTTGGAGGAAGTTTCTAGGGATTTCTTCAAGGACGAGTCATTTTTAGGCAGACCCGACGTTATGCTTTATGGTTGGTTTCAATCCATGTAACACGGCCACCAAAACGGACGATTTTTCCTCACCGACACAGACAGGTTCACATTTTTACTGCTTTCATACAGTCTGAATAATTCCACATAAGTGTCAATTAATTATGCAATAAGGTACAACAGGCAGTACTGTATCGTCAATAATGTCCAGTTCGAGTTTCTTATTGCTTTTATAATACGGTTGCATGCGACATTATAAATATATTATAAGTAAATAAAAAGCTGCCTTTCAGCACAAAATAATTGTAGCCACCAAATTGTGTGTATCACATTTCAGTAGCCTGGTATGTGGGGTTGTTGCCATGCAACAGAAGAACCAGTTGGGAACATCATGTTTGTTAGCCCAGCTATATATCGCACCATCTCATTTATTCATATTGCTCATTTTATAAAAGTTGCCATCAAAATAACAAAAATGACTGTTTAAACTCAATAAATGAAAGTTACAAGTGACTTGGGACTCGACAGACTAACATTAGGCTGTTGTTAACGTTTGTTCATGTTGTTTTGGATTTCTCCATTAATTGTGCATCCGTGGAAAACGTTTCTCATGTCCCCGTCGTCTCTGATGATCTCGCTTCCGACCACTCTGGCTGTTTGCCGGTGGCTCGGTGTTGAAGTGCCTCCTCCAGAGACGGTATTACTCCAGCACTGCCTTTCATTGAGATTTGGTGTCAGGTAGCTTTGAAAGGAACTTTCAGATTCATGTCTACTCACTGACATGATTTCTCTTGCTTTTAACCAGCATTAGAGAGAGTTTGCACCTGTTGCTGCGCAGGCAGTGATTGAAATGACAACGAACGGTCGCACAAAATCTCCGTTAGTTTCAGTGCGCACTGATATGGACGCTCGGATGAATGTAAACAGGTGTACCGTTCATTCTGGCTCAATACAGTACAGCCTGTGACTCACTCTCAACCAATCAGATAATTGATTTCATTTCCCCGTATTATTATCCTTAATACATCCCTTGAGGGTGTCGGTTTGCTAAAGAAAGAATTGGTTATAGTTGTGCACAGTAGTAAGAAGTGAAGCATTGAAAATAATTGACCAAATAGGATATTTTTGCCGTGGCTCTATAATTAATCAAATAAACAATGTTTGAATAAGTTCAAAAGACGGTTACATATCGTGGGCAGAATGGTCTCTGGGTGGGCGGCCATCTGCCTCGACTGGTTGGGTGGCAAGAGAGAAGAGCTAAAAGACTGAGTGTCTACATCAAACTCTAAATGGAAGTAATGTTTGTCTAACCATTCGCTTCTGTGCTGTAATTATAAACCGTGGGTGCTAACACTGTGAACTCGGCCTTGTTATCCCGCTATACTGAGAACTCATTTCACTCTCTCACATTTTGTCGTATTGATTTCAGAATGTGTTTTTGTGTCCAGCTCCCCAAAGGAACTTTGAGATTGCATTCAAGATGTTTGATCTGAACGGTGATGGAGAGGTGGATCTGGAGGAGTTTGAACAGGTAACTGACCGCACACAATCGGCATATAGAAAGAGACATGTGGTTGAAGCAGCCGGGCCACACGTTTGGCCGGTGCTGTATCTACAGTAGCGTCTGATTGCATAACAGTAACCAGTGACTCACACTGACGGCCCGCTAAAGGAGGGTTGATGTGCACTGTGACGTTTTCTCAGAGGGAAAAGATAAGTGCTGAGCTCTGCTCTCTGTAATGCATCATGATCTCTACCAGTGGATGTGATGGGGTTTATGATGGACTGTATTATGTGTCCTGTATTGTTTGTATAGAGGGTTTTTAGATTAAACCTCATGATGTAGAAAATGAATGAAAGATGCTTTTAACCGAGTGATCGACTTCTACAGACCTCACTGGCTTTTGATAGTTTGCAGTTGTATGATAACATAAGCAACGGTATTATTATGAGATTATTAATGGGTTATTTTAAGTAAATGGTCACAAGTACTTCTGATGCCGAGTCTACTCCATCATCCTGGCTGACTTGGTCCCCCTCAATCCTTAGGTCCAGAGCATCATTCGTTCCCAGACCAGTATGGGCATGCGGCATCGTGACCGCTCGACCACAGGGAACACGCTGAAGACAGCCGGCTGCAGCTCGGCTCTCACCACCTACTTCTTTGGAGTCGACCTGAAGGGAAAACTTACCATCGGCAGCTTTCTGGAGTTTCAGAGGAAACTGCAGCATGATGTGCTCAAACTCGAGGTAATGAAAGAGGAAAGGGAACGAGTGGGTATTGTACTCCGAGTTATCATCAACTGGTTTTCTGTGCTATTGCTTACAATTATAATAAATACACGTGAATGCTACAGCTTTGCTGTCACCTTAAATCGTAATACCTGCTGCACATATTCAGCCGATGATAACTGACAGCGGACAGCTGTACATATTACTATCCTTGTTACATTTAGTCCCCAGGTAAACACACAAATAAACCCCGAAAAATGTTCGGAGGTGAGTGATGGGTGAACGTTGTATATGAAAGGAATGAGAACCACGGTGGAGGATGACAGAAGCACCATGCAGATTGTCTGTCAGCGCTGGCCAGTGTCACTCTCAAAGCTGTGACATCTAGTTATAAAAGTCATCTTCTGTCTCCTCAGTGACACCAGACCCCTCCCCTGCCTCTGCAGTTACAGCGACCGATCAGTGTTGTTGGACATATCGTTATTCGGATCTAGAGAGAGAGAGAGAGAGAGACCTCTGCCACGGCCCACTCCTGTTAAGCCATGCTCAAGTGGACCATTGTTAAAAACAATAAAAGCGTGCACATGCAGATTTAGTGTCTCCAGTGCCAAGTGTGATTTAACTTGAAGCCTGACACCAGTATTTACTGTTTCCCATCTCACCATATGCCCTCCTCCTATTAATTAGTGTGTCCCTCTGAACAGCACTCAGTCTTCATCCGTCTCTCTCACTACAGTTTGAGAGGAACGATCCTGTGAGCGGCAGAATCAGCGAGAGACAGTTTGGGGGCATGCTGCTGGCCTACAGCGGCGTCCAGTCCCGTAAACTCAAGCAGATGCAGAAGGGCTTGAAGAAGATGTTTAAGGATGCACAGGTAGATACGTGTGTGTGTGTGTGTGTGTGTGTGTGTGTGTGTGTTCTTCTCCACGTTTCTACAGGACTCTGGGATAACTGTTTGGTGATTTGTGGCTTTCTATGGCTCTACATTTGGGGGTTTTAACTAAGTGGACTACATGTGAGGATGTGTGTGTGCCTGAGAGGAAAAGGAGATTGTGCTCGGACAGTGTGAGACAGACCGGATGTAAAGTAATGTCACTCGGAGAGGACAGCACACTCGGGGACGTTATCCACTTGACACCTACTCTCGCCGACTCCTCGACCTTCCACTATCTCGGTTTGTGGTGACCAAAATACAGAGAAGCCAGTGCTCAGCAGCAGGGCATAAATACTCCATTTCTTTTTGAGCCTTTTAATAAAGCCTTGATCCTTTGTCCTCGTTTGTTGCTCTTCTATCAATAAACAAACTGGGTTTACACAGTATACTTATTTAGTTTAATTCAGATGCATGGTTTCTTGCAAACAACCGTTTTCACTTTCCTTCCACTAGACATACTTTCACAAAACACCACCATCTCGCTCTAAGCAAGTCAAACGACTCCACTGGGACGGACCAAACGCAGCAAATCACTTTAAAATATTGAAGCTGCAGAGGGCTGGGAGCCGACATGAGTCGTTCCCTATCCCGCCTCCGTTTCCAGTGGTTTGCCTGACCCAGTGAGCCCCATCAGTCCATTGGCTGAAGACAAGCCGATGCATATCGTATAACCTGAAGTGTTGCAGAAAAAAACATGAACTTTAATTGTTTGAGCCAAAGATGTGAGCATCACATGAGCCTTAATTAGGCACCTTCGATGGTTAAATGCAGTGCTGAGCCGAGAAAAGAAAATTGAGAGCAGGGAAGCTACCGTGTCTCCAAGGTATGAGGAAGAAGACGAGGCGGGTGTTACGGAGTCGTCTCTCTCTCTCTTCCCCACCCCTTTGTAATCCCTGTGTGGCTCTTATCGGCAGAACCTGTAATGTAGACGGGAAGCGTGTTGTGTACAGCCTGAGACCAGATGCTCACTTTTCTTTGCAAATGAGCTCCTCAGCTGTGTGGCGATGCGTCCGTCTGTCTTTCCACAGTCTGTTCCCGTCTTTCCAGGGAACGCTGTTCACGCCTCTTGTCATTTGTGTCACACTGCTGAGCCGCTATTAAAATGTAACCGTCTCTTGTAGCGACGATGTTGGGCTCTGTTTCGTAATGAAAGGGCAGCTCTCGAGGCAGAACGGCAGGAATGATTTGTTTCTGATTGGTCGAGAGTTCCTCCCCCAGACTCATTTTCTCTATCTTCCCGTCTTGCGCAGGGCATCAATTTTGAGGAGGTGGAGAATTTCTTCACCTTCCTGAAGAACGTGAACGACGTGGACACGGCCCTCAGTTTCTACCACATGGCTGGAGCCTCCATAGACAAAGGTACGCCCACATTTGGCCTTTTCCTCTTGACATTCTCACTTTCCTCCATAATTACTCCCTTTTAGACTCAACTGTTATCACTTTCACTCTCGCTCTCTCAGAGCTGTTAACACTCCGCCGGCCAGGCTGCCCACGTCTTCTTTTGCCTGGCTCTGCTCCCAGTCCATGGTCAGCCATTGGTCATTGGCTTGTCCATCCATTTATCTACTGCCTCTTCCTCCAGGCCTGCAGGAGAGCGCGTCCTTAAATCCAAGAACTTCCAACATGCACACATGACAGTTAATTTTGCAGGCTCCCACTGACACACGCCGACACCTTCATCACTGGGGGAGGGAGAGCAGGGCGGCATCCATGGGGGCTCCAGGGTGGTGTCCGTCTCCTGGAAGCTGGAGGATCCCAAAAGTTCAACCAACACTTCTAAAGTAGCCTAAAGCCAGACGAGAACATTGCACTCCTAAAGATTTCAGTCCTGGTTGATTTGGCATCACCTGTGGTTACCGTGGTAACATTAAGTGTGGTATAATACTCCAGCTAGCTCTCACTGAGCAACTACTTTCTTAGAGATACAACCGAGGAGCGACGGGTGCATCTGTTAACAAACATACACTGTTTATATAAAGGATCAGTCAATAGTCGGCTTTTCCCATAAGCTCTCTCTGGCTCTCTCTCTGGCTCTCTCTCTCTCTCTGGCTCTCTCTCTCTCTCTCTCTCTCTCTCTCTCTCTCTCTCTCTCTCTCTCTCTCTCTCTCTCTCTCTCTCTCTCTCTCTCTCTCTGTGTGTGTGTGTGTGTGTGTGTGTGTGTGTGTGTGTGTGTGTGTGTGTGTGTGTGTGTGTGTGTGTGTGTGTGTGTGTGTGTGTGTGTGTGTGTGTGTGTGTGTGTGTGTGTGTGTGTGTGTGTGTGTGTGTGTGTGTGTGTGTGTGTGTGTGTGTGTGTGTGTGTAAGTCGCCTCTTGTTGCCTCGTATCCCTGAAGAAGGCTGAGCTCGTCTCTCAGGCCTCCACGGGGACCGGTGGCTCAAGAAACCTCAAACATCTGTTTACAGACGATGACACAAGCTGAAAATGCTCATGCTCTGCGTGAAGTGTTCTTTTAAGGAGCGCTTGTACTCCTCTCTCCTCTTTTAGATCTTGTGTTTCTCTTGGTGTCCGTCTTTCATCTCACTCTGATGATTCCACCCCCTTTTAATAGTTTCCCATCTGTGTTCTCTGGAACTGCTCATTGTTAAAGGTAGACAAGAAGGCCACTAATGGGATTTTGTCCCTTTCATCCCCACCCTCTCCTCTTCCTCATACTCCTCTGTTTCTCTTTCATTTTCCTCCTCCACTTCTGTGCCTTTTTGAAGTCTGAGACTATGAAGGTTTTTATCATCTTATCATTTTTCTCCCTCTGGAATGGCTTTTATTTCATTTCCCTCGGCCAGTCTCGATTTCCGCGAGATGTCCTGCTGTCTATTCCTCTCCCCCCCTTCTCTCTCTTTCACTGTCAGAAATGTCTGAATGGGAGTCCTGCCCGCTATTGATCACGAGCAGTTTGACTCGCACACACAATGTCCTCCACTTGAGCCGCTAGGAGCTGGCTTGTGTGACACGCTCTTCTGTTGTCGTCATCCACAAACGGTGAATCTCTCCGCCTGTGGTTTCCTCCCTCTCGTCCAGTCACCATGAAGCAGGTGGCCCGCACCGTGGCCAAAGTGGAGCTGTCGGACCACGTGTGTGACGTGGTGTTCGCTCTGTTCGACTGCGACGGTAAGTGTGGCCGACGTTATACGCGGAAGCAAATAAAGCCTCAAGCGACGGGTGGAAAATCATCAATAAATGTCCGTTGTCTCCGTCGTTCACTGCCTCTTCCTCTATTATTTTGTCATCTCGCCGCCTTTCCATCTTCCTTTCGCTCCCTCCTCCTCCTCCTCTCTCCCCCTGTCTATCTTCCTCAGGGAATGGAGAGCTCAGTAATCGGGAGTTCATCGCCATCATGAAGCAGCGGCTCATGCGCGGCCTGGAGAAACCGAAGGACATGGGCTTCACTCGGCTGGTGCGGGCCATGTGTAAGTGCGCCCAGGATACGGCCTGGGACTTCGCCACGCCGAAGACCCAATAGAGGCTGCGTGAGCATGGGAGACCTCTGTTTACCGCCAACGGGTCTCCACGCTTCAAACGGACAATTAATGCAACGGACTCATTGGCTCTGAGATGCATCTCCATTCGCACGTGTTGCTGTCGTTCACGCTGTCAATGTGGTGACTGGAGCGTGCTGACTCAGCACTCTGTCCCTGAAAGGCTCCTCCAGCAGGCCTGTCCCCGTCATCCTGGGTATTTGTATATATGAAAACCATTATTATGTCTTCTATAGAGGAATTCATTGCCAGCAGGTTCCTGTGACTCCTTGTCAAATGCTAAGAAAACGCTCCTTTATGTTTGCATTTAACCCGTTTTACTGCAAAAGAATGAATGTTATGTGACCTTCAGCTGTGTAAACGCTGCAGTATGTCGGTGCCCCACGCAAACAGACCCGTCGTTATTCCTCGGTGGGACAGAAGGCAGACGTCTGTAATCTTGTTGGCGCCTCTTCATCCCGTCTGCTGGCCCAAGTGCGTCTTCATTTTGCCCCTGAAAAGATCAATGATGCTCTTCTTGCTTTACAATGTACTGTTCAGAGTGTGTATTCTTCTAATTATCATTGCCCACTGAAACACTTTATAAAAGACGGATGTTAAAAGAAATGCAATATTAAAGATGTTTTTAATAAAGATAACTCTATGTAAAACTGATTACATTTTATTGCTTGACTTGTAAGTTTGATTGTTGTTCTGCCTACTTGTGTTCGCTCTGTCAGTCTGAAGGGAAAAGAGGTGTGTGTGTGTTGGTGTGTGTGTGCTGCCCATTAAGAGATTGTCCTCTTGTCCTCGGCCCCCACTCTGCATTGGCCTGATACCCACACAGGAAGTGACTGCTGGGCAGGAGAGGAGGCTGAAGAGCTCCTCTCCGTTGTTCTCCTCTGAGCTTAAATCACACGGATCATAACATTATTTTAAACCCAACATCCTTACAGTTGTATCAACTTTACAACACTTTCTGATAAGAACCATGTATTTCCAAAACATAAATGTTTCCTATTTGTGAAAAATGCATTTCTTTAAGGTAGTCCAAATGTTGAGATATCCCAATAATAGAACACCGAATCCTTAAAATGTTAAACTCTCCAACATAGGTTTGGGTTTTCCTTCGACAAACCAATACTTTTTCTGTAGTGTGTTTTATTCAGTCAATCATTAAATATAAAAAGTAAAGCCACAATCTAACATACACAACAAAAAATGACTGGAAAGGTAAAGGCAGAAGCACGGCTTAGGCCCTGTCCAGGTTCACGTATCTCAGACCATCAATTCATTGCCTAAAACCAGTGGTTCTCAAATGGGGGTACGTGTAAGTTCATAAACTGAATTGTATATATATTCTATATTCTATGCAAAATGCTGCGTATTACATTAGTTTTTTAACACAAAATGCTTTGCACTGGTCAGGGGGTACTCAGTTGAAAAAAATATTTCACATGGTTTACATAACTCACAAAAGGTTGAGAACCATTGGCATAAACAACTGTATCCTCCACCTCCCCAGGCACCCACGGTGTCCCTCAAGGTTCTGTGCTTGGTCCCCTCCTCTTCATCATTTACATCCTTCCCCTTGGACAAATCATCCGTCGTCATGGTCTCGACAGCCACTGCTAAGCTGATACGCAGATATAGTTTTGTTCTGTTTGTCTGTCTTATGCAAAGCGTCTGAGTGTCTAGAAAAGAGCTATCTAAATTCAAAGAATTATTATTATTATTAATACTTATATATTCTACTCCGAAATTCTTACCAACTAAATCAGATAATTACTTAGATATAAAAAGAAAAGAAATACATATATACAGTATATATGTATATCTATTTAATATGTATTTCATTCACACTTGTAACCCTCAAAAATAGTTTTCTAAACAATCCTTATGAAAATCAAAAAGGTGACCATTCTTACATTTATGTTGGCGTTGTTCAATAGTTGAACTCTTACAATAGAGATAAATCTTTTAATCCCTTTTTTTAGCTTTTTGTACAGTAAACTTAGAAACATCTCTCAAATCATATTTACACTCATGTATTGAAAACATCTTTGTCCACAGGCTGTCACTTTTCTTTAGCTCTGTACATTGTTTGCGTTATTTTATAATATACCAAATCATTCAATGTCATAACATGAGATCTGACAAACAATGGATTTGTATGCTCATAGTAACCATAGTAACCAGCCCTTTTCATGATGGGTATTGCTCATCTTTGTAACAAGCCTTTATATATAAATGTTTTATAGGTTGACCACACAATAAGATATATATGGAAGTTAACTAAGTGGGCAACACATAATATGGAAGGCCTTAGAATTTAGTACATTTCTACAAGTATACTTTGACATTTTACAATTTATATATTCAATATGTCTTCATGTTACTTTATGATCAATAATGACCCAGAGGAATTTGGTCTTAAAAACACGTTAAATACAGACTTGTAATTCAATATTCCGCTCTAATTCTTTAAAACACATTTCCTCTGCTGTCGAGCCTTGTCCACCAGCACTTCCTTCTTCATAACGAGTGCTGTTGATAGCAGGTGTTCATGGGCTATCAATCGACGAAATACTTCAAACTATTTTGCATTAACCACCTCATCATATAATTTGCAGGGTTGTCTGTGTACAGACTGTAAAGCCCTGAGGCTAATTTGTTATATTGGGCTATACAAAATAAACTGAATTGAATTAAAACAAGAGCCTTGGGATTGGTTAAGAAGTGTGAGGCCCCGCCTCTGTGCAGCGTGACCCACAGCAGCAGCGACACTGCAGCAGCTACCAGACCGCCATCGCGTGGCTGGGAGGGAAGTGAGGGCTCCGCTTCGCCTCCAGAGGAACAACTGGTTCCCAAACTTCCCACTCCTTAGCCGGAAACAACACCGATCCATCTCCAGAGGAGTTCACGAGTGTCGGCATGTTTGGAACTAGAGGACAGCAGCTTATTAGGAAATGAATAATGAAGACATCGACTCCATGCCTAGTTCTACAGAGGTCAAACTCAGGTAAATTAGAAACTGAAGACATATTAGCAGCAGTATTATTTGAGTAAAAAAACATGTAAGCGTTTAGGTTTTAATTACAGCTACAAGAATTAATAAAAGGTTCATGAACAAATCTTCATACAGGAACTTTGAATTGAAAGACACAGTGCTCCGTTGCGTTGGTGAGTTATACATTTGATACCACTGAAGTACAGAAATATCTTATCAGAAGAAATCATTTCAAAGTAAAAGGGTTTAGAATAGGATGAAAAATACCTCCTGAGGTACAATTAAATGGAATACAACTTAATACATAGTATAAAATTCAGTTCTACTACAAATGTTTGTGTAATGTAAAGATGGGGAAAAAAACAGCGCCGAGTCCTCTCCACTCAAATGTGGCCAAATAAAAGTTGACAAACCAAACAACTTGTTGAAATCCTGTTATCCATTAAAAATCAATACCAGCATTTCCCTAACACACCATCACAAAGAACCCGGTGGGATGCATGCGTCATTAACACAGACGAACGAGAATATAGTAGCCTAACAATGTCACGGGATGCAACAAATACGATTAAAAAAAGCGCCCCAACATACACACGTTCTTTTTTCCATTATCAGGTGGCCTGCAGCCACCTAGTGGCTATAAGTGGTAATGTCACATGCATGCCAACCTTTAGCAGTAGTTTATAATCAGTTGGGACACTTCTCTTGCAGCCAAAGTTTCACTAACTGTTGCTCCAGGTCAGAGAAACACACCAACGCCCTCCATGATGAACTACGGGCAGCAAACCAAACTCAAACCAAAGTGCCAGCTCAGCGATTCACATCCCTGCGAGTGTGCTGCTGGACAGTGATGATGGACGACGCAGACAACTATGGATAGTCTTGATCTCAGGTACAGCAACGTTCAGGTGGGAGGGACCAAATTAAGACGGTCCTTAATCACTGTCAAACTTAATAGAGTTGATTGTTGTGGAGATGGCGCCACCGCAGTAGCTTCCCTTCTTCTTCTTTATCTTTTCTTGGCGGAATGACTTTCCTTTTGTAAACCTGAGCGCATCGTTAGCTTTCTGGCCCCAGTCGCCTCTGGATCCAAACTGGAATAGCAGATATAATTAACACACGGTTTCAGAGTAAATGAATATATCACTAGGATCATTAATGGATTGTAAGAATGCCGACAGCGGTTATTGAGCTTACCTTGGCGTCAAAAGAGTTGTCCTGCAGACGGGGATCCACTGCTACTTCTTCTTCCCTTATTCTACGGAATGGTACGTTGGAGGTCTGAAAGACAAAGTCATTTCTATTAAATGATGGCTCCTCCCCTTCAGGAAACTCAGGCTAAGTTCCAGTCTAGCAGGTTTACCTTCTTATGGGCTTTAGGAAACGTTTGTGGTGTGGTGGTCGTCTTCTTGGTTTTCGGTGTCTTGACTTCCGTCTCTTCCTCTTCACTTTCTGGTGATTCTTCATCTCTTTTACTCTTTCCATTGGTACCTGGATACATAGGAAATAGTTACTTGTGCTGCTCATATAAGTGGAGAACAATTGTGAATCAGTCAACAATAAAGTGTTCTGTAAACCAAAGGTGCATGAAATTGTGCAACATTTAAGAGACCAGTGAACATTTGAAAAGGCTATTTGAGGGGTCCAGAGTGTCGTTAACCAGGGAAATCAAATATATCACAAAGCTCAAGTGGCCACATCAGTATTTGTTTGGGACTCACTATTTGTTGCGGGGGTGGAGGGTGCCGTGGCTGCCTTTTTTGGTGCTTCCTCCTCATCTGAGGAGCTGCTGCTGCTCTCCTGAGGTTTAGAAGCAGGTGTACCGGGTTTTACAGTATTTTTACTGGCCACTTCTTCGTCAGAGCTGCTGTCACTGGATGAGGACTCTGCTGGATTTGTTGGGGTCTTGGGTGATGCTGCCATCGGTGTTACCACCTTTCCATTGGTGACTGCAGGCTTAGCAGGGGTGGCCTTGGTCTCAGTCTCTGAATCAGAGCTGTCTGAGCTGCTATCCCCAGCCTTCTTTGTTGGAGCTGCCTTTGTGGCTTTGGGCGTGCCAGCAGGGGCCGCTGCTGCTCCTTTCTTCACTGCAGGTTTGGCGACCTCGTTCTCAGAGTCTGAGCTGTCAGAGTCAGAACTGCTATCTGCTGCTCCGGGCTTAGCCGCAGGCTTTTTGACCGGGGTAGCAGATTTAGCTGCTGGCTTGGCTTTCGCTGGTACTTCCTCGTCCTCCGAGTCTGAGCTGCTCTCTGCTGCAGCAGCAGGCTTTGATGCAGGCTTCGACTTGACTGCTGCTTCGTCTTCAGAAGAGGAATCAGAGTCAGAGCTGCTTTCTGCTGCTGCAGCAGCAGGCTTAGCTGCAGACTTGGGTGTAGCAGGTTTAGCAGCTACAGCCTTAGCCTTGACTGCTGCTTCATCTTCAGATGAGTCAGAGTCTGAGCTGCTCTCTGCTGCAGCAGCATGCTTAGCTGCAGACTTGGGTGCAGCATGCTTAGCTGCAGACTTGGGTGTAGCATGCTTAGCTGCAGACTTGGGTGTAGCATGCTTAGCTGCAGACTTGGGTGTAGCAGGTTTAGCAGCTACAGCCTTAGCCTTGACTGCTGCTTCATCTTCAGATGAGTCAGAGTCTGAGCTGCTCTCTGCTGCAGCAGCAGGCTTAGCTGCAGACTTGGGTGTAGCATGCTTAGCTGCAGACTTGGGTGTAGCATGCTTAGCTGCAGACTTGGGTGTAGCAGGCTTAGCTGCAGACTTGGGTGTAGCAGGTTTAGCAGCTACAGCCTTAGCCTTGACTGCTGCTTCATCTTCAGAGGAGTCAGAGTCTGAGCTGCTCTCTGCTGCAGCAGCAGGCTTAGCTGCAGACTTGGGTGTAGCAGGCTTAGCTGCAGGAGTAGCAGGTTTAGCCTTGACTGCTGCTTCATCTTCAGAAGAAGAATCAGAGTCTGAGCTGCTATCTGCAGGCTTTACTGCAGGAGTAGCAGGCTTTGATGCAGGAGTGGCTACAGCAGGTTTAACCTTGACTGCTGCTGCTTCATCTTCAGATGAGTCGGAGTCTGAGCTGCTCTCTGCTGCAACAGCAGGTTTAGCTGCAGGAGTAGCAGGCTTTGATGCCGGCTTAGGCGTAGCAGGCTTAGCTACAGCAGGTTTAGCCTTGACTGCTGCTTCATCTTCAGATGAGTCAGAGTCTGAGCTGCTCTCTGCTGCAGCAGCAGGCTTTGATGCAGGGGTAGCAGGTTTAGCTGCAGGAGTAGCAGGCTTTGATGCAGGCTTTGATGCAGGCTTACCAGGTTTAGCCTTGACTGCGGCTTCATCTTCAGAAGAGGAGTCTGAGCTGCTCTCTGCAGCAGCAGCAGCAGCAGGCTTAGCTGCAGACTTGGGTATAGCAGGCTTAGCTGCAGGAGTAGCAGGTTTAGCCTTGACTGCTGCTTCATCTTCAGAAGAAGAATCAGAGTCTGAGCTGCTATCCGCAGGCTTTGCTGCTGGAGTAGCAGGCTTTGCTGCAGGCTTAGAGGTAGCAGGCTTCGGCGTCGCAGGCTTAGCTACAGCAGGTTTAGCCTTGACTGCTGCTGCTTCATCTTCAGATGAGTCGGAGTCTGAGCTGCTCTCTGCTGCAACAGCAGGCTTTGCTGCAGGTGTAGCAGGCTTTGATGCAGGCTTACCAGGTTTAGCCTTGACTGCTGCTTCATCTTCAGAAGAAGAATCTGAGTCTGAGCTACTTTCTGCTGCTGCAGGCTTAGCTGCAGGCTTAGCTGCAGGCTTAGCTGCAGGCTTAGCCTTTACTGCTGTTGCTTTGTCTTCAGATGAGTCAGAGTCTGAACTGCTCTCTGCTGCAGTAGCAGGCTTTGATACAGGCTTAGCTGCAGACTTAGGCGTAGCAGGCTTAGCTACAGGTTTAGGCTTAGCTGCTGCTTCGTCTTCAGATGAGTCAGAGTCTGAGCTGCTCTCTGCATCAACAGCAGGCTTTGCTGCAGGTGTAGCAGGCTTTGCTGCAGGTGTAGCTGCTGGCTTGACCTTCACCGGTTCATCCTCAGAGTCCTCTGAATCAGAGCTGCTCTCTGCTGCCTTTTTTAGGGGCTGTGGAGCAGCAGGCTTCAGCGTGGCTGCAGATTTAGCGGCAGGTTTCGCTGGAGCCTCATCTTCAGAGCTGCTTTCTGAATAGACATAATACATATTTGTTATTTTGTCAAAAGACAGCAATGTACACTAAAATGCTTATTTATTGGTACACCCAGATAAATCTAATACTGCGTAAAACAGCCCTGGAACACATTTGTTCTTCATGTTAGGTTAAGCAAAAGCTGAACCGTATAGCCTCAATGAAGTTAGAATGTATTGCGTGACTATTGAAATTAGACTGCATTAGTTTTAGCTGGGTATAGCTATTAATGTGGCAATTGGAGTGCATGTAGTAACAAATGCTGGGGTATACTTGAAAATCATGCTCATGCTGGACTTCAATGATGAAAACTAGTGTTGACGAAATGGTAAAACAGGCAAAGAGATACTTAAATTAAACTAAATTAAAGTTATTCCTAGAAATATAGTCACTTTTACAGAAATGCCGATCTTACATGTGCAAAATCTGGTGTCTATTACCTGAGCTTGAGGACTCGTCTTTCTTAGCTGGGGTAGTCTTGGTTGGTGCAGGTTTAGCTGCAGGCTTTTTTGCCGTCTCCTCCTCTGAACTGGAATCCTCGGAGGAGGACTCTTTAGCAACGGCGAGTTTGACTGGGACAGCTTTAGCGGGGGTGACTTTGGCCGGTGCCTTCTGGGCTGAAGCAGGATGTGGGACTGCACTGTATCCTCCTACCGAGACAAAAGGAGACTGTCACCACACAGACCTCAGGCCCTCTGTCCAATACGTGAGGCACTTTTGACACCGTCTGGTCTTCAAATAGGACAAACATGGTGGGCGGTCTAACTTCAGAATTCTGAACTCCCAAAAAGGGTGCTGGCGGTTTGTTTTTTTATGGACACAACCAAAAGCAACGTCTACTTCCCAGCTGGTGAGAAGATATCAGGACGGACTATATTATGTATAAAAAAATAAAAATGAGCTGTTTCCAGGTAGCGGAACTGACTAAACATCAGTAACATGTTAACAAATGTAAAGTGCAATAAACCTCTGATGTTAATTGATATTCCCAGCACCACTCATCCTTTATAACTCAACACTGTTGAGCTATTATATTCATACCTGCCAACTCATAAGGGGTGAAAAAAGTGACACCACAGGGTTTTGTTGAAAGCTGAAGGTAATAAAACATTTTAAGAACAATAGTTCCTCCGCTCTGACTACGTCAGTAGTCGGGGCCTAGTACTATTTTTGCCACTACCTCCTGATAGGACTGTCACGATAACAAAATTATAACTTTTATACAATACCTGCCAAAAATATCATACCTGATACCACAATACCAGTATTCGATACTGGTATATTTATTATAATTTTCAAAATAAATAAAACATCGGTATGGTTCTCTTTACCAGCGTGTTCCTGCCCAGCTTTTGAACACTTCACAAATGGCATTAATATTAGTATTAGGCTACAGCAAGATATTAATGAAAACTACATGGAGCCAAAATAGCATTGGTTATACAAGGCTATGTAGGCCTTTTATCTGTATCTGACCAGATGACTACATAGATCCTTCCATAAGTATGAGCAATTGTAGAGTTGCATAACTTTACAGATATGCGTTTGAAGTGAAACTGCTGCTTCATCTTCAGAAGAGTCGGAGTTCCAAGCGCTCTGATCGCGTGCTATTTTAATAAAGTTTTTTTCATCGTGTCGATACACCATGCAACATTACAGCAGTAGATGTTGCGAGCCGACATTCAAGCTAGCCCTAAACCCCCAATGAAGACGCTGTAGACATCTTAGCGCTGATTGGCCAAGACTCGACACGTCAAAGATGTTTTATTGCAAAGAGCACCACATCACATTTTCTCCGTGTCTCACTCCAATCTCAGAAATGCCGACCAGCTCCTGCATTGTGTGTGGAAGCCTTTAAGGATATAATGATGTAAAAAAAGATATACAAAAATATACCTGGTTTAGTTTTTTTGCTGGGCGGAGCCTCGTCTTCAGATGAAGAGTCTTCACTGCTCGATGCAGCAGCAGCAGCCTTTACCGGGGCAGGTTTAGCTGGAGCCTATCAGGCATAGGAATATCGTTGACATATATATATATCGTACAATCACCGTTGGATTGATGTTGCTCTACATTTTTATAACCTCTGGAATCAAAACTATGAAGAACATGTAATGGTATTTAGATATGGCCAGAATCTTTTTTTAATTATATATACCTTGGCTGGTTTTTCATCTTCAAAATCTGAGGAACTATCATCACTGCTGCTCGCCTGCTTCTTTTGAGGTGCAACTTTAGCAGGAAGAGTTGGTTTGGATGCTGTGACACTACCAGCCTTGGGTTCTAATAAACAGAGGCAAATCGAGAAGATTAGATCAAACACAATTTAGCATCACCGCAATTTGAGTTCACAATTCAAGGTGGTTGCATGACAATATATTAATGAGGTCTGGCTCTATACTCACTTGGTGTTGGGGCTTTGGCAGGTGGCTCATCCTCAGAATCAGATTCTTCACTGCTAGAGCTGACGTCTTTCTTCCTTACTGCTGCAGGCGGCTTCACAGGAGCCTTTGTGTAGAAATCAAAATCAAAATTATAGGACAAATGCACCAGCACCAATGACTAGGTTGGGGATGACTCTTTAAGTTGGATGCTTCCTCCTACTTGTGCAGGTGTCTTTGCAGGAGCCTTCTTCTCTTCAGAGTCACTGGAGTCTTCACTGCTGCTTGACGCAGCTTTACCGGCTGCTGTAGCTTTAGCAGGCACAGCTGTGGCTACTAAAAACAAAAAAACTGTAATCTGGCAGAAGATTTTAAAATGGCACATAACTGACGTAATCCAACCGGACCAATCAATTTGTTAAACATCATACCTGCAAACTCATAAGGGGTGAAAAAGGTGACAACGGGCCATACGACATCCACGTTGTTTGATGACACCTCAAAGCTTTTATAACTACGGTCTTTTGATACTTCTGACCACAAATCTAAATAATAATAACAAACATTTTAAGAAAAAAGGTTCTCTGAATAATTCAATGATCGGGCCCTAATAATAGTAATAACAACTTTACATTGTCATTATATATAATATGGTTAAAGTCATTCATGAACCAACTTCCTTTTCTTTCTTTTTTTTTTTACTCGTGTGCTCTGCTGAGCTTTGAGCCGGTTCCATGAATCTGTTCCATGAATCTGTTCCATGAGTCTGTTCTTTCCTCTACCTGGTTGTCACGATCATAAAAGTATAACTTCTATACGATACCTGCCATAAATATGATACAGCATTTAATGGCGCGGAGCAGCACGTGCGCTCTGATCGTGGGCTCTCCTAATGAAATATCGGTGCTAAAAATATGCAAAAACACATCGTCTTTAACGTACGGGTACTTTGTTAGTATCGATACACCGTGCAACCTTACAGCAGTAGATGTAGCGGGCTGACATTCAAGCGAACCCGAACCCCCCAAACGCTGTAGTCATCTTGACGCTGATTGGCCGAGACTCGACGCGTCCCATCAAATATGTTTTATTCCGAAGAACACCAACATCGCATTTTCTCCACGTCTCACTCTAATCTTATGAATGCCGGCCGGCCGGCCAGTTGACCCCCCCCCCCCCCCCTGCCTTTCCCAAAACAAAAACTCTTCGGATCTACACAATTCACGTGGATGAACTATTTTAATTTCAAAACGGCGAATTTTGCCGAAAGGTGACAAGTTTGCAGGTATGAAACATATAGTAATTACCTGCAGGGGCTTCCTTGGTTGTTTTGGCCACGGCCTTTTCATCCTCGCTGCTTGACTCTTCGCTGCTGGAGCTCTCCGCACTGGTTTTTGCTTTCTTTGCTGAGGGGCCATTGGTAGCTTTACCCTTGTTAGGAGGAGCCTTTCGTTTCTTGGCTTCAGGCGATCTGGGAAGACCCGTTGTTGTATTAATATCGTACAGTTTATTTTGGCAAAGGTTTCCCTTCAACAACAGAAGAGGGCCAGAGTGGGGACAAATCCTGGAGCTGCTTTCTACTCAACAATAGTAAACAGTCAATTATAAAGTCAAGGATTTGCAGATCAATTAAGTGTCGCCTGATAATATCACCAGTTTTAAGCACTAATGTGCCTATGTTTGCTATATGTTGTATGCTTTACGGTAGATGTGTGCTTTGGGGGAATTCTGAAAGGAGACAACAATCACAAAGCTGCTAGGCCATATTTTTTTAACTAAATTGATATGTGTATGAACTAAATAGACCTTTAGCGTTGAATGAGGACAAACAAACAAAGCAACTCACTTCACCCAGAAGTTGTAGATGTTGACCAGGCTCTCGTCATTTTGATCTTGTTGAGTCTGGAAACACGAAGCACCGACTCAGCCGCACAATTTCAGGAATTTTACCGTGTACATAATGTAGCAATCAGTCGCATGTTCACACAATGCAATCCACCACCTTTATAGTTCCCATTTACAGTTTAACAGAAGTGAACGTTCATTATTTGCAACTAAACAAAGTGGTAGATGAAACACAACTTGTGTTTCAAGCTCCTACACGTGCTAACTTAACCCGCGGCTGTGCGGTCACTGTATGTTACATGGCTATCGTTATACTTTAAGACCTCGTGCAACGTCAACTCTAAGGACGGACAACCACAACGCTTACCACTTTAGTCTGTTTCATAAACTGCTGAGCCGCCTTCGTAAACTTGTTCTCTAGCAGAAACGAATATACGCATTTGTAAAGATCACTCGGCTTCGACTTTTCCTCCGCCATCTTCACCACGCTCCTGGAAGTAAGGGAAGTGAGCGGCGCTTGTGAGCACGTGCGCAGGCGCCTGGTGATGACGTGTCATTCACTTCAACCCGCTTACACGATTTTTTTTTATTTTTATGGTTGAGTTTGAGGCATTTTTACCGATGTTTGGACTGAATACTTTAATTTCATCTACAGTTTCCTGACTATTTAAGTTGTAAACCAATGTGACGCATTCATTCAAGTTGCAGCTCCGGCTTTTAAACACATGTTGGTCCGGTGTCACCAGGAAGTCTCGTCACACCTCCTTAGCAAGCTCAATTTCCTCCAAGTCCCAGTATTTTATTTTTTGTAATTTTAAAATAAATATATATTCGTTTAGCGGCAGTTTATTAGTAGCACCACATTTTTAAGATCGTATTTTCTAAATGTTATACTTCATTTTGTTATCAACATAGACGCAGACTTTACACGTCATCACAAAAGACCTTTACTGTCCCTCGTGACATAACATGGTTGCCTTGAGCTGAGTAATCTGGCAATGTCACCGACTCACTGCCAGCTGAATTAAAAGTGTGAATCGAGTATTTTCTTCGCGGAAGCCATGCCTCGCTACGAACTGGCCCTGATCCTGAAGGCGATGCAGCGGCCGGAGATATCGGCTGCTCTCCGGCGGACAGTTGAGACTTTGATGGAGCGGGGCGCGGTGGTAAGGGACCTGGAGAACCTGGGGGAGAGACTGCTGCCCTACAGGATAACCAAACACAATCAGAAGCACAGCCGAGGGGCTTACTTTCTGGTCGATTTCTACGGAGCCCCCAGCATCCTCACAGGCTTACTGGATCATCTGCATCGTGATGTGGACGTGGTGAGGCCCACTGTGCTGAAGAAGGACGACCAGGTTTCCAGCACTAACTGCTGTGGCCCCCAACACTGATTGCATGTAAGGAATGGTTGATGTGGGTAAAGCCAAGTGCATGAGTGCTAGCCATGTATCTGTTTCAGATGAAACCCACAGCTGATCAGTAGGAGCTGGCTCAAATTGTGATTTCATTCATTCTCGCGTCCACACATGTAGGATAACTGTCATGTATGGATTTCGTGCTGCAGCTAAATATGTCCATCATTTATTCACCTGCTTAATCAATGAGAACATAATTTATTCTGTAAAATGTCAAACACAATAATGCATGCCTATGACAGGTTAAGATGGAGCTCAATGTGATTCCTGAAGTAAAAAGCTGCAGTTTCAGGGTCACGCACTATAAGATATTTCCTGTGAATCCCAGATGATCTCAAAACTATTTTTTGTCAGGTCGCTTGCATCTTCAAACAGTTCACACATAGCACTTGAGAGTGTATTTGCGACACCAAGCCAATGCAGACTCACCTCTAATCTGTTTGTTTTTTTGTATATTGTGAACTAGGAATTACAGTATCGCGACATTAAATCATGATACTGCTTGTACTGTGAGATTATTGCCAAAGACAGCCCTAGTCGGTATGTGTTGCCAAAAACAAATTCATAAATGTTCTGTTAATGGAGTAGCCAATTAATTTACTTTCAGTACAACCTGGTTAACAAGGAACAGTATATAGAAAGGGCCCCAAACCATGCCTTCTCGTAAGCTTTACGGCTCTATTATGCATGATATTTGGTAGCAAAGCTGTTCCTCATAAAATGCCATTTTATTTATTTATATATATATAAATAAATAAAATGCCATTTTATTTATTTCTATATAAATAAATAAATAGCCATACTATTTTTATTGACCGATAAGTCATTGGAATTTATCGAAAAACCTTCTTTAAAAAAAAAAAGAGTGTTGTCCAAGTATTGACATCAAGCTGTTGGTTAACAATGCTATAAGCAATAAGTGATGTCCAAAATTAGCACTTCTTGGCAACAATCCAACACTTGCTATTATTGATTTGATGACACTGCCCTGCCACATGTGTTCTGTCTTGTATGTAAATGTAAGCTTAGACTTATAGGACATGAAAGCTACGTACCTGCCTTTGCTCACGGATACCTTCGGGAATACGTAAATTGCTTATGAAAATAGAACATGCACACCAGTGTAATATTTAATGGTGTTACTTAATTAACAAAGAGTTACAGTCCAGAAAAGTCAAAAACGAATGACATAGTTTGTCAAATATAAAGCACTTTTTATTCAACTGTAAAAAGTTATGCTCCACATATCTTTGTCACAAGTCTTTAAGAATCAACTTTAGTAGATTTTGTATGAAACTGTTGTTATGTTTTTATGATAAAAGCCCAGTATTCTGCGCAATCTCTAATTTATTAAATGTGTCAATGTTCTTTACCTTCTGTTTATGGAGATCATGCTGTGTTGACTCTGCGGTAACTTCACCCTAACAATAGTTATCTTTTTTTTGCAGGTTTCCACAGCTCGTATCCAGACGTACAGTGTGATGCTTCCCTCTTTGACATTTTCCATAGGTGTTGGCTTTCATTTTGAAGTTATGTCATAATAAAATACATTTTCTATCTCATTTGGAAGGTTTCTTGACTTTTTGTTAAAACATGATTGTGCATCACATGATGCTGATGGCAGTTTGAGTCTCTTTTTTTTCTCATTCACCCAGAAATGATTAATGCAGTTTTGAATTAGTGTGGGTAGGTAGCATTTCCGGCTCTACCATTGTCCTCGGAGAACACTGTAAGTAATAAACCAGTAATACGCTGTCACTGTGCACATGGGTGTGTTCTCCTCATCAAAGAAATTAAGTTTGTTTTTTCCAGAAACTTTCTGGGGCTTGTTTCTCATTAGTTAGTAAGCCAGAATGGTATTTGTGTAAATCCACCTTTGCTTGGCAGTGCCTAACCCCACCTAGAATGGGAAGAATTAATATAAACGGGTTTAATTCAGGAGGTAGACATTAGCAATGAATTGGGTTGTCATTAAGACAACTTTTCTCTTTAGATACTGAGAAAAAAATATAAAAAAGGGATCAACTATACAACCAGAAAAAGAAGAAGAAAAAGTTAAGTGTAGAAACACAAGCTATCTAATAATAATATTAATAATAATGCATTACATATTTATAGCGCTTTTCGAAGTTCAAGATTCAAGATTCAAGATGTTTTATTTGTCACATACACACACAGGGTGTGCAGTGAAATGAAAGTGGCAATGCTCAGCAGGAATGTGCAAGGGCAACAAGTACACACTATTTACAAATAAAAAACAACACAATATTTACAGTAAGTGTGTGTGTGTGTGTGTGTGTGTGCCTAAGAGGGGCAGTTGTGTGGGTCTATGTGGGGGTCCTGGTGAGGTCGGAGTTCACAATCCTGATGGCCTGAGGAAAGAAACTCCGTCTCAGTCTCTCTGTTCTTGCAGCGTGACTACGGAGGCGCCTGCCTGACCGCAGCAGCTGAAACAGTCTGTTGTTGGGGTGGTGAGGATCCTTCATGATCCTGCCGGCTCTGGTTCTGCACCTCCTGGTGTACAAGTCCTGCAGGGTGGGAGTGTAGTTCCAATAGTGCGTTCAGCCGAACGCACTACTCTCTGCAGAGCCTTCCTGTCCTGAGCGGAGCAGTTGCCAAACCAGGCTGTGATGCTTCCTGTCAGGACGCTCTCTACAGCTCCAGAGTAGAAGGACTGAAGGATCCTCTGGGAAACTTTAAATTTCCTCAGCTGCCTGAGGTGGTAGAGGCGCTGCCTTGCCTTTCTCACCAGAGTGTCTGTGTTTGTTGACCATGTCAGATCCTCGGTGATGTGGACTCCCAGGTATTTATACCCGCTCACCCTCTCCACAGTAGTCCCGTTAATCCCCAGTGGTGAGTACGTCCTCTGTTGTTGTACCCTCCTAAAGTCCACAATCAGCTCCTTAGTTTTGGTGACATTCATGATGAGGCTGTTGTCCTGGCACCAGAGTGACAGATCAGCAACTTCCTCCAGGTAGGCCTTCTCGTCGTTGTCGGAGATCAGGCCCACCACCACTGTGTCATCCGCAAACTTGATGATGGTGTTGAGCTGAACCTGGCCACACAGTCATGTGTGTACAGTAGGGGGCTGAGGACGCAACCCTGGGGGGATCCTGTGTTCAGGGTGAGGGGTTTGGAGGTGTGTCTGCCCACCCTGACCACCTGTGGCCTGGCGGTCAGGAAGTCCAGGATCCAAGCACACAGGGGGGTGTTCAGTCCCAGCTCAATCAGCTTGCCGGCCAGTCTGGAGGGGACTATGGTGTTGAAAGCTGAACTATAATCAATGAACAGCAGTCTCACATAGCCCCCCCTCTGGCTGTCCAGATGAGAGAGTGTGGTGTGCAGTACCTGGGAGACAGCATCATCCGTGGATCTGTTTGGGCGATAAGCAAACTGCAGCGGGTCCATGGAGGAAGGGAGGAAGGCGCAGATGTAGTCCTTTATCAGCCTCTCAAAGCATTTCATGACCACCGAGGTGAGGGCCACCGGTCGGTAGTCATTCATACATGCTGGAGAAGCATTCTTGGGCACAGGGACAATAGTGGATCTCTTGAAGCAGGCGGGGACCACGGACTCAGCCAGGGAGAGGTTGAATATTGTGGTGAACACTGGAGCTAGCTGGTTAGCACAGGTCTTCAGTACTCGCCCAGATATGCCATCTGGACCTGCAGCTTTCCTGGTGTTCACCCTCAACAGAGCCCTCCTCACACTGTGCTCGGTCACAGAGAGTGTGTGTTCATCCCCAGCGGTAGAACTCACCTCGGCTACGCTAACGGTGTTGTTGTTAGCCGGCGAGCTAGCGCTGTTGTTGCTAGCCTCAAACCGTGCATAAAATGAGTTCAGGTCGTCCGCTAGGGATGCGTCGGCACCCTGGATTTTCCTCGATACATCCAAACTAACCACTGCACTATTAAACATTTCACTTGTTTTACGCACCAAGTTATATTTATTTATTTAATTGTATTTATTTATAACCACTTATAATTATTATAGTTATATAAGATATATACATATATATATATATTTATATATATAATCGAAGATTGCAGAGTGTAACTGGACGCTCAGCTCTGTGACCTCGATGTAATGATCATACGGGGCAAGGTCAGAGGAGGTTCAAGATATTTAGACTATACAGCATAGTTTTTGTTTGCAGTTTCTTTTGGATAGATGTTTACAAAAGTTCCTTTCTCAAATCTCTCGCTCTCTCCGGAGACATCTTCTTGTTAGAATATATATATATATACACACACACACACACACATGCACGTATAATTAAAGAAGTCATTAATGCAGCTGAGAACACTATTTAGATCAGACTTAGAAACTGGATCACCATCATCTTTTTTCTCACTTGTCATCTTGGGGTTCTAGATCTCAGGATAAAACGAGTCATGTGTTATTGTACCACATGTTCACGTATTAAGAATAAGTTCACTATTGACAGAAATGCTGGAGAAGCCAGCGAGCCAAGAGAGCCAGCAGACGTGTGGCGAGCGGGGGCCGACGGAGGCCTCCAGGATCACTGGGAAGCTGGCGGTTGAATAACGGCCAGAAAAACCTCCTTCTTTTTGTTATTTCCTTCTAAAATGTTTGTGACTAGTTCATATACACTGCGGGTGGTAGCACGCAGACCGTCTACTATAATGTCACTTTTAAGAATAGCAGTGAAATATATATGGATGATTTAAGGAAAAATTTAACTTATAGGAAGATGCAGTTGAAGCACACCATTCACTAGGAAGCAGATGGCAGAAAAATGTGTTGACACTGTCTATAGTGCATTATTAACATACTCGGTATGTGTTTTAATCTGCGTACATGCATTATGATGTATATGATATTCCTTTATTTGTCCCACAGTGGGGACATTTCAAAAATCACAGCAGCGGTGCACATCAGAGCATCAATGAAAATAAATATACAACAAAATACTAAAACTAAATATGCAGGAGGAATATAAAGTAAAGTGCTGAGTAAAGTAAAGTGCCGAGTTTGCCAGGATCGCCAGCGATCTCCTGCAGTGTGTTGTGCAGCCTGACAGCAGCAGGAAGGAAGGACTTGTGGTTCCTCTCCCTCAGACACCGGGGAGGAATCAGCCGGTGGCTGAAGGAGCTGTGCAGAGCTGAGTGTCATGCATGGGGTCGGAGGCGTGGTTCATCAGAGACGAGAGCTTTGCCATCATCCTCCCGTCCCCCACCACCTCCACAGTATCCAGAGGACACCCAGCACGCTGCTGGCCTTCTTTAGCAGCTTGTTCAGCCTCTTCCTGTCAGCCGCTGCCATGCTGCTGCTGCTCCAGAAGACCACTCCATAGAAGATGGCTGATGCCACCACAGAGTCCAAGAAGGTCTTCAGCAGTGCTCCCTGCACTCCAGAGGACCTCAGTCTCCTCAGCAGAAAGAGTCGGGTCCCTTTTGATAGAGTGCATGTGCGTGGTCAGCCCAGTCCAGTTTGTGTTTCAGGTGAACATCCAGGTATTTATAAGATTTTACAGTCTCAATGTCCAGTCCCTGGATGCTCACTGGTACCGGAGGAGTGCGTTTACCACGGCGGAAGTCCACCACTCGGTCTTACTAGAGTTGATGTGGATTTGAGAGATGTTTGTAAGTTTACTGTACAAAAGGCTAAAAAATGGATTCAAAGAAGATGTATTTCTGTTGGAGGAGTCCAATTTTGGACTAATGTTGAAATGGATGTAAGAATGGTGAACTCCTTTTTGGTTTTCAAGAGAATTATTTATAGAACAATTCTTGAGTTATAAATGTGATTAATGTGACCGAAACACAGGTGGCGGCGCGACTGTCTGCCTGTCTGACCGACATCTCTCAGTGGATGTCGGCTCACCACCTGAAAATCAACCCTGACAAGACCGAGCTACTATTCCTTCCAGGGAAAGGCTCCCCCACCCACGACCTGACGACCACCTTCACCAGCTCTGTGTTGGCCCCCGACTGCCAGGAACCTCGGGGTGACACTAGACAGTCGACTCTCCCTGACGGCCAACATCACTGCGACAGCGCGTTCCTGTAGGTACATGCTGCACAACATCAGGAGAAGACGTCCTCTTCTTACTCAGAAGGCGGCACAGGTTCTGGTTCAGGCTCTGGTCATTTCACGCCTCAACTACTGCAACTCCCTCCTGGCTGGTCTACCTGCTAAGGCCATCCGACCTCTGCAGCTCATCCAGAATGCAGCAGCTCGACTGGTCTTCAGCCTCCCGAAATTCACCCACACCACTCCGCTCCTCCGCTCTCTCCACTGGTTACCGGTGGCTGCCCGCATCCGCTTCAAAACATTGGTTCTGGCGTACCGTGCTCTGAACGGATCGGGCCCCGTCTACATCCGGGATATGGTCACACCGTACACCCCGGCGCGTTCGCTCCGCTCGGCAACAGCCAACCGACTTGTGACTCCTGCACCTCGAGCTAATCACTCTACATCCAGACTGTTTGCTGTCCTGGCTCCTCAGTGGTGGAACGAGCTCCCCACTGACACCAGGACAGCAGAAAGTCTCTACATCTTCCGCCGGAGACTGAAAACACACCTTTTCCGACTATATCTGGATTAAAACACAGATTTGCACTTCAGTGGCACTTAAATAGCTCTTATTGTGGTACTTTTGAAGTTCGACTATGTTGAGGAAATGTTAATTCCTGTATTCTTGTTGTTCTTTGTTTATACTCTAGGTTGAAATGCACTTATTGTAAGTCGCTTTGGATAAAAGCGTCTGCTAAATGACATGTAATGTAATGTGAAATGTATTTATATGGAAGATGTATGTGAAAGTATGTCTGTGTGTATGTATATATATATATATGTGTATATATGTATATATATATATAGTTTTATTTTTTATTTTCTTTGTTATTTTTTCTTTATTTTTCATACATTTTCTGATTTATTTGATATTAATTTAGGATAGGAATACATAAGCATTTTTTTCTTCTACCTATACCTTTTCAGTCTTTCTGTTTTGTATATTATATAGAATAATATTGTATTTGATTGACTGAATAAAATACACAACAACAACACACATGGTGTATGAAACTTCTAAAGAAATGTCTGAGTGACCGTCAACTATTAAATATTATAAAATTATAGATATTCTTATTTACAGTAAACAGAGCAGGGTAATGTAAAAAGAACATTAGGAATATAAATAATTATGCTGTTTCCAACAGTAGTGACTACTGGCAGTTTAATTCATATTTATTTATGTACGCAGCAACTTTTCAAATAGTCGTTGCATTGTTTAATGCAACACAGTTTCAAATATAGTTTAATCAAAGTAGTGTGTGCGTGTGTGTGTGTATAGAGTTGTTGCTCTTATAAGTTGTCCACCTCATTGTGCTGTTTCTTGAATGAACAAAGCAGAGCCTGTATGAGGAGAAGCAGAGGAACCTTTCTACCAGTAGATGGCAGTATACGCTTATGTAAACCATACATTTAATTAAATGTACCCATCGTCTCTGTTAACTAACTATGTTATTGATGAATATGTATTTAATGCCGTTTATTTCCTCTGATATTTAATGTTCATGGTTAATTTGCAGCATAGTTGTACATACATCATGTGGCGGTGCGTCAATAGAGGGCGCTAGGGCGCCTCTGAAAATGTTGAGATGAAGAAAAGAAAAAAGAAGAAGAAAAAAATATAATATATACTGTCAAAAAACGTTATATACCAAATAATTTAAATAAGAAATAAAGCGTGTTGACGCGCTAAATGTGTGTGGGAGACCGTAAGCCTGTCAATAACCACTTGAGTTAAATGTGACCAAAAATAATATATCGCCACTCATCGTCACGCAGAGAAGCCCCGCTCCCTTTTATGCGCGCCGCCCTAACGTGTGTGGACGGGAGCGAGCAAACACTTCACGGTCGTTGCGGCAAGGACGGCTTCTCATTGTCTGATGAAACGTGAATCTTCGGGCGTAGAAATGTGCTCCCTGGCCAAGGACATCGTTTCTTATTTCACGTGATTGGACTATTCGGGCAATCAGAGACCCGTATCGTTCCCTCACAGACAGAGAGCTCCACGTAGCTACGCGAGCAAGTAGCTAACCGGAGCTGGTTAGCTGGATGCTTGGTGAGTTATGCGTTGTTTTGATTCTCCTGTCTGTTGTTGAAAAGTCCTGGGACTCTGTCTCGTCTATTCTCCCCGTCGCCTCATCCAGCCTGTCGTTTGCTCGCTTCAATTATTGTTTAATGTCCGTGAGTTGAACCCGTTATCTATCTTTTGTGAAGTCTCGACGTGCATTGCCTGCTTCGCCGGCTAGCCTCGGAGCTAACTCGTCATGTCGGGGCCCAGAGAGCCGAGAGGCGTTAAAAATCGCCAACATTCCGCGTATTTCACAAAAGCTACGGGGAGGTCGAGAATTAAAATGTGAAATGTTTTTAAATTTCGTAAAAGGTTTTTTCGGACAATTGTCACCTCATGTCACGGGGCTCAGCTCTATACAGAGAAACCCACCCTCAGACCGGACTAGACAGGCACGGTTCACATGCCGACCCGGGCCGGGGCGCGAACCTAGTACTGAGGGATCCGCGTTACATGTGAGCGCGCGCTACCACTAGACCATCATCTCTGGGCAATTTCTATGGCATTTTTGGTTAATTTATCATTATCTTTTCCTGAATGAACACTGGATCACAACGACCTGTGAGCCTGAAGGCAGCGGGGAAACAAAAGCCTCTTTTGTGATTTTGGCATTTCCCCTTGTAATACAGCATGACATAGAGAGGGCATTAGTTTATTAGTTTATTAACTGGATCCCCGTTAGCTGACGCCTTAGCGGCCGCTAATCCTGACTCCGCAGACAGGAGACAACATGTAATACATAAAACATGCAAAACTTGATGTGAAACACAGTTAAAAGTAGTACAAACGGAACAATAAGAAAGAAACGCAGTGGAGGACTATAGGATGTATATATTGTGCAGTACATCAGTAATTTATACAAAGAAAGATCAGATGGCTACCAAAGGGACATGTCAAACAGTTAATATGATGCCTTTTAATTGTTTTTTAAATGACAAATTATTCCCTGAATGATATTTCTGAGGTTGTAACTTCCAAGCATTAAATGCACGAAAAATAACTCCGTTTGAAGATATTTGTTCTTGTGGTCGGATGAATATCAAGTGACCTAAACTCACGTTCCTCGTGTGACGGTTACGTCTGTGACGGGAGTTTTGTAACCGATTGAAGAACTTTAGTGATATGTATTGCGATGATGTCGTCGGGTTCTCAACAGGTATTATCGATGGAATTCCTTTTCTTTGAAGCTCCGAGGTTTTCCTTTAATGGTTTTTTAAATGTTACATTATTACCTGCATGAGATACATGATGAGGTAGTAAATTCCAAATAACTACATTTGTTTATTTGATGAGGTTCCTTGTGTGATGGTTGTTTCTGTCACATATTGTAACTGATGTAAGAAATATTGAGGCGTATGATTAGATATTACCTTTCTGAATTAGTGGTTTTCTCTTTCATGTTTTATAAAAACCTCACTGGATACAGCTCATGTGATAGTGACTCTTCTTTCGCAGTCCCGCCTTCCATTCACGACGGGGAGCAGCAGGTGGTCGCGGTGGAGAGCGCTCCGGCTCAGCTGGTGTGCGTGGCCGACGGCGTCCCTCAGCCCAGCCTCACCTGGGAGAAGGACGGCGCCCTCCTCAGCGAGCGCACAGGGGAGTACACCATCCTCCCCTCCGGAGAGCTGGTGATAGACGTCACTCAGGTAGGAAAAACACAAACGACCGGTCACAAGTCTGGGGTCACTAGAAATGTCCTTATTCTTCACAGCACCGTTTTTATCAATGAAGATAACATTAAATGAATCATAACTCTCTACATGGTTAATGTGTACATGACTATTCTCTGGTGTTAATGAAGTCTCTCCAGAGGTGTGTAGAGGCCCATCTCCAGTGTTCTAGTGGTACATTGTGTTATCGCCTTAGAAGACTAGCAGAGGGGTAGAAAACCCTTTAAACCCTTTTGATGTGAGCGCAGCTGAAAACAGTTATGCTGCTGAGAGAAGCTCTAAAACTGGCCTTCCTTTGAGCCACAAGAAGAACTACATTAATATTTACTATAAGAATCATTATTTATAACCTCGTCGACGTCTTGACTAGATTTTATATTCATTAGATAAATAAAAGTGAGTTTACGTGGAAAACAGCAAATTATCTGGGCGACCTCAGTGTTTTGAACGGTCGTGTATGATCTACTAATCCCCCCCTCCCCGCCTTTCTCCTCCAGCCCGGCGACGGAGGCGTTTACACCTGCGTTGCCACAAACGCGGTCGGTCGGGACAGCCGGCCGACGACGCTGTCGGTGCACACTCGCCCCGTCTTCACCGAGCGGCTCGCAGACGTGGCCCTCAACAAGGGAGAGCGCCTCCTGCTGGCCTGTGGAGTCGGTGGCGTCCCCCCGCCCAGAATCACGTGGGCCTTCAACGACAACGTCGTCCCGGGTGAGCAGCGAGGAAAACGTTTTCTTTCAACTGAAACATGGACGCTGCGTGTGATCCTCTAGAATAAAGAAGTCTAACGTGTTTCCTCTTGTCTTCAGTTCCCTCTGACCGCGTGCCGGGCCTCAGCGAGCTGCTGGTGGAGCGCGTGGACAAAGAGGACTCGGGCACCTACAGCTGCGAGGCAGAAAACGACGTCGGGACCATCAAGTCACTGGGCGTCGTCTACGTCAGAGGTCAACACACAAATATATAAATGTATGTACCACCGTTCAAAGGTCTGGGGTTGCCAGACAGTTTAGTGATTCACATGAAAACTGTCACTTTTATTTATCAATGAATATAAAATCTAGTCCAGATGTTGAGGAGGTTATAAATAATGATATTTATATAAAATATTAATGTAGTTCTTCTTGAGGCTCAAAGGAAGGCCAGTTTTATAGCTTCTCTCAGCAGCATAACTGTTTTCAGCTGCGCTCACATAAAAAGGACGTAAAGGGTTTTCTACCCCTCCGCTAGTCTTCGAAGGCGATAACACAATGTACCACTAGAACTAGGGATGCACCGATCTGATCGGCGCCGATCCATATCGGCCGATATTCCCATTATCGGTTTTGATCGGCGCTCTCAAAACGGCCGATCAGATGACGTAACATGTGCGAGAACTATCAGACGTTTCAATCGCAGCGCACCGCAACGGAGACGATGCGCCCGGCGAGGGCCGCAGAGTGAGAGGTCCACGAGGGGATCCTCACCACCGAGCGGCGTCCCCGTCCACCGAGTTGAATCACTGGGTCAACTCAGCCGACACTCACATGTCTGCCCCTAGAGACTGATGCTCACGGTAAACACATTCGATCGGGAGCGCGCGAGGGTTTTGATAAAGTAAGCGGAAGGATTTAAATGACAACATCCGGTTTTGCAAAGTTAGCGGAAAGAACCACGTGAAACGACATCCGTTTTTCAAAATAAGATGTCGACAAATCATACACGAACATATAAAAGTAAACAATGAACTGATTTTGTATCTTTATAGATCGTTTCTGAGATTTAGCTTAAATTATGCTAACATTAAAATATTTTTACTGCACCAAGGAAGAGTTTATACAAATAAGTCAGACTTTTGTATGTTAAGAAAAGTAGATTTCCCCAAGAGTTCAAGGAAATGAATGATGCAGATGTGTTCCATACATATCTGAAATCCCCTACAATAGCAATCAAACAATTTTAATGTATCAATTAGGACATTTTTAAAGTAAAAGCCCTAAATGTTTAAAGAAATCTGTAATTTTTTTAAATGTTTGAGTTGCTTTATATATGTATTTCCTCATATGCCTAGGCAATAATGCTACACAATAAATAGAATGCTTCAATCGACACCGTGATCGGTATTATCGGATCGGCAGATACTGATTTCAGTGATCGGCACCAAAAACCTGATCGGTGCATCTCTAACTAGAACACTGGAGATGGCCCTCTACACACCTCTGTAGAGACTTCATTTCACACCAGAGAATAGTCATGTACACATTAACTATGGAGAGAGTATTTATGATATATTTAATGTTATCTTCATTGAAGAAACTGTGCTTTGAAAAATAAGAATATTTCTAAGTGACCCTAAACTTTTGAACGGTAGTGTAACTATAACCTCCCTGTTAGGCACCTATAAGTCCCCCATGAGGCTGGTTATTGAGCAGAAGATGGCGCGGCTGTGTCCAGTCGCTGTCGCGGCAGCTCCGCGGAGATTGTGCGCTCTTTTAGTTTTTGTGTTTATTTTTAATATTTTCTTTGCCACAAACACATCGGCACTAACAACATACGACCGCAGCACACTTTTGGACATAAACTTTTGCGCAAAACAAGGGTTTTTGTCCACTTTTTCCATCGATCCAGCGTGGCCGGCAGAGATTGTACGAGCGAACCGCAACAACAACAGTGGAGCCGCTACTACGGGGAGACGACGGAAACATCGAGGGAAACGGAGCGAATTGAACAGACTGAGAGTTCAAGCCCACCGTCCACCTTTGCCCAGCATCCTTCTTGCTAACGTCCAGTCTCTGGAAAATAAGATGGATGATTTTAGGGCAAGGATCAGATTCCAACGGGACATGCGGGATTGTAACATCTTTTGTCTGACAGAAACTTGGCTGACCCCGCTGGTGCCGGATCGAGTCATATGCCCAACCGAGTCCTTCTCTGGTTTCCGTGCAGACAGAACGGCAGAGTCTGGTAAATCTAAGGGTGGAGGGGTTTGCTTCATGACGAACAACATGTGGTGTGACCCCAAGAACATTAAGACTCTCGTTCCTGCTCGCCGAACCTGGAACATCTGACGATCTCATGCCGTCCATTCTACCTTCCCCGGGAGTTCAGCTCGGTCATCACCACAGCCGTCTACATTCCACCACAAGCGGACACCGACGTAGCACTATCGGACCTACATGATGTGTTATGTCGGCATCAGAACAAGTATCCCGAGCGGCTGTGGTGGTGGCTGGGGACTTTAACAAGGCAAACCTAAAAAGTCATGCGAACTTTCACCAGCACATTACGTGCTACCAGAGGAAAGAACGTTGGACCACTGCTATACGCCATTCAAGAGAGGCTACAAGGCTGTCTCTCCCTCCGTTAGGAAATCAGACCATGCCGCCATTTTTCTGCTTCCGGAGTATAAACAAAGGATCGCGGGAAGCGGTAGTGACGAGGAACGAATGCGTGGTCTGACCAATCAGAGGCTGAGCTACAGGACGCTCTAATCGTCGACTGGGACATGATCCAATCCAGTTCCAGTGACGTCAGCGAGTTTATGAAGTAGCAATGAGCCTCATAGCAACGCAACGGACACCATCGTCCCCACGGTAAAAGTTAGGGTCTTTCTAACCAAAACCGTGGGTTGATAGATCCATCCGTGAAGCTGTGAACGCCGCATTGCTGCCTATAACTCCGGTCTTGTATCCGGCAACATGGACGAGTACAAGGCAGCGGTCTATGGACTGAGGAGGGCGGTGAAGGAAGCCAAAAGGAGGTACCGAGACAGAGTGGAATCACAGATGGAGCAGCGCGACACCAGGCGCCTATGGCAGGGCTACGGACTATCACAAACTACCAGAGCAGACCCCGCGCAATGGTGAGTGCCGACGCATCCCTAGCGGACGACCTGAACTCATTTTATGCACGGTTTGAGGCTAGCAACAACAGCGCTAGCTCGCACGCTAACAACAACACCGTTGTAGCGAGGTGAGTTCTACCGCTGGGGATGAACACACACTCTGTGACCGAGCACAGTGTGAGGAGGGCTCTGTTGAGGTGAACACCAGGAAAGCTGCAGGTCCAGATGGCATATCTGGGCGAGTACTGAAGACCTGTGCTAACCAGCTAGCTCCAGTGTTCACCACAATATTCAACCTCTCCTGGCTGAGTCCGTGGTCCCCGCCTGCTTCAAGAGATCCACTATTGTCCCTGTGCCCAAGAATGCTTCTCCAGCATGTATGAATGACTACCGACCGTGGCCTCACCTCGGTGGTCATGAAATGCTTTGAGAGGCTGATAAAGGACTACATCTGCGCCTTCCTCCCTTCCTCCATGGACCCGCTGCAGTTTGCTTATCGCCCAAACAGATCCACGGATGATGCTGTCTCCCAGGTACTGCACACCACACTCTCTCATCTGGACAGCCAGAGGGGGCTATGTGAGACTGCTGTTCATTGATTATAGTTCAGCTTTCAACACCATAGTCCCTCCAGACTGGCCGGCAAGCTGATTGAGCTGGGACTGAACACCCCTGTGTGCTTGGATCCTGGACTTCCTGACCGCCAGGCCACAGGTGGTCAGGGTGGGCAGACACACCTCCAAATCCCTCACCCTGAACACAGGATCCCCAGGGTTGCGTCCTCAGCCCCTACTGTACTCCCTGTACACACATGACTGTGTGGCCAGGTTCAGCTCAACACCATCATCAAGTTTGCGGATGACACAGTGGTGGTGGGCCTGATCTCCGACAACGAGAAGGCCTACCAGGAGGAAGTTGCTGATCTGTCACTCTGGTGCCAGGACAACAGCCTCATCATGAATGTCACCAAAACTAAGGAGCTGATTGTGGACTTTAGGAGGGTACAACAACAGAGGACGTACTCACCACTGGGGATTAACGGGACTACTGTGGAGAGGTGAGGGTATAAATACCTGGGAGTCCACATCACCGAGGATCTGACATGGTCAACAAACACAGACACTCTGGTGAGAAAGGCAAGGCAGCGCCTCTACCACCTCAGGCAGCTGAGGAAATTTAAAGTTTCCCAGAGGATCCTTCAGTCCTTCTACTCTGGAGCTGTAGAGAGCGTCCTGACAGGAAGCATCACAGCCTGGTTTGGCAACTGCTCCGCTCAGGACAGGAAGGCTCTGCAGAGAGTAGTGCGTTCGGCTGAGCGCACTATTGAACTACACTCCCACCCTGCAGGACTTGTACACCAGGAGGTGCAGAACCAGAGCCGGCAGGATCATGAAGGATCCTCACCACCCCAACAACAGACTGTTTCAGCTGCTGCGGTCAGGCAGGCGCCTCGTAGTCACGCTGCAAGAACAGAGAGACTGAGACGGAGTTTCTTTCCTCAGGCCATCAGGATTGTGAACTCCGACCTCACCAGGACCCCCACATAGACCCACACAACTGCCCCTCTTAGGCACACACACACACACACACACACTTACTGTAAATATTGTGTTGTTTTTTATTTGTAAATAGTGTGTACTTGTTGCCCTTGCACATTCCTGCTGAGCATTGCCACTTTCATTTCACTGCACACCCTGTGTGTGTATGTGACAAATAAAACATCTTGAATCTTGAATCTTGAGATCATTCATGAGAATATAGTAATAAGGTAACAATTTATTTTATTGGAGACATTGTTGTCAAATATTGTACATTTCCACTTAAAATGTCATCTAACTCCATTATAATGTATAGCAGAGGGATGTAAAGGGCTACCATGTCATTTACAACATCCTAATCCAGGGGTCTTTTCCTTCATGTCTCCAGAGCCTCCGATCATCGACGGGGACCATCACTCCGACCGCGTTGAGCCTCTTGGTGGCAACGCCATCCTGAGCTGTGAGGTCCGGGGAGACCCCCCCCCCACCATCCGCTGGAGCAAGAGCGGAATCAACATCCAGACCGGCGACCGCGTCCGTCAGCTGGACAACGGCTCGCTGGCCATCTACGGCACGGCGGTAGGAAAACACGCCGGACCGAGATCCGTTCTGCGAATACCGTTGATACCAAAGGAAAGGGATCCCAACGGTTCTCATCAACACAGCTCTTCATTGTGTTTATACAGAGTGAAGATGCAGGCGACTGCATGTGTGTGGCAGCGAATGAGGCTGGAGTGGTGGAGAGGAGCGTCGCCCTGACCGTGCACAGTAAGCGTCTGCCCTCTCACTTTAGTGATATTCAGTTTATTTAGCAGAGCCCAACATCACTAATTATCCTCAGAGGGCTTTACAGTCTGTACACATAGACATCCCTGACCTTGACCTTTGACTGCAGGGCCAAGTCCAATGGACCCTTAAACAGTGACGTCGCCGGCTTTTTCTTAAAGCTTAGATCACGTAGATCTCTGCCTCTTCCAGGTGCTCCGGCCATCACGGCGGAGCCGACGGTGGTGGTGGACGCCGGCGGCACGGTCGTGCTCGACTGTCGGGCGGAGGGGGAGCCCACGCCCACGATGGAGTGGTCCCGGAAGGGAGGGCGCCGCCTGCTGGGCGACGACCGCTTCTCCCCGCTGTCCAACGGCTCGCTGCGAGTCAGCAGCGCCCAGAAGGAGGACACGGCCCAGTATGAATGCCTGGCCAGAAACCTGCTGGGGTCAGCGAGGGCCAGGGTCACGCTGACCGTGAGAGGAGAGCCAGACGCGGCGGGGGTTAAAGTCTGTGTGTAAGTATGTAAGTATGTCAGTAAGTATGTGTAGCACAACTCATGCCACTACCCGTGGGTTTCCCCCACCAGCACCAAGAGGTTTCGTCTGAAGACATGCTTTTATTCGGCAGCACACACACACCGAGCAGACCGCAACACTGTGCCTCTGCTCACTTCCCCCTCCACTCTCAAGTGGGAGCTTTTATAAGAGTGGCCTCGGCTGCTGATGATTGCCAATCATCAGCAGCCGAGGCCAAATCAGAGACAGCTGCCACAGTATGTAAGTGTGAAAGTGTGTAAGTATGTAAGTATGTATATAAGTAAGTGTGTATGTAAGTAAATGTGTATGTAAGTATATAAGTGTGTAAGTGTAAGTATGTATGTATGTGTGTATCTAAGTGAGTAAGTAAGTAACGTTTATTTATATTGCACTTATCACAGAGTGAGTAAGTGAGTAAGTATGTAAGCTTATCAAGCACTTGTCTCACAGAGCTGAGCTGCCTTAAGTGAGTATGTATGTTAGTAAGTGAGTAAATAAGTATGTACGGTTTATTTATAATTCCCTTATCACAGACAGTGTCACAAAGTGCAGTTACAGGAGTAAATTAAAACAATTAGTCAACAACAAGGTCTAAAACATGTCAACAGTTAACAGAGAAACGTACAACACACTAAGAAGTTGCCGTGCGGTTCATTCTGTGTTCTCCAGTTCACGGGGGCCACTCGGAGTGGTCAGCCTGGGGCCCGTGCAGCGCGTCCTGTGGCGTCGGCTCCCAAAGGAAGCGTCGGCGGTGGACCAATCCTCTCCCCGCCAACGGGGGGCGCCACTGCGCAGGGTCGGACACGGAGACGCGAGGCTGTCAGGGGAGCGTGTCCAGGTGAGCGCCGTGATAGACCGGAGCATTCCGCCTCAGTACCTGTTCACAGGAGACGGTCCTGAGTCTTGACCTGTGCGCCTCCTGCAGTGGATGCTAACTGGTCCGAGTGGTCTCTGTGGGAGGAGTGTTCTCGTACCTGTGGTCATGGCAACAGGACGAAGGTCCGGACCTGCAGCAACCCTCCGGCGCAGCACGGGGGCAAGCCGTGCGAGGGCAAGGCCGCGGAGGTCACCGTGTGCGGCCGTGTCCAGGTGAGTCGCGGAGGCGATTCCTGTAGCTGCAGGAGAGCGTGAATAGTTGGTATGAGGAGGCAGGAGAACTCATCAAATCCTCACGGTCAGCTGACATCACAGCTTCTGAATACCACGTCAGTTCTGACTTTATGTTTCACTGCTATGCATCTCCATTATTTGCCTATAATGCATCGCACATTTACAACCAACAGGCTTTATGACCGATTCTATCTTTTGCCTTTGGTCTCATAAACAAGCTTCCTTTATGCCGGATTGTAGGCGCTGACAAGGGTGGGAGGGACTATGTACAACCTACTCGAGTTAAAGTAATGTAAAGTAGTCCTTCTTTATGTAAAAGTACATGTAATAATTCACAAATTGTACTTGAAACAAGTACTTAGTTGACAGAATAATCGTAAAAAGTACAATATTTCTATAATAAATGTAATAGAGTAAAAGTATAAAGACCTGCACGTCGACTTCTGTAACGCTGACCCCTGCCCCAGTGAGTCATTTTCACTTTTGCTCTTCAGGGTTCGTACGGTCCTGGAAAAGTCCTGGAAACCCTGGCTTTTCCTGCACTTTTACTTTCACAGTATACTCTCTACATCTCAATGTGAACATGTCTTGTTTTGTATAGTGCTGTGAAAAATAACGCGTTAATTCAATTACAGGTTTAACTAGTTTGTTTTTTTAAACGCATTTAACGCATGCGTAGAATGAGCTTCCAAACCGTCTGTTGTTGGTCGTCGGGACGAAAAACAAGTCACTTGCAAAATGAGCTTCCAATACACCACTTCAATCTGAACTCTGTCCGCTCTCATGCAGACGGTCTGTTCATCGGTAATGATCCTTCCGCAGGTTCACCTACGGAAACCTTGTTACGACTTTTACTTCCTGTAGATCAGGGGTCTCAACACGCCGATCGCGACCTGCCAGTCGATCGCGGCGTAGTGTTGGTAGATCGCATGACATTAAAAAGATTGGCCCGCCCCCTGACATGTTCTCTAGAGCACGTCTTTGTTCTTTTATTAAACTAAACGTCTGTTGTTGATCGTATCTCCACAGCAGCATGTCATCTCTGTCTCTACGCGTTGCGTTAACACTTATCGATCTCCGTCTGGCGCGCCACAGAGCTCCGTGCGCGCGCATCGGGACCGAGCAAAAAAAAAAGTTACTTGTCAATCTGTCCACCTTTAGATTGTATCATGGTGGAGTTAATGGTTGACAAACAAGAGAAACATGCTCTGTTTAACCCTCCTGTTACCTTTACATTTACGAACATATTTGACCCTCGGGGTCAATTTGACCACAGCAATTAAAACCTCCAGAAAATTATTAGAATTAATATTGCTTCCCAAGTTTAATTGTGAGGTACTTTATGTTTGTTTGTTGACTACCTAAATAGCCCTTTAAATAAATAAAAAAGTTGATATTTCTGATATGTTTGACACAGTGAAAAACAGCCTGGGGTCAAATTGACCCCAAAGAACACCGACATTAAACATTGAATGGGGTCAAATTGACCCGAAATGTAACAGGAGGGTTAAACATTCTGTTTAGGATGAAGATGTATTAATGTTCCATATGGAAGAAAACTGCTAAATAACTGCTGAGTTGCAGCACCATTGTATAGAAGAATGTATAAATGTATATATCCGTCTTTTCTCATAAATCTCTATGTTCTCACAAAATATACCGAGAATATCGGTAATATGTGATTAATCATGATTAATCCACAAAAACCTGTGATTAATCCGATTAAAATTTTTCATCGTTTCACAGCCCTAGTCTTGTATCTTGACGCACACCTGCTCTTTTTTCTGATTATCTCGCTTCCTTTTTTTCATCATCATTGACGTTGTAATTTCTTTGCCGTCAAGTCAACGGTCACTGGAGCCCGTGGAGCAGCTGGGGCGGCTGCAGCAGGACGTGCAACGGGGGTCAGACGAGGCGCTACCGGACGTGTGACGACCCCAGCCCCGCCAACGGGGGGAGAGCGTGTGCAGGAGCAGACACGCAGATACAGAGGGTGAGTGTTGGTCCTACACTGGCAGGCAAAGAACAGTTCTTTGGTGATTTTTTAATTTGTAATTACTAAACCTTTAGGTGAATTTCATTGAGATTAAAAATCTCTTTTTCGAAGGTGAACAAAAAAACAACAAAACACATAGTTACAAACAAAAAACAAAAGAAACACAAAGTTAAAATAAAAAACACAAAGTTATGAATAAAAAAACATGAGAAACACAAAGTTGTAAATAGTGAATGTGTGTACTTGTGTGTGTTCTTGCAGTGGACGGGAGCTGGGCCTCGTGGCAGCTCTGGGGAGGATGCTCCGCCTCCTGCGGCGGCGGCGCGTCCGTCTGTGTAACAGTCCGCCTCGTGGGAACGGAGGTCGGCCGTGTCCGGGAGACTCCTCCCAGCTCTCCAGGTGTAACGCTCACGCCTGCCCAGGTGAGACATTTGTTGTTAATACGAATGTTCAGAATTTAGGGTTGCGACTAAAACTGTTGTGTTGTTGTCAGGCGGCCCCCAGAGCGCACGAGGAAGCATCGTAGGAAACATCAACGGCATTGAGTTCGGCATATCCATCCTCAACGCCACCGTCACAGACGGCCAGTCTGGTGGCAGAACCGTCACGGCCACGATCACCAACGTACCGAGGACACTCGGTCAGTTTCATTATATTTCAGGCTCTACGGTCATGGAAAACCTGGAAAAGTCCGGGAATTTGTAAATGATTATTTCCAGACCTGGAAAAGTTCCCAAAGAAATAAATCCCCAAAGTTTTGGAAAAGTCATAGGAAATGTGTTATATTCCTATGTTCATGTTATGCTTTTAAATAGAGTTTTAAATAATTAATATGCTTTTTAAACGAATGACGCTCTAAATATAAGTCGCCATTCACTCTTTCACACTCGCAAATTTTCCGCAAGTTGAACGCAACTTCACTGAAAAGACATCAATGTTTTATTATTTTAATCAAACTATTGTCTCTCATTGATTTGAGTCTTTTAAGGTTATAAACTGTATGCTTTGAAATTCTCATTGTTAGTTTAAATTAAAGATTCTATCACTTTTTCATGTTTACAATGAGATTTAAAAAAATAACTCTAGTGGTGGTCACCATGTGGATGAACCCTGTTATATATATTTAAATATTGTCCAAATGATATCTGGCTCCATGAAGGCGGAGCACCTGGATAAGTCTCATAATAATTTGAATCTGCTCTCGCTGTTCGAGGTCCCGCGATGAGAACGCTCGTCTCCATCCTGAACCCGGTCTACTGGACCGCTGCACAGGAAGTGGGCGAGGCCGTCAACGCGCTGACGGGAAGCGTCTTCAGGCGAGAGACGCAGGTGGAGTTTGCCACAGGTGAGAATTGACGGGTTGCACCGCTGTCGTGTGAGATGGTTAATGACTGATGGGTTTGGGGACCTGACTAACGTCTGGTGTACTCTCTGCAGGTGAGACCCTGAGGATGACCCTCGCTGCGCGAGGCCTGGACTCGGACGGAGCGTTGCTGCTGGACATCGTGGTGAACGGACACGTCCTGCAGCTGCCCTCGCACGCTGACATCAGCATCAAGGTACGGAATAAACCACGAGGGACATCCACAGTTTTATGTATTTGTAAGAGCCGTTTTGTTTAACCTCTGGCCACTAGGGGGCGTAGGGCCCCGTCAATTAAGACAGAGGCCCTTCACAACAGTGTTTACCAACCTTTTTGAGCCCAGGATCCCTGACCTCCGCCTACCAATATAAAAGTTGTTTATCAACTGACGTTACAGCACAACACTGACAACATGTAAGTTCAGCTCTCATCACAATGCCATCAAGTCATGTGACTCCAGTCAGTGCTCTGTCTGTGACTGAACTCTGTCTGTCAGCTTGTAGTTTCATAAGCACAGACTGACAGTCTAAAGCCGTCTGTCAGTAATCCGGCTCCTGGTCTTTGATTTTGTGATTTTCTCAACTCCACTGACGAGTTTTTCGGTGCAAATTTGGTATTCATGAACGTTTTCTCCTCTGGGATTCGTTCTGAACTCAGAGCGTTGGTGATTACGTTCACATCACCTCTACAGACTTCCTCGGATTTTAATAATCAGAATAATAATAAATATGAGAATCACCATTTGTGACTCCTGCATCTATGCTTTTTCAAAGAATAGAATAAATACAATTGCAATCACTTTCAAGTAAACCAGATTGCTCCGTCAGAACAGAAAAAAAGCTCAATGTTGAGCTTTTGTTTTGAAGGGCAACAGCAGGAAAGCCGAACTCACGGAGGTAGGACCTGTGTAGCAGAACCCGTTTTCAGGCGTTCATGAATCAGGCGGAGATGTTTTCTCACGTCGATCTTCCAGTCAGGAAGAAAACGTTTCAGAACACACTTCAAAAAATGTTTCAGAATGAGGAACAATGTGTTTCTAAATTTATTTTCATTTTATCTCTGAGAGCGACAGGGAACGTCTCCGGTCGATCTCGCTCGACGGGTCGGCGCCCGCTGCTTTACAATGACATCGTTTTATGAAGTCTTACTGTCTTTACTGAATTAACACTATAGGAACACCTGCAGGATAAAAAGATAATTTCTTCATGAGAAACATCGTGGCACAAGTGAAGATGTTTCTCCACATGCAAATGATACCCACTGCAACTATATCAAAGTCCTTCCCTCATAAACACAGCCATTAGAGCCATTTAGTTTGTTTTGGTTTTGTTTAACCTCCCGCCACTAGGGGGCGCAGGACCACTGTCAATTAAGACAGGCCAATATAATCAGGGGGAGCGCTGTAGGGTCAGGAGCACACAGGTGACATGTGTTTTGATTTCTTTCATTTGTTGGGAATATACAAATGGATTTTGGACAAGAAACGCATATCTTGGTTTGTTGGAAGCCGTAGAACTTTATAAATAAATGAATGCTTTGGCCTCAGGACTACACGGAGGACTACATCCAGACGGGGGCGGGGCGGCTGTACGCCGGGTCCACCCACATGTTCAGCATCGACGGGGAGAGCGTGCCGTACTGCTGGAACCACAGCATCTCCTACGACCCCTCCAGGGGAAAGATGCCCTACCTGGTGCAGACGCTGCACGCCTCAGTACCGCCCCCTAGAGGAGACGCTGGAGTATAGCATCCAGGCTTGCATCGCCAAGGGTGAGAATACTGTGAAATTAGTCAAATTTATTGGAAATTGAGATGGATTCAACAAGGTTGTCAAGTTAATATGAGGTTGTATATGTTTCCTTTTGTATTTTAAGTCCGGTCAAACATTTAAATATGATCGTTTCTGTAAACTGTAATTGAGCGATGAGGCGTCTATGGTTCCAGGAGATCGCAGTAACCAGTGTCCTCAGGGATTCACGCTGGAGTCCGCTGGGCCCTTCTGTGCAGGTAATGTTCCTGTTGAGAGACAACACCTGCAAGTAGCCAGTTTACAAGCTTCATGTTCGATAGCTGCTGGGTCTCATTTGAGCTCTCCACTGTTCACCTGCATTGAACCGAAGCCTCCTCAAACGTGATTGGTCGAAACAACGCTGACTACAAACGGAAACCAAAACGCTTCTGACCCCCCAACAAAATCTCAGAACCTGAGTACCGCCATCGTGGTCAGTTGCTAGATATTAATAATAATAAAAGTGATGTGTTCAGTAGTAGTCTATTTAAAACGTGCTTTTAAAGACACGGTGGATTTGAAAAGCATCTTCTAACAGCTTCTCCAAGAGAACCTCCTTATTGCTAAAACCATATGCTGCCATATGTCAATGTGCCATGTTGTGTCATGTGTGTGCCATGTATCTCATGTGTCATGTGTGTGTCATGTATGTAGGTTTCCATCATTTCAGGGACTATAAATTAAATACTGACAGTTTAGCATAAGGTGAACAATTTATTTCATTTTCATTAATTCGCTACAAAAGAAATCAAAAGATGTTTTCAGATATGTTCTTGACTCAGTCACTGTGGAGACGGATGATCATTTTCTCCGTCTCGCTTCAGGAGACCAGAGGCAGGTGGGCGGCGGCGGCGGGACTTCGTCCACGGATGGTTCACGCCGGATGCTTCGGGCCACACCGGCGGGCGCCGCCTGTCGTCGTAGTCCTCTACGTTCAATCGGTCGACTGGATCCTGGCTTTTCAAATTAAAACAAGTGCAAAGGAATCAATGAAGCGGCTTACTGTGTAATATCTGACTGCTGTACTTTTGGTAAATGAGCAGCACAAAATACTCCAATGTACAGCCGAGTGTTAATGGCTCCCTGAAATCAGAAGGCCAGTCACATCTCAAGCATGTCATTGTGCCATTTGTGTTGAAGTCATTTCCCCTAAAGAGAAAATGGCTGGTATTTTACCACCCATGGTGTGATTCTGTAGTTTAATTAACTGTTGCGTCAGAGGCTGAAGTGCAGGCAGGTTGTGCGTTTAAAGAAACCTGGAATCTTGACCTTATTAACATGTGATCCAACATTATTATGACTAATATTATGTATTTGTCAATTGTCAACTCTTGATTTATGATTATTTATTGGTCAACTCTTTGAATTAATTATTATGAACTCTGATTTATTCTTATATACACTCTTAACTCGTTATTATATTTGTATTATTACTAGGGCTGTCAGCGTTAACGCGTTAATCTATGCGATTAATTTGGCCGCGTTAACGCACTAAACTATTTTTTTTTTAAACCGCGGCAATACGGTTTGACACTGTTTCCGTTTTTAAAACAATCATTTCTCCGCGAAAATAAGGAGCATAAATCAGTTTAACTCGTGGATGAATCAGTCGGGTTTCCTCCTGCTCCCCCTTCCTCCCGTCTCCCCCTCTGATACACAGAGGAACGGAGGGCGACGTGTCGGGTGACGCGGCGCGGAAAGAACTCGACACACGAAACCTTCAACGTGATTGGTCAATCCGTTTGTCTGTCAACATTTCGGGGGAAAAAAACCCAATGAACACTCAGTAAATCACAAAGGACCTCCCACCTCACAGGTTAGGCTCATTTAGCAGCCTGTCAGTCAGAGAACCAGAGGACACGGCGCGAGGACAATGAGCCTCATTTCAGAGCTGAGATTGTTCTGGAATGTTTGATGTATAACACGTGGGGTTGTGTCACATGCAAAAGACTTTAAACGGTGAATTTAATTTATTTTGTAAAATGTATAAAATGCCCCCAGCCTCCAGAGGGTTAACGTGACATATTTGAATGTCAGTCAGTTACCAAGGCCACTGGTTCTGCTGCTGTTCAATGTTAAAGATGACAGGACCAATGGGGTCTCAATATACTTCTTTTTTTTTACTAGTCTGATGTTTCACTGAAGAAACAATTTATCATCCACGATATTAAATACCTCGCTGGCACTGTATATGTAGGAGCCTCTTTGAAAACACAGCTCTGTGTGAAGTTTTGTCTTTAAAAAGAAGGAAAACACTTTTAACCCTTGTGTTGCCTTCGGGTCATTTTGACACGATTAAATATTACACCCTCCCCCCGCCTTTGGGGCATTTTGACCCGATTCAATGTTTCACCCTCCTGTTACCTTTATATTTACTCACATATTTTACCCTTTGGGTTCAATTTGACGCCAGCAATTAAAACCTCCAGAAAATTATTTGAATTAATATTTTCCAAGTTTAAGTGTGAGGCACTTTATGTTTGTTTGTTGACTACCGAAAGAACACCGACATTAAACATTGAATGGGGTCAAATTAACCCGAAGGCGGCAGGAGGGTGTAATATTGATTCGGGTCAAAATGACCCGAAGGCAACACAAGGGTTAAGCGCGATTAATCAATCGCAATTTCAAAATGTGCGATTAATTAGTTAATTTTTTAATCGATTGACAGCCCTAATTATTACGTATGTCAATTGTTTTCATGCAAACCGTTGATGGGCGTCAAGGAAAGAAGAAATAGAAGGATAAATTAACCTTTTGTGCCACCTTTAATTGGCCCGAACTGGTAGCGTAGTGGTATAAACTCTCGCACCTGGAGCTTCCCCTGCTGGGTAACCCAGGGTCCGCGGGTTCAAACCCCGCGGGAGAGTAGAGCTCAGTGCGATTGAGTTGAAATGTAGGGCTTCACTTTTAACTTATTGTTAAAAATAGTTTTTGTTCTTTGATTCGTTATTCCTAAAAGTACGAAGACTATGAACATAATAATTATTATTATTATTATGAACATGACAGAATACCAAACCCCAACATGATGAGTTAGCGGCCGTTAAAACTCACCAGCGAGCACCCGGCGGACTGGGTGAGGCGGGGGGAGGGGAGAAGAGACGAGACCGAGCAACACCAACGACTACGTTAGCGGCTAACGCAGCGCCGCCGAGCTAATGTGGAGGCCGGGCCGAGCGCCTTAACGCCGGGGAACACCGTAAGGATTGACGTAGTAAGGATTTACGGAACACCCCGAAGAGATTAAAAAAAAAAAAAGTCACATACCTCTTAGAAGAGGACGGGAAGACCGAGCAGAGCCGCAGGCAGAGCCCTGGTGTCAGGTAAGGGAAGTTACTGGTGTTACAGTTTAACATGCGACCGTGTTAACTGCCGACTTCCTGTCGAGCTGGCCCCGTGAATGTCGCTTGGTTTATTTTTGTAATAAAGTGTCAACCCTTCCCATATACATACTAATATATATGTATTATACAAATGAAACAATGAGGCATTCACGAGTGTTTCGGCTCCGTGTTTTCTTCATATTTTCAACGGACGTTGGTTCAAAGTCGCCAGTTAACACGGTCGCTTCTTAATCCGCAACACCGGATATCAAGCGCGCGGTGCTCCGGATGCAGTGTTGCCAGGTCCGCGGTTTTCCCGCGGAATTGGGCTACTTTTGAAGTTTAGTTTGTCCGTCAGTGAATTGGTCTACAGTACACGTTCACAGAGCTATATTGTATTTATGATAATATACTGTATCTAATTACAGCGGGGAGGAGATGTGTCCGACCGACAGGAGGCGATGGGGGAGTACGTCCTGCAGTTTGGTAAATACAAGGGGAAATTATTCAGATGGCTCCTAGAAAATGACATTGGCTACGCCATCTACCTGATGAAAACGGTAGAAGAAGAGGAGAGACCTGCTCAGCCAGATGAGCCCCTTGTGGCTAAAGCTTCAGTAAAAGGTTATTATTTAGTTTTGCTCCTCACGTTCCACCATCCTGAACGTCGTTCTCACAACGTGTCGTTTCGTTGTTTTTCTTTCGATCCCACAGCGAAGACTCTGCTGCCGGTCCCTCCTCAGCTGCTCGCCATCGCCCCTCAGCTTGTGAGGGAAGATCAGGAACCCAACGTGTTGAGGCCAAGTGTGTAGTGCTCCTAGCCTCGCAGAGTGTATATTAATCATGTATTGATAACATCTGCTGTTAACAATTAGTTTTTCACATCTGTTGTTCAAACTTTGTTCCAAAGCACATGCAAAGCCAGCGTCCCACACTTCTTCTGCAGAGCCGGGGATACCAGCAGCACCATTCCTTCCTGGGGGTACATGTTCTACTTTTCTTCATTGCAATGAGAAAGGATATTTAAATGTTGATTTTTTTAATGTCTCACTTGCCTTTCCTCATTTGCTCTCACTCCTCTCTAGATTCACCATCTCAGAATAAGGCCCCTGTGGACACACGGAGACACACGGTCCTGGATCAAGGTGTGCATTTCTGTGACATTGTTGTAACCACGCAGCTCTCTTCCCTGTCCTCCGATTGTACATGTGCTGTCATGTTGTTTTGGGTTTTACATCTCTTCCATGTGCAGCTCCTCCCGTCTCTGTCGACGCTTCACCCCAGCTTGCAGCCTCTGTCCCTGGTCGTGATCAGGATGTGGCTCAGTGGCTCTCAGCAGCAGAGGCTGTGGATGAAGGCGGAGCTAGAGGGGTTGGGGCTGTGGCCAGGGTCACGTCCAGTACGCCACCTGATGAACAGGCCGTCCCTGTGGCGTCATCCACCTCAAGCGGAGCTCATTGACTCGATCTCTGACCTGCCGTCCCCGAAGTACTTCCAGCTTCACCCTTTTTTCATCTGGAAGCCGGAGCACGCGCTCATGGAGAGGGTGAGGAACAATCACGTGTTGCCCTGTTTTCACGGTTGTCCTAACCCTCATGTCGCTTCGTCTGGAGTTGGGAGGCCCAGAGTCATCATCGGCACCAGCAGCCAGTACAACATTTTAGCCTCACGACTCACGGGCTGTAAGAAGTACTGACACACTGACGAGCCCCAGTGGCTGGAGATGCTACCGCAGCGCTTCCGTGACATTGTTCCGACTTTCTGACGCACAAAAAGGCCGTCTGCAAGTCAGTGATGGATGAGATGAGGCGCAGCGGTAGGTCACCGGAGGACATGGCCAAGCAGCTGACGGAGACGCTCCATCTCAAGTACGAGAGAGCTCACCTGGCCTACCTGCTGAGCGTGCAGAACGTCAGGGATGCTGAGGCAGGGCTCTCCGGCCAGAGAACCATCACTGGGCTCCTCAGACAGGCCGACGCTCCAGAGGCATTTGGCGGCTACTCCGATGCTGACGGCTGGTGTGGAGTCTCCGTTTCATCCCACCTCACTCTGCTGCTGCAGGGGAGCTTCAGACAGGCGCTGAGGTCCGACCACACCCGCAAAGTGGCGAGGAAGGTGGTGCTCTCATCCGGCACCATGTCATCATACGTCGTGATGAACGAGAACTGGATGATCCTGAGCTGATGCTGCAGTCAGAGTGGACCGGTCCCTTCATGCCATGTATGAGGGTCTGAGTCAACGCTACACTGCAGCTGGAGTGGAGAAGGCCGGCTTCCAGCAGGTGGACAGGTATGAAGAACTAGCTTCAGTTCAAAACATCATTTTGTTTTTGACGTGGACGTTATATAGTTTAGTTGTCTTGTCTTTTTCTGAATGAAAAGATACAATTAGTTGGAACACTTCAGGTTGATTTATTTTATATTGTAAAATATATTGAGGCTCAATTTGTACTCAATAAATTGAGATGTTTTCAGCTGTGATTTTATTTCCCGTGTTTTAGGGACTGCTGTGCTGCCTTCAGGGTCCTGCAGGCTGGAGCTCAGGAGCAGCTCTTGTGGGACTGCTGGAGGACCTCAGAGGCATTGTCTGGGAACCTGGAGAACACCAGCGCCTCAAGGACCAAGTTCAACAACGATATAACCATCAAGTTGAACTTGTTCCACTGCATGCGGCGCTTCAGTCTCGGAGCATCACTCTCTCTACACCTTTCTGCCAGTTCCTCTCTGCAGCCTTCCTCGTTGTGGACCAGGGAGATCTCCAGAGGCTCCAGGAGGCGAACACCTTCTGTGGGATCTCCTCCAAATCCCACTCAGCTGCACATGAGAGCGCTGCAGGTGAAGGTGCCACAGCCCCAAGAGCTGCTGCAGAGGGTGGAAGACGTCCTGCTTCACTTCTACCTGGTAAAAGATGCCAATGACCTGCTCCTCTTCAAATCCTCCATGTTAAAGATATGAAAGATTCAGCGGGTGCACATTTTGAGAGGCTGCCTGAGCGACCCTGAGGTGGGGGAGGGAACCCTGTACAGGTTTGGTGGCACCTTGCAGCTGAACTACACCGAGGGAGAGGGAGCTGCTGTGCCCATCTGGATCCCTGAAAGAGGCCCCTCTCAGCAGGAGGGCTTCCACTTTCACCAAGCCCAGTGGGTCACAGGGAACCGGGTTTCCTGTGACCTATTCCAGGCGCAGACCATGACAGGGGTGGTGCGCTGAGGAACGACACCGTTAAAACAGACCCCTCGCTTCAGGACAAGTCTCCTGCTCAGCTCCTGTAGTGCTCCTAGCCTCGCAGAGTGTATATTAATCATGTATTGATAACATCTGCTGTTTACAATTAGTTTTTCACATCTGTTGTTCAAACTTTGTTCCAAAGCACATGCAAAGCCAGCGTCCCACACTTCTTCTGCAGAGCCGGGGATACCAGCAGCACCATTCCTTCCTGGGGGCAGATGTTAAGGGACATTTCACACAACAACTCTGCCTGTTCTAATGACAGCGACCAGAACTCGGTTAGGAGCAGCGGACCAAACACACGTCTGTGTCGCCGTCTCCATTAGCGGCTCGTTGCAGGTAAACAAGCGCACGGCTCACACTAATTCGCGTAATGATGAGTTGTAGTTTTGGCACTTTATGCCCTTCGTATAATTGTATGACGTCATATTTATTACATCATTTATATTGCCGGTCCGTGAAAATAATTTCTGACACGGAACCGGTCCGTGGCTCAAAAAAGGTTGGGGACCACTGCTCCAGAGGACTACAAGAGCCCTCCAGAGGACTACAGGAGCCCTCCAGAGGACTACAGGAGCCCTCCAGAGGACTACAGGAGCCCTCCAGAGGACTACAGGAGCCCCCAGAGGACTACAGGAGCCCTCCAGAGGACTACAGGAGCCCTCCAGAGGACTACAGGAGCCCTCCAGAGGACTACAGGAGCCCTCCAGAGGACTACAGGAGCCCTCCAGAGGACTACAAGAGCCCTCCAGAGGACTACAAGAGCCCTCCAGAGGACTACAAGAGCCCTCCAGAGGACTACAGGAGCCCCCAGAGGACTACAAGAGCCCACAGAGGACTACAAGAGCCCTCCAGAGGACTACAAGAGCCCTCCAGAGGACTACAAGAGCCCTCCAGAGGACTACAGGAGCCCTCCAGAGGACTACAGGAGCCCCCAGAGGACTACAGGAGCCCCCAGAGGACTACAAGAGCCCCCAGAGGACTACAGGAGCCCTCCAGAGGACTACAGGAGCCCTCCAGAGGACTACAGGAGCCCCCAGAGGACTACAGGAGCCCTCCAGAGGACTACAGGAGCCCCCAGAGGACTACAAGAGCCCTCCAGAGGACTACAGGAGCCCTCCAGAGGACTACAGGAGCCCCCAGAGGACTACAAGAGCCCTCCAGAGGACTACAGGAGCCCTCCAGAGGACTACAGGAGCCTCCAGAGGACTACAGGAGCCCTCCAGAGGACTACAGGAGCCCCCAGAGGACTACAGGAGCCCTCCAGAGGACTACAAGAGCCCTCCAGAGGACTACAAGAGCCCCCAGAGGACTACAAGACATCGAGGAGGAGGGACTCCAGACCGTATTGTGTGAAGTGGAAGCAATCTTGAACAGGTAATGTTCCTGTTGAGAGACAACACCTGCAAGTAGCCAGTTTACAAGCTTCATGTTCGATAGCTGCTGGGTCTCATTTGAGCTCTCCACTGTTCACCTGCATTCAACCGAAGCCTCCTCAAACGTGATTGGTCGAAACAACGCTGACTACAAACGGAAACCAAAACGCTTCTGACCCCCCCAACAAAATCTCAGAACCTGAGTACCGCCATCGTGGTCAGTTGCTAGATATTAATAATAATAAAAGTGATGTGTTCAGTAGTCATCTATTTAAAACGTGCTTTTAAAGACACGGTGGATTTGAAAAGCATCTTCTAACAGCTTCTCCAAGAGAACCTCCTTATTGCTAAAACCATATGCTGCCATATGTCAATGTGTCATGTGTGTGTCATGTATGTGTCATGTATGTGTCATGTATGTAGGTTTCCATCATTTCAGGGACTATAAATTAAATACTGACAGTTTAGCATAAGGTGAACAATTTATTTCATTTTCATTAATTGGCTACAAAAGAAATCAAAAGATGTTTTCAGATATGTTCTTGACTCAGTCACTGTGGAGACGGATGATCATTTTCTCCGTCTCGCTTCAGGAGACCAGAGGCAGGTGGGCGGCGGCGGGACTTTGTCCACGGATGCTTCACGCCGGATGCTTCGGGCCACACCGGCGGGCGCCGCCTGTCCGTAGTCCTCTACGGTCAATCGGTCGACTGGATCCTGGCTTTTCAAATTAAAACAAGTGCAAAGGAATCAATGAAGCGGCTTACTGTGTAATATCTGACTGCTGTACTTTTGGTAAATGAGCAGCACAAAATACTCCAATGTACAGCCGAGTGTTAATGGCTCCCTGAAATCAGAAGGCCAGTCACATCTCAAGCATGTCATTGTGCCATTTGTGTTGAAGTCATTTCCCCTAAAGAGAAAATGGCTGGTATTTTACCACCCATGGTGTGATTCTGTAGTTTAATTAACTGTTGCGTCAGAGGCTGAAGTGCAGGCAGGTTGTGCGTTTAAAGAAACCTGGAATCTTGACCTTAACATGTGATCCAACATTATTATGACTAATATTATGTATTTGTCAATTGTCAACTCTTGATTTATGATTATTTATTGGTCAACTCTTTGAATTAATTATTATTAACTCTGATTTATTCTTATTTATATATATATATATTAGGGCTGTGAAACGATTAACATTTTAATCGGGTTAATCACAGGTTTCTGTGGATTAATCATGATTAATCACATATTACCGATATTCTCGGTATATTTTGTGAGAACATAGAGATTTATGACAAAAGACGGATATATACATTTACGCAAGGAGGAGATTTCTCGCCAGCTCCAGTACATCTGCCTGTACCTGCTGCACATCGCTGCAGCCTATATGTTAAATTTAAGTCGTGTGGGTGTGGTGCTCCTCTTCCTGCAGTATGTCTCAGAACTGGGCTTCCACATCGCCAGACTCTTCTACTTCACTGATGAGAACCATCACTGTTCGAGTCCCTCCCCTCGGGGAGGAGGCTGCGGTCCATCATGACTAAGTCCTCCCGCCACAACAAAAGCTTTTTCCCGTCGGCGGTCGGGCTCATGAATGGACCCCGGGACTGACTGACTGTCACCCCCAGGACTACCACCTCTTCTTCCACCTTCCTCTCCTCCTTCTTCCCGCTCCTTCCTCTTCCTCTTCCTCCCACTCCTCCTCCCTCCTCCTTCTTCTTCCCTCCTCCACACACGTCACTTTAACATGCACTTTAACTAAAACACACCACTTGAAGCACACACCCAAACACTCTCACATTATTTGTTGTCTTTCCGTCGCGTTGATTGTTGTTTGTTTGTCATGTCCAAATGTTGCACCTTCCACCAAAAAAAATTCCTCGTTTGTTTGTGAAAACATTCTTTGGCAATAAACCTGTTTCTGATTCTGATTCTGATACATTCTTCTATACAATGGTGCTGCAACTCAGCAGTTATTTAGCAGTTTTCTTCCATCCATCCATTATCAATACCGCTTATCCTCATTAGGGTCGCGGGGGCGCTGGAGCCGATCCCAGCTGACACGGTGGTGTACGGTGCACGGTGGTGTAGTGGCTAGCACTGTCGCCTCACAGCGGCGCGGGCACCGGGGATTCTTTAGCTAAACGGCCCTAAACAGCTTCCCATTCATTCTCTATGGCGGTGTCTAAAATCGCCGATGTAATATATCTGGCCACTCGCAGCTCAGTGGCGCTGTTTTCAGAGTGAAGCTCCTCCCGCTCCTCCCCCTCCTCCGTCTCATTCAGTCTACTGTGAGAAGGACCGACTGCACATACGGAGCTCTCCACCGTTGCATCCAACAGTAAGTCGTTCTAACTTATTACAATGAACTAACATGTAATGATAATTAGTCTTGACAGTCTCTTGTTCGCACTGTAAAGTTGGTTGTGTTTTTTCAGTTTGGTTTCTCCGTGTATGTGACTTTCTTGCGCTGTTGAAACGGGAAGTTAACGCGACATCATTTAAATAAATAATGCTGTCGGAATGACCATATCAATACCGTGGATATGACGTTACATGACCATATCAATACTGTGGATATTACGTTACATACACGCTGTGAAGGAACGGTAAACTGTAAACAGGGAGTCACGGAGTTTCTCTTTTTATTGTCTCCCGTAACTTCACTAAACGCGCACTTCTCCTCGTTTAACGTGACTGATGAAGCTTTACTTTAACATATCACGTGTATTACACTCAACTAATAAAGGTGTAATTATAGATTAAACGACCAGCAGCCTATTAAAACAGTAGTGAGTAATTGTAACTTTTACTTTTATTTATTTTTTAATGCAGGACCACCATGTGGTGGTATTAATATTTCTATTTTACTGAAGTAGAAGTTCTGTATACTTTTCCACCACTGTTAAAACAGAGAACAGCAGAATGTGATACGGTGTTTATATAAAAGTATACTCATAGTCTGATGCAGATATTTTGGGATGGTCACAAGGAATGGAGATCATTTCTTGATAAGACCCTTCACACTTCATTGTTACTTGAGTGACATGACTGTGGGGGAGTTCACTCCATGTACTTTTCCACAAGATGTTCAGGGCACAGGAGATGGGGGTAGCCTGCCTGCCTGCCTGCCACTGACATGTAAATAGTGTGCCTCAACAAAGGACTTAAGGTTCAGAAACTATATTGTTTGGAAACAATGCCTGTCTATAGCGTATTAATATACTTACTAATATACTCTCTACTCTTTTTCAAACAGGAGAGATGAGCAGACATGTGTTTTACCCTGGGAGAATGGCTGTTTCATTCCTTCCGCTGGCTTCTGGAGAATGACATTTGATACACCATCTACCTCATCAGGAACCAGCAAAGAGAGGAAGCTGCAGCAGTGTTCATCGTAGCGGTGCACTACTAGGGCAGCCTCCTCTCCTTTCTCAACTATTCCCTCATGTTTGGAGGAACTAGTCTCTCCTCAACTATGAGGAACACAAGCCAGTTGTGACAGCAGCAGCATCGGAGGATGACCAGCTGGTGGGTTTTGGGACTCGTGCCTACAGCACCTGGCGAGGTCTGGGAGAGCAGGGAGGACGGCTATGCATCCTTCATCCTGAAGAAGAAGAACTGCACTGCAGGCACAAAGATGCATAAGCTACAACTCTACCTGAAGAAGAAGCTGCAGCCACCCACTGTCTCCCTCTGATGTCACACGCCTCACCTGTGATGTCACACGCACATGCTCCTGCTGAAGCCATTGGTGAGTCTGGTGTCTTGTCAGGATCTACATGCAAGTCATACAAGCGCAAATGCAAGAAGATATTTCTTTCTTTCTTTCTAACTTGTTTGTTTGCATCACAGTGATGGATGAAGATGAAGAGTTGGAGAGGATGATGCTGAGCATCTCTCCTTCAAAGCAACATGCAGAGCTGTGAGTAAACATGTGCTCTCTTTTATTTATTTGTTTCCTCCTGAAGATTCACAATCGTTTACAGTTCAGACGATTTGCTATTAATCCTGTATTCTATTCAGCATATTTGATATTGTTTTGTGTGTGTTTTATAGCTGTTTCTGCATCTTCGCTATCCTCCTCATCTGCCAGACGATCGAGAAAGAGGTCTTAACCCAGAGCACCGTGTCACGATCCGACACAACTGGGACCATGAGTTCCTCTCCCACATGCAGCAGGACTCGCCTGGTGTCGGCCGTGTTCTGGTCCTGTTTGTCTTTTGGTGTTCCTGTTGTCCTCGTGACGATGAATGGACTCCGTCCTGATGAGGGTACGATCCGCTTTGTTTTCTGATGTGCATGAAGAGAACCTGCTGTGATACTAACACCTGCTTGCATGTGTTTGCTGTGTGTTTGAAGTCAAGGTGCTTCCTGCCTAGGTGACATAGTGATGACTGGCTCCTGAATATTAACCCATTGCAACATGAACACATGTGTATGAATGAAATATACTCATGTTACAAACAGTCTGATTGATTGGATTTGGCTGAACAAAGCAGGTGAAGTAAAGATACTTTCTGCCTTTACTAACAGCAGTTTTGTGTACTGTCAAAGTATAAATAACAAACAAAGGTTTTTCCGTTGCAGCAGCCAGGCGTTCACCTCCCAGCCGTCTTTGATCCTGCATTGATGGCCCAGCTCAACGCAGCCTCCGAACGGGTGTTGGGACAGATGAAGTATCCAGCATTTCATCTCTCGAGCACCGACACTGGAGAAAAGTTTGGCCTGCAGTACGTTGAGCCTGGCTGCCGCCCAGTTCCTGTGGACTGGGACAAGCACAGGACCAAGTCGGACTCTGCCCCCCCGGCCCTGAATCCACCTCCTCAAAGCAGCGTGCCTACTGCCCAGTCATCCTCACTCTTCATGGCACCACAGAAGCTGTTCCAGTTTCCTCCACGCCTCCCTGTGGATTCTGCTGCTGTCAAACCAGACGTGACTCCCGGCCTCGACAGATCCAGGTAACATCAACACACAGGCATAGTAATGGACCAGACTTTAGTTAGTAGGAACTGAATTTTAATCATATTCATTTTCAGGAGGTTTCCTCTGTAGATCTGAATAACTTATTGTATCCTTTGTCTTTGTCTTCGTGAGAAACATGTCGGCCGCCTCTGCCGCTGTTGTCCTCGCCGACTGCCGCCGCACTGGACCTGTGAAGACAGGGGAGAGTGTTTGTTGGACCACAAGCGGTGGCTGCCCCATGAAGGCAACTATTGACAACCTGCTCAATAAACACCGTGGCATGAAGGACATGCTCAAGCTAGTGGACCAGGACTATGCTGCTCTAGTTCACAACTCTTGCACAGACCCAAACAACATGCTCCACCCAACAACTAAACACCACATCTACTATATGTTAAACACCTCTGCAAATTACTGAACACCAGCTCGTCTTTAAACACCAGCCCCTGAAAAACTGCAAGAGCGGCAGGAACTCTGGCACGCCTGACAAAGGCAGCGAGACGACCCGGTGCCGGTTGTAACAATGCCTGTTGCAGTCGTGAACCCACCTCCACCTAGTCAGACCTCACAAAGCCTCTATTGAGCAAATTGTGCAAAATATTATTGAAAAGCAACAACAGCATCAGCAACAACAACAACCAGTGGCTTCAAAGAAGCAGACAAAACGCCTTTCCTGTGGTCAGCCAAAGTCCAGGTATGAGAATGATGGTTACCCATCCACTTTTCTACCAGCAGATACTTTACTGCTCCACTAAAGTTTTTAAAGCTTACGGTGCTGAGGGTCTGACAAACCCAAAATGCCATTTAATGACTTTGCAGGAACACAGTTCTTTCAGCAGGAACTGTCTGCCACAAAGAAAAGGGTGGAGGAGAGGCCAGCAGAAGAGGAAGAGAACTGAATCCAGCACAGAACCCCAGAACACTGGTCCAAGGTGTCGCTGTGGGATGGACTGAAGCAGGCCCAAACAGCCCTCACATTCACACCGGTTCCCGGGGTAGCAGGAAGTACGTTTATTGTCCTGCCAAAGTATTTTCCTGTACAGAGACCAGGGCATGGAGAAGGAGATGACGTGAGAGAGTTCCAGGCATCTGCCTTCTATGAGACGGAAAACAGATGGGCCGTTGACAAGAGCAAATAAGAGATGGGCAGTGTTTTGTCATGTATATATCTTTTCTTATTTTAATAATTACATTCTTTATGATATAAATTATATTTGTTTTACTATTTTTATTGTTTGTGTGACCTTGCACTATGGCCTGTGTGTTCAATATTTACTGTCCTTGTTAGAATAAATATATTTCATGGACTAATGTCTACATGTGTCATTAATATGTGAATCATTTTAGTGAACAGTCAAGACATATTTAATTTAAGTAATTGCACCAAATGTTTATGAGAAGAAACTAATATGTTACATATAGGTTATAAATAAATAAGTCAAGTACTGATATAATCTGTCTACTGGATAAAGTGACACTCAAAAATAGCAAAGTAGGGAACACTTTTCTGATCAACAGCCCAACTGAGTCTCAACCCGCGTCCAAATGTGGCTTTTCAGGACATTGACAGCGTAGATAATACTGCAATTTCATTACTGTCAGTGAATTGAATTCCCACTATCCACGTCTTGCCCCCGCGAGGGCCGTGGGTTCAATTCTGTCGAGGCGGTCCTTCTGTGTGGAGTTTGCATGTTCTCCCCGTGGCAGCGTCTCCTCCGGTTCTCCGGCTTCCTCCCACAGTCCAAAGACATGCCGCCAGGTTAATTGATCTCTAGATTGCCCATAGGTGTGAATGTGAGAGTGAATGGTTGTATGTCTCTATATGTGCCCTCGATGGACTGGCGGCCTGTCCAGGGTGTCCCCTGCCTTCGCCCTATGTCAGCAGTTTTCTTCCATATGGAACATTAATACATCTTCATCCTAAACAGAATGTTTAACCCTCCTGTTACCTTTCGGGTCAATTTGACCCCATTCAATGTTTAATGTCGGTGTTCTTTGGGGTCAATTTGACCCCAGGCTGTTTTTCACTGTGTCAAACATATCAGAAATATCAACTTTTTTATTTATTTAAAGGGCTATTTAGGTAGTCAACAAACAAACATAAAGTACCTCACACTTAACTTGGGAAACAATATTAATTCTAATACTTTTTAATGCTCTCAATTGCACCAAATCTGTTGTAGGGTCAGAAAACCGGTTCTGTGTCCTTACTCCACCTCCTGGACGCTCAGGACTTTTCCCTGCCCCCCTCTGTCCAGATATCTGTTCCAACCAGACTTTGTTTAATAATCCCAAAAAGCCCCTTTTTAAGAACAAGCTCCTTTGAGAACTGTCACGGGAATTCTTAAGGGTTTCAAACCCTGATCATTACTGATTAAAAGGGGTAAAAGTCAAAAAGGTTTTAGGTTTAAGAAGGTCATTACCATAACAGACCTTTTTTTCAAGACAACAACAGATTTGCATTAATCATTTGCAGTCTTTTTTTAACAAAAACAACGTTTGAATTATTCTGCATTTTTAAATTTAAAAAAAAACTTTAAATTGTTATTAATAGTTAACGTTATTTTTAATGTTTTCATCAAATTTCCCTTAAAAAGGGGGAAAAAAAAAGGGGGAAAATTAAATTGTCCATTTTTTGCCCGCCCAAGGAGGGGAAAAAAAGATTACCCCCTTTAGGGGGTCCTGGCCTGTTGAGGGAACTCATGAGACCTCTAAACCGTGGTTTCAACTTTAACTTAAAATATTTTGTTCTTAATTTTATTTAAAAAGGGTCTTATTTTCAAGTTGGTTTATGGTCGGGGTCACCGGGGCAT